>NC_089282.1:18773787-19450453 GCF_963678975.1 Dysidea avara | reverse complement strand
AAAAATGTACAAAAATGGCACATGTCCTCTTTTTCCACTGCACCCTTCATTTTAAACTTGGTTTTTAAGGCTGTTACCTCTTTCTACAGCTTAACTCTTCTTGGCTTTGATGTCATTTTACATACATTGTGGAATACAAATGATTATTATTCTAAACAACCTGAGGCCTTGTACACTTACAAGCAGGGGTGGATTTAGAGGTAGGGCAGTGCCCCCTTCCACCCCCTTCAGAAATTTTTCATAGTGTTGCCATTGAACATAGCTAAGCATCTTAGCAGTTTATGACCGAGCTACACAATGGGCACAAGTGTTCTGCCTGATATAAACGCATTGGGCCTGAGGGCCGTTAAGCCTGAAGGTGAGTGCATTTATACAGGCAGAGCACGAGTGCACGTTGTATAACTGTTATGTACCACTCACCTAATAGGTGGGGAGAGTCTCACAAGACAGCTGCACCTCTTATAAAGGCCAGGTTTCTAACATCGATTGTGGTGACAGAGCCGAACGCTATGGTGACGTTTTCTCTACAGTATCTCAGCCACCAGAGATATTGAAAGCTAGTACGCTATTGGATACCATTAGCACTAACCTGCATTCGCTGGTTGACTCTCATCATGTAGTGCTCAGCATACGTGATTACTGAATTGTCTGTGATTCTTTTCAGTGAAAAAAAGCAGCTAATAGACAGTTTGAATGAACATAACCTAACTACTAAACAATACTAGTCTAATTCTTACTATCCACACTGGCTAAACTTGAATCTGGTGACGTGACAACAACTGGTTGCCACAATCAAACGTTATAGTGAGTATTATTTAGAATATAATAGTTTTACTGAGTCATTTTCAAAGTGAACTATAGTTTAATCTGGCCTCAGATGGCACCAGACTTGCAAGGTGTATAAGTACATTATATATGTAGACTAGAGTTGTGGCCACCACGTTGGCTTTATCGATCGCCATTAGTTGCTTGGTAAACATTATACGTATTGGTGATGTTATGGCCCACAATCGACTTTTATATGTCAGGCTATAGAAGAATTCAAGTGAGCTGTGAGGTGCCATAGTGGTCTCGGCTGCCAGCACTTGTGCAATGCTGCACAAAACCACAGCCAGTGAAATATCTGTATATTGCACTCTATAATGAACTCATTGCGGTCTGCACAACTGCAACCAGTGCATTATAAGGTATGTACCATGAAACCACCTAACTTCAAAGCCAAATTCCAGGGTACATATCTTATAAAGCCTGGCTGGCCATGGTACATTTAAGTTAAACCATGGCTGGCTATGGTACATTTAAAATAAACCATGGCTGGCCATGATATATTTAAATGTACTATGGCCTTGATATATCTGATGAGGTAACGTTGCTTGTTTTTATAAGAATCCTGGCAGTATTCGATTGTGGGAATTTATTATTACTCACGTGATGAAAACCATGAACCTGATTTTGCATTCTACAGCACTCATACGAAGGCGATTCAACACCCTTACCACCCTATGAGTTGACAAACGGAAGTTTAAGGTAAGAACTAGTGTCATGGTTAATTTACAATCGCGTGTCCGCGTGTTTGATTACGTACCACGCCCACTTTTCGTATATCACGAGGTAACCACTCTACAGTAAAGCTTACCCCTCTGGATGTTTAGAAAACATTGTAAACAGTGGTTAAACGATGTAGCAACTTTGAAACACTTGTTAAATCGCAAAATTGAGTGTTTCCGTGATATTCATAGGATTTTCCCGTTTATGTTAACAAACGTAACTGCAACGTTACTTGCTGCTGACCCATAATCGAATTTTACAAGACTCTCTATATAATAAATCCAGCGGGTTGCCTCTTTTTGGCTTGGGTGATTAGTCGCCCACCACAATAGGCTATTAGCCTACATGGTACATATCAGTTGTATCACGTGCCCTCGTGATTTGCCTGATATGTACACCCAGTACATATCAGGCAAATCACTTGGGTACATGATACAACTATTACATAATGCACTCACTGCAGTCTGCAACAGTGCCATATACAAATTATGGCAGTGGCGGTGCCTTTGAACTGCCCACCCAGAGTGGTACATAATATAATACATCTGTCTCTAACAAATTATTACCTATTTAAGAGTGCTCTGTACAGTTCCACGTATGGCTTCCCATAATTTGGTTTTCTGCTATGACTTACGAACGGATTAAACCATTTTGCAATAAGCTATCACTACTGCACAGTTTAGTCCAAACCCCATGTCTTAATTCACTGTAAAAGGCGAGTTATAATTACTCACTTCAAACTAGAACTACTGTACCGTACGGAGGGAAACTTTGGAGGGGAAAAAATTTGGCGAGCCAAGCAAAATATCACTGTTGGCGAAATAAAATTTGGCAAATTATTAGCAAAGCGCACACCCTATTTAATTAATTAGGTTACTAATTGCTGTGTCTGAAGTGAGAACTGAGAGTGCCACGCCTCTTCGGCATCTGGAGTCAGCTATTAACTAACAGTAGATCTACACCCTCTGGAATAGTGCTACTTGTTACGCCTGTTTTGAGGTGAGGTTTGAGGATACGTGTACAGTAGCTAGTTGAGTATAGCTAGCTACCTATGAGGTCACATATACGTATAGTTGAGGTAAGCCTTGCTCTAGCATGATGCCTGACCCAGTATCCCTTGGTCGAGTAGTGAATTAATTAATCCGAGGCTTGATTTGCTATTTTCTCCACCAACGAAAATATTTGGATGGGGAAAATTTGGCGAATTCATGGTCATTCGCCAAATTTTAACGGCGCCAAAGTTTCCCTCCATACTGTAGTCCCACAGTTTGCGCCCTAGAGACTTGATTCTTCAAAAATACATTATTGAAAACTGTACAAACAAACATGCGTTTCTATTTTTGTTTTCTGGTTTCTCAGTTATCAGACACTCTTCTTCCGCTTTTGTGCTGGAACTAATCAGCCTTCTTTACCTCCACACCATTCCTTGCCAGAAGGAGCTATCAAAAAACGACAAACGCTTTTTTAATGCATAAATACCATGGTTGCCCATCTGAAATTTTCGTACCTATCGGGTATAAAATGACGAACTAGTTCTAATTTTAGTATCAAGGTGTAGAAACTGAAGTGCCCGCAGCTGTTCTATGGCCACAGTTATTATTTCTTTTTTGCGTAACCAGAAGATAATCGGTCTATTACGGATCGCTATATTCACATTAGACCACGATGAAGAAGATACAACACTTACTTCGCTTCCTTCATGTATATCGCTCTTCTTTCTTCGTTTGTGGCAGGTTATTTCATCATAAAAGACATTTTCTCATTGGGCGCGCCACACGTTAAACAAGCCACAGACTAATTAGATAATTACTGGTGACCATGGGAATCTATTAGTAAACCCCAGCTGTGCTAACCTCAGAAGCCATAAGCGGAACAGTACAGAGCACTCTTAAGCATAGCACAAGAGCATCTTCTACATTAGTTTTAAAGATCGAGATACTCTAATACAACAGTCATATACTCTAATAAAACAGTCAAGAGTATAAAACACTGTTTATCAGTTTAAAAAAATACTTAAAATATCTGTTCTAAATTGAGTTACTGATTCTATCCACATCTTAGTTAATGTCACTAAAAATTCTCTGGAGATGAAAAATCATGTACCTGCACACCACATGTATGCCAACAATATCTATGTTAAACATTTTGTAATGCTTGCGTTTTAGTATAAGCCTACAGACATTATGCTAATTGTTTTGTAGCTCAGTACATATTCAATAAAACTTTTCAACTTAATTTCAACCAAAATTGCCACCAAAATTATTCTAAAAAGGTCAATTTTCAAAATTTACTACAGAGATACAGTACCGCCAGGAAGCACAAGTGCTCAAATCCAGGCCACGACTCGACACAACGCATGACTGGAATACATCAAGTGCGAAAGCACATGGTTACCGGAGCAGCCACCCAAGGGAGCTCGCCTATTGTGGCTACAGGTGCTGAGTTAGTTAGCACACACATGCCAAAGAAATCACAGGTCAAAATTTGCTTACTTGAGTGTCAACTGCTCACGAGTGTAACATTACCTCTGGGCGGTACTGTATACTTATAGACCTTATACTACCAGTACAGTAGCATTTATGCTTCTAGCATTGAATTACGCTTGAGTCTCCAAAATTTGCTTATCATGCTTATCGGTATTTCCCCAATTTTCTCCCTATTACAATTGTTTTTGTGCTTTTCAGTGATGCATCATGCTTTTATTTTGTGAAGTTTTCTTTGTGCAGAGAAATTCTTCATCAGATAAAATGTGAATGGAGAAGTGTCACTTCAACTGTTAGCTTGAAAAGTGGATGTGCTCCAGAGTTAGTAGACATATTAGAGCAGGGGGGTGGGGAGTCTGTGGGCATATCTGTAGTTCCTCAGAAGCTATAGGCATTATATCATACAGTACGATAGTACTGTATATTAGGGACATCAAAGGTGTGGGGGTGATCCGTGATATAATATAACCCAAAAACCTGCCACGATTTTTCCTCACAATGACATGACAGTATTGGTTGGGTAAAACCAAGCCCAAAAGTGTCTTCAGATCGACCCGAAACATTTGCATCAAGTTGCTACAGACTTTAGAAAAAAAATTAATCAACAGAATTTTCTACTGCCTGCCTGCCTGCCTGACGCCTTCAGTCAAGCGTAGCGGAAAAGTGGCTACAGCTACAGCCCTAATTTTTCACAGAAACGTTTCTAGTTTAAGAAAAAACCTTTGGTATATTGATAAGCATACAATGCTTGCGCTATTGTCTTACCTTTTATCCTTCTTTACCATGGCCATCAGTCAAGGTTCTACCGCTAAGTGTTAATAGACTACAGTACAGCTTCCCGTACCAGTGTATATTGCATTAAACTATTCGAATATGTGTGGTCACCAGTTGCACCAAAAACACACGCGTACGCGACTCGCTGTTGATATCGATCAGAGAGAGCAACTCACGGCGAACTATATAGCAATGTGTAAGTCAATAAATATAGTTTATTTAGTAACAATGTTAAACCGAGTCGGGTCATCCAGATCCTGCTTTACAGATTATCCGGGTCTGACCTCACGTGCTAAATTAAATGTGGAGGTGTTACTACACATCATAGTGTAGCTCTGCTTCTTTCGTGAGCCACGCCCACTTACGTAAATTACAGTCTGTAGACATATGGTATTCATCAGCGTGTAGGTATGCACGAATCCATGCCCACTTACGTAAATTACTGTGTGTAGACATATGGTAGCCACACCCATTCATCAGTCCGTAGGTATGCACGAATCCATGTCCATTATTGTCTGCAGGCTTATGTAGAGCCACGCCCACTGATCAGTTGTTATTGTATGAGTCATAATCTAGTATAATAGTGCTGTGAGTAACTCAGCAGATAATCAGTGGTCATGAGCTTGCAAAAAAACCTCACAAACAAGTATAAGAAAAAAATTCAGAATTTTAAATTAGATTAGGGACAGTATATAATGCTGCAATAAAAAGTACTGAAACAAGCTGGATCGGAGTAGTACGTAATGTCCAAATACTGTAAAACAATAAGAAGTGAATATCCCTACTGTGCATTGAGTGTAGCACAGTAGGGATATTCACTTCTTATTGTTTTACAGTATTTGGACATTACGTACTACTTCGATCCAGCTTGTTTCAGTACTTTTTATTGCAGCATTATACACTGTCCCTAATCTAATTTAAAATTCCAATTGTTTTTCTTATACTTGTCATAAATAATGATTATGAATGGTTTCTGAATAATTCTGATTGATCTTATGAGTTGCAGCAATTGGTATTCTAAGGACAGCAACTGCTGAGTATAATATGTAACTTGCATTTGCAGCACCATGCCAAGAACATACATCATCCTGGAAATAAACACACTCATTCTCTCTGTCACATGAGATGACTTTTCTATTAGAGTGTTTGACTATTCTATTAGAGAATCTCGATCTTTTTGAACTAATATTTCCTGATTTAATATTAACCTCAGTCTCACTGCAGATCTGCAGACTTAACTATTTTCAATGCCCAGACATTCACTTGCTATCTGACTTACCACTAAATTTATCATCAGAAATTCCATCATAGATATTGTCTTTCAATAATCATAATCATCATAATCACATTTTATTCAACAATCAGAATGTGTGATACACCAAATTAAAGTTCAACAACTGGTTTGCCATGCCTTGGTACTAGTTGGCATGTGCCTACATGTGTCCCATAAAACTCAAACCCATAATAAAAAAATTATTTTGTCAACTGTAAACTTGTAGCAAGACTATTAGTGTAGTGCATTCTATTTGTTGTTAGGAATCATTTCACCATCCAAAACAGGTTAGTTCTTGACTTTGTGGCTGTTATAGCAGATATTGTGGTCGTAATTTATCCCATTATGCTGCAATTATGCTCCATTATGCCAGTATTATGCTTTTATGCCCTAGTATGCCTAAAATTATGCTGGAATAATGAACGCAAGCCTAATTTAATTATCACAAAATTACTTATAGTCAAATTGTCAACAAATTCAATCCCAGAAAGTTGATTTTGATTTCCAAAATTTCTATGGGAAGTAGTGATGCACCAATTTTGCCAGCAAAATTTTTGGAAATAAACGTTGGTAAAAGCAAAGAACAAAATGCTGGAAAAATAGGTGGAAAATTGGAAAAAATGGGCACCAAGGAATGGCAACTTAGCACATTTTGTATGAAAAAGATTGAGATACTCTAATAGAACAGTCACACATAGTATTAGGACAACACATGCTCATAGGAAATGGTGACTAAAGATCGAGATACTCTAATAAAGCAGTCACTATGTATGAAATATTCTAATAGAGCAGTCACATATGCTTGTAAGCTTGAGATACTGCAATTAATTTTTACTGAAGCTCAGCAAAATAGAAAAATTTCAAGCAAACTATTGAGCAAAATAGGTAAGAAATAAAAGAATTGCTGAAAAGAAAAATAGGTGGAAAAAAAGTAAATTGGGCTCATCCCTAATGGGAAGCATATATTATAACCTAGATGATAACTAATGTTGTTTCATAGTCTAGCTCAGTATATAGTTACTATTAGCATTCATACTTATAGTGCTGAACCCAGCAAATTTCAGTCAAAATTGCCACCAAATTCAATCTCAGAATGTTAATTAAAAAAAAAATTACTTGAGCAGCCTAGATTTTAATATATTACGCTATACTAGGTTCTGTTTTTTAGTTCAGTAGTTAATACTCAGCCTGCATCAAATACGCCAGCATAATAAAAGGCATAAATATTAGACTGGAGTGCTAACGTCAACACCAAACGGTATGGTCGTACCATTTAAGTAGGGATTGTGGTGAATGTTTCGTGCGCCGCCCAAAATTCTGCCTTTAAAAATCATCCTACAGACATTTTACGCTGTGAAAATCACCTTTACGGAATAGCACTAGTCCATATAATACATAAAACAGCATTAAATACAACAAAAGTGGCAAGAAATAAAATTTTTTAAAATTGCCTAAAAACTCCGATTTTAGTCTCACTCACTGCCTCACTCACTGCCTCACTCACTACCTCACTCAATGCCTCACGTTCCAACGAGTGTATTCTCTGTGTGCCTTGTTATCTTCAATCAGGTTGGTTGTCTTCTTCTTCAAGTATCAAAACCATACCAAGGTGTTAAATTTTCCGTATCAATACTTATCTTTAGACAACACAAAATTATTTCAGAAAGCGCTTATACTGCTGAAAGAGCGGGGCGCTTATAATTTCAAGTGTTGCACGTGAAACATTAAGGCTGCTGAGTTGTCACTTCAACTTTTGTCAACACCTGGACTGCAATCGACGAAGAGATTTGAGACGGACTGATACTCAACGGCTTGTTCCTCTGAACACACTGACTCAGCCACTCAGTGCCGGACGGCGAGATCAGTGAGTGATTTGATTGGATAGTACTCGAGTGGAAATTGTATTACTTCATCCTATTACATGTAGTTGAGACTAAGCTCCAGACAACTGAAAGGGCCTGTTCGTTCGAACACCTTCCGGCCAGGGTGCAGTGTACAATATAAGGGAAAATTATTGCTCGGACAGAATGGCCAATCAAAAGTAAATTTGATTGGCCATTTCTGAAATTGCATGGCCATAAGATAGAAGTGTACTATCCTAGTGTGCGAAGCATACCCTGCAGTGCAAAGCACAAGCCTTCTAGGGGGGTCTGGGGGCATGCCCCCCCCCCAGGAAATTTTTGAAAAAGGATCACTCTGAGATTGAATCTGAGACCACTTTCAGCTACTTATCACTGAACTTTATGCACATACATTTTACAAAGAATTAATTGTTTATTAGTAATACATGTACAAAATTTGTGTTGCTGCATACATATTTTACAAAAAAAAAACTATGAATCAATGTATTGTACAGCCAGTTTGTAGACTTAGCTAGGCTAAATGCTTTGTTACAAGTGGTGTTGAGTCAGCACAGATTGAATTATCAACTAGCTATTGCTAAAGTTTCTCTTGTGAATAACAATAGATCAAAACTTACTCCCGAACTTTCCGTGTGCAGAACACTTTTATCACGTGACTTTCATTCCACTTTCTCCAGCCACTGATTATAACCACGAAATGGCCATCTTATACTTAATATCGTACCTCCACTTCGCAAACATTACTTTCTTTTCTTCTCTTGGAAGGCGCCACTCGTGTAGTCAGTGTAGTGATCGCTTCTTCACAACATCGATAGTAACCCACAATCGATAATTTGGGTAAATACGAGGTGCAGTGCTCTAGCTTACGCATGCGCATCAAGTCGATGCTTCGACGGGATCGAGACTTCACGTAGTGATTAAATAGCTTCGGTAAGGAAAGTTAACCATACGACAATAATAATAACTATAATAATACATGTTATAAAGACTAATAATAAAGAATTACAGTTGTAAAAAAATTTGATCAGCACAAATGGCCGACCAACGGCTACATTGATCGGTCAACAGCATCACTTGGTCGGAAAATGGCCGAGGGCCGACCGTTATATTGTACTCTGGGGTGAATAGAACGTGGACCATCGTACCGAGACAGGTCATAGGTCTGAGCACCACTACTACTGCGATCAAAGGTAAGCTATGCACGCTACTACGGGCCAATGTGCTCCCAATTTTGGCACAGTACGTACTTTAATAAGCTGTTACTACCTAGTTGTGCTGCAACAAAAAACTAAACAAACTAGTATTTTAATTTTAAAATGAAATAGGGATCTGTGCAATAAAATAGTGAAACAAGGTATGAATGATGGTATTACAGCATAGCTTGATGGGAAAGTCCCTTTCTTTGGCACATGAATGATGGTATTACAGCATAGCTCGATGGGAAAGTCCCTACTTTGGCACATTAGCTATAATTTTGCTCAATGCCAAAGTAGGGACTTTCCCATTGAGCTATGCTGTAATACCATCATTCATACCTTGTTTCACTACTTTTTATTGCATAGATCCCTACTTCATTTTTAAAATACTTATTAGGTGGATATTTCAAACTATGGAGCTTAATTCCATGAAAACAGATTGATACTCCCTAATAGAGCAGTCAGTGGAACTGCAAACTGCAATAGAGCTCTCAAATGCATTGTACATACGTAGCTCTTTAGATTGATACTCTCTTGTAGAACAGTCACTTTGTAGTGAAATACTCTAATAGAGCATTCACTGGTAAAATTTCAAGATAATTGTAAAAAATGTTGCTAACCTAGGAGCATAATGCAAGCATAATGGGAACACTGAAGAGCATAATAGGTGAAAATTTTGGGAAATTCCTGAAAGTATTTTGGGAAACATTTTGAGAATATTTGACTCAGGCCTACTTAATACTATTACAATTCATACTCCCAGTGTTGAACTATCACCTTCATATGTTAAAACATTGTGTGTGCAATTTACTCTGTTTAGACAATGGCATTCTTGAATACTTTGATATTTGCAAAGGTTGTATTCTGTAAGCGGGTGTATTACTGGATAAGACACCTAACCACTAACAAATTGCATACTTTGTGGGCTACTAACAAAATTCCAGATACAGGGGCCATTATCTAAATTACTAAAACATGCATTGCTAGGATTCTTCAGTGGATAAACAGTCCTCAGGAATGATGTATAGTGGATTGCGTGACCGTTGTCAATAAGTTTTTTAGGTCAATGATATCACGTGAAAAGTAACCAATCGAAAGCCATTATAGACTGAGTTTTAAAAAGTTATAGCCAGTCTATCCGATTCACATGCAAGTAGTTACTCATGCCTGTATCTTATTCAGTAGACTCGAGGTTGTGATGGACGGTTCTTTCACTGACGAATAGCATATTAAATTATGGAATAACCTATCTAGCAGTACTGTGGAATCACCTACCTTAAGCACATTTAAACAATGTATTAATTATAGCTAAGTACAATCACTACAATTTATTCTTAATTTAATCTGTTGTACTATAGCTATACTCCATATGGAGGTTTCTGTACAGTAAACAAATAATAATAATATGTACTACCGGCTTCGCTATTAAACATGATGTGTTGCCAAACAATTTGCCACCTCAGATCTACTACTCGCTACTGATATAGGCATGAGTAGCTGTGAATCAAATAGATGGCTGCAACTTAGTTTTAAACCGAGTCTATAATGGCTTTCGATTGGTTACTTTTCACGTGATATCATTGACCTTAACATTTTTTGACAACGGTCACGCAATCTACAGTAATAATCAACCTTGGCACCACCTCGGTGATTGTTACATCATTCCTTCAGATTGTTTATTCACTGAACAATTGAGCAATTGGAAATAGTGGAGATGTAAACTGGAAATGGAAATGGCCAAATTGTTACATGTGACCTGCTGATCGAAAACTGGCCATTTTCGCAAATTATTTTGCCATAAAACCATATTGAAATACACTAGGTAAAAACTATGTGTACTACATGAAAACTTTACGCATGCTTTAATCACGTTTGTATGCACTGAAACTAAGCTCAAATTAATAAAACTTATATATACACCAATGGATGTGTCTGTTTATGGAGAGTAAGAAAATCTTTGTTTCATATTGGCAGAGCAAAGGATACGTGAGTTATAGGCGCTTATTTACGACATGGTAAAAGCAGCATTCACCGTCATCATTTCTTAGTTGGAATGGCCTTCTACTTTGTCAACATGGAGGGGTACAGGAAAAGCATTATACCTTCATTGATTTGCCAGTTCATGGTGCACAGATTGAGCCAAGTCCCATCTTCGTAGCTTGTTTCAATTGTAAGTTATGATCAATTATCTAAGTGCTTGTAATTTATTTCCTGTATTGTTGCTGTACTAATCACAAGTGATTTAATTTGCCATACATTAGTCTCAATAGTAGGAGTGCAATTAATCCCAAATCGCATGGCCTTGTTTCTGTAATTGCACTGTAAAGTAGCTAATAAAATAGCAGAATAACAGAAGTCTTTTTAAGTGCAACAAGAAAGTGATATAATGAATAGCCAATCAAATAAGCTGACAATAGAAGCCTTGTAAGTGCAACATATGTAGACACTTTCAGTAGCCAATCAGAATTGCTGACACGTGAAGTCTTTTAAGTGCACAACAAATGATGCAATACAAAGAAGGATGATGCAATCACCCGATAGAAGTTAATGGCCACATAGAACTGGATAGATGTGTACTACAAACCATGAAGGGTGGTCACTATGTGATTAGTAGGCAATCACACGCATTTTCGTGCAATTGTGGAATAATTGTACTCGTAACAGTCAAAATTTCACTTGGCTTTGCCTCGTGCAATTTCGACTGTTACTTGTACAATTATTCCCTAATTGCACTCAAATGTGTGTGATTACCTATACAAATCGAGTTTATCACTGTTCCAACTGTCAAGCACTATAACTCCAAGACCATTCATCACAAAAGGAACTTTGGCTGTCCACTCTTTTGTTACTATAGATTACAAATGCAATAAAATGGAATCCGAGGAAGGTGCGAAAATGGCCGGTTTTTGCTCAGCTGGTCACATATAAGTGTATCCAACCTCACTTACTGGTCACCTCTTAAAGACCACCTTTTAAAAAGACCACCTCTGTACAAAGACCACTTAAGTTCTAAAGATAGCTAAGGGGTACTTGATGATCTAATCGATTAGACCACTTCATGGGTTGCCTTTTATAAAGTCCACCTCTATAAAATGACCACCTCTCTACATATACTGTAGTTTGGTCCACACTTCACTCAAATCATCTGGCTATCTGTACCATTATCATTTAGTTTATGTATACCAGAATGTGTCACACAAAAAAACAAATAATAGTCGATGCAAGTGGAACACTATAACCTAAAGAAAAATGAGGTCTCATAAGGAAATGATGACCTTAAGAACCTAGCTTTTTTTTTAGCTGGCCTAGGCTGTTTTGATAAAGTCATGAAATAGATGATTGGATAATTACAATGTGAAGTGGTGGTCTTTGTAAAGAAGGTGGTCTTTATATAAGGTGATCATGAAATGGTTTATATATCTTTGAGATCTAATTACAATGTGATCTTTGTATGGAGGTGGTCTTTGTAAGACGATGGTATTCAAGAGGTGGCCACCAAATAAAGGTTTTACTCTAGTTATATGACAATTTGATCATTTTTGTTTTCTATTTCCCACTTTCCGTTTCTGGTTTCCATTTCCACTGTTTCCAATTTGAAGAATCCTAGCACTGCATGTCTTACCTAACAGTTTACATGTATCATAGCAGATAACACATATTACACAAATGAAATATTCACAGCTAAACAGTGCACTCACCTTGTAGTAATAGTGATTCAATGTTATTAGCCACATCATTAAACCTAATAATCCTAATAGCTTCTAGTAACTGGTACCAACTATTATCTCGATAATCCAAACATTCTTTGAACATCTCTATACAGTACTTAAGTACAGCTTCTTTGTGCAGCTTTTCCATGTCATCTAACACATCTCTATTTATTGGGTCTAGTAGCACTAGCCCAAGATCATGCCACTTTGTAGCAACCAGTGGTATCACATGTTGTTGTAAATCATCAATTGTAGGTTTCAATGGTTGCCCTATGATAAAACAATTCACAAGTGAGTAGATTTGTGAAAACCTCACACAATAGTATAGCTAACTTTTTTTACAATGTATATAACACATGCATTTTTATAAGTGTTTAAATACCCGGTTCCTGAAAAATGATAGCTATGTTCAATGAGCTATCATCATTATCACAAGAATTTATTAGTGAAAAAGATGATACATAGAAACCTTACAATGGGTTTGCCACATACAATGGTAGAAGTTTCAACTCACTATAACAACACATTCGTACAGTTGTATAACTAGTGTTGTTCCAATACCAGCATTTCGCAAGCATTTGTTCATTCTTTGTTTGCACTTTCATTTGTTTCCTCAGTTTGATCTGCGTGACCCAATGCCAAGACATCTTCTAGGGGCACTTACCTTCAAAAAGACAGAAGAAGCCTCCGGACTCTAGTGAAGAAAGCAAATAACAGGATGACCATCCTAATAAACTTTGGTACCTTCGTAGAAGACCTGATGGGGGTCAATTTATGGTACAGTGTGATAAATGTGGGAAGTGGCTGCACGGTGATTGTGTTAGTATTTCAAGTTCTCAGGGGCTTCAGCTTGAGAAAGATGATGAGAAATATCTGTGTCCACTATGTAATCCTCTCACCCGCTCCCTACTCCAACTACCACCCAGAATGCCACATTCATTTGGGGTTCTGGCCTGGCCAGCTCTGAATTTATTTGTCGGCTGAACAACATTTATCCAGAACCATCACCAAACGGGAGGTGGCATAAGTTTCTATCATTTCTGGCAGAAGATTTAGAAAGGCAATGAAAGTGGATTAGCTTTGTATTACCAAAGAATAAAGATGGATCTCCCTGGGAGCAGGCAGATGGTGTTCTGCCCATTTTATTTATGGAAAGAAGTCTGATTATCCTGATTTTGATCCGTCTATCCTTATATGGGACAAACACCAGGATTCTTGCCAAGGGATATAAGACAACAAGCCAAAAGAGGGGAAAGGCTTAGAGGATCTACATAGGAGGATGCAATCCAATAAACCCCTCAAAGATCACTCGGTGAGAAGTTTCTGATGGAGGAAACTTGGGACTAATCAGAGCATCATAATTAATAGGAGATGGAGTAGGATGTTCCTTCTTTAGTTTGTCTAAGGTGCATGGTGCTATCTCCTACAGGAGCATTGAGGGGAAGGGTATTTCTCCTCAAGTTAGATGAGAGCAACCAAAGTGCAGCCTTAACCTTTCCTTGAAACGTAAGTCAAACAAACACTCGAGCAGTATTGTTCGATGAGTGAGCCTGGGAAGACTGTAGACATCGTTGAATGGTACAACCTTTTTGTAATAACGGTAATAAGTCACCATCTTTCCACAGTTGTAAATGATGCTCCAAGCGCTATTTATGGACCTGATTTGAGGACCTATGGTGTGGTTTTTGATCTTTGAAGTAATAATGGTGGCAGTACCGTGGCAGCTTTGAGAGCCACTGCTCCTAATGAAGTAAAATCACCATAGGCTTTAAATCGAGTTGACAGTTCCTTGATAAAACTGTACCCTGCTTTACAAGAAGGGACAGTAAATAAATTCTGTTTCCAGTGAACAACTTGTAGCAATTAATGACAACACAGCTAACCACTTATTCGTGACAATTAACTAGTGCCTTTTAATTATTACATTGTACTGCAGCTATGCACAACCTACCACTGGAAGCGTGTACGTATAATCTATTTATATAAAGCTGAAAATCTGTCTGTCTGTCTGTCATGCATTCCACGGCCTCCAATGATTATCTCACCAACCACTGCACAAGTCAGTTCAGTTTTAGCATCAAACAAAGTGCTCATCATCTAAGAATTATATCGCTTTTAAATGAAGCTTTCAATTGCAGTCACTTGTCGTTTACAGTACATTGAATGCAAGGGTGTAACCTCCTAAATCTTGCTGGAATTCTTTCTGTAAATTACATGCAAACTGCAAGTAAACAGCTTTCCATTCAACTTAAGCTGTCCTTTATAAACAACTTATAGGCAAAAGGATACAAATCATATTTTGGTCAAAACGGTACAGCTTTGAACTTAAGAGTGTTCAGTCCCCAGTTTGAATCCCAGTGATAGCATTACTTTTTTTTCTTTTACCTAACCTTTTTGGTTACAACTTTTTTTTGCTTCAACGACCTTTTGTTACATCCCATTTTCGGTTACACCTTTTTCTGTTACACTGTACATGTATGTGTTTTTTACTGCACATAAATGCCATACAATTATTCCCTCGGTGGGCACCTGCTTACCTGTTTCAACATTGTTTTTTTTTTTAATTTCAACTGTTTTTGTACTTGCAATCAATACAGCATATACTTGATTGAGGAAGGTGTTGAGGTGATGACAAAGTAGTATATACATGTGGGCTAACATGAATTGCTTCAGTGCTTTGGTCCATTTTTTTGTTGTTGTTTTTTTTTTGTTTCACCTTATTGTTAGGTAAGTAATTGTAAAGTCTCAAGTTCCAGTTTGCTAGGTTGTTAGGTAATCCAAAGAATACACCACATGTTGCTGTCAGACCTTCAGTGCTGGTCACTATACAGTGTCAAATATTGTTAAGCAACAGAATTTAATAGTGTAACTAATGGCATGGAAGGAATCAGTCACAACAATCTATCACCTTACTTGAATGCATAATATGTGAAACTCCTGTACCATAGGACAGGTACCAGTACTGTATGGTACTGTATGTTGATGCTATATGCTGCATTATGTACAAGTTCATTCATTTTTGTAGTCTCAGTAGGTCAAATGTCATGTAGAATATGAAATGGTGCCATTACATGTGTAGCCTGTATGACAGTTACTACTAACACTGCATTTATAGTTTCACACCTTTGTGGTAAACATGTGGGATAGTACAAGGCTTAGCTTAACTACACACAACTCACGTTCTTTAAAAGTGACATCACCTACACATAGTTACATGAATGGCACTGATGTATAGTGCTTGGCTCCCATTCCTAAGTTAATGTGGAGATGGTTCTGCACATAGGCCTTAGCACGTAACATACACAGTACGGCAAGTACTGCACTGTGAAGCAGGTACCAATAGTATGTACAAATTCGTGGTTTTTGTTGTCAGCATTTAAACGTCATCAAATGTGACCAGATTTTACAGAACCGAACCAAATCGCACATCAGGCAAAATCAAACTAACACCACCAGTGGATAGCTACACTATCTTACTACAAGTTTTGATCCTCAGCACTACTCAAACTACACGAGGCTGGTTTTAATAGACATCTTTTCTGGGTGGTGTGGAGTGCCCAAATGGCGGTTTCATGCCTTGTGAAGGACCTGGCTTGGCAAGAGTCAGTGGTTTACTGGTGGACAGCCTTATAATGTTGGCCAGACGTGTTCTCTGTAGATTTTGCTACATACCAGCCACTAACGAGCCAGCACAGCCCTGTAATCTCGTGTCTGGACTCCAATCGTGGTCTGCCTCCATTTTGAGGCCTATCTTTTTCCCTCCCCGCCACCCCCCAGCCTCCACCCCTTTGTGAGCACTCGTGATACTACTTCGCTCGTCCAACTGCTCAGATTTTCTATCTTATTTGGCGGAAAACTGTACAAGCAGCTACAAGTACTGGAAGTGGCTTGAAAGGTAACAGATTGATGCATCTTTTGTGTAAATTTCATACGCGTGCTTGCTATCCTTGGAGAGTTATGCTGGCTTCAATTCTTTAAAACCGTTTATCTCGAAACTTCTAATGTGCGATTTGGATCGTTTTTCCAAAATCCAGTGACAAATGATGTTGCATATATAGCGTGCATAATAGGACAGGTACTACTACTAGCACCATTTGTACCTGTATGGTAAACACTATAAAGGTACGTATACACAATATACTAAATGAACCTTATCGGTCATTCTTTCTGAATGTGTGCTTTGAAGTATATGCTTAAAGTATAGACAAGTGATGTTTTATACTTGGGTTTCCAATGCTGTGTAGAAATTTTTGTGCATGACTCATTGTAAACAGTCCTGCACCGTAGGGCAGGTATCAGTGCTAGTTACATTATATTTTTGTGGTACATGAAAAATGTCTATAGAAGCAATATACAAGAGTCTAAAATGCAAAACTTTCCAGGAGCAGCATGTTATTCTCAAGTACCTGAGAATGCACTAGAAGCAATCTGATACAGTCTAAAACACAGCTGGTAGTACAGTCTTGCTAAAATGCAAAGTTGTCTCGCAAGAGTGCAAGAAATTTAAAACAAGGGTGTGGCACCCATTTTGCTTGCTAGTATTCATCCCATTTCATTTGGGATGAATACTTGTGAGCAAAACAGCTACCACACCCTTTAATTAGTAAACTTTTAATACCTCACACTCTCGTGAGACAACATTGCATTTGAGCGGTACCATATGTCATTCTCAAATACCTGAGAATGCACCAGCAGCAACCCAAATATTTCTGGAGTAGCATGTCTAATAGCAATAGAGTTCAAATACCACCCCACTTAACAATCTAGCTATCTACTTTACAGTAGACAAGATGACCTCACCCCTTATTGGTCTAGCTAGCTGCACACTCCTTGGCTGACTCAAGATACTCTAATGCAAAAGTCACTCTAATACAACAGTCATGAGTGATATTCTAATAGAACAGTCACAAGTTACATTGTAGCTAGCTGTGCTACAACAAAAACTAAACAAACTAGTATTTTTAAAAATTGTTAATGAAGTAGGGATCTATGTAATAAAAGTAGTGAAACAAGAGATGAATGATGGCATTACAGAATAGCTTGGTGGGAAAGTCCCTACTTTGGCACATTAGCTATAACAATTATTTTGTTCAATGCTAAAGTTGGGATTTTCCCACCAAGCTATGTTGTAATATCATCATTCATCTCTTGTTTCACTACTTTTTATTGCATAGATCCCTACTTCATTTTTTTTTAAATACTGGTCTAACGTAGATTTGCTCTATTATTATAGCATCAACCGTGACTACTTATAAACCAATTATAGTGTAAACATTGTACTTATGGTACAGCACTGGTGATCAACCACACAATCACAACATACTTGATGTCTTGGTTCCACTGTCTTTTAATATAGTGTCTGCAAAGAGATCAGTAACATTAAGACAACATATGTAAGTAAAAGAAACAGATGCACACATACAGTTAAACAGTGTACTCACGTTGCAACAGTGATTCAATATAATCAGCCACATCATACAAGTTAACGCTTCTAATAGCTTCTATTAACTGGTACCAAGTGGTGTCAGTATCTAACCATCTACTAAACATTTTTGTACAGTAAAGCTCTAAATCTTGTTTGTAACTTGTTTTCAAATCATTTAACAGATCTTTTTCCAATAACACTAGTCCAAGACCACTCCACTTTATAGCAACCAGTGGTATAACATGTTTCTCTAACTCCTCCATTGTAGGGAAAGTTTGACCTACAACAAAGTGATCAACTTACAGCTTTGATAATGTCTACATTTATTAATACACTCTGCTAACAGCTTTCCTTAATCATTATGCTTTCACTAAGGAGTGAATTAAGCTTGAAGAACATGCTGAATGTTACAATTTTTTGTAGCATACTCTTTCCGTTTAAATTTGGCTATGACAATCCATGCCAATGCTAATCAATGTTAACATCATTATTATTGTTGATACATTGATATCATTGCAGCCATTTCTAGGTTGCTGCTTTTAATTTCACAACTTTTGCAACCCACCTTTTTGAAAGACACACCCATAACTGGCTGTAGCATTATTATCAATTCTTTTAATCTTCATGTATTCCTAAGCCAACCACAAGCCAGCTTGTTGTTACCAATTATTAACAGGCACAATCACAAAGTACAAACAAAAATAAAGAATTTAAATATCAAGTAGGAGTCATAATAGAGCTACATACATAAATAGTGCTGAGCGATAATATCAATAGTTTGATACTCGCAATCAAAAAGTCATTATAGCAACATGATAATTAGAGCTATGTAACTATCATGATATTGCTATGGGATTACTGAAAACATTAATTGTTACCAACTGTTTTGTAACACTTTAGGTTTGCTTTTCCGCAAAATGTTTAGTTGCAAGGCTATGTATATTTGTCAACCGCTCGCACAATTAGTCAATCGCTTCGTGAAGGGTCTAGAATCTCATTAAAAACACTGCTTGAGAAGCTGCTTAGCTGTTTTATAGCTACCATACTTGGTTTACTTTTTCATGAAACAGGGCTATAACAACAACAGTATAATTATCGGCTGCCCATGAAGTTAATTACCTAATTAAAGAGCTTACAAGAAATTCAAACAAATACTAATTTATATGAAGGTGGTAATCATGCTTAGAATGTTTATTTGTGCATTCACTTGAAACTTGATTGAAGATCATCATTCCTCAATCAAAATACAATAATTATTGTGATACTCTCATCATTGTGAATAATGCTTCAATGGAGTGAATTTTTTACTATTGCTCAGCACTAGAACTAAAATCTGATGTAGGGATTAAATGTCAACTATAATGCGTAGCTGCATATGTATAGGTGACTTCCCTTGTTTCATTACTTTTATATCTACTGTCCCTTAATCAATATTAAGATTTCTGTGCTTCTTTGTTAACATAATTGTGACTGGTGAACCTATACATACCACATCAAAATCAGTTATTTTCCACCTATCACATAAAGCAATAAATGAAGGCCCCTGCACTGCAATCAATTCAGTCACTATGGAAATTACAGACAGTTACATTATTAAAAAATGATAGTTAGAACAAGGAAACCATTATGCACTACCCACAAATCAACACCTACATGATAGCAAAAAATGGAATAGGATACTAAGGAGAACAAAGGTAACTTTTTTCCTAGTCAGTAGAAACTTTTTCCCTAGGAAACGTTCAGGGTCACTCTGAAAGCATTTTTGGGTGAATATATACTGCCAAATTGTTATGAAGGAAAGGTGAGAGTAACTTGTACAAGCTGTATCAGAAGATTTCATATAGTACTTTTATGTACATAAATTTCAGAATAAACACATGCAGTTTTGTAACTTCACTATGTAACACCATTTGCACTTGAAATAATTAAATTGTTGTCAATTCACTTTTGTTGCCACCTTGACCTCACATAATTTCAATTGGTGAAACCCACTGCAAGCTTCCTAGCAATGGTGTATGCTACACTGTATGTTTCTACAAACACTGTCATCTACAGATGAGTAAAGTTGCAGAATAGCTGGAGCTTGGATGGATGTCTCACAATCAGGACGTGAGATCTGAGTTAATCAAACTAAGACGAAAAGGCATTACAAAAAGAACAAGTTGGATCAAGTTGAGAGACTGACACAGGAAATTTAATACAGTGATACATACAGTCTCAACATACCATTCCCTCCACCTGCACGGTGAAATCTTTGCAACGTTCCTGCTTCCCAATTATCCAGCCGGATACGTTCTCCCTGCTGTTATTCTAATGATCACTCTGGGTTACATGCTTCTCCGTGCTTCAAATCCTTGACTAAGTGCACACCAGTTAGCACATGAATGTAATATAAGTTTTAGAGCTTACAAATGATGGAGGCATAGAAGTTGGTACATGTGGACTCTAAAGGAGTACAGAAACTATTCAAATTGCCAGAGTTTTTTTTGTCTAAGACTGGCAGAAGCATGTGGAGTGCACCCAGAAGAGAGTAGGCCAGTGTTTAATAGGCAACCCAAAGTATTAAAAACAAAAATTTATCCAGCTGGAGGACCAACAGTAGTAATAATAACTGAACACTGCAGTCTTCATACACTCTGTCAAGAGTTGTAACAATTTTACCATCTGACATCACTGAGAAGTGGAACACATGCTGCCGAGATAACATTTGTCACCCTCCCATTAAGAGTAGTGGTAATGTCAGCTATGGGTGAGTAAGGATTATAATAAATCATAGATAGTAAAGGCTTGGGAATAATTTGGGTGAAGTTCCTCTTAATGTACAACATTAATTGTGACCAGATTTTACAGAACCAATCCAAATCGCACATCAGGCAAAATCAAACTAACACCACCAGTGGATAGCTACACTATCGTACTACAAGTTTTGACCCTCAGCACTACTCAAACTACACGAGGCTGGTTTTTACACACGTCTTTTCTGGGTGGTGTGGAGTGCTCAAATGGCGGTTTCAGGCCTTGTGAAGGACCTGGCTTGGCAAGAGTCAGTGGTTTACTGGTGGACAGCCTTATAATGTTGGCCAGACGTGTTCTCTGCTGATTTTGCTACATATCAGCCACTAACGAGCCAGCACAGCCCTGTAATCTGGTGTCTGGACTCCAATCGTGGTCTGCCTCCATTTTGAGGTCTAACTTTTGCCCTCCCCACCACCCCCCAGCCTCCACCCCTTTGTGAGCACTCGTGATACTACTTCGCTCGTCCAACTGCTCAGATTTTCTATCTTATTTGGCGGGAAACTGTACAAGCAGCTACAAGTACTGGAAGTGGCTTGAAAGGTAACAGATTGATGCATCTTTTGTGTAAATTTCATACGCGTGCTTGCTATCCTTGGAGAGTTATGCTGGCTTGAATTCTTTAAAACTGTTTATCTCGGAACTTCTAATGTGCGATTTGGATCGTTTTTCCAAAATCCAGTCACAATTGGCAACCCTTTGACAGCACGCCAGCCCACCCTCTGCATGTTTGTTATGTATTCTTTTTTATAGAGGATAGTACATTATATACACCGGTGAGATATGATGACAATAAACTCTTGAGGTGCGTTGATCACTTGTGATCACTAAATTTACTGCATATAAAGTATATCCATGTATTCAGTGTGTTGTTTTTGAAAATTATTTAGAGGTTTGCTGTGTGGATCTTTTATCTGATAACAGCAACTTGTTAAGAAGTGTCCATTAGTTCTACGTATATTCTCATTTGTAAACTTTCAGTGTGCTATTTTTTCTTTACAGGTTATTGTATGGATCTCTCATCTAACAACAGCAAGTTGTTGTTGCATCCATATGTTTGTGTAAAGTACTCATTGTGCTATTGTTGATTTTGACCTTTGCTGTATAGATGTCCCATCTGACGACAGCAAAATAATTGTTGAGATGCATTCATCTTGACATGTGGTCACTAAATTTTATGTTTTTTGTATGATGTATTCATTGTGCTAATAATAATATTGACCTTCACTGTGTGGATGCTTCATCTAGTAACAAAAGCAAATTTTTCAGATGTATATGTGGTCATTAAATTTCACATCTGTTTGTGTGAAGTATTCAGCATGCTAATTTTGATTATTTCTGACTTGACTGTATGGACACCTCATCTAATGACAGCAAAAGGTAAAAATGTATCCATCCCTACATGTGATAACTAAATTTTAGTATTTGTTTTTCTTTACCTTTGCTGTGCAGATCATAAATATTATGATGCTTTCTAGAGTCTATTTAATCACAAAAAGTGTGACAAAAGGTAATTAAATCATTGCGTATTTTTAAATACTTCAAGACATGACCACAAATAACCCTCCACTATTCATTGTACAGGCTATTATATTTTACTAGCATTCATGTAAGCAGCATGTACGGTGATATCACTTTCGAAGTACATGAGTGTTATGCTATCATATTGAAACAATACGAGTGTGCAGGTAAGTTAAACAGCTGAACTAAACAAAGGCAATTAATTGCATTATTGATAATGTGTACACATGTAAACTATGCTAAGTAGTATATGTGTTCTATCAATAACTTGGTGACTAAACATTAAACTTTGCAATGCAATGTATATACGTATATAAATGGCTGTGGGCACACTACTGGCACAATAAATTAATTATTCCACATCACATTATTGCCTATATGTGGCCGGATCTGCAAGAACCCCATATGTTAGCACAATGTTTTAGTTCCATTTTATGACATTTTCTTTATCTAGATAGTCAAAGGAATGGTCAACCAAAGTTTCAACTCTAGAAACCTTGAAGTTTTGAAGACATAGCACTACAAAATGGCAACAACAAGAAAATTGATTTGTACAGTGACAATACGGAAAATAAACTACAGGCGCTTACTTAAACGAAAATAACTTACGAATGCAGTCCTCTACCAAGCACTATCAGATTTTCCATGAACAGGCAAATCTATTGCTGGGTAAGTTTTGCCTTCCAGTCCCTTCCTACAACCAGGGCAAAGGCAAAAATGTGAGAAAAAACAACAGTAAACCACTCATCCAACACAAGGCAGACTTGCTCATATCTTCCGTCCCCTTGGGAGTACTGACATGAAATAAAAAACTTCCAATCTCCGCTTGCTTTGGGGATTACGGTGGTACCAAGGTATTTGCCATTACCACCTTCCTTCACTGTGAAACAAGCGCTCAAAAAAATTACAGCATTTTTTTCAATTTCATAAATATTTCATCCATTGCATTTATTGCTTTATACTGTAAAATTAGACTAGCGCTAACATATGGGATTCTTGAAGATTCGGTCGCATCATAGATAATATGTGACTGGATCTACGAAAACCGTTCTTATCGCCCAAGACAGGAAGTTTGATTTTTTCACACAAACACAAAGCTTAATGAATGCACTATCAAGTTTCACTGCCACAGTCAACCAGAGTAAAGTGGTCTGCTTTTGCTGACAGCTTTTCTAGAGCACAGTGGCGAGCCGTACGAGTGGTCTGGGGTCTTGATGGAGCCCTGGCCGACCAGGAGATGGCTGTGTGTGGCTGTACAGCTCTGTGGTGTTGGACAATGACCTGTGCTGTAAATTGCCTTTCATTTTAGCCAGTTCTGAGCCCTGAATGGCCTATAACTTGGCCTAATTCATCCTAGCACGTCTCTTTTCAATTTTTGAACACCATCTTGCCCTCCTTCCAGGGCCCCCGCCTCCCACCCCTTCTGGAGCTCGCCTGATACAGACAACCTCGGTTTAAAAACTATCTAAAATGGCGGGAAACTTAGCTGTTGACTACTTCTTCAGTGGATGATCAGGAAGGTAAGAAATTGTTGTGAAACGTGTGAAAATTTGGTATGCGTAGCTACCACCATTGGCCAGCTACAACACACAGAATATTTAAAACCGACGTTTCTCGATACTTTTAAATGGGCGATAAGACCGGTTTTCCCAGAGACAGTCACATATACCCCCCTGGATTGAAACCTAGTAAGCACCACTGGTTACAGACTGGTTTTGCACCCCCTTCAATAACAAGACAAGTTTCTCTGGCTAAACAAGACTCACCACTGGCAAAGGATTCTTTCTCAAGACGTTTTGGAAGCCAACAGCAAGTTTCGAGGCAAATTTGCTCTTTATTGTACTAACGGTAGATGAATGCAAGATGTGATGGCTTGGACACATTCAAGTAAATACCAAAACCCTGTATGCTATGCCATTTGCACCCAGACTAGTCTACAGAGCATTATTTGATGACTTCGTAGTATAAAATTGTAGTGATACTGTTTAGAAGATACTGTTTAGAATCACAGAGAAAATGTGCTTCCCGTTTTGCCAAAAAGTACCATTTCAAAAACCTGCCAAAGAAGTTATGGGAAGGCATATTAATTAGCTGAGGCTATTTTTTATAGCATAATTAACCAAGTGATACTTTCTTTTTCTACCTACAGCACTTAAAGAGTGTGCTTCCACCACAGCATGCAATCCGCCATTGTAAGACTTCTAAAGAAAAGTGATGTGAAGTGGTCAACCTTACTAAAAAAATTATCATATCAACACCACGAGTCATTCTCCTTACAAAATGAAGTCGGTAATGCCATGGCTTGACTATAATAGGATTAAATTTGTTGAGGCACGAAACCAGTTTAAGGACACTGGTTCTTGTACAAAGTCTATGGACGCGCAGCACAGTTTCCAATCCAGGGGGGGTATGTTATCTATGGTCACATATAGTCTGCTCATCCATCCCTATTAGTTTTTACTTAAAAGCTAATTGTATTTGTGACCGGATCTGCGAAAACAGGACATAATCGCATATTTTTCGAATTCCTGTTTATTAATTAATCATAATCTACTTAGCCAAGTGTACCCACTGGCAAAGTTTCAGCTTCACATGCCAATAACTTTTGGAGTTACAGCCCTACAAAGTAGCAACAACAGAAAAATCGATATGTACAGCAAGTATAGGGAAAATATAGTACAGGTGCTTACAAAAATGGTTGTAACTTACCAACGGATTGAGGTACAGAGCTAATCTTTTCACCATCGTGTTCACCATGAATAGGGGAATCAATTACTGGGTAAGTTATTCCTTTACTCATCCTTCTTCACTGCATACAAAGGCAAAATTCGTGAAGAAAAGTCAATCGTGTACAATTGCTTTGACATGACATAAACAAACGCTCATAACGTACGTATTCTTGGGGCTACTGCAATGAAACAACGATTTTCTAACTCCTCTTGAGCAGACAAATAAGATAATATCCAGGTTTTTATTGTTAGTTCCTTCCTTCACTAAGAAAGAGGGGTTAAAAAAATTTACAGAATTTTTCAATAATATGCAACTATTTCACCCAATGTATTCAATGCTTTATACTGTAAATTTAGGCTCATGCGATTATGTCCCTTTTTCGCAGATCCGGTCACATTTATTGCAAGTACAAAGAAACACTAAAAAGCATTAGTGTTTTTTTAGAAAAGGTATAAGTGCACAATGAGAAAGAATGGTACATGGCATGAAAATCATACACAATGGAAAAGTAAGTCATACAGCTAGTCTATGCCCTATATGTGCAGAACTTTAATGACCTGTATACACACTATCAGTACAACTACTTAACTTCAGTGACAAAAAGGTAAGCATGAAACTATGTTTGGTAGCCATATATAAAGTGGTTATAGGTACAGCTAGTGATAGTGACATTATAATTATTCCTTTCAATAATATATCACATGTACTTCATATATGTCTGCCCACCCGCCCACCTGCTTGCCTGTCAACTGTCCAATGCCTTCAGACAAGCGTAACTCAATAATAGCTAAGGCTATGGCCATGATTTTCTTTTACTTTTCAACATTGCTTCAGCCCAACACAGCCCAACACTGCTTCAGCCCAACTGTGGTATGTCAGCCCTTTTGGTGGCATACCACAGTACAAACAATGCATGCACTGTGGACTTACCTTCGTCCTTCTGCATCATGGACTTACCTTCATCCTCCTTTGTGTCCCATTTCTTTTCGCTAACAGCCCATGGTGTCAATTTGCGGTAGTGCATAATTTTCGAATGGCTCAGGTCATGTAATGGCCGCATGCTATTCGTAATTATATGAGGAAGGTGAGGTTGAAATATCAACATGTAATTGCCATTTTTCAATTACAGACAGCAAGTTTGAATCTACAAAAAGAATTACAACATGCACACGTGCCTATTACAACACCAACACGTGCACCAGTCTATAAATACAACTAACTAAATAACCTTTCGGCTTTTTGACTCAAAATAAATATAGATATACAAGGGCAAAGGGTGGGAGGGACATGTTGATATTTCAACCTCACCTTCCTCATATAATTACGAATAGCATGCGGCCATTACATGACCTGAGCCATTCGAAAATTATACTTCGGAAGGCTCGGTTTCCATATCAACATGTGACTTTGAAGCCTTGGCCGCCAACACAGATGTCCCGAACTTCACCGAATGACATGGTCTATAATAAAACTTCTGGAACACTCCCTCACCAGACCAATCTGCTACCTTCATAATCTCCTCTACAGAAACACCAGACATGGCTGCTTTAGTAGCTGCAGCCGCCCTGGTAGAATGAGCTTGAAACTTGGATGTGTCAATTCCTGCTTTTTGCAGGCATGATTTAATCCATCTAGCTATCGTGCTAGCAGTCACCGGACCATGCTTACCAATAAAAGACCGAAACAGAAAATTCTCCTTACAATTGGTCCTAAACGCCGATGTCTTTTGTTCATAAACTTTCAGAGTCTTCACTGGACACAAACAAGAATCAGTTTGGAAACTTGGAAAAAAGAAATCAGCTTGATGGTGGGATGGTCGTGACTGCTTTGACAGATGAGTTGACTTAAACACTACCCCTTCCGGAACATAAGATCTACTATTAAGATCCAGTGCAGCTAAATCAGCTCCTCTACAAGGTCGTGCTAACGCCATTAGCATCACTGTCTTAATTGTTAAATATTGGAGAGAAAGAGAATCAGATGGACCATCATTCTTAAACGATGACAACACCTGGTCTACATTCCAAATGGACCCATATTTTGGTCTAGGTGGTCTCTGGTTGAACGCCCCTTTCAGCATTTGTGTCATCAAGGGATGCTTGCCAACATCTACACCATCGACCTTCTCGTGCACTGATGAAATTGCTGACCGATAAGAGTTTAATGATCTATACTCGTATATCCTTGTTCAAAAACTCTGCCAAAAAGTTCAAAATATCAGCTATAGGGCCCTTAATGGGATCCCTATCCCGTTCCTTACACCAGCTATCCCATCGTTTGAAGAGTGATTCATAGGTGGACTTGGTCTTGTCTCTCCATGCTGAGTCCAATAAAGTTGTAGCTCCTTCTGAAAGCCTTCCTGTTCTGCAATGTTGCCAGATAGTGGCCAGACGACCAACTGTGGTACCCCTGATGGCAAGATGAATTCCTCCTGAGTTGGAGATATCACTATGTTGTCTTGTATTGGAATCAGTAATGGGAACCCGCTCAGCAGTTGGAGGAGGATTGGGTACCAGGGTTGTGTCTTCCACAAGGGGGCCACCAACACTACTTGTGCCTGGTCCCGTCGAATCTTGGCCAGTGTAGCTAGGAGGAGGCACCATGGGGGGTTCGCATATCCTCGCAGATGGTGCCAATTCTGAGTGAAAGCGTCTGTTGCATCCGCTGCTGGATCCGGCCTCCAGCTGTAATATCGAGGTAACTGGTGAGTTAGACGGGATGCAAACAAGTCTATCTCTAATGGTCCCACCGCTTTCTGGATCAGGGCAAACAGGCCTGGATGGATCATCCAATCGCAGCGGTCCCTGACTGTCCGTGACTCTGTGTCTGCCACCTGGTTCAACTTGCCTGGAAGGTACTCCGCAGTAAGACAAATCTTCCGTTCTATGCACCACTTCCATATCTGAGTGGCTAATGAATTCATGATTTTTGAATGAGTCCCCCCGAGATGGTTTATGTATGCTTTGGTCGATACATTGTCCGTCTTCACTAGAATACTGATATTGATTTGGTCTTTGGCAAATGCTTGAATTGCCAGAGAGGCTGCCAGTAGCTCCAGACCATTGATGTGCATCTGGCGTTCTTCCACTGACCACAATCCCCCTGTTCTCAGATCTGGGCCTTTCAATGTTGCACCCCATCCCAGCGATGATGCATCCGTCTCTATCACCATGTCTGGAGGTCTCGGAATCAGTGGGGTGCCATTGTACTTTTGGGCTTGGTGGTTCCACCACAACAGCTCTTGTTTGGCCTCTGTAGAGATTTCCACCATCTCATGGTAGCACTGTTTCACTTCCTCCAGTGATGCAGCCAATGGCACCACTCTGTTTATCAGAGCTTGAAGGTGACGATGAAACAATGGGCCAATTGAAATTGCTTGTTTTGCTGCCGTCGTCATTCCCACAAAGGTCGCGACTTGCTGCACTGTGGTTGCTGTCTTGGAAAGCAAAAGTTTGGCTTCCTTCTGGATCCGAGACAACTTTCTCCTTGGGCAGAGACACCTCCAACTGACTTGTAGATACCCCTAAGCCTAAGAAGACTATTTCCTGGGTTGGTATCAACTGCAATTTCTTCTCGTTGATTAGCAGGCCTAAAGATTGAAACAAATCCTTGATTAAAGCCACCTGGATCTTCAGAGCCTTTGGACAGTCGCATAGAATTAGGAGATCGTCCAAATAAATGATCAGGCGTATTCCCCTCTCTCGCAGCAATGCGACTACTGGCTTCATCAGCTTGGTGAATGTGCGAGGGGCACATGACAGACCGAATGGAAGGCAGTGAAATTGGTACAGAGTTTCTTGCCAGTAAAATTAGAGATATTTCTGATGACTGGGATGTATTGGAACCAGAAAATAAGCATCTTTCAGGTCTAGTTTGGCTAGCCAGTCGCCTGGTTTCACCAGGTCCTTTATCATGTGGAAGCCCTCCATCTTGAAATGTTCCTCCACAATGAACTTGTTCAGTGCTTTCAAGTTCACCACTGGTCGATAACCACCGTCCTTCTTGGGGACTAGAAAGATCTTGGAGACAAACTCCTTCTGATGGGGGTGAACTACACTCACAGCCCCTTTGTTCAACATAGACTGTATCTCTGTTGATACCAGGTCTTGCTGCTCCACCGGCAGCTGTATTTGTGGTGGAGCTGACATTTGAAGTGGTGCTGATACCAAGGGTAGCTGAAAGCCCTGCACCGTCTGTAAGACCCACGGATCTTGTGTTAATATGGCCCAGTTCTCTATGAACTCCTTTATTCGGCCAGCATGCAAACTTGTTATGATATCCCTCTTTACTGAGGGCAGAACTACACTTAAACTTAAAGTATGGTGAAAATCTACGTTTTTGTTTGAAAAAGGTACAACATACTGATTTAACTGTTCTTGTGTTCTTGTACGTTTTGGGATGGGCGATTGAAGGAGTGAATTGCTTGGCTGCTCCCTTTGTACGGGTGGAATCTTGGGCGACCGCTCTTGGCTCCACCCCTGCGGCCGTTTTGGTAACTTCGGAGGTGGTAAGAGGAAAAACTTTTCTTCTCAGAGGGGATGTGAAGCTTCTTGATAGCTTTGACCTGTTCCACAGTGGTAGTAGCTTGCTTTGCGAAACTCTCACCAAACAGCATAGGCGCGGCGTCGGAGAAGTTCTTGCAGTCATCTGCCATAAACCTCAACGAAGGATTTAATTTCAGGATCAACTTCTTTCGCCTCTCCTGAGACATTTGGTGGTGAGCATTACCCATTAGGTACAGCGCCGTCTGGGTAGCTGAAACCGCCTTTTCCGCCGTCAAGTCTCCCGCCTCCTCACTCTCCAGAACAGCTGTTAAGGGCGCCACCGCGTCTAACCAAAATTGTTGGAGGCGAGATAAATACCCATCAGCCTTTATGGCGTCCTTGGGTAGAACCGCTTTCATCACCCCATCCAGCTTAGGGCAGCGGATTTGATTACAGTCGGGTACTCCAATCTTCTCGACGCGCTTTTTACGCTCCTCATTCAGCATCGTACCCAAAAAGGCTGCTTCGAGAAAGGCTTGAGTAGTGTCATTCAGTGTAACCAGTCTAGGTCCTGAAACTTCCTCACCCTCCTCGTCGGAATTCGTCACATCAGTAACTGGTTGATTCCTCTGTATAGTCTCCATCTGATCTCGAATAGCGTCCATCTGTGCCTTCATCTCCTGAAGGAGTTGGGCGGTGGAAACTTCTTCTGCCATTTCCGAAGTAAGACGTAGGAAACACAACTAGCTGTCAGCAAGAAAAAAAGCCGAAAGGTTATTTAGTTAGTTGTATTTATAGACTGGTGCACGTGTTGGTGTTGTAATAGGCACGTGTGCATGTTGTAATTCTTTTTGTAGATTCAAACTTGCTGTCTGTAATTGAAAAATGGCAATTACATGTTGATATGGAAACCGAGCCTTCCGAAGTATAATTACTTCCCTACATTTGCAAAGGGGAATCACCCATAAATTCCGTGGTAACTGGATTGATTGCAGAGGCGCTTCTCCTATTGTTCTTCATTGTAATGCTAAGAACATTGACTCTGGTGCCGTTCTTTCTTTTAGTGCAGTATGCGTGGGTTCATCAGTTATATAATGTTAAACAAACAGGTACAAGAAAAAATTAGAAATTTTAAGTTTGATTAGTGATCACAAAAAAGTAGGGGGAAACAAAGAGGTCGCCTACAGACTAGTGGACATTTAATTCCTAATTCCCTAATTCATTCACGAGTATAGAAGGAAATAAACATCCCCTAGTAGGTGTAGGTGACCTCCCTTGTCTCCCTACTTATGTTTCTGTATGATCCCTAATCAAACTTATCTTTCCTTTTACGTACGTACTTGTATTATAGTAAATCGTTACTTTAGTAATGCGTTACTTTTCTTTAAGTTAATTTTCATTATAATATTATACTGCTGGTAGCCTTAAATGTAATGCATTATAAATTATTACATAACATGTTTATTTAGTAATGCATTGCCCTCATTTCTGGCTACTCTACTTAATAGCCTAATCAATTACTCTAATAGAGCATTCAGGTAAACATTTTGACAATAGCTAGAATTTTAGGCTTCCAAATGAACACTTTGTTAATGGATAACTTATAAACCATTGCTCATACACCGAAATTTATTTTTATCCATTGAGAAAATTTCAAATTTGTTAGCAAACATGGAAACTGTGACAAAAAGTGTGAGCATAATTACATGAGTACAAAATGTGGAATTGTTTAGCACTGCAGCATAGCATAATAAGTAAATAAAAAGCACAATTGGTTGGTGCCTACCAGTATTAATATTATAAAAAACACTGTAGGTTATAACAAGGGTGATGATGAAACAAATGTAACATTATTATACTCACTTAGACTAATCAGTTGCACTGCAACTTCAACAGCAGCACTCTCCTTTGCCTCTTCTTCATCAATTCTAATAGCTCCAGTGTATGATTTACCTGCTATGGTGACTGTACAGTAAAATCCACCACCACTTTGTGTTGGTAGTATTGTGTAGTCAGGATCATCAAGTTGAAATTTTCGGCAGTATTCCTCTAGTTTAGTAGTACAGGACTTTGTTTGTTGTATTGTCTCTGCCATTGGCATCTGTGGCCATAATAGTTGTGTACTATGCTGTTGAGGTTTCTCTGATTTGCTGATTGCTACACAAGAGCATAAAGTAAGCAAATTATGCAGCAATAATTAAATTATATGAATACTGCACATATTTATATTATGTTGTAATGTGCATGGGGTACATACTAACCAAACCCAAACACTGGTAAAACAACAAACGATTATGAACACTGACCGTAATCTGAAGGTAGTTCTGCTAAAAAGTTCACAGGCTCTGTCAACTTGCTAACAAACTGTGGACCTTCAAATGAGGGAAGAGAACTATAGAGTTCCTTTAATCTGTTGTTGACATCATTTAAAAGAGTTGTAACATCTTTATTTTGTGTAAGAATTTTGCTAGCAAGAATTTCTATCCATAAACTCCCAGACTGTAATTCTTTGTACGGCAGGGTTGACCAAGCAACCAAAATGTTGTCTCCTCTAGGTTTATAATCTGAACTAACATGTCCATACTCTGCTGGCATTACTGTATTCATCAATGGGTTTACACATAAATTAAGGAAAACCAATTTTGGATACTTGCATGAACTGACTATTTCTGTTACATCAAAAGTCTTTCCTTCTTGAGAGTAGATTTTTCCACCTCTTGATTCATACCCGGAAAACACAAACACCAAATGTTTGTAGGATGGGGAGTATTGTAAAGGTGTTGCTTCACTGACATCATTAGTTAATTCACTGACAACATTACTTAATTCAGAAGAAGTGACATTTGTATGAAGAACAACTTCATATCCCAGTTTGGTAAATACTGTGAACATCCTGCTAGCATCCTTGTGGGCTCCATGTAGTTTAGCAAATCTTGCTTTATTGTTTGCATAATCATTTGACACAATAACAGCTAATCCAATTTTTAATTGTGATTCAAGTGATGATTGTAGAGATAGCTTGCTTAGTGCCTGACCTACAGTATGCACAAAGCATTGCCAAACAAAAACAAACTATGCCGATCTTTAATACTAAAACAATTATCCTATATGTTATATACAACAGAAATATGCATGGACAACAGAGTCAAACGGACATAGAATATGTGACCAACTGAGCAAATGTCTGACAAAACTACATATGTAAATCTGTTTTGAGAAAAAAGCATATTGAAATATGCTGGGTAAAAAATGCATTACGAAATCAGTTTCAACCACTAACCATTTTAATAGCAGTAAAATTGATATAACTTATACTATTATAAAACAGTGATTTACACGTGTTTGTTTACATTATAAAGCTTTCATTACCATTTCCAAACCGAGCTAGCATTTTTGCCTATAAGCATGGGTGTATATCAGCCAAAACTATTTGCAAGCTCATGGTGAAAACAATGACACAAGTCTCACTCCATAGGTACTTGTGACTTATATTTGATTAAATAAGCACCTGGAGTTTACTTTCAGTATAATGCTGTACAAATCAGTTATTTTGCTGTTCTTGCACTCTCTAATGTTACACCTCCAAAAGTATTCAACATTTAAGGCTGAAAGTTTCACAGCCTATTGATTTTTTTACCCTCTACACAGCTAAGAATTCATAAAAGAAATTTGAGCAAATTGTAAAACTGGTAAAGATTTTGCTTAGTAAGTCACAGACGTACATGTGTTTATGCATAAAGAAACACTCACTACATAAGGATATGATACCAATACTTAACCCTTAAACCTGCAAAGAACTTTTGGGGGATGCTTGTTTACACAACAATGGGCACACATGGTGACATAGATGGGGAAACTTAATTCTTCTCACAGCTTAAAACAACACATTGTTATAGGTTAAAGGAACACTGTAACTACAGCTGCTTACTTGTTATGAAGCAATGAACAATAGCATGTTGCATTTCCATGTATCGAAATTCTTGCTGCATGTTAAATTTTGATTGTGGGTTTACTCACGTCAGTCATATATGGTGTGACAGAAAATTTTATGGTAAAATGAACGGAAGTTGATAGGAGCAACCACTATCGAGTTATAGATCACTTTATAAAAGCATGTAAAGGGTTGCATGTACACCCTGTAAAAGTTATTTGCTGGCTAGTTTTGGCCTCACTGTTTAGTGTTAGGGAAAACCCTTGGTATCATTAATCCTTGTTACATGACAAGTAGAAATTGTGTAGCCATAGGATGGATGCTTTGAAAGGTACAGCACTTTGTGTAAGATATGTGTATTTGGGCCAGTTTCGTGGCCTATGTGGGTTTAAGGGTTAATTTACTTATTGGTACAGATCTCAATAATATAGTATATCAAAACATGTTCTGCTGCGTAAGGAAATATACAGCTTAAGGTTACAAACAAAGCTTTGGTTAGCTACTTTGTTTATTTTTTAAATATCTGCCAGTTATCATGTCACACAAAACAACTTCACAAGACTAACAAGTCATACAGGTGTTCACCTTCAACTTCATAAACTTATCACATTTAGAAAATGATTGGACTGACAGACCAGTTTCAAAAATATGCCATGTATTATTAACTGAACTAGTTTGTATGTATTTATGTACATTAACTGTAACTGACAGCAAATACAGTATACTTACTAAATTCCTTAACTCTACCATTCCAATTTAAACGATTCCACACCTCTAGTGAGTTTAAATTTGTCTGGAATCTTAACACAGTCTTACATCACATAAAGACACTTAGTAAAATTATAGCAGTGGAGGTAGACTTTCTTTCAGGGAATGCATAAACATGGGCTCTCACATTAATTAATTCTGTGTTTGGCCAGTTAAATAAGCAAGCAATGAAAAAGTATGTTTAGCACAATTCAAATATGATTCAAACTCTTAATGGCTTTAATTCACGCAGATGTTATGTTACCTATGTATTGTGGCTCAAATTTTACCTATTATGCATTTGAACAGTGCTCAAAAATCAAGTCTATTTATTATGCCCAAAATTATGCTTTTAAAATCAAAGTTATACTCGGGAAATGATTATTTTATTAAAGCACATTAGTGTTCCTGACTGCTGTATTAGAGTAAGTGACTGCTCTATTAGAGTATCTCAATCTTATTTTTACAAAGTGCAACCAAGAAATAATTAAGTTACTTTACTTTCTAAATATGAAATGTAGTAATAATGCGTATTGGCAGTGATCATATGCTTTCTTTCAGGCGCGCATTGCACGTTTAATTAAATTTTCAAATATCATTTCTATTATGCTAGCATTAAGCTTGATGCTTTTGGTTACCTACTATGCTTTAAATTATGCCAGCATAATTGGCCGGGGCCTACTGTATGTGTGTGTGCACTTGTCTGTTCTTGTCGCTGAGTATGCCATGCATGTGTGCAGAAATGTGGATATACTTACCCAAATCTAGATCCTGGTTTGACCATACAAAAACTTCATCCTGTATATAAATAAAGTTTTACATAATTTATGTGATATCTATAAAGATAGAATATACGGATACCATGTGTACAATCACCAATTAGAAATCTTTATAGTGATGACAATATTGTGACCAGATCTGCAAAAAGGAGTCTTGTAACCTTTCCAAGTGTGTGTGTGTGTGTGTTTGACAATCCATGACTTGACTTGGGAGCACGGTACCAGCTTGAAATTATGCACACCACTATTGCTTGATGAAATTTTATGGTGTTGACTTTAAAAACACTGAGGAGTTATGAAAAGTCAAAGTTGAATATTTGGAAAGCCAAAAGTCCCCTTTATGCAGATCCAGTCAGTTTCTTATTCACGAAGAGACTCCTACAGAAGTCTCTTAGTACTAAGAGACTCATGGTTGACCACACCACTTAATTAGTTATCCTACTATATAAACACAAGAAAGTACTGTCAACAAAACAACAGCACAACCAACCTATGGTTTAGTAGCAAGCTAGTGTTTTTCACCACCCATAGTGGTGAATTAACTGCAGTGCCAAGAAAAGTATTGGTTTCTTACTTTCCTTTCAAAATGAGCTGAGTTTCTAGCTAGCTATATGACTCCACTTTCACTTCTTCTACACAAGCGATCCATTGGGTCTCATTCATGGTAGTTAAATTTCAACTGGGTAGTTGCAAGGATACTCATCTGGTACACCAACATAACCCATTTTTGTGTACTTTCACTACAACTTTTACATGTTTCTCTTGCTGAAACTGATGCAATACATACTTGTTGGTGCCACTAAAGTAAGTAGCGTGCATCACCAATCTACCACTCTGGCCCTTAAAAATGCAGGTAAATGTTTGAGCGAAGTTTCTCGTGCAGCCATTTCACTAACTTGGCAAAGCAGTGACACAAGACATAGCTCAAGGATTAAAGAATTTTAGTCCATAATTAGCATAAAATATACTTTAGATCAAGACAGTGGCGTAACTAGACTTGTACCGACACCAGGGCCCAGTGCAATAAGTTGAAGCCGTATTCACAAGTAAAGCTATTAAAGTAGTCGAATTATCAAAATGATAATTATTTCTATAGGCGCTTATACCGATAACCTGGAAGTTTGAAGTGATTTCACAATAACGAAAGGTAATATAGCTGTTTTGCAGCCAAAAAATGTGTGCAGTTGTCAAGGTCTCAATCGATTATTCGGTGAAATAGTCTTTTTGTACTACTCTATTGCTAATTCCGTGGGCGTGATTTGATTGTTGACACCCGGGCCTGGGCCCGGGTAGGCCTGGGTTTAGTTACGCCACTGGATCAAGATACCAGTACTCTACAATAGAGAAGTTACTTACTCTAATACTGTACTCAGCAGGATATTTTATTAAACTCTCTTGCTCTGTTGTTAACAAAAACAGCCTTTCTGCTAAGCAATTTTTACTGATTTAAGTCAGGATAGGAATAATTTGAGAAATATTAGTACATTTTGGGAATAACAATACATAAGGTCAACTTATGAAGAAATTTAAAATTTTGTGATTTCCACAAGCCTTCCTTCCCTAAATGCTTTATCTTCCTGCTAGCATACTTGCTAGCCTGCCTGACCACAGTCAACAGAGCTAGAGGCTAAACAATGCACACCATTTTACACCACAATAACAAACTCATGCATGGCATGTACCTTTTTGATGAATGTCTGCCCTCTGTGCCTTGCCTTTACCCTTCATCTCCAATCTGTTTAGTTGTCATCTTCTTCATGTAAGAAAATCCTATTTGGCAATTAATTATCCATACCTGCAGAGCTGTGTACATGGTGTATATTGATGTCACGATATCGTTTGATGTGTTTACTGTGAAAGTAAATAAACAGCTGCACTTACAACAATCAGTTTAACTACAGTCAAACAGATTCATGTAGGATACTTCTAAATCAAGATACTCTAATAAAGCAGTCACTTTAATACAACAACCTTAGAACAGTCACACATATGTATCATGCAGTAGCTTTGCTATAACAAAAAAAAGTAAAAAACCAGCACATTTAAAATAGATGAATGGTGTTGGCAAGAGTTTGAATCAGTATTTTCAAAGAGGATCTGCCAAAACAGCATGTACCGCTAGTTCTTTCCATTATAAATAAAACACATATAAAAGAATGATTATCATTAGGTGTGAAAACAGTGCTAAACATAAATAACTCACAGTAGTGGTCATACTTATCAAGACACACGGTAGTGTGTCGTGCGGCCCAAGAAGCCGGCGCGCAACCCCGTGAGTATATTGACAGGAAGAAAGAAAACGCAATTTTCGCACCTCCGTAGCTCTGTGCTGCCTTGATGAAACAAGACAAATTTTGCTGTGTACATTCCCTCCAACTTCAGTACTCCACATTTCAAATTTGAGTGAAATCACTTCAGGCATTCCTGAGATATGCAACTTCAAAAATTGGCTTAGTTTCTTCGTTTTTTTTTTCTTCTTTTTCTTCCTCTTTTCGCACACTTACAAAAACTGCTATAAAACGCGAACGCGTTATCCGATTGCCTTGAAATTTGGCACACAGAAGGGGGGGTATAAAGGCGCATCTCTGTACCAACTTTCGCTGGAATACCATAAACAGGCAAAGAGTTATGAGCGATTATGCACGAAAAATAACACCAATATGTTGTCACGGCTACAGGGTAAACCGCGTATGGGAAGAAGCTGAAAATCGGTGGGTGAATAGGTTAACTATTGAACCTCAAACCTTTTGTGGTTTGAAAGAAATCAAGCTAAAAACCAGGAAGATACAGCGAAAAAATCAACAGTGTGTAACAATTACGCAATCGAGATTAGCTAATTTTTTTTATTATTATTATTATTATTATGCTTGCCACGCCTACCAGATAAACCACTTGGGGTAATGCTTTGAAAATCGCTGTACAGATGGAGTTATCATCTTAGAAAGGCTCTTCAATGGTGTAGAAAAATCAGACTTAAAGCCACGAAGTTATAACACGAAATCCAACTTGGTGTAGCAAGTGCGAGATCGAGATACTCTAATAGAGCAGTCATCCTAATAGAGCAGTCACCCTGAACAGAATTCAAGACATCAGTTAGAAATAAGTAGAGATCAGCTACAAACAAATCACCCTGTAGAGAGTTCAGCTACAAACAATTCACCCTGTTCAGACATCAGTTAGAAGAAGTTTTCTTGTAGAGAGTTCAGTTACAAACAAATCACCCTGTTGAAAGATCAGCTAGAAGATGTCACCTTATAGATAGTTCAGTTACAAAGAAACCACCATGTAGAGAATTCAGCTACAAACTAGTGACCCTGTAGATACATCAGCTAGAAGAAGTTACCTTGTACAGAGTTCAGCTACAAAGAAACCATTCTGTAAAGAGCTCAGCTGCAAACAAATCACCTATACAGAATTCAGCTACAAACAAATCACCCTGTAGAGAGATCAGCTAGAAGAAGTTACCTTGTAGATAGTTCAGCTACAAACAATTTACCCTGTACAGAGCTCAGTTAAAAGAGGTTTCCTTGTAGAGAGTTCAGCTACAGACAAATCACCCTGTAGAGAGATCAGTTAGAAGAAGTTACCTTGTAGATCGTTCAGCTACAAACAATTCACCCTGTAAAGAGATCAGCTAGAAGAAGTTACCTTGTAGAGAGTTCAGCTACAAAGAAACCATCATGCAGAGAATTCAGCCACAAACAAATCATGTATAGAGAGTTCAGCTACAAACAAATCTCCCTGTAGAGAGATCAGCTAGAAGAAGTTTCCTTGTAGAGAGTTCTGCTACAAACAAATCACCCTGTAGAAAGATCAGCTAGAAGAAATCACCTTGTAGAGAGTTCAGCTTCAAAGAAGCAATCATGTGAGAGTTCAGGTACAAACAAATTGTCCTGTACAGAGATCAGCTAGAAGAAGTTACCTTGTAGAGAGTTCAGCTACAAAGAAACCATCATGTAGATAGTTCAGGTACAAACAAATCACCCTGTAGAAAGATCAGCTATAGAAGAAATCACCTTGTAGAGAGTTCAGCTACAAAGAAACTATCATGTAGAGAGTTCAACTACAAACAAATCACCCTGTAGAAAGATCAGCTATAGAAGAAATCACCTTGTAGAGAGTTCAGCTACAAAGAAACTATCATGTAGAGAGTTCAACTACAAACAAATCACCCTGTAGAAAGATCAGCTATATAAGAAATCACCTTGTAGAGAGTTCAGCTACAAAGAAACCATCATGTAGTGAGTTCAGCTACAAACAAATCGGCCTGTAGAAAGATCAGCTAGAAGAAATTACCTTGTAGAGAGTTCAGCTACAAAGAAACCATCATGTAGAGAGTTCAGCTGCAAACAAATCACCTGTAGAGAGTTAAGCTACAAACAAATTTCCCTGTAGAGAGATCAGCTAGAAGAAGTCACCTTGCAGGGAGTTCAGTTACAAAGAAATAAACCATGTAGAGAGTACAGCTGCAAACAAATCACCTGTAGAGAGTTCAGCTAGAAACAAGTCACCCTGTAGAGACATCAGCTAGAAACAAGTCACCTTGTAGAGAGTTCAGCTAGAAGAAGTCACATTGTAGAGCTACAAAGAAACTACCATGTAGAGTTCAGCTGCAAACAAATCACCCTGTAGAGAACTCAGCTACAAACAAATCACCCTGTAGAAAGATTAGCTAGAAGAAGTTACCTTATAGGGAGTTCAGCTATGAACATATCACCCTGTAGAGAGTTCAGCTACAAACAAATCACCCTGTAGAGAGTTCAGCTACAAACAAATCACCCTGTAGAGAGTTCAGTTACAAAGAAACCACCATGTAGAGAGTTCAGCTGCAAGAAAAATCAATCACTCTGTTGAGAGTTCAGCTAGAAGAAGTCACCTTGTAGAGAGTTATCTGCAAATAAATCACCCTGTAGAGAATTCAGCTACAAACAAATCACCCTGTAGAAAGATCAGCTAGAAGAAGTTACCTTGTAGAGAGTTCAGCTACAAAGAAACCACCATGTAGAGAGTTCAGCTGCAAACAAATCACCTGTAGAGAGTTCAGCTAGAAACAAGTCACCCTGTAGAGAGATCAGCTAAAAACAAGTCACCCTGTAGAGAGTTCAGCTAGAAGAAGTCACATTGTAGAGAGTTCAGCTACAAAGAAACTACCACGTAGAGAGTTCAGCTGCAAACAAATCATCCTGTAGAGAGTTCAGCTAGAAGAAGTCACCTTTTAGAGAGTTCAGCTACAAAGCAACCACCATGTAAAGAGTTCAGCTGCAAAAAACTCAATCACCTTGTAGAAAGATCGGCTAGAAGAAGTTACCTTGTAGAGAGTTCAGCTACAAAGAAACCACCATGTAGAGAGTTCAGCTGCAAACAAATCACCTATAGAGAGTTCAGCTAGAAACAAGTCACCCTGTAGAGAGTTCAGCTAGAAGAAGTCACATTGTAGAGAGTTTAGCTACAATGAAATTCCCATGTAGAGAGTTCAGCTGCAAACAAATCACCCTGTAGAGAACTCAGCTACAAACAAATATGCAGTGTAAAAAGATCAGCTAGAAGAAGTTACCTTGTAGAGAGTTCAGCTACAACGAAACCACCATGTAGAGAGTTCAGCTACAAACAAATCACCTGTAGAGAGTTCAGCTAGAAACAAGTCACCCTGTAGAGAGATCAGCTAGAAACAAGTCACCTTGTAGAGAGTTCAGCTAGAAGAAGTCACGTTGTAGAGAGTTCAGCTACAAAGAAACCACCATTTAGAGAGTTCAGCTGCAAACAAATCACCCAGTAGAAAGTTCAGCTATGAACAGATCACCCTGTTGAGAGTTCAGTTAGAAACAAGGAATCCTGTAGAGAGATCACCTAGAAGTATCGCCTTGTAGAGAGTTCAGCTACAAACAAATCACCTGTAGAGAGTTCAGCTACAAACAAACCACCCTGTAGAGAGATCAGCTAGAAGAAGTCACCTTGTAGAGAGTTCAGCTATACAGAAACCACCATGTAGAGAATTTAGCTGCAAACAAACACCCTGTAGAGAACTCAGCTACAAACAAATCGCCCTGTAGAAAGATCAGCTAGAAGAAGTTACCTTGTAGGGATTTCAGCTACAAACAAATCACCCTGTAGAGAGTTCAGCCACAAAGAAACCATTCTGTAAAGAGCTCTGCTGCAAACAAATCACTTGTACAGAATTCAGCTACAAACAAATCACCCTGTAGAGAGATCAGCTAGAAGAAATTACCTTGTAGATAGTTCAGCTACAAAAAAATCACCCTGTAGAAAGATCAGTTAGAAGAAGTTGCCTTGGAGAAAGTTCAGCTACAAAGAAACCATTTTGTAAAGAGCTCAGCTGCAAACAAATCGCCTGTACAGAATTCAACTACGAACAAATCACCCTGTAGAGAGATCAGCTAGAAGAAGTTACCTTGTAGATAGTTCAGCTACAAACAAATCTCCCTGTAGAGAGATCAGCTAGAAGAAATTACCTTGTAGAGAGTTCAGCTACAAAGAAACCACCATGTAGAGAGTTCAGCTGCAAAGAAATCACCCTGTAGAAGATTCTGCCAGAAACAAATTGCCCTGTAGAAAGATCAGTTAGAAGAAGTTACCTTTTAGAGAGTTCAGCTACAAAGAAACCATTCTGTAAAGAGCTCAGCTGCAAACAAATCACCTATACAGAATTCAGCTACAAACACATCACCCTGTAGAGAGATCAGCTAGAAGAAGTTACCTTGTAGATCGTTTAGCTACAAACAATTCACCCTGTAGAGAGAGCAATTAGAAGAAGTCACCTTGTAGAGTGTTCAGTTACAAAGAAACCACCATGGAGATTTCTGTAATCAATATAATATTATGTGACTGGATTTGCGAAAAGGGGTCTTCCACACACATCCAATTCCGTAACCGTTGGAGACCATAACTCAGTGTTCAAGTAACATATTAACCTGAAAATGTCACCACGTATTCAGCTATAGTGGTGCTCACCACTGTCCAAAATTCAAGGCAATAGCTCTTTCCAATCTGAAGTTATCAATTGTCAAAGTTGGCAAATTGGATGTGTGTGGAAGACCCCTTTTCGCAAATCTGGTCACATATGTATTATACAATATATATAATTTGTACATTTACTGATAAAATATTTAAAGTACATCTACTTCATCTTTTCTTCTTCCTGTAGTAAAGAAAAAAACATAGGTTAAAAAAGTCCCAAAGCTGGCCATAGGCCGGCTTTGGGGTATACAAATACAAAAATAAATGAAATCTAATCCAAAACAGCCAAGCTGTAAAAAAAGTGTGCAGCCCTCAGAAAGGCTATGGTGAAAAAAGATGTGAAATCCAAGGTGGCGGCCAAGAAATGGCTGTGATGGTAGGTTAATGGTAAAAATTTTAATAATGACAATTCAGGTAAATTTTGTGAAGCGGCACAAAAATTCACCTGAATTGTCGTTATTAAAATTTTTACCATTAACCTACCATCACAGCCATTTCTTGGCCGCCACCTTGGATTTCACATCTTTTTTCACCATAGCCTTTCTGAGGGCCGCACACTTTTTTTACAGCTTGGCTGTTTTGGATTAGATAATATTATACAAGAGGTAAATGCTTTCTACGTTCTTGGCAAAGCAACTTACTACTGTGAGTTTTCGTACAATTGCACATATTCCTCGCACCATACCTATGTTAACTAATCTGTCCTAGTTCGTATACACTAAGCTAACTAGCCATACAGTACTGACTGCTCACACTACAGCTGTTAAACATACAAGTGTCAACTCACCATATCAGAAACTTTAGTTGGTACATTTAACCTCATATCACTGTTGATCTGAAGGGAGATAATACTTTGGGAAACAAAATCAGCCATGATACTACCAGTGACTTTAAACTCCAACAAATAAGACATCACGGCTTTTGAAATATGGTAAGTAAATTCAACACAACCTTCTTTGATGCCTTTTAATCGAAGTGAATATATCTTTAACTGAAATTCATTGGATATTAGTATTTTAACTTTTTCTTTAATATCTACAGTGCACTTTTCTGCATTGACTTTTACCCGCAACACAGGTTGTGTTAACTTTTCCTCATATACTTTGTAGTGAAGCACAAGACCATCATCTTCTAGAGCAGAAAGATCAATTTTTGCTAGAAAGTTATCAAGTATCTTCTGTGCATCTGAACAGTCAGCCAATTTGATAACTAGCTTTAAAATATCATAATCCAGGATATTCCAAAACCCTTTTAATATTCTCCATAATTCATCAATGGATTTTACTTCCTCAGAGATATCTTTATCAAAAATGGGCACCTTTTTACTGCTAACAGCAGAAGTAGCACAAAGTTCTTCAATCAATACAGCAACAGAAATATTGTTCTTATGTAATGCTGCTTTAATTTCTGTTGTCATTTTAGCAAATTCTGCATCAATTTCATCAAAACTTTTTAGCATGACATGGGCCTGTGCTGAATCCATTGATGCAATGCTCGTCTCAGCTATTGAATAGTAAAACATGAAATACGTAATAAACAATGTCAAATACTACTACTGTTGTCGTGGATCAGAAATAATTATACTTTAGCAAAGTGCAAATACCACATTTATGGCTATCATGTTCCAACGAAACATAAGTAATCCATACAGTTGATAAAAATGATTAAACTGTATCGGAAAAGTTTTAAAGGTCTAACTATATAGCATGCATGGTTGGCCTGTTACTTTGGTATAACAGTACTGATTAAACTCCCAATATCTTGAGATAACATGGGAGCTGGTGGCTAGATTTTCTTTGATAACTTCACTCTTATCATACATTAATAAAGCAATCAACAATTTATCAATGTTTTAAATTATGCACGTGTGGGTTATTGGGTAGCCGCCACCCATTATTCCATTATTGGCATTGACAATACTGGGCAGATCACTTGGTTAGATACAGTGAACCTAACATTCAAAAAAATTACATCAATAGATGTTGATAAGAATTCAGTGATGTGTCATCAAATTTATTTTAAATGGTTTTACTATGACAAGCATAGGCGGATCTGAGGGGGGGCCAAGGGGTGCTGTGCCCGCCCTGGCCTTTCTCTTTCCCCCCTTGGACCTACAATACTATATTGATACCAGAAACTAGAATCATGGCATGCATTTACATTGTATTCAGAAGTATATAGAAAGCCAATGGGCAAATCGAAGACAACAGTTTAAATGTACACTATGACTAAACTGTACACCTGTCCACTGTAAAGAAAGTGAGGCAATAAAATTTAAAGATCGAGATACTCTAATAGAGCAGTCACTACTCTAATAGAACAGTCACAATTGTAATACATCAATTTACAATTTTTACAAATCATAACAAAACTAGCTACTCCTTATTTTGATTTAGTATACACTTTACCACCAAACAGGTTTATCTCAGATAGACTAACCAATCTTTGTATGCATTGCAAAGCACACACTTTGTTAGCTAAGTGCTATCAAAAATTCCCTCAAATTCAACCCTAAGTTTAAAACTTTTTCTCCAACTACAGTCTAAAAACTATATGTCCATCATTCATCCATCTACATACTGAATAAAGTTATCAAAATGAATGTAATTTGTATACTAGCATTTTATTTTTATCCTCTTAGTGGAACAAACACTGTTGTGCACTAAAACTTCTTGCCCGTCTCCTAGATCCGCCTATGATGACAAGACTAATTAATCTTACCCTTAATGTATCTATTGAATTACTTGACATTCTATCATACAGTACGATAGTAGCTGTATAGTAGGGATCACAAAGGAGTGGGCGTGGCCCACAAAATAACATCACTCAAAAACCAGCCTCAATTTTCCTTGATGACGATGAGGTAGTATTGGTGAGGTAAAACTAAGCCCAAACAAGCTTTTAGATCGACCTGAAACGCTTTCAACATGTTGCTACAGAATTTAAATTTTTTTTGTTTGGCGGAATTTTCTATTGACTGACTAAGTACGTAAGTAACTGACTGACTGACTGACTGATGCCTCCAGACAAGTGTAACTCGATAATGGCTAAGGCTATGGGATTGATTTTTTCACTCTTCGACGTCGCTTCAGCCCGACAGGTGCCTTTTGGCATACTGCAGTACGTACAATGCATTCTTCATGGACTTACCAGTGTCCTCCTTTGTGTCCCATTCATCTTTAATGACAGGAAAAGGTGTCGATTTGGCACGAGCACATGATGGCATCCCTTCCAAATGGAAATCGTCCGTATTTTTCATAGCAGCTATTTTGATTGCAGAGGTGCTTTTCAAACAGTTCTTGATTCGTATTGCTGTGTAACGGGTTGAACATAGCCGACAGCGAAACGTAATGGAAATTTCACTTTCAGATGATAATAATTATGGGGCACAGCACCATTTCTATTGGTATTCGTAGATTGTAGAGGTGCTTCTAGAAAAGTTCTTGATTCGAAATGCTGTGTAACAGATTGAACATAGCTGACAACCAAGCGTAATGGATACTTCACTTTTCAGATGATAATTGATATAGCTGGGGCGCGCGGCACCATTTTAGATGCGGTATGCATGGGTTCACCAGTCATAATAAAATTATTTACAAAAAAAGTTAACAAACAAGTACACGAAAAAATTTGGAATTTTCAACTACAGTAGGGACCATAGCACATCGATAAAAAGTACTGAAACAAGTTGCAGTTGTCCATGATGTTAAATCACAGTAAAACAATAAGAAGTGTTATATCCCTACTGTGAATTTCCGTTATGACATCTTGAGCACAGTAGGGATGTAACACTTCTTATTGTTTTATTGTGGTTAATATCATGGACTACTGCAACTTGTTTCAGTACTTTTTAAAACCAAGCGCACGCCCACAGGCCGGCTGTGGGCGTACGCCTAGTTTACTGAAATTGTTTTCGTAAAAAACATGTGTGAGTGTACCTATATCTACCTATCTATCTACCTATCTACGTATCTACCTATCTATGTTTGTTCGTACGCACCCACGTGAGCAAAATCGTTAAATATTGGTAACAGCAGCTTTTACGTAAGGAGTAAAAGCGAAATGAAGTCTGTATTAAACTTCTGCACAAGTCAACTTTGCTCTGAGGTGGTTTCTTTTCGGCGGACTGAAATACGGGTGTGGCGACTTTCCTCAGGCTTTGTAAACTACCTTCCCTTTGAGGTTTTCAGGCGTTTAACAACTGAAAAACATCGGTGCAGGCCTCGTACACTACCAGGAATAGCCTATCGCTTTGAGTTGAAAGGGGGCGCATCCCTTACCATATAGCTGGTAATTTTCGAAAGGTTTTTATTTTCGGATATTTCGAAGAGGCCCTTCTCTTCGAAAATAAATTCCCCCAAGTGAAAGCACTGTCCAACTTTCGGCGATTCGTTCGTGTATTCCTCGAGTTTTAGCTTAGTATTGCTGATGATAATGGGTAAACTGTATCATTACTTTATTTATTTATTTATTTATTAATACTTTACAGAACTGTACAAATCAAAAAACAAAAGTAAACAATACGAAGTGGATATTTAGCCGGTCACCGGTCACAGTTCAAATATTTATTTAGTGGGTCGTTTGTTGGGAAGTGTCACCTATAACTCTAGTATCAAACACACTAGTTGTATGAAGGTAAGTTTTTGGGTGAGTTCGAGGCAAGCTAGGGTTGGAGCGAGCGAAGCCGGGCCAACCCTAGCTCGCCTCGAACTCACCCAAAAACTTACCTTCATACAGGCAGTGAAAGTCATCATTACGTTTAACAGGCAAACGTCAGGTTAGCGTTAGGGATAGGGTCGGGTTCAGCTTTGGTTTCTTCTTCACTGGTATAGTTAGACTATATAGTATTTTATATTTGTAACATTAAATAGTACAAAAACAAGAGGAGTAGCCAGCAAGCACCGGTGGTACAGTGGTAGAGCGTTGGTACTCTAAACCTGAATGTGTGGGTTCGAGTCTAGGTCACGTCACACTTTTTTCTTCGTTTCTTAAACCTTTTTGTGTCACAATTTTTTCTAAGTTTTTTTTTTAAAATTGCAATGACCGGCTAAATATCAACAGCCTAAACAATATTTAAGAGCTTATAACGATTAAATTACAGAACTGAAGGTCTACCAGTATCTTGCACTGGTAGCCATAATTAATTACTTACAAATTACAATAAGCTATATAACTACAAATACTAATTACAAGGGGTAGTTATAAAGAGTACAAGTTTAAGAATAAAATAGTTTGTAGGAGCTGAAATGTTTAAACATTTGGAACAGGGGCAATGGAAATAAAAAGTACATAGATTATCTAATCCAAAACAGCCAAGCTGTAAAAAAAGTGTGCGGCCCTCAGAAAGGCTATGGTGAAAAAAGATGTGAAATCCAAGGTGGCGGCCAAGAAATGGCTGTGATGGTAGGTTAATGGTAAAATTTTTAATAATGACAATTCAGGTAAATTTTGTGAAGCGGCACAAAAATTCACCTGAATTGTCGTTATTAAAATTTTTACCATTAACCTACCATCACAGCCATTTCTTGGCCGCCACCTTGGATTTCACATCTTTTTTCACCATAGCCTTTCTGAGGGCCGCACACTTTTTTTACAGCTTGGCTGTTTTGGATTAGATTTCATTTCTTTTTGTATTTGTATACCCCAAAGCCAGCCTATGGCCAGCTTTGGGACTTTTAAACCTATGTTTTTTTTCTGTACTACAGGAAGTAGAAAAGATGAAGTAGATGTACATACTTAAATATTTTATCAGTAGATGTACAATTATATATATATAATACATGTGTGACCGGATTTGCGAAAAGGGGCCTTCCACACATCCAATTTGCCAACTTTGACAATTGATAACTTCAGATTGGAAAGAGCTATTGCCTTGAAATTTGGGCAGTGGTGATTTCTTTGCAGCTGAACTCTCTACATGATGGTTTCTTTGTAGCTGAACTCTCTACAAGGTAGCTGATCTCTTTACAGGGAGATTTGTTTTTAGCTGAACTCTCTACAAGGTAACTTCTTCTAGCTGATCTCTCTACAGGATGATTTGTTCGTAGCTGAATTCTGTACAGGTGATTTGTTTGCAGCTGAGCTCTTTACAGAATGGTTTCTTTGTAGCTGAACTCTCTAAAAGGTAACTTCTTATAACTGATCTTTCTACAGGGCAATTTGTTTCTGGCAGAATTTTCTACAGGGTGATTGCTTTGCAGCTGAACTTTCTACATGGTGGTTTCTTTGTAGCTGAACTCTCTACAAGGTAATTTCTTCTAGCTGATCTCTCTACAGGGAGATTTGTTTGTAGCTGAACTATCTACAAGGTAACTTCTTCTAGCTGATCTCTCTACAGGGTGATTTGTTCGTAGCTGAATTCTGTACAGGTGATTTGTTTGCAGCTGAGCTCTTTACAAAATGGTTTCTTTGTAGCTGAACTATCTACAAGGTAACTTCTTCTAACTGATCTCTCTACAGGGAGATTTGTTTGTAGCTGAACTATCTACAAGGTAACTTCTTCTAACTGATCTTTCTACAGGGCAATTTGCTTGTGGCAGAATTTTATACAGGGTGATTTCTTTGCAGCTGAACTCTCTACATGGTGGTTTCTTTGTAGCTGAACTCTCTACAAAGTAATTTCTTCTAGCTGATCTCTCTACAGGATGATTTGTTTTTGTAGCTGAATTCTGTACAGGTGATTTGTTTGCAGCTGAGCTCTTTACAGAATGGTTTCTTTGTAGCTGAACTCTCTACAAGGTAACTTCTTCTAACTGATCTTTCTACAGGGCAATTTGTTCGTAGCAGAATTTTATACATGGTGATTTCTTTGCAGCTGAACTATCTACATGGTGGTTTCTTTATAGCTGAACTCTCTACAAGGTAACTTCTTCTAGCTGATCTCTCTACAGGGTGAATTGTTTGTAGCTGAATGATCTACAAGGTAACTTCTTCTAGCTGATCTCTCTACAGGGTGATTTGTTTGTAGCTGAATTCTGTACAGGTTATTTGTTTGCAGCTGAGCTCTTTACAGAATGGTTTCTTTGTAGCTGAACTCTCTAAAAGGTAACTTTTTCTAACTGATCTTTCTACAGGGCAATTTGTTTGTGGCAGAATTTTATACAGGGTGATTTCTTTGCAGCTGAACTCTCTGCTTGGTGGTTTCTTTGTAGCTGAACTATGTACAAGGTAATTTCTTCTAGCTGACCTCTCTACAGGGTGATTTGTTTGTAGCTGAATTCTGTACAGGTGATTTGTTTGCAGCTGAGCTCTTTACAAAATGGTTTCTTTGTAGCTGAACTCTCTACAAGGTAACTTCTTCTAGCTGATGTCTCTACAAGGTGTAGCTGAACTCTCTACATGGTGGTTTCTTTGTAACTGAAGTTTCTACAAGGTGACTTCTTCTAACTGATCTCTCTACAGGGTGATTTGTTTGTAGCTGAACTCTCTACAAGGTAACTTCTTCTAGCTGATCTCTCTACAGGGAGATTTGTTTGTAGCTGAACTCTCTACAGGTGATTTGTTTGAAGCTGAACTCTCTAAATGATGGTTTCTTTGTAGCTGAACTCTCTACAAGTAAACTTCTTCTAGCTGATCTCTCTACAGGGTGATTTGCTTGTAGCTGAACTATCTACAAGATAACTTCTTCTAGCTGATCTCTCTACATGGTGATTTGTTTGTAGCTGAATTCTGTATAGGTGATTTGTTTGCAGCTGAGCTCTTTAAATAATGGTTTCTTTGTAGCTGAACCCTCTCAAGGTAACTTCTTCTAGCTGATGTCTTTACAGGGTCACTAGTTTGTAGCTGAATTCTCTACATGGTGGTTTCTTTGTAACTGAACTCTCTACAAGGTAACTTTTTCTAGCTCATTTTTCTACAGGGTGATTTATTTGTAGCTGAATTCTGTACAGGTGATTTGTTTGCAGCTGAGCTCTTTAAAGAATGGTTTCTTTGTAGCTGAACTCTCTACAAGGTAACTTCTTCTAGCTGATGTCTCTACAAAGTCACTAATTTGTAGCTGAACTCTCTACATGGTGGTTTCTTTGTAACTGAACTCTCTACAAGGTGACCTCTTCTAGCTGATCTTTCTACAGGGTGATTTGTTTGAAGCTGAACTCTCTACAAGGTAACTTCTTCTAGCTGATCTCTCTACAGGGAGATTTGTTTGTAGCTGAACTCTCTACATGATGGTTTCTTTGTAGCTGAACTCTCTACAAGGTAACTTCTTCTAGCTAATCTCTCTACAGGGAGATTTGTTTGTAGCTGAACTCTCTACATGATGGTTTCTTTGTAGCTGAACTCTCTGCAAGGTAACTTCTTCTATTGATCTCTCCACAGGGCGATTTGTTTGTAGCTGAACTCTCTACATGGTGGTTTCTTTGTAGCTGAATTCTACAAGGTGATTTTTTCTAGCTGAACTATCCTTTACCATAGTTGCATGAACTCCCTACAAGGTAACTTCTTCTAGCTGATCTCTCTACAGGGTGACTTGTGTGTAGCTGATCTCTATACAAGTTTCTTGTTTCTAGCTGATCTCTTGAATTCTCTTCAGGGTGACTGCTCTATTAGGATGACTGCTCTATTAGAGTATCTCGATCTCGCACTTGCTGCACCAAGTTGGATTTCGTGTTATAACTCCGTGGCTTTAAGTCTGATTCTTCTACACCATTGATGAGCCTTTCTAAGATGATTACTCCATCTGTACAACGATTTTCAAAGCATTACCCCAAGCGGTTTATCTGGTAGGCGTGGCAAGTAGTCGTTTTTTTTTATTAGCTAATCTCGATTGCGTAATTGTTACACACTGTTGGTTTTTTCGTTGTATCTTCCTGTTTTTCAGCTCGATTTCTTTCAAACCACAAAAGGTTTGAGGTTCAATAGTTAACCTATTCACCTACCGATTTTCAGCTTCTTCCCATACACGGTTTACCCTGTAGGCGTGACAACATATTGGTGTTATGTTTCGTGAATAATCGCTCATAACTCTTTGCCTGTTTATCGTATTCCAGCCAAAGTTGGTACCGAGATGCGCCTTTATACCCCCCTTCTGTGTGCCAATTTTCAAGGCAATCGGATATGGCGTTCGAGTTTTATAGCAGTTTTTGTAAGTGTGCGACAAGAAAAAGAAAAAGAAGAAAAAAAAAACGAAGAAACTGAGCCAATTTTTGAAGTCGCATATCTCGGGAACGTGCGAAGCGATTTCGCTCAAATTTGGAATGTGGAGTGCTGCAGTTGGAGGGAATGTTCACAGCAAAAATCGTCTTGTTTCATCAAGGAAGCACAGAGCTACGGAGGTGCGAAAATTGCGTTTTCTTTCTTCCTGTCAATATACTCACGGGTGTTACGCGCCGGCTTCTTGGGCCGCACGACACACTACCGTGTGTCTTGATTACTGTCAAAACTGTTAACAAAATGATTCCAAAAATAATTCTTGAGTTTGAATTTGATAGTTTGGAGGGTTTGGGATAGGTCAATTAATGGTAAGCTGTTCCACAATCTGGGTATACGGTAAAAGTAGGATTCATTACACTGTTTTTAGATGCTATCATGTGCCTCAGTTTGTATCCTGCTGATCTTGTGAGTCCAGAGATAAATTCTACAAAGTTTAATGTGTTGAACTTTTCAGATGGAAATTTTACTGATGATTTATAAAAACATGATGTCAGCTAAATCGTAAATATACATCAGTGGAAGAAGTTTGAGTCTCAAAAGCCTTTCTTTGTAGTCACTGGTGTAGTCGCTGAGAATATATTTGGTTGCCCTTCTTTGTACTCTTTCTAACAGTTCAATGTCAGATAGTAAATAGGGCTTCCACAAGCAAGAACAATACATTAAAGTAGATCTAATCATTGAAACATACAGATTATTCCTAGTCTCCAAACAGTAACTGTCTTTAAATATGCGGCAAAGTAATCTAAAAGATTTATAAGCTTTAGAAGTAATGTTTTGATAGTGTAATCTCCATGATAAACTATCAGAGAAATAGATACCAAGATCTTTACAGCTATCAGAGCAAGGAATGGTATTTCCATCGATAGTATAAAATGAATTAAATATGTTGTGATAGCGTAAAAATTAATTTTGGAACACTAAAGGCAAGGTTATTGTTGTTACTCCAATGAGAAACTGATGACAAATCTTCTTGAAATCTATGGATGTCCAACTGAGACTTTATTTTCATAAAGCACTTTGTATCATCAGCAAAAACAAACATATTGGATGAATGAATAACAGAGGGTAGGTCATTAATGTAAATTAGAAAGAGTAAGGGGCCAAGTATACTCCCCTGTGGTACACCTGACAATATGGGTAAGCAATTAGACAAACAGTTGTTGATAGAAACACGTTGTACCCTATTGCATAGGTATGATTTAAACCACTTCCAAAGAGTTCCAGTGATCCCAGTGTTCCAGAGTTTCACCAATAGTTGATTGTGCGGCACACTGTCAAAAGCCTTTCGAAAGTCTATGTGAACAACGTCCACTTCATCCTTGGAAGTTATCAGTTGGTGGTGATATAAAAGTAATTGTTGTAGGGTTGATGAGTTACTCTGGAAACCAAATTGACACGGGGTAATACACTTAGCCACAGTACCAATTATCTTAACATATATCAGGTCTTCTAGCACTTTTGAAACATTGCATAAAAGGAAATGGGTCGGTAATTTTTGACAGATATTTTATCACCAGTTTTGTAAATTGGAATGATCTTATGTGTCTTCCGTTCAGTTGGAATTACACTGGTGTTTAAGCTGGTGGTAAATAGGTGAAACAGTGGTGCCACAAGAAAGGTAGCACAATTTTTTAAAATGATAGGAGCTATATAGTCAATTCCAGTTGCTTTGAATGGATTTAGATTAACAAGAGCATTGAACACATCAGACTCTGTTAGGTTTATTGCATCCAGGAAGCTGGCTGGAATGCTTAAATCATTAGGATTTGGTTCTAGGGAAGTACTTCTAGTAAAAATAGAGAAAAAGTACTGATTGAAGAGCTCAGCTTTATAATGATCGGTTTTGGCTACATTAGAATTGAAATGTAACTGTGGAGGTAGAGTATGAGACTTAGTAAATTGTTTTATATATCTGTATATTCTTGGATCTCGATTTGTCACAAAGTTTTGAATAAGGTTTCGTTCACAATTGGATTTGGCCGCCTTGCTTGCATCTTGGAAAGAGCACTGGGCCCTGACTAACTTTTGAAAATTGTTAATAGTAGGCTGTTTACTGTATTTTCGCTGAAGTGTCCGTAAACACTTAATAAGATGACGTAGATGAGGAGTGAACCATACAGGAAATTGACGTACTCTTATTTTCACTTTAGGAATAAAAAGGTTTATACCGGATAGGATATGGTTCTTTATATGTTCCAGATTTCTTCTACATCTTTTAAATTGCAAATTACACCAAAGTGACAATTCAATAGGTATTCATTAAGGCCAACATAGTCACCTTTGGCATAATTAAATGTCTCCTTAGTGACAGGCTTTGGTATAATATTCTTACAGCAGATGGCAAAGGTAATCAAGTGGTGGTCTGATGAAATGCACTGGTACTCCAGAGGGTGAACAGTTAAGTCAACTATGTTATCGGCACTATCAGTCAAAATTAGATCAAGCACATTACCATGTTTATGAGTTGGACAAGTCACTAGTTGTTCAAGGTTAGATTGGAATATGAACTCACAAAAATTGTTAGAACTTGTTGAACTTCCAGCAAGAGTGGACCAATCGATATCACGGCATATTAAAGTCACCAAATATTATTACATAACTGGGTAGGGATTGTAAACAGTTAATAAGTTCAGTATGATATTCCACTGTGGAATTTGGAAGTACATACACCATACAACAGATTATAGCCAGTACCAATGATATAGAAACAGTAACAACCTCCAAATTAGGAGGGCTTGGAATCTGTTCACTTAAAAACTCATGACTAACAGCAATCATCACCCCACCACCACAGGAACCTCTATCTGTTCTATAAATTGTATACCATGAGGTAAAATTTCGGAATCAAGCACAGCATTATATAACCATGTTTCAGACAGGCCAATTATTTTGAAATTTGAAGCATATATAAAATTTTGGAAAAATCGAAGGTTTTTTGTCAAGCTCCTACAGTTCTGCATGCAGACGTGTACCCCAGAAGGGAGTCAAGAAGAGGAAGTTGTAGTGGTATTACTGTACCAATAACCAGAAAACAGGTGATCCAGAATGGGAATTGATGCCGTCTGCTCTAGAATCTATGGTAGGATAGCTAGCTATGATCGAGCGTGATCATGCCAGTGAATTCACTCCACCCGAGACTCCCTCAGTCTTCTCTCCAGTGCACAGGAATGGGGATTATTCCATCAGTAAGTCAGTTTTCGGCAAACATTCACTCATCTTCATAATTTGTGACACGAATTTCCGTTTATTTGAAATCCATCCTGACTTCGAAATATGCACTCTTCGAAATTAAAATCTTTCGAAATTCAGATTTTGCTTCTTGTGCAAAAAATTCTGTTTCAAAAATAACCCACTATACGGTACGTACACGAACGAAACTGAAGAGTAGCTTTGAGGCTTTGTCAAGAGAATTTGTGGGAAAAAACACAATAGTCAAACTATAAAACAGTTTAGAAGATACTTCTGTGCATAATATGTTGGTAAATACAGTTTGTTTAACAAGCGCTTCCTTAGCAATGCATAGCAACGTAATTGAACGAATTACGGAAATTTCATGAATTATGAAATACGAGAATTACCTAATAATATTATTGCACAACCCAAAATTACCCTATTGTAAAATAGTAATATATTACATAGTTGGTTAATTCACAGTAGCATATACTATCTATGGTTAATCCCAGATGAGTTAGCTAGCTGCATGGCGCCTGGTTTTTAGAAGTAGCACAACATCAACTTGTTTATCAATGTGCTATGGTCCCTGTTATTATAGTACTGTAAAAAATTCCAGGCTGTGTAGCTTCTCAGGCACTTGCCTAGACTGCAAGCTATATCTGTGGATCAAGTCACCACCTGGACTAGGATTTATTCTACATTCAACAGAGTTTTTAGTGCTATGTTTCTGACTCTCTGATTTACATGCTTTTTTCTGAATAGCGCTCTTGCAACTCACTACAGGGTAAGAAAAAATTGAGATGCTCTAATAGACCAGTCACATGGTATCCTTAGATGGGCAAGATGGAAAAAATATTTGGTCAATGCACTAAGTACAGGTAGACTAGGTACAATGATTTATACATAGTACATCATTCACACCAGCTTCCCTCCACAATGTCCTTACCAGATGCCATGATTTTGGAATTGTGATTGATGAACCCATTGGTAGTATTTGTTGTCAAGCATTAATTGTATTAAGTTTAGACTGGGATGAAGAAGTGTCAAAAGAATTGTTAGTCAAAAGAACATCATGGTTTTCTGTATTGCCATCACTGTCACAAACATAAGTTCCAAGACGTTTACAGTTACAGGAGATAGTGCAATCAGTGAGTCTACATAAATTTGTGGATGCCTCACAAGATGCTTATGGGGCTGTTGTTTATTTAAGAATAGCGTATCAAGATGAAAGTGTTTCTGTATGATTGATAACATCTAAAACTAAAGTAGCACCACTACAGACAGTAAGTATTCCTTGTTTGGAATTAACGGGAGCAAGTCTAGGAAATAAATGGCATGGTTGGTTTCTAATGTGTTTAACATTCAGAAAGAACAGATGAATATTTGGACTGATAGCATGAATGTTCTGTGGTGGATCAGAAGGCATAGTAGGGATTTTAAACCATTTGTTTCTAACAGAGTTGGTGAAATTCAGATGTCTACATATCCAGCTCAGTGGAAACATGTGTCAACAAAACTGAATCCTGCAGATTACTTGACAAGAGGAGTAAAATTGTTACAGTTGGCAGAACTAGATGTTTGGTGGGAAGGTCCTCATTTTCTGCACAATGATGAGAAAGTTTGGCCAAAATGTGTAATTGAACAAAACCCTGTGGAAGCTACTGAAGGAGATAAGAGGAGTGTTTTGGTGTCAAGTGACATTAGAAGGTTACACTCTTGTAATTGTGTGACTATGGTAAGTTCCAGTTTGACATAGTTCCAGTTTGACATAAACAAATGTTCATATGTCATGGTGTACTGCAATGAAACAAAGATTTTGAAACACTCTTATGCAATGATATCCATGTTTTTGCTGTCTTGTTTTAAAAATTCATGGAATGTACATGCACTTATTTTTCCCATTTAAACAAATGCTTTGTACTGTAAATTTACTATAGATTTGCTCTATTGTCGGGGTTCTGCAAATCTGTTCACAAATACAGATTAGAAAGCGGTCTCACAAATGGTACATTAGCAGTGTTGGTTAAGCCCAAGTGTTACCTTCAGTACAAATGTTTCCAATAAATTGCAACAAACTTTTAAAATATTCATTTAGTGGAATTTTTACTGCCTGACTGACTGACTAACTATCTGATGCTTCACTAAATAATGGCTATAACTGAAGGCTAAGGGCTTAGTTTTGTTATCCTGCTGCAGCCCTTTTTGTCATTACCTTGTATGTACAAAACATGCATCAAGGACTTACCATTGTCTCCCATTTCTTTTCACTGACAGTGCATAAAAATTGTATCGATGTCTGTATCACCCTTTTACGTATTGCGATGTGATGTATTGTCCCATTCATAGCACAACTATAGCCTCATGTTTAAAATTGATTATTCATAAATTTTAGACCATACCTTCACCAGTCAAAATAGGCAGATGGGTTATACCTTAATATACTGTTCTAGTAGACATAAGTCCACTACTGATAAATAAGGTTTCAAAAAAAGTTTACATAGGAATTTTAGAAGCTATGCACTTAAACAAGGGGATCACATGACCTGTAATGCAAATTTAATCCCTACATTAGCCATGCTGGTTTATTGCTAGTTATATGTGCTAAGCAAGAATTAAATTTACACTTCAGGTGATGGTCTCTTGTTTCAGCACTTTTCATTGTAATGGACCCTATTATACTGCAGTTTGTATAACTCTTAAAATTCCTTACACTTATACAAACGTAGAGAGGTGAAAAAGTAATCCACTTTGAATGACTTGTTGTCTAATGCAAATTGCTAACATCACTGACGTATTTCCCCAACTGCCCCTCACCCCAACATAAAGTGGTCTTACTTTTTTTTCTGAGCTTTTGCTCTATTTGTTGAGCTAAAGTATTTAACTGGATACATGGACTTTTGAGTGCTTCTAGCAACTGATTCCAGCTACCATCTGGTTTTGACTCTAACCACTTTTCCAACATACATTTACAACACCCCATGACATCTTGTGGGTGATCTTTTTCAATCACTTTCAGTATGGCAGGATCTAGTAACAATACACCAATATCCCTCCATCTGTCTGCGGCTTCTTGTAATACATGAATGTATAGATCTTTTAGAGAGGGATGGTCTTCACCTATACACAAAAAATGAATAGTATACATCAAAAACATAATAAAGGACAATGCAAAGTACACATTTCCCTTCAGCAAAAAAAAACAAAAAAAACCCAGCATGCATTGTAGTGAAATTACTACTTTTCAGCCAGTAATTCTCTGTAAACAACAGTGGTGTGTAGAAGATCAGGGGCGGATCCAGGAGCTGGCAAGGGGAGAGGCACAAATTGTAGGTGGTTGAAAAAGCCAGATTCTCTTGTTAGTTGCTGCATTTTTGAAGCAGCAAATAATCACTTCTTAGTAGTGTCTCACTGTTGATTTTTGCCATTTTGGCCTTTGAAGATGGTTGTGAAGTCTTTAAAGCTGTTTAAAAGGCTATGAATGTCTTGAACAACAGCAACACGATAAATATTTTTAGAGGCATGTAGTACGCGGGTGACAATTTCACAGCTAGTTAGACTTTTGTCTGCTTTGGTTGCAGGTGAATCTGTAAAATAATATTTTCAATTGATCTTGGTCTTTATCAAAAGAAGTATGGCTCCTCCACAAGGGGGGTGGGGGTATTTGGGGCAAATGTCCCATCCTGGATCCACCATTGAAGATGGTCCAGTAGTGGAAAACAGCAAAGGAATTAGGTTGTTACTGATGCACCTTCTCTAGTATTGTATGTGTGTCATTTCTTTTATTTAAGCATAGTGATATAATACTAGCAGAGACATAGGAGACGCAAAAAGAATAGTGTAAAAGGGTTGAACACGTGCTATTTAGGCTTGAACCAATTATGCTTTGAAAATGCTTTTGAGCCCAGCCTATTAAGCTCAAAATTATGCTTTCAAAATCGCCATTATATCAGAAAATGTATACTGTCAAGGTGTACCCCAACATTTGGTGAGATACCATCTTCTCAGTTGCAGGAGACTTGCAACATTGGAGACCAAATTGCATTCTGGGTGATTTTTTCTTGCACGATACTACAAAAAGGAGTAGTTTACCTCGCAGTCTGCTCTTAGAAGTGTGTGCTTTAGCACATTTTGTGGTTTATCAAAGTAGGAAGCCATACGACTCTAAATGTAAAGTTTTTCATTGCAGTTTTAATTGTGTTGTGTGTACTAATAGACTTCTTCATGTCACAATGTTTACTTGATATACAACCTTCAATACAAAATTCAACAGTTTGCATTCAAGGCTATTTACATCACTGCAGATCTTACACCTATGGAACAACAGAAAAATAAACTATTGAGAGAGCAACGTAAACAAATGAACAAGGATGGCAATCATTATGTTATAAAAAACGGGGCCATTGTGCAGAGAAGAATATAGAGGTCACCTCTAGCTCTTCTCTGCACTGAATGTTATGACTCTCATGACTCTAACTGTTTAAGTCAGTCAAATGTTTTAACTAGTCCTGTTAATTCTGACCAAAACTCACAAACTGTACATAACTTACTCAAAACGATCGTTGTCAACTGCCGAAGCATTAAATCTAAGAAAGCCATGTTTAATTGTATGATAGAAGAACACACACCTGATGTTATCGCTGGCACAGAGTCCTGGTTAACACCATCCATCTATTCCAATGAAATTTTTCAAGCTAATTATAATGTTTTTAGAAAAGACCGCTCAGATGGTTATGGGAGAGTATTTTTAGCAATAAGAAATAATTTGACCTGTGAAACTCTATCAATTGACTCTCAATGTGAGATTGTGGTGTGTAAAGTTTCTACAAACAGTCCATGCTCTATTATTATATGTTGTGTATACAGACCCCCTAACTGTGATTTAGAGTACCTTCAAGAGTTACATAAAGTATTAGAATCTTTAGTAGAAACATACACAGATAATTATATTTTGTGCATAAAATAAAGGACGCATATTTACAAGCACATGAAACAAATATAAAGTTAGTCAGGTGAAGCTGAGTCCAGCCTGCCTTCTGCATAAGCAAGGTCAATGACAGCTGTCTCGCCCGATCCACAGCAGTGGTAAGAGGACCTTGAACCTCTTAAACATTGAACAGCTGAACGGAGCAATGAAAATCCCAGCCTACATCGTAACCAGTACAATGTTTTGCTATATGATTGTCCATGCTTCTCAGCGAGTAGTGTGGCAATTCGTTTGTAAACAACGGTGGCCAAAGGTCCCATACCTCCAGTACATGAAAAAATCAATGGCGAAAATGACCCATGCTCAACTTCCCGGATTCTCTCCTCATATTTTCTCTTCTTCTCTAGCTCCGCACGCCTGTAGCACTGTGATAAAGAAATTGAACAGTGCGTAGGAGCAAAAGGATTGAAGACTTTAACATCAAAATAAGCATTCTGCCCGCGTTCCCAGAAGCCATTAGCAACAACATCAAGACGTGCCCCATCTTCAGTATTGGCCGATCGCAACCGAAATGATTCCCCCGAAAGTGGTTGCAGGGATGGTTCAACTTCAACACCATGACACAGTTCGGTTAGCAATCCAGCAGTAATATCCCGAAGCTCATTATGACGGATAGTTGGGAGGCCGCCACACGGACAGCTGAAAGCATGTTCAACCGAAAACTGTTTTCCGCACACACAACTGGAAGGCAGCAGCGGTGGTCGCCATCCATATCTTAAACATAAGGAGTCACGAAAAGCACCCTTGTGCAAGCAAAAGCCATGGTCTAAAATAGGTAGAGCAGTCAACCAACCTGAGGAACCCTTTTCAGAAGACAACACAACCAATCTATACAATGATGGTGATAATGTAGGCATCAAAGCATCACGATAGTCAATAACAGACTGACGATGGGCACTCAATACTGCACGTCTTGCATCAATCTGAGCAGACAACACTTCAACAGGGTAGGTATGAGATTGCTGTAAAATTAAGTGAACTAAGGGAGCAGTGACCTCAACAGAAGCTGCAAATTGGGACAATGAATAGCGAACTGGGTCAATAACTCCAAGACCTCCCCAACGGGCAGGAAGAGCAAACAAATTCCGGTCAGTGTCACTAAAAGAAGGCTGACCAGTTAAACTAGGTAGAAACTTGAGTCTAATAGTATGTTCCAAAGGTGACAAGAGTGGTTGAATATTGGGGATGCACCTCATCAGATAGTTCCATTTGCCAATAAACCCATGTATAAGTGCAGCATAAGCAGCTTGGGGATGAGTGACTGAGATATCAGACAATTGCTGCAACTCCCTTACCCAGGATGTTACTTTTGTTTCAACAAAAGAGGTGATGAAAGAGGGGGAACCAATAGCAGCACCAAGGTGACGCTTCCCGTCAGAAGTTATAGAGATTCCAGTCCCCTGAAAAGCAGAAACTGCAGCATCATACATTCCACTCTTCACAATAATGCAGGTTTTAGAAGGATTGGGAAAATAGCCAAAACCAGGACCATCAGATGTCAGTTTATTCCACCAAGACCTAAGTTCCTTCAAGCCACCACAAGCAGTGGCATCATCAGCATACCATATCTGTTGCACACAACTTCCAGACAAACTCTCAATGAGTGGGATCACACCCAGTGCATACATTGGCATGGCCAGAGGGTCCCCTTGAGTAGTTCCTTCTTCAGAGTGTAGAACGGACCCACCAATGTACAGATTAACATCTTCACGATATGTGTTTATTAAAATGGTTGAAAAAGGTGGACATAAGTGTTGAATGTTACGGAGAGCCGCCTGACGGTTCAGTGAGTTGAATGCATTGGTGGCATCCACAAGTAATACTGCATCAACATCAGCAGATGAAAAGATCTCTCGTGTAGAATGGACAGCAGCTTCACAACCTGACAATTGACCAGCACATAATTGTAATGAACCAGCTGCCCTTTGAATATCACTTCGAATTACACACAGAATAGCCTTTGCAATCACACGACGCACGGTCTCCCCAATCCCAATCGGTCTGACTCCAGGGCACTTGTCCAATGCAATCAAACGGCAAGCAACAAAGGCAGTCAAACCAGAAGGATCAACAAATACAGTACATAATCTTCTAGCCACTCCAGCTAGAGCTTCACAGAGATCATCAGAAACACGCTGGAATGACGTACACATTCGGCGCCATGCGGCAGCATCAAGCCCAGAAGGTCCGGCTGTACCTCCAGTTCGAAGAGCAGCACGACGAATACAAATGCCATCAAGTCCCTCAAAAACAATTGGATGAGGCAGTGGAACACTGTTGGAGGAGTTACTAATCAGAGTGGTGGGTAATGGAGTGCACCCCTTAGGATGTTTATCAGACAGTGCCTTTAAAACAGTAGAAGATAGTGACAGTGCTCCACCACAATTGTCCTCAGATAGTAAGCGTAGAATTAGAATCTTTAGTACTATCCTACCCAAACTCAATGATTTGGATCACAGGAGATTTAAACTTACCCAATGTTGATTGGAGTAATAACGCTGTAACGACTACTTCTTACTCAACACCTTTGTATACCACTTTTTGGATTTTATACTAACTTACTGTTTTACACAAATTATTGACTTTCCTACTAGAGGTAGAAACATTCTCGATATATTTTGTACAAATAGACCAGCTATGATTAATGAATGCTTTCCCATACCTGGCATTAGTGACCATGAGGCACTATACATTCAATCTTACATTTCAATCCCATCACCTTCAAAAATTAAAAAGAAAATTTATCTATGGTCTAAAGCAAACCTCAGTGATATCCAACAAGTCGCATCAGATATGTGTTTAGATTTTTTGCAAAAGCGTGATGTGACAGCACCAGTTGAAACTTTATGGCAAGATTTTAAAAACATCTGCAACACTTGTTTAAACAAAGTACCCTCCAAGAATTGTCCATCTACAACCAGCCAACCTTGGATAACTAACAGAGTTAGATGCTTATGCCGCAAAAAGAAACATTACTTTAGATATGCTCGGCAAAGTAGTCTTCCCGAACACTGGGAGAGATATCAACTATGTAAAACAGAATGTAGAAGAGAATGCAGAAGAGAATGCAGAAATGCTCATAATAAATATGTTGCTAATCTCATCAAAGGAAATTCAATTTGTAAAAAGTTTTGGTCTTTCATTAAAAGTAAGAAGAAAGATTATTGTGGCATTGCACCATTGAAAGTTAATGAAACTATTGTTAATGACCCACAACAGAAAGCAGAAACACTTAACTACTTTAGCTCTGTATATACCCAAGATGATAGTCCAAGTATATCATGCCCTAATGTGTGTGATATTGTTGAGATGCCCCCTATTAATGTAGACAATGATGGAGTTCTTAAACTCCTTTTAGACCTGCAACCTCACAAGGCTACTGGACCAGACAAAATACCAACATGTCTCCTGAAAGAAGTTGCATATATCATTGTACCAGTTCTGATATTATTATTTCAAGCTTCACTGGATCAAGCTTGCTTACCTGACGAATGGAAGACAGCTAACGTTTGTCCAATATTTAAGAAAAACAATCGCTCTAACCCATCCAACTATCACTCATTAACATGTGTGTACTGCAAGCTTCTGGAACATATCATGCATCATCTTGATGACAATAGTATCTTGATAGATGAACAACATGGCTTTCGTGGTAATTAAGAGATCATGTGAAACTCAGTTAATTACTGTTATCAATGATTTTGCTACTAACTTGAATAATGGGCTGCAAACTGATGTCATTCTTTTGGATCTGACGAAAGCATTTGATAAAGTATCTCACGAACTATTGTGTGGTAAGCTGTATAATTATGGAATCAGAGGTAACACCCTTGGTTGGATTCAAAACTTTTTAAAACACAGAACCCAACGGGTGTTGGTGGACAGTTGTACTAGCGCACCATCTAGTGTAACATCAGGGGTTCCTCAGGGCACAGTGCTAGCCCCATTACTGTTCCTATGCTACATCAACGACATATCTCATGATATCAGATCAACAGTGAAGCTATATGCTGATGAAATTCTAATTTACAGACCAATACTTACCATTGAAGATTGTGAAACCTTACAAAGTGACTTGGATCGTCTTCAGTCATGGGCAAATAAATGGAAAATGTGCTTCAACCCTAAAAAGTGAGAGTTTATACGTATATCTAATATTAAGTGCCCCATCATCTCTCAGTATACTATCCAAAACACAGATATCCAGTGTGTTCCTCATGTCACGTATCTAGGTGTAACTATAGACCAGCACCTCACCTGGAATCAACACACTACTAATATCTCAAATAAAGCCAACTCAATCAGAGGCTTTATTCAGCAAAACATACAGTAAGTTCATGCCCAATAACAGTCAAAGAAACATGCTATAAGACAATGGTAAGACCTATTCTTGAGTATGCCTCACCAGTATGGTCTCCTTTTACTGAACTCAATATCCTGAAACTAGAAACGGTTCAAAGAAGAGCTGTTAGATTTATAATGAATGACTTTTCTAGATATTCATCGGTCACAAGTATGATAGAACAACTAGGGTTGCCAATACTCAAACAACGAAGAAATGAAGCAAAATTGATAATGATGTACAAGATACTGAACAATTCTGTACTTATAGACCATAACCTAGAATACAACACTAACCATACTCGAGGGCACCCCTTCAAACTAGTTACATTGCCAACCAGAATTAATGCTTACCACGATTCCTTTTTTCCTTCAACTGTCACGTTATGGAACAATCTGCCGGTGGAGGTTGTTACTTCTAGTAACTTAGAACATTTTAGAAAGAGTTGTAACAGTTATTTTTATAACTGACTATATTATTTTCTTATCAAAATATGTACACTTTTCCTCTTATAGAGGTTGTACATTAATCAAATATAATATAATATAGAAAAAATTAAATTTCGTGCAGTTAAAGAAAGACTGATGAGTTACTATCATTTCAAGATAGCAAATAGAAAGCACCATGATACTTTCTGGTACAAATCAGCAAGTAGCTGATATTTAATGGCCCTGTTCCTTGGCTTCCAGCTGCATTCAGTAAAGGTATTAGCAGACTATATAGCTAGCTCAGGAATGAAAAGCAGGAATGGGAATGAACAATGGGAGAATGATGTTGATATACAACCAATTGCAATTAACAAATATTTAACATTGAACCTTTATCATTCAGTTGTGTTCTATATTCATTCTTGCTGCATCCTAAATAAATTTCTTTTAACTCCAATCGACTGGTAATTTGGCCACCTTTTTAATAGTTAGTGTATAGAGCAAAAAAAAGCTGGTGCAGAAGGAGCAGAGGGCACACACTAATTGGAATTCCAAAAGGCACACGCCACTGGTGAGTTATTATGGAATAAAAATGTTGGCTGTGCGCTGCTTTGTTTGGCCTCCAGCCTTGTGACTGTGGTCAGGCAGGCTGGCAGGCAGGCAGGTACATGTAGGCTGGCAGGCAAATGGAAATTCGAGTTTCGGTGATTTAAAAAAAAATTCTATATCAATGCTGTATTTGATGTTAGACGAATTATAATATCTGTAAAGGTGATTTTTGTCATGTAAGATGTCTTAGGATGGTTTTTGAAGGAGGCATTTTAGGCGGTGCTTGTCACTTTTGGAGGTATCCCTACTTTAACAGTATTACCGTACTACTTGATATCCTTAAAAAGAATTTGAAATAGTTATACCTGGTATACTTAAATGAAATCATTATTAAACTTGTAATGGGATATGACCATAACATACTGCATTCTCATGTACGGTATGCATCAAAACAAAGTTAACCTAGCGGTAGCCGTACTATGATTGTAGTACAAAACTTTTACAATATTACTACAGTATGGGAGTGGTCGTACTACACTAGTAATACGCTTCTTACTATGACTTGGTTCTACACCTACAGTAACTACAATAAGTATTACAATGTATAAATTTTATCCCTATAGCTGTTCTAATTTATATTGCAGTATAATTATGTACCAAAATAGCATTATAGTACCTTCTCCATTCTGTAGGAAGATTAAGAAGTAACTATCTGCAGCAGAGGCGTAGGAAGATATTTCAGGCAGGGGTGCTGAGGTGGAGGGCAGACTCACTTGCAGGGGGTCTGGGGGGCTGCCCCCCCAGACGCTGACAACATTTTCATAATTGTATGGCTCAAATCATTGGAAATTACATATATTTCAAGGACAAAACAATGATCACATATATGCACATAGCACATTATACAAAAATCGTTATTTATAGTACCATATCACTTACATTTATTTATTTCCTAGTGTTAGCTAAATGTAAATGCTTTAACATCAATTCTGTTCTGAAGCACATGCATTAACAATTTCTTCAGTTAACATGCACTACCAGACTACTTAACACTTTGTACACTAGAGAAGGATCTCTGTAGTTGTAATTGTAACAGCTACCATCAATAAACAGAGAGAAGGGGTACACCCAACACACGTACTTGGGTACTGACACACAAATATATGCACACTTCTTATTCAATATTATCCACATTATTACTGTTACTAGCGGTGTTTGCTGTGTCATCACCTTCGCCTTCGTCACTTTCATAAACATTATAACTGGAATATGTTAGTTGCAATCTTGTACTCCAATCCTATTCATCTCTGCACATGGGAGACACGTGACATCGTGTTAGATTGTGAATCCATCGTTTTCTGTACTTCTGAATCACAAATAATCGCACTAGTGTTAAACAGCTAGCCAATGGCGAGCTGCAACATCGGAATCGTCGAGGTAATAATCGTCATCGTGACCGTCACAGAATCCATAGATTGATCTATGTAGAATCCCTTTTGTCTGATCACGTGATCTATTTTAATTACTTACGGCACGCGTAGAAAAATTTGTGGAGGTGCTCCAGCACCCGTTGCACCCGTGCTTCCTACGCCCCTGTGCAGGTAGCTATACATGCATAGCTGGTGGAAGAATACTGGGACAAGCATCATGGTATTAGGACTCTACATCAGTTGAAGCAACTTCTCACAACTTCAGTTCAGAACGCCTAGCTCTGCTGTGTTGACAGTTAGTGTTCCGTGCATTAATAGTCATGTACTGCAGCCTTTTACATCTCAGAATGGTCATGCAGTGAAGGCGTTGGGGCCTTAACTATTCTCTACAAAGTGTGATGAAAGTGAACTACAACACTGGGGACATTAGCTATAAGGTAACTAGCTATAAATGTCTATTTTTCAATATCTCGCTATAACCACCATAGAATTGTTATTACACTCAGTTTATACAACAGCCATAGCTTACTCATATAATAGTTTCCTGGCCACATCACTGTATTGTGTTGGGTACAAGCTGTCCTCGTTACTGTTTACTATGCTTGTACCAATACTGGGACTTGCTCTGGGAGTTCCCCATGACTGACTGTATGCTTGTCAGCTAATTGCAGGTACTGCAATTTGTAGCAACTGACGCTCATACCAACAACCTCCTATGTAGCTACAATTCAGCCACGCATGCAGTGTGGACTGTATACTGTACGATGAAGAAGACTCAGGAGGGCTGAACTGTGGACTGTTCGATGATATATATAATGACGAGGCCTTCCAGTGGCTCATCTCGATCACAAGGACTCCACAGTGACCTAGTGAACTTGTCAGTGACTTTACTCCACTACGTACTGCCTTGTAAGCACCGTGCATGTCTTGAACTTAATTCTTCCTAGTAACTGTTCTAAAAAGACTTTATAACATGTACCTATTTATTCCAAAAATAGCAATATTTGTAATTGGCTGTAGACTGAATAGAAAACTATGTCAGTGTCCTAGAATTAATTGTAGCTCAACACTGATTAGGCCTTTGTCTATTTTACAAGCTGTATATGTGCTGAGCTCGGTGTTGAGGACTACATTTATGACTACATTACGCTACACTACATTAACTTTGTTTTAACGCATACCGTATTTCATAATTCATCAATTATTTCGTGATTCATTAATTATCGCTATAAGGAGCATAACTTGAACAACCGCTTCAAACCACAAATGCTCAACATTTTTATAGTTCTTTTGACAAAGCCTTGAGTCCGCCCTTCATTATTATTTGTGTTTGAGAAGGACATGCCCTTTCGACTTGAAACGATGTGTAATTTCAGATGGCCACATACAGGGAACAGTAGAAATGAAACCAGAAACAGAAAATGGAAGTGGTCCAATCTTCATAAAAATAATATACATGTATGCTATAGTAAAACGCTTGCTTAGTGGCCACCTCTTAAAGGCCTTCTTGTTACAAAAATCATCTCTGTACAAAAATATGTTGTGTTAAGGTCCCAAAGACAGCCAAGGCATACTTAATAACTTCATTGATGAGACCATTTCATATGTGACCGGGCCTGCGAAAACAGGGCATGTGGGCACAAACTACACCACATCACTCTACAGGTCATATCTCAGTGCTGGAACAGAATATTTGTATTTTGTTACTTGCATCATAAAAGCCAATTAAATGCTTACTAGATGCTCAAAATTGCATTGCCATAGAATACTGGTACAAAACGTTATGAGTGATGAAAGTTTGAAAAAGTAGGCAAAAATCATGTGCCCACATGCCCTATTTTTGCAGGCCCGGTCACATATAGTGGCTACTTTCTTACAGTGACCACTTCCTTAAAATGACCACCTCCTTACAAGACCACTTCTTTCCAAAGACTTTATTTCATTAATACCAAGATGATTTTAGAGACTCTATTAACAAAACACCCTAGGTTGCCTCAAAAAAGCTAGGCACTTACGTAAGGTCACCTTCTTATGAGACCTCATTTTTTTGATAGTAGGTTATTATGTGATAGTTAACATGGGCATGAGTGGTTTGCCTGAAATTACCTGAAACACTGAAACATACACATGAGCATGAGGGCTGAAGGCCCGAGTGCAAATACATATATTTCAAGCAAATCACACATGCCCATGTTATCTATACAAGTACACGAAAAAATTTGGAATTTCAACTAGAGTAGGGACCATAGCACATCGATAAAAAGTACTGAAACACGTTGGAGTAGCCCATGATATTAAATCACAGTAAAACAATAAGAAGTGTTATATCCCTACTGTGCTCAAGAAATGCACAGTAGGGATTTAACACTTCTTATTGTTTTACTGTGATTTAATATCATGGACTACTCCAACTTGTTTCAGTACTTTTTATCGATGTGCTATGGTCCCTACTCTAGTTGAAAATTCCAAATTTTTTCGTGTACTTGTTCGTAAATTTTTTTGTAAATAATTTTATTATGACTGGTGAACCCACACATACCGCATCTGAAATGGTGCCGTGCGCCCCAGCTATATTAATTATCTTCTGAAAAGTGAAGTATCCGTTACGCTTGGTTATCAGCTATGTTCAACCCGTTACACGGCAATACAAATCAAGAACTTTTCCGGAAGCACCTCTACAATCTACGAATACCAAAAGAAATGGTGCCATGCCCCAATTTTATTAATTATCGTCTGAAAAGTGAAGTATCCATTACGCTTTGCTGTCGGCTATGTTCAACCCGTTACACAGCAATACAAGTCAAGAACTGATTGAAAAGCATCCCTACAATCAAAATAGCCACTATGAAAAATACGGACGATTTCCGTTTTGAAGGGAAGCCATCATGTACTACTGCCAAATCGACACCTTTCCCTGTCAGCCAAGATGAATGGGACACAAAGGAGGACACTGGTAAGTCCATGAAGAATGCATTGTACGTACTGCGGTATACCAAAAGGCATCTATCGGGCCGAAGCGACGTCGAACAGTGAAAAAATCAAGCCCGTAGCCTTACCGTTATCGAGTTACGCTTGTCTGAAGGCATCAGTCAATCAGTCAGTCACTTACTCAGTCAGTCAGTAGAAAATTCTGTCGAATAAAAATTTTTTTTAAATTCCGTAGCAACTTGTTGAAAGCGTTTCGGGTCGCTTGTTTGGGCTTAGTTTTACCTCACCAATACTGCCTCATCATTGTCAAGGAAAATTGAGGCTGGTTTTTGAGTGATGGTATTTCATGGGCCATGCCTACTCCTTTGTGGTCCCTACCATACAGTTACTATCGTACTGTATGATACATAAAGCTGTCTGTCTATCTGTCCGTCTCTTTCGTGACACTGCTAACTCAACAACCAAAGCACATATCGACACCGGACTTTAACAAATTTAAGAGCTCATCATCTGGCAATTCCAAGTTTGTTGTTACAAATCGCTATGTACTTCCATTCATTCTGTATAAAACATTAAAGGCGTTGGTGTAGAGGAAAACTTGAGCTACATTCCTGTCAAAACAGCAAAAGCATTATTGTATAGAACTGGGTTCGATTCCTGCCCATGACAACTTTTTTTCTCAGTGCCACCTTTTCATGACACACCTTTTCATATGTCAGCTATTGACGACGCTTACTCGGCAATCTGTGCACGTATCAATATTATTCACACTCAAAATGAAACACTCATCATCTGGCTACATCACAAAGTTTATTGCAAGCTTCTACATGTGTTGCTTCATTCACTATAGCACATTGAAGGCCATGATGCACAGAAAACTTCAGCTGCATTCCATTGTTAACCACACAATCAGCTGGTAAAGTACCTCCCTGAAGTTGTTGTGGTTACTGCTGTGTAGGGTGAGGGTGAGGGTGAGGATTTGAATCCTGGCAGTGATAAAAAAATATTTTTTATTTTATATACTTTGTTGGTGCATATACCTAGTAGGAAAAGGCGGATATGGGTGGACACGGACACGGACATTAGGAATGCATGACTTGGATTTTGCCATGAAAACCACTCAGATGGAAAGCATTTTGTTATCCTCGCCATCCTACGAGTTGAAAAACGTTGGGTTAGGGTGAGAACTAGTGCTATAGTTTATTCACCAATCATTTCCGCACATTTTCAAATACAGACACGCCCCCGTCACGAAGCTACCACTCTGCATGGACTAACCACTCTACAAGCAAGCTTACCTATCTAGGCCTTTAGTGAACTCCATACATTTTCCATAAACAATTCAATAGCACTGATTAAAATGTTAAACTCGCAAAACCAAAATTCTCCGTAATATCTCTAGGATACGCCCCGTTCATCATAACTGAACTTACTACTGTAGCTGCTGACCTATAATCGAAAAATTTAGTTATGCATATACAATATATCCAGTGGCTGCACTCGTATTGGCTTGGTGATTGATCGCCCTGTACAGGCTATCAGCCTGATAAGTGTTGCATATTCGCTGTAACACGGGGCATTTGGGCTTTGTTTGATATGTATGCCATCTGCCCTCAGGCCTGCAGCCCTCGGGCAGTTGGGCACACATATCAGGCAAAGCCCTCATGCCCATGTTACAACTATTACACGTATATACACACATGCATACATACACACATGTACACACACACACACACAGAGTTTTCAGAAAACAATTTCAGCAAACCAGACGAGAACCACAGCCGGCCTTCGACCGGCTGTGGGCACATGCCTGGTTTAAAAATTCCCATACTTAATTAATGGTGATTTGATTCCCAGCAATATGATACTTATGCACTTATCAATGTCAATCCCCACCTCTAACTCCAGGGGTCTTCAATACCAACTGAGGATGGGTAGTTGGAAAGGTGGACACAGACATAGATGCAGACATGGACATTTCAAAATACACTTTTACATTTATATAACAGTTGGTTTTTGTACCTAACAATGGTAGTCTTTGATTCCAAACACAGACATTGTATTTGAGTAGCGCTTATACATTTATAAGCGCATGTGCAGAGGAGAGGTTAGCATGCCGCAGAGCACACATATACCATATACTCCTGACTTGTGCACACATTCTAGAAATCACACTCACAGAGATTCAGCTGGCATGCCCCGACTTAGCCTCGTGAGTATATAGACCTGCATCAAATATGCCAGCATAATAGGCTAGAGCACTATGCTAGCATATTAGGTGATATTTAGCTTAATTCCTTGAAAATAAATCAATACTCCCTTATAGAGCAGTCAGTGAAAAATGTAAACTGACTTCAATAACGCACTCAATTGTACAATAGCTCCTTAGATTGATACTCCCTAATAGAACAGTCGTTTTGTAGTGAAACACTCTAATAGAACATCCACTGGTTAAAATTTCCAAGAAAATAATCAAGCATAATGGGAAAACTGAACAGCATAATACATGGGAAATTCCTGAAAGCATTTTGGGCAATTTTTTTTTAGCAGATATAAGCACCTGTGCCTTATACTGAAAGATGTGAGCTCCTGGATCTGGCCTGCTAGTAAACTATACAATTACATAACTGCATTGGATTCCTAGAGCATGTGTACAATAGTATATATAATACTTGTAGTGTGCTCTGCACATGCATTTATAAATGGAAAAGTGCTACTCGAAGATGATGTCTGTGTCTGGAAGTTATGTAGAAGTGTATTTTGATAATATCCGTGTCCGTGTCCACATCCATATCTGCCCATATCCGCCTTTTCAAGCTACCCACTGAAGATTTCACTTATATCTTTGGCTCCACCCCTGGGGATTTGACACCTTGAACCAAAATCATTTTATTTGTAAATTCCGATTCCCTATTGCAGAGCTTATGATAATGTCCAGACACTGGACAAAAACTGCAAAGATGTCTGTCCATATTGTCTGGTAACAATGTCCCATCAAAGCAATATAATATATCATATACCATATTATACAATACACCATATTCCTGATGCCTTCAGTCAAGTGTAGTGGAAAACTGGCTACAGCTACAGCCCTAATTCTTTCACAGAAACGTTTCTAGTTTACTTAAGAAAAGCCTTTGGTATATTCATAAACATACAATGAGTGCACTATTGTGTTACCTATTATCCTTCTTTACCTTTACCATGGCCATCAGTCAAGGTTCTCCACTGATAGTGTTAATAGACTATAGTAGGGTTTCCATCTACAGGTGTACATTGTATCAGACTATTCGAATACACATGACATTGTATCAAACTATTTGATAACACGTCGCTCAGTCGTTTTTGAATTTGGCATATAGTAAAAAACTTTGGCGGTAAAAAAGTTTGGCAAAAACCCACTATTGCAAAAAAACTTTGGCGAATGGTGAAATTTTTTGATAGAACGTAGCTACCACGTACTGCATACATGCAAGTGCAAGTGATTAAACAACTTGCCAGTTAAGGGGCGTGGCAGCCATTTCAATTGCGACTCTTTATCCCTCTTAGTAAGGGATGGCAACTCATGAAGGAAACAGCTGCCACACCCCTTAATTGGCAAGTCTTAATCGCTTGCACATAGCGATGTTGCATTCGAGTGGTAGCTATCGTACAACTAGCAAAGTTGTTTGTTTTCTAAACGTCAAGCTAGACACATTTCTTTGCTGTAATCACACTATGTGTAGTTACGTGAATGCCAAGCTAAACACATTTCTTTGCTGTAACCACACTATGTGTAGTTACGTGAATCCAACTTACTACAGTTTAGCAATATAGTGGTGAACATGTGTTGACAGCTTGCATTAACTCCAAAATAATATTGTGACTGGTTTCCAGGATATTTAGTAGTCATGAGCTTGCAAGAAAAGTTCACAAACAAGTATAAGTAAAAATTAAGAATTATAAATTAGAGTAGGGACAGTGTATAGTACTGCAATAAAAAGCAAGGGCGGCGGAATAGAGGGGGGGGGGCGCATGCTTCCCTAATAAAAAAGTAAGAAGGCAGTGCCCCCAATGCCATTACATAGAAACAGAAGGGTACTAATGTACAATGGCTTACTTATGCAGATACACAACTTACAGCTTAGCAAATCATGTGATGTATCCAAACCACAATCGATTCCTACACTTTTACGTGCACAGTTGAAGCTCACATGAGGAATTGGTTTATATTATGCTCTGTAAAAAGATGTGACCAGTCAGCTGGGGTGCTGTTTCTAGAGATAAGTCATTGTTATAATGATGTATTGGAATAGAGCAACATATTTCATGAATTAAACTGGATGGAAACAGTAAGTGTACTGGAGTACTCTATTTGGAGAGCAGTAACTGTTGTACGTGTAAATAGATCACTACTAACAATATACAGGAAGGTTTGCCAACATTTTATTTAATGGATGATCATCAGTAAGGTATTGCCTCGGATATTGCGGTTGATTGTAATGTAAATCACGTGACCTACCGATCATTGTCTTTTACATGAAAGGTTTCACAGTAGCTACAGGATTATAGTGGATGAAGTAAACAGTGATGTGCTATGTACAATATGTAGCAGTAGTCCATAGCTAGCATAAATAAGTTTGTACATGCACTATACTCAATAGTACACAATAGCCAGATAGGTGTGCATAACACAATTTTTAGCCCATATGAAGATGGGCTCCAAAATGTATGCAGAATCAAACTGTTTGTAAGTTCTCCTGCTACTGGGAATTAAGCACTTGACCTTGAAAGGTGGTGGGCATCTGTCTTGGAATACCAGGTTGTGATTGTTTCAAGTGCCCCCCCCCCCCAATTGTGGCCGCCCTTGAAAAAAGCACTGAAACAAGCTGGATCGGAGTAGTACGTATGTCCAAAAGAACAATAAGAAGTGAATATCCCTACTGTGCATTTTGAGTGTGGCACGGTAGGGATATTCACTTCTTATTGTTTTATTTGGACATTACGTATTACTCCGATCCAGCTTGTTTCAATGCTTTTTATTGCAAAACTATACACTGTCCCTATTCTAATTTAAAATTCTTAATTTTTCGTATACTTGTATATAGCACATCGCATTAGTTCACCGCCATCACATGTTAAATTATCGCGTTTTCAGTATATGTGATCGGATCTGCGAAAACCTGACATAATCATACATTTTTCAAATTCCTGTTTGTTAAATATTTATAATCTACTTAGCCAAGTGTACCCTCTGGCAAAGTTTCAGCCTCATATGCTAATAACTTTAAGAGTTACAGCCCTACAAAGTAGCAACAACAGAAAAATTGATTTGTACAGCAAGTATAGGGATAATAATTACAGGCGCCTACAAAAACGGTTGTAACTTATTAACGAATTGAGGTGTGGAGCTACAATTTTCACCAAACTATTTGCCATGAACAGGGGAATCAATTACTGGGTAAGTTTTTCCTTTACTCACCCTTCTTCACTGCATACAAAGGAAAAATTCTTGATGAAAAATCAATCACATACGATCACTTCGACATGACATAAACAAGTGCTCATAACTTCTGTATCCTTGGGTCTACTGCAACAAAACAAACATTTTCCAACTCCTCTTGAGCAGGTGAATAAGATGATATCCAGAGTTTTATTGTTAGTCCCTTCCTTTGCTAAGAAACAGGCGTTCAAAAAATTTACGGATTTTTTTCAATAATACGCAAATATTTCACTCATTGCATTCAATGCTTTATAACGTAAGTTTAGGCTTGCGTGATTGTGTCAGGTTTCGCAGATCCAGTCACATACACAGCAAAAATAGTGTTCCAATACTACATATTCTAACCCCGTCTTTATTCAGTATTGGAACAACTAATATTAAAAACTCCTTATAACGAGACTAAACGAACCTCAAATATATAAATGACTCTAATGTTATTCACTATTGGGGGCTGTGGTCTGTTTTTGTTTGAGTCAAGGTAGAATATTTGGACTATTAGTTCCAACACCAAAACATAGACGGAATAAATACAGTCAGTATTTATGTATGAATTATGCTGTGATATTTTCAGCAGTGGCATATGGTCTATTAATTTTTATGTAAATAGTACTAACACATATAGTACCTCACTTATTAGCCTAAAAGTACATGATTATATAATACAGACTAGCATACCACCAGTAAAACAAGAAATTTTTTGGTATTAAATATTTGCGCATTGCAAGTTTGTAAAATTAGAAATGATAGTGGAACAAATTTTCATGGTTTGGACAGACTTCTGGATCGTTCCACACAACTTGTACGTGGGCTGTAAATACTTAGTGAATGAGATGCTCGTGAAATTCACAAAAATTTCTTGCTTTACGGGTTGTTCATAAACATGGCGGACATTACAGTTGTCAAGGAGATGAATACTTTATTGCCCCACCCTAACCGGGTGGAGCATGTTAATAATATGTGTAATACACGAGTATATTCTATGCAATACAACTACAGTATACTAATGACAAAATAGCGATTTCAACCTCACAGCTTACTAGCAACGGTATGCCACACTCCATTCAGCATTTCAATGGCCACGCCCAAACACACTGTTGCTATCACAGCAAAAATAGTGTCCCAATACTACATATTCTAACCCCGTCTTTATTCAGTATTGGAACAACTATTTTAACAAACTCCCTATAACGAGACCAAACGAACCTCAAATCTATAAATGACTCTAATGTTATTCACTATTGGGGGCTGTGGTCTGTTTTTGTTTGAGCCAAGGTAGAATTTTTGGACTATTAGTTCCACATATCAAAACATATGTATGGGATTTGTCAAATCAAACATTTTCAGGTGGTCAACATTAAAAGTTTTCAAACACTGGGTTAAACCTTTAAAAATTAAGAATTATGCATTAAATAAATCTAATATCTGTTTAATATGTTTTTTGAAACCTCAACTTGGTAAAACAGGCTGATCATAAAATCTCATCATTCCTTGTCATTTGTTGTCCAATACAAAATACACGTATTTTACACCACACACAAAAACACTAATTTACAACCTTTAACTCACAAAATTTCTACAGCACAACATACAATAAAAGAAAGCCCTTGAATTTCTCTATCCAATTCCGACCGTACAAATGGGAAAATGTCGCCATAGCGACAGTTATTTACTGCTGATGATGACATAATATGCGCTCCATACATTAACCTATTGGAAAATTTAATTATCTCGCCGGGAAAATCCCAATTTACAAGTTGTTATCCTCAACCAAATTCGCTAAATTTGGTATCATTCTACGCAGCGAAGAATGCTTAATAAGATTCCGACCATACAAATTGTTAAACAGGTTAGTTTATAGAAATATGTTTAAAAACACGTGTTTTTACGGGCATTCTGAACACGTAAATTTCGCAGTACAAGACTCCTTTTTAGCTTCCCACACAAAGAACTTACACATGAATCGAATCGCCTTTCATCAAGGAATCTGATAAACCAAACTTCGTGTCTGTCAACCAAAGTACGTGGAAGTTATGACGCCTTGTTTAGAGGACGGGGTTATTTTATACGGAACGGGCATAACCCATTCGGAAATCCGGAATATCTTACACAAGTTTTGATGTGAACACCTAAACATAGACAGAATAAATAGACACAATCCAAAACTACGTAATTGTCATAGCAACAGCTTTCCGCCATTTTGAATGGGGCCAGTATCAATTATTACGATTGCGCTACATTGAAATCCGATGATGAATAAAGCTCGAACTAGGGGGTATTGTCGAACAATTGGCCGTGGAAGTATTCAAGGTTGTAAATTGGTTAGGGGCAGGTGGTTATCAGGGTTGAACAAGGTGCAAAGCATCGACAGCCCAAATTACCTTGTTGGCCCACACAGCATATCAAGAAGTTTGCGGAAATTTGCTACGTTTTTGCTCCAGCCTCACCGATTTGTTTACTATAAAGTGGATAAATTCTATTGTACAGACACTTTATACTCACATATCTTTTCACTCCAAATACGTATTTCAGATTCCCAAGTAGCATGAGAAAGAGCAACTCATGGTGAACAGAATGATACTAAATGAAGCTCGGTACACAAAAAACCCGCTCGTCATTTTGACAATACAGGAACACAATTGGTTTCAATACATTTCCTATGGGGCATTTTCACTATTCTTATAGATTCGATCATATCTCGTGACATGTTTGGATTTTTCAGGATTCGCTGCTAGATTCTGGTAGCCTATTCTTGAGCATTTCTAACAAGCCATAGTGAGCACTTCCAGCGTAGAGTATATCTCGTCAAAACGATGCTAAAGTCGGAGGTAAAATATGCGGGAAATTCGGAGCAAGATTAAAGCTGTGTTTTGGCACGGACTTCGTCGAGTTAGGTTTGACAAGCAACGCACAGCCAATCTTTAACTATAAATAACTTCCCACACTTAATCTAGTGCTTTAAAACTATTTTATTAATGAAACACTGTATGTGTGCAAAAGTTCTAGTACACCAATACATCTGTCATGAACTGGCACTATGGAAGAATAGCCAACCTTTGACTCTCGGTGTAGTAGAGATGTCCCAAAACCTACAAAATGAAAAATCAGCAACAGTAAAGCCTTTAATAAATGAAATATAGCAAGTTGAATCAATTACAGCTGCTTAATTGCTTTGATCTTGATTGGACAAATCACCTAATTAGTCATGGCAGTTGGCCTGAAAGTTCCATTTTTGAGCAAAACTTCTTCATATGGGAAGCACTGCGAAACAAATAGATAGTATTTTAGTATCCATTACTGCGGTAAATTATTAGTGATAGCAACTGTAGCAGCGGCTGACCATCCTGTACAGGTAAACAAGGGAATTAGTGTCGTCAGCGCTTCGCGCCTTGTTCATCACCTGATAATCACCTGCTTTTAGCCAGAACAAAGAATTTACAGCATTGAAAGCTTTCATGGACTACTGCTTGACAATACCACTTAGTTCGAGCTTTCTTCATCGCTGAATTTCAATGCAGTGCAGTCAGTGATATTGAAATTGGCCCCATTCAAAATGCAGTCCGAAAAATGGGCGTGGTTTTGGATAGAGTCTATACAGTCAGTATTTGTGTATGAATTATGCTGTGTATTTCGCTGCGTTATTGTCATACCATATGAGTAATAATGGTCTACGTTACCTGTTGCATTGATGAATTCTATCGTCCGAGTTTCATCCTTGTTTTTTGCTGCCATTGTTATCACGTCTCGTGAGATACATACACTCTGCTTTTAGCGCAGGGCTTATACATACAAATTTTCGAGAGACATAATTTTCGCGTTTGCTTGGCTGTCCAAAATTTTTATTTTATTTTATGAAAATAACAGTAATTAAGGTAATAGGCCATTGGCCTCTCGTTATGTCCATATGTCCAATTTGTTCTTAAAGTCATTAACTGATTGGGAATTAAATTAAATCATCACATCACAAAGTAAAGAATTCCATTGGTTAAATATACAATCAGTAAAAAGCTTTGATCTTACAGGGAGTTTGGATCAAAGTTTGAAATTATGTCCTCTTGTAAAATTGATTGATGACAGGGTAAACAATTTTGTAGAATCTATGAGTAGGTGTTGCTTTAAAATCTTAAAAGTCTCAATCAAGTCTCCGCGCTCTCATCTACAGTATAGTGAATAAATATTTAGATTCTGGATGCATTCTTGGTAAGGTAGATTTGCTAATTTATATATATAGGTATCAGTTTTGTAGCATGGTGCTGAATTTTCTGTAACATATCTATATCCTTAGCATAATATGGACTCCAAGCCTGAATCAAGTACACAATATATGATTGAATGTATGTTTTATAAAGGATTCTATTTAATATAGCTACTTAAAATGATCTTTTGATAGTAGCAAGACTTTGCATTGCTTTAGCATATGCCGTCTAAATCTAAGTAACCAAACATTCACCCACTTTAGTATATAGATCTAGAGAATTCAAGTCAACCTGTAGCCATTGAGAATCTGCAATGTCTTTAACTGCAGTGTATATCTTTGTGTCATCAGCAAACATGCTAATGTTACATTCTACTTGCTCTGGTATGTCATACAGTAGAAATAACACAGGGCCCATAACTGAGCCCTGAGGAACCCGACTAGACACTGTCAAGGTTTGAGAACCATTTAAAGCTACCTGCTGTGAATGTTCACTGAGGAAATCTTTAATTCACTATAACGATTTTCCTTTAATACCACACACATCTATTTTTTTAAATTAATCTACAGTGAGGCACAGTGTCAACTACTAATCTTTCTGAAAGTCTAAAAGGATTATATCTGTTCCAATGCCATTATCTAGTAATGAGGTTAAGTCATTTAAGGCTGTCAATAAATTTGTCAAACACGATCTCCCCTTGGTAAAGCCATGTTGGTGTTGAGAAATTAATCTGTATTGTGTAAGAAATTCTGTTATACTTGATGACACGAAAGATTCAAGAATCTTACAAACTTGTGAGGTGAGACTAACAGGACGATAACTGTTAGGATCATACCAAAACCCATTTTTGAATATTGGTGTAACAAGTACTTGTTTCCAATCTAAAGGGAATTGTCCACACTTCAATGAGAGATTGTAAATGGTTTGCATAGACCATAATGACCCTCTTTAAACTCCATGCATGATTCCACCAGGACCCATAGCTTTCAAGGGCAGCCCCAGGAATTTTGGCGACTGGTTTCCAAACTTTTGCTATAAGCAAATTTAATTCTGGCTCCTTAAGTAACTATAGAAACAGCGTGGTTTTGTCTTAATATTGGCAATAAGTTGACTCTCATAATTTAATCTTGCTTGGAGTATAAGATCTTTTGCTTTGTTTCTACAAGCCTGTAAAAGTTATAGTCTGCTTGTGATGTAGTGATCTTATACCTCTGAAAAGCTCTTTGTTTTCTGTTTACTGCTGTTTTCACTTGTTTAGACCACGTGCACCATGACACTTTGTTTGGGTTGGATTTTTTAATGACCTGTGGAATAAATAGTTCAAGAGCCGTAAATATATGCTGTTTTAATTCATTCGCAAAAATTAACATTCCCCATAGATATGGGCCTCTGTATGCATGTGGAACACTAAAAGTCATGTAATGGAACATTCAGCTGCCAAATAGAACAGTCACCATGCATCTACAAATAAATCGCTCTAGCAATTCAGACCATTACAAGTCACCCTGTAGGGAGATCATCTTGAAACCAATTCACCTTGTGGAGAATTCAGCCAAAAGCAAACCACCTTGTACAGAGTTTAGCTACAAGCAATTAAGTTACCCTGTAGAGAGCTCAGCTAGAAACAAGTCACCCTGTAGAGAGATCAGCTAAAAGCAAATCACTTTAGCTAGAATCAACTCACCCAGTAGAGAGATCAGCTGCAAACAAGTAGGGAATAATTGGCATGTAATAAATAAATGTATTATATAGTTTATATATTTACTGATAAAATCAGAAATAGTTAAAGTATTAAAAAGTTTTCTTCAAGAGTTCATACTATTCGTAAGGTGGAGAATTTCTAACTTGAATGCATTCACCAAACACCCTGCATAAAGTAACAGCTCAGCCTTATTTCAGACCAAAGGCTTTACCTTCATCAACACTAATCAACACCAATCAACAGTTTTCTATCCCCCAGTAAAGGTGTTGATTTGATGAAAGGTAAACTTTGGTGAACTTTATGCAGGGTGTTTGTACAGGCCATACTGAGAGTTAGACACTCTCCCCCATACAAATATTATGAACTCTTGTTTTCTTTTTCCTGTGGCAAAGAAAAAAAGATAGGTTTAAAAAGCCACAAAGACGGCCAATACAAATACAAAAAGAAGTGACATCTAATCCAAAACAGCCAAGCTGTAAAAATAAAGAGTGCGGCCCTCAAAAAGGCTATGGTGAAAAAAGATGTGAAATCCAAGGTGGCAGCCAAGAAATGGCTGTGATGGTAGGTTAATGGTAACAATGTTAATAACGACAATTCATGGTGCTAAAATCAAGCGGTACCAAATTTACCTGTATTATTGTCACTATTAAAATTTTTACCATTAACCTACCATCACAGCCATTTCTTGGCTGACACCTTGGATTTCACATCATAGATTTTTTAGGGCCTTACTCTTTTTTTACAGCTTGGCTGTTTTGGATTAGATTATCAAAGAGTATCTTTGGTTTGGCTTTAATTTGTTAATCTTTCTGCAAACATAATTTTAGAAAATACAACAGATTTAGTAGCATAAGCTTACTTCATGTTATAATAAAACCACAACGTAACACAAAAATTTATCACAAAAGTTTTTACCCATACAGTGTAGTCCTACTAAATTATCTAATAACAACCATACTTTACAAGTAACACTCTGATTTTCGCAAAGTCAGGTAATGCAGCATGGAGTTTCACACTGTATTATGCAGTTACATTGTGTACATAGCTGTTTATTTAAAGTTCACAATTTCATGTGGGTAGAACTCCTAAAAGTTTTGGAGCAAATTTTTTGCAGCACTTTCTTCTGCCTCTTCTCTACTGTTACTGTAATCTCCTTTGACATAGCCAAAGTGTAATGGAACTATGATAACAGATGAAATATATTTTCCTCTAAATTTCTCAGTGCAGTATAGAGGAATTAGACTCCCAGAAGGAAAAAATTTCAAATACTTGTACTTATTCTTGAATTGTAAATCACATTGATCTATTAATTTCTCCTTGTAAACACCTGAAAGGTAAAACAACATGAAAAACTGAATATAAAGGTAAATTATAATGGTGGCTACAGGCATTTGATGAATTCCAATACTAATACATTGTGAACAAATGTCTACATAGCGATGACAAATGAGTGGATTATACATCACTGATTCATACAACTCGTGTTTTTGTATGGATCAGTGACAGTGGTAATAGTTTTATGACCCTAAAGAAATTCATACTGTATAGTACAAAAGACAAACACTGCAGCTGCTCAGTATTTATAGCAACATTATGCCATGCACATACACTTAGCCTCCTAGGACCCTTCAATGTTGTTTCACAATTGGATCTACCATTTGCAGAAATGCTTGAAACCTAGCAAAGCAGTAACAGTAGTTTTAAGAGCTAAAAATCAGTTCATTGACTATCATAGATGCTAATATACTTGTAGGTGACTTAAACAGAATTTAAGTAACTAGAGCACAAAAAGTACTTCAAGTTATATTTAGTGATACACTTCTGCTAATTGCTTCAGCTAAAAGTGGTCAAATCCTTTCCTAAAAGGGCAATGGAACCCTTGGAAAGATCCATGCACCCTTGCAAAGCTAGGCTATGTCTACTTAAACAACACTGTTCACCTAACAACTGATCTGGAGGGTTTTATTTATAGTTATAACTGATGTTGTATTATAGTTAAGGTGGCCGGGAACAGTTTCCATATGGTTTTACCACGAAATTTACAGGGCCTAAAACAAGCAAGCTGTTACCATGAAGCACCTTGTACTAACAGAAATCTATAAAGCATTTTGTTCTCTACCGTTTACAACAAACACAAACTCACTGGGATGCGTGTAGTGCAAGTTACACATTTATCCCTTGAACTCTTCCTTCGCACTTAGCACTATGGGGTTGAATTTTCTGTTAGACACTATTTACATGCCTGATTGTCTACCATTACACGGAGCTACTTTTTCTATCAGGTCTTTAGTTCAAGCATTAATTCTACCCATGTCACACAAAGATTTGAAACAGGATTTTTTTTTTTTTAATTTGCCACTGCCAGGTGGAAGTGAGTATTAAAAATTGGCTTCTGTACAATTGCAGATTATTTACTACTGCTTGTCCATCCAAACTCCAACAGTCATATTCTGTAAAACTGGCAACTAGTTCATTTTTGTGTCAAGGTCTGTAAAAGCTAATAGCGTGTCGTGATCTCGTTAAATGCTGTGATGATCTGTGCTTAGTATATGCAACATAATTATATGCATTTGCAAATGACAGGAACTGGCTGTGACATAATTGTAAGTCAAAAGTTGCAACTAAGCTGTATCTTTGATTGCTATAGAATAGTTACTTGACTGTTCTATTAGAATAGCTTTGATACATGTCAATACAGCAATAATAAAGCTACAGAGTAAGATGCTACTAAGCTAATTTTAAAAACAGGATACTGTCAAAATGACACAAACCTACACAGATTCACCACTATATATAAATAATTATGTAGATCACTGTAGCCAAACTTGGCTGCCATATTTCTTGATTTCACAACTTTTCAACCCAGGTATTTTGAAGGCTGCATTGTGACCCTTTTTCAGATTTGCTGTTTTGCATGGAAATAAATTTACTGTGTAAACATTACTTTTCATCTTCCATTGATCCAGTTTAAACCATTGGATTTACACGGGTGGATTGTTATTGTTATTAAAGCTTTACAGTGACCAGCATTGAAGGTCTGACAGCAACATGTGCTGCAGTCTCTAGATTACCTAACTTAGCAAACTGGAACTGGAAACCTAAGAACAGTACTTGGACTTTTATAAATGAAAGATCTACATAAAATGTAATTAATAGTACAGTTTCATAGATCTACCAATGGAAATTCTATATTATTGTTCTATGTGGGCTGTACTTTAAAAAGGTAGTAATCAAGTGAGTTAACCAACTGGCAGCAGTGGCTCAGTCAGTGTTTATCCTAAGGCTGTTAGGGGGGAACTTTCCCCCCCCTAAATCTCAGACTCATCCCCTATAGTTGTAAGTGGCTAGTGCACTAAAGTATGTTACTAAATCTAAATGGCACACAAAACTTGTCAAAAATGCTCTCAGATTTAATTTCTCCTATATAGGCAGTGTTGGGCAAGTTACTTTGTACAAGTAACTAGTTACATATTACATATTACTTGTAACTGAACTATTTAGTTACAGTTACATATTACTCATAAAATAAAGTAACTATAATAATATTACATATTATATTACTTTGTGTCCACGTCCACAGCCTTAAGCTGTCATGTGTGAAACTACCACTTTATCATGTGACATGATTGCATTGTTGGACAATGTGCAAATCTTGGTTATAAGTAAGAAGCTGGTGAATAAGCTTCACTCAGTAGGCTTCATTACTTCATTGTGGCTTGGCATTACTCAGAGAATAACTAATGAGATTAGTAACTTCGTTACTTGTAGTAATAATATTACGTAATATTAGACTCGTTACAGTAACTATGTTACTTAGGTAACGCATTACATTTGTAAGTAAAGTAACTTGAGTTATATTACCCGTTTTTATAGCGTATTTCATTATATTACTTAGTTACCACAAAAAGTAATAATATTATGTAACGCGTTACTTATGTAGTACTTTACACCCAACACTGTATATAGGGTACATATACAACTAACAAAAATTCCTGCATCATTATAGTGATGGATATTCAGTATCTGAGAGCCCAAGTTTACTCAGCTTCTTGGCTTTTTTTTCTAAATAGTATGCTTAATTCTCAAAAATGTCCTTAAATTTAATCTCATGAAGTGTAATTTTGTAAAAATTTCTAAGCAGGTTTGTTTTCTTCAAAATGGCATGTACAGCCAACAAGATTTAATCTCAGAAAGCCTGATTTTTTAAAATTTCCATAATCGTGAAAATACCCTTGGCTAATGTTTCAATTTCAAATAGCCTAAGTTTCTTGGAAGACATCCATGCATGCACCCATGCAGATCCTTTAGTTTGCTTTATTGTACTTTGGGTGAAAAAATCAAAGTGAAAAGTGTACTTTTATTTCCATGCTGTACACCTGACTGCACACTTCAAAGCTGGCAGGGTGCTGTATTTGTTTCAACTGTGCTGTATTTTCTCTTCAATCCCAATACAGCACTGTTGAAACAGTAAACAAGTTGACCAAAGTATGACCAATTATCACATTCCTTTCACCAAAGCACTGCAATGTTATGAAGCCATTCAACAAATATGACGTATCATAAACACATAGAACAATGCCATGACCTAAACACAGGTGGGCGAATTACCCTGAAAGCCATTTTTAGCGAATGCATTTAGTGAAGGAACAGAGCACATGGCATTATCAACACTTCAAAATGACTCCTGTCCACATTGTAAAGCCAGGTGGAACACAATAAGTTAGTTCGCTTCCAGTTTCCTTCGTGGTAATGTTCCCAGCTCCACACCATGGCTTCTATAAATGCACTCCTGCACCCGCTAAACACGATAGCAAGCATCTCTATAACAAAGTCACAGACTTACTTACTCATGGGCATTAAGCCAGGCCCCAACTGAGAAAGAAGCAGTTGGCTACTTACTGTCGCTCTCGGCAGCTCAAATCAATTAAAGCTACATAGCTAGCTAAGCTACATAGCTAGCTAGCTAGCTTCATCACGCTAGCGCAGTATAAATGAGTATGAACAATGCCTTGAATAGTTAATCACTGCAATACACACGCGGTCTCGAGTTTACGCGGATAGGCACTCACCTCCTGCTACTTGGCATCACCCCCACTCTTCGCAGCCACTACTTTAGTACAATAAACCAGTTAAAGCACTGCCATTGCTCATGCAATATGGAAAAAATAGTACTCGGGCATGGTCTCGAACCTAATACAGCACGAGGCGAAGCCTCGTGCTGTATTAGTCTCTCGCCCATGCCCTCGTGCTATTTTTTCCATATTGCACTTGCCAGTGCAGTGTGCACGTGGTGTCTTATATAGATATTACATAATTGTCATCATTACTACATTCATGCATCAAGCTCTACTAACCATAGGATCCGGCTTCACCTAATTACAAAAAATCTAAATCAACACTCATGACACAACCTTAATAAATGACTAACCAGTTCACAACTATTTCAATGTTATACATTGTTGTGAAGTTGGACAAATTTATATAGTTTATGTACCACTCTGCGTGGGCAGTGCAAAGGCACTGCCAGTGCCATAATTTGTATATTGCATTGCTGCAGACCGCAGCGAGTGCATTATAACTTATAACGCACTGGTTGCGGTTTTGTAGACCACAACGAGTGCATTATACGTAAGTTATAATGCACCGACCGCAGTGCAATATACAGATATGCGCAACAATTTATAAATTGTTAGTAACAAATATGCTATACAAAATTCTAACTAGCTTAACTATCATATATAGATATTGCACTGGCTGCGGTTTTGTGCAGCATAGCACAAGTACCGGTGGCGAAGACCACTACGACACCTCACCTAATAGGTGGAAAGACACTTCACAGATCACTCGAATTCTTTTATAGCCTGACATGTAAAGGTCAATTGTGGGCTATAACGTCACCAATACGTATAATGTTTACAAGCAGCCAATGGCGATCGAAAAAGCCAACACGGGTGGCCACAACTCTAGTCTACATATATGTAAACGTACTTATACACCTTACTAGTCTGGTGCCATCTTAGCCCAGATTAAACTGTAGTCCACTTCGACAATGACTCAATAAAACAAATATATTCTAAATAATACTAACCTTTACGATCGATTGTGTTAACCAGTTTTGTCATGCCACCAGATTCGAGTTTAGCCAGTGTGAATAGTAAGAATTAGACTAGTATCGTTTTGTAGTTAGGTTTTGTTTACTTAAACCATCTATTTAGCTGCTTTTTTTTGCTCGAAAGAATCACTATGGCAATTAGTCTGGCGCTTAGTCTATATGGCGATTGAGTGATCACACTGGCATGCTGAGCACTACATGATGAGAGTCGAACAGCGAATGCAGGTTAGTGATATAACCCATAGCGTACTAGCTTTCAATATCTCAGGTGGCTGCAGGAGGAACGTCATCACAACGTCCAGCTTGGTTACCCACAATCGATGTTAGAAACCTGGCCTTTATAAGTGTTACAGCTGTCTTGTGAGACCCTCCCCACCTATTAGGTGAATGGTACTAACAGTTATATAACGTGCACTCGTGCTCTGCCTGTATAAACGCACTTGCCTTCGGGCCTAACGGCCCTCAGGCTCATGCGTTTATATCGGGCAGAGCACTCGTGGCCGTTGTATAACTATATAATGTAGACTGTCACCTGGTCACCCCCAATTCTTGATTCCCCCCCAAAGGAGAAATCCTAGAATAAACACTGGGCTCAGTTGTGATGAGTTTTGGTGTTAAGTTTGACTCAAGTTCGTTCAATGGTTTAAACCCTGTACAACTTCTTTTCTACAGCACTTCATTTATCCCATTGTGACTGTTCTGCTTAGTCTCACTATAATTTATATACATTTTATTTAGTTTCTAGACCCGTAGCTGTTACTCCAATTCTTTAAACCACTGCTATCTACAATGGAGGCTATCCTATGTATACACCAATTTCCAAGTAACCCCATAAGTGGTTAACCCTGTAGCCATGACAAAATAAACTGTTTAATGTGAATTTTTATCCGAGTTGCATGCAAATTTAATACAAAAATGCAGTGCAATTGCAGTGCAATTTAGTCCGTTTTTCACCTTTCTACTCTATCTGCATCAAATATCAAAGGTAATTTAATTACATAGCTGCAAAAGTTTTGTAACTGCAATACTGTAATAGATCAAAAGCAGTTTGTGTCTATTTGATTATATCAAGGCACACAGTAGTGTGTCATGTGGCTAGGTAGGAGTCTACTATGCTTTTTGAGCTTCCAATTGTTCTTTCTGGAAATTATTTTTTATTCTCAAAATTATTCCTGAAATTTGTGCTAAACATAATATACATTTTAGTGAGTATTTTTATATAAGTGACTGTTATATTAGAATTATGAAGTCAACTGCTTTATTAGAGTGACTGCTCTATTAGAGTATTTTGATCTTTCAACTGTATTATGCTTGCACTGTTTCTGTGGCGTTTCCAGAAGATTTTTCTATTACATTACTACCAAAACATATAATTTTGCACCAATTATTTCTAGAACTCATCCAATTATTCCGGAATATTCCCAAATTCTTTCCACTACCTATTATTCTCAAGTGGCATAATAGATGCTTCCCTACATGTGGCCAATACATGGCACTCCACACTGTGTGTATATTAACAGGTAGAAAGGAAAGGCAATTTCAAGCATGTGTATGCAATATTACTATTATTCTTACAATTTCTATTCATGACCAACTTGTGCTCAATTTGGTCAGCTAAATAATCCAACTGGACACATGGACTTCTGAGAGCATCTAGTAACTGGCTCCAACTAGCATCTGGATTTGTGTCTAACCACTTTCGAAGCATACATTTACAACATGTTGTAACGTCTTGTGGGTGATCTTTCTCAATGATATCCAAAATCCTGTCACTTGTGGAAGTATCTAGTAACTGTACACCAAAATCTCTCCATTTTCCTGCAGCTCCCTGTACAACATGATTATGTAGATCTTTTGTGGAGGGTCGATCATTACCTATAGATAGAATGTAACATATAAACGCAAGAATAGTCACATGCTTCAATTATATCCAATGACTAAGTTGTATATACAGCCATATACATGACACACATGCAAGTGTCGGACAACATCACTTAACTACCAGTCTTCACCTATTGGTATAATAGCTGGTTCAATTCAGCACTAACACTGAAATTTGAATTGGAATAGCAGGGCACATTCATGGGGGGAGTTCTTGGGGTTGGAACCCCTTTCTAAAATTTTAACTTGTAGGTTTGCAGCAGCAACACCAACACCAAACTATCTTAATTTGGCAGTACAAATGTACAGAGAAAATAATCATAATAGGAAACTTACACTGATTCCTTAACAGTGGAGAACAGGCCAAGGGCATATCATTATACTCTAATAGAGCAGTCAGATGTATTCAGTCTAACTAAGCTAGTAGAACATTCATAACAGAATGAAATAAATATTAAAGAATGATGATATAAACATAAGATTAACTTGAATAAGTTAGCAACTAAAAAGTTCATTTATTTGGTGAATTTGGAAGCAGAGACATAGTCACACCCGGGCTAACCCAGGCTTAAGCCCTGGTAATTGAAGATGAAGCCCGGGGAACTGAAGATGAAGCCCTAGAAAATTACAGGAAATAGTTATATTCATAGCATAAGTTAATGAACTAAACTATTTATATACTTACCACAGTCAGTCCCCTTACTAATCCCGTGGTGCAACGCTATGCGCAAGGTTAAATTACCCACAATCAAATCTATAAACAGTCAGTAATCCCGTGAGTTACTAGTTCAATAATTATGTCAAAACTAACCAGCTTACCGTTCTTGATTGCCAGAATAAAAGAAAGATAAGCACCAGTGATGTACTGCAAGGTCTCAATGAATTAATTTAAAGGGACTATCATCTAGTTGTGATAGCTTGGTAGCTGCAACAATTGTAGCTAACTACACCTGAACTTCTTGCATTTAAAGTGTACATGCATATACGCCATGTTTCTAATTATATATTATACTCTATGTACACCTATAGATTATCTTACTCTGACAGGCTCAAAAGTAAAAAAATTCATACCTACATACATGCAGCATTATGTAAAATTATGCATAGATCAAGGCTTAATGGCTTGCTGCTGGAGCTACTTAAATACTCAGAAAAATAATAATTTGAAACTAACTGAAGGATGCATAATTGCTGTAAAGCACTGCACGCAATCGCTAAGTTGCATATGAAAATTAATGGTTCCTTTTAGCTGCTACATAGATCAACTTCACATTTATGCCACTGACATCTCAATTTTCCTAAATCATCCACTAACTCCTGCATCCAAAATACCATTTCAAATGAGCTATTTTTGATGTAAATTGCATTTGAGAGCATCTAAAATTTCAAAATTTTCCTGGGGGGGGGCATGCCCGGCCAGACCCCCCTAGAAGGCAAAATGCTTTGCATTTTGCATAGTGTGCCAAAGCACACTGTTAAGTATCTACTTTTTTGTTCAATACCTTATTGCTATATACTGTGAAATACAATGGGTACCCTAGGTCTGGTGATGAATTTTACCTGGTAAACATAAAGCCTGGCTACGCCACTGTTTGGAAGTACTGTATAAGGCTATTATTATGGTGACTGCTGCAATATATGACCAGCCATAAAATATAATTGTCATAATACAATTAGAGGAAACTAAGCATGTATCAAAAATAGTGTATGAATCTAGTAATTTTGAAGCATTTTAATGTTCAAAATCTGTCAGAAGCTGGGACTGCACCTCTAGACCTCCACAACTGTAACTCACTATGTACCAAATCTGGAAACATCCTTGGAAAAATCTTCACGAATAGGATATAGTTTAAAGCCATAAGTTCTACCAATGCATGATACTAGGTTGAGGCAGGTAAATGTGTGAAAAATTTTGCAGATGTAGCTACTGATCATTTGTGCCATGTGGTTTGGTGGTGGTGCCATGATATAAAAATTTTAATATCACTATAATCATGATATCATGGGAGTGATGGGACTTATATCATGATAGTCAAATTAATTGAATTGTTTTACATGACAAGTTTATTTATTCAATCCATTATGTTTATAACAATGATGTGACAAAGTTGATAGTTGTTTTTTAAGCATCACCATGATGTTGCCAGAAAAATATCCTCATGTTTTGCAAATATTAAGTCAATAATTTGTATTTTTATATCATGATGTCTAGCTATCACAATCATTATGAAATGTTTCTATCACAATTATCACGATATATGATGCACATACATGTCCAAATTTGCCAACAAAAGTACTTTAGTTACTTGAAGTTATCCTAAGGTCCCAAGGTCAAACTACATGACTGTGGGGTTATACCACAGCTATCCCAAGGTCTGAAGGTCCAACTATATGACTGTGGGATCACTCTTTTAGTTGTCCATAGGTCCCAAGGTCCAACTATACCACTGTGGGAGCACTCTTTTAGTTTCTTGAAGTTGTCCTTAGTACCGAAGTCCCAAGGTTCAACTGAGTGATTATCGCAAAGTTATCCCAAGGTCCCAAGCTTGTTAGCTTCAAATCTCTTAGTCCTGAAGTCCCAAGGTTCAACTGAATGAGTATGGGATTATCCCAAAGTTATCCCAAGGTCCCAAGCCTGTTAGCGTCTAGTCCTGAAGTCCCAAGGTTCAACTGAAGAAGTGTGGGATTGTCCTAAAGTTATCCCAAGGTCCCACACTTGCTAGATTCAAGTCCCGAAGTCCTAAGGTTCAACTGAATGAGTATGGTAATATCCCAAAGTTATCCCAAGGTCCCCAGCTTGTTAGCTTCTAGTTCTGAAGTCCCAAGGTTCAACTGAAGAAGTGTGGGATTATCCTAAAGTTATCCCATTCAAGGTCCCACACTTGCTAGCTTCAAATCCCTTAGTCCCGAAGTCCCAAGGTTCAACTGAAGGAGTGTGAGATTATTCCAAAGTTATCCCAAGGTCCAAAGCTTGTTAGCTTCAAATCCCTTAGTCCCGAAGTCCCAAGGTTCAACTGAATGAGTATGGATTATCCCAAAGTTATCCCAAGGTCCCAAGCTTGTTAGCTTCTAGTCCTGAAGTCCCAAGGTCCCACACTTGTTAGCTTCAAGTCCCAAAGTCTCAAGGTTCAACTGAATGAGTGTGGGATTATCCCAAAGTTATCCCAAGGTCCCAAGCTTGCTAGCTTCAAATCCCTTAGTCCCGAAGTCCTAAGATTCAACTGAAGGAATGTGAGATTATTCCTAAGGTATCCCAAGGTCCCAAGCTTGTTAGCTTCAAATCCCTTAGTCCTGAAGTCCCAAGGTTCAACTAAAGAAGTATGTGATTGTCCTAAAGTTATCCTAAGGTCCCACACTTGCTAGCTTCAAATCCCTTAGTAGCAAAGTGCAAGGTTCAACTGAATGAGAGTGGGATTATCCCAAAGTTATCCCAAGTCTCAAGCTTGCTAGCTTCTAATCCCGTAGTCCCAAAGTTCAACTGAGTAATTATCCCAAAGTTATCCCAAGGTCCCAAGCTTGTTAGTTTCAAATCGCTTAGTCCTGAAGCCCCAACGTTCAACTGAAGAAGTGTGTGATTCTAAAGTTATCCCAAAGTCCCAAGCTTGTTACCAATTCTAAATTTATCCCAAGGTCCCAAGCTTATCCCAAGGTCCCAAGCAAGCTTCCTATCAGCTGGGATACTGACCAGCTGATGTACTTGTGAACAACAAGGTAATGAATATGTTTCAATGTAATACTTGTATTGTACATCTTCATGTATCATCCTTCACCTGGCTTGCTAGCTGCAACTATTTTCCACCTGCCTTGCTAGCTGCAATTATTTTCAACCTGGCTTAAACATACCTGGGCTTAAAGGGGCAATGGGTCGCAAAGTTGTTATGTTGCAAAGTCATTCAAGATTACAGAAACACGTGATTATTTTGTGTACAATAAAAATTTTAATATGTGACCGGATTTCATATAACAAGGCTTCCACACACACAAAATCAAACTTACGATTTTACCAGAAATGGATTGCTGGTCTAATACACTATCATATTTCACACTGTACTTCCTTCAGCACTGGCAAGTCTGGTTTCTGTAGCAGCTTTCTCCCGACCTTGTCAAAGCCACGAGTGTGAGATTGGCACCATTAAATGGCCATGGCTTTGTGATAATGGTGTGTAGTGAGCTGGGACTTCACAGAGAGCTCGCCAATAGTGTTCTCAGTCAATTTGGAGTAATTTGAGGGCCATGGAGGGCCATGGAGAGCCCAAACTTGGCCTCTGGATTCCAATCATCTTCTTACTCCATTTTATACCCGTATATTAAGACCACCGTCCACCCCCACCCTCCCACCCTATTACTACCATCTGTGATATTATTACCCGCTCGAAAAAAGCTACTCAAAACAGGGCGAATTTTGGGTATCAGAAATGTATACACCCACTCAGTGATAGCTAGTGAACAGATGAACAATTGGTGCAAATTTTGTTTGCACAGCTGTAGGCACTGGGAAGTTATTACACAATGATTCCTTAAAATCGCCATATCTCCTAACAAAGCTTTGTGCGTCGAAGCCTTGTTTTGTCAAATTCAGTCACATATCACTATAATCATGATATCATGGGACTTCTATCATGATAGTCAAATTAATTGAATTTTTTTACATGACAAGTTTATTTATTTAATCCATTATGTTTATAACAATGATGTGACAAAGTTGATACTTGTTTTTTAAGCATCACCATAATGTTGCCAGAAAACATTCTCATGTTTTGCAAATATAAAGTCAATAATTTGTATATTTATATCATGATGTCTAGCTATCACAATCATTATGAAATGTTTCTATCACAATTATCACGATATACGATACAGTGGAATGTTGATTATCTGAACACTGAAAGTGATTAACTGAACTCTCAATTATCTGAACACCAAATCGACTGTTCAATTAGGGTATTTTGTCAACAAGTGTATGCTTTATTAGAATAGTTGAGCAAAGCTCTGTATATAAATGTATGGATATTCGATTTTACGTACTATTCGATTATATGAACACCCTTTCCCCCCATTAGTTCGGATAATTGAGGTTCCACTGTATATCATGGCATCACTATATAGTTTGGTGAGAATCCCATAAAATACCAATGAGTGTAGCCATATACTGTAAAGTTACTTTGATGTTTTTAGCTACTCCAACATGTATAGATGATTTTAAAATGGGAATAGGGATTGCTGAAAAAAGCCATGAAACAAGAAGGGATCACTAGAGTGGTAATGTAAACCACAAATCCATATTTTGACCAAATCTTTAGTTACATGCTCTGTCATTTTTAAACAAGACAAAATAGGAATTTGACATACGAAACAAAAAGGGATTGCTGGGGTGGTAATGTAAACTACAAATCCGCTTTTTTTAAAGTAATCCCTATTACCTTTTTTTAAATCCAATTTTTTATTCATCTAGTTTGTGCACTTTTTATTAATCCATTAATGGATTATGAATGTCTTTGATTGATAATGAAGACTGTTGTGAATAGTGTAATTGTGCATTCTGCATAGTAATGCCATCAATGTTTCAATACACACATGAAACTGATCAAATTGCAATGTGTATACAGAAGGAGAGTCTCCTAATGAGCTAGAATTCACATTTCTGGTGCCTTTAATAGCTGTCACATTCATTTTTGTTATACACTTGACTGCATTATTAGAGTATTTACATGACTGCTCTATTAGAGTATCTATTGGAAAAATTGATTACGTGACTGAAAAAACTCTACAAGTACAGCCTGTTATCCTCAACCAAATCCACTAAACTTGGTGTCATTTTGTGTTGAAGCATACTGATTTAGATTCCACCCGTTCTGAGTCTTTAACTGGTAATTTTACAGAGAAATATGCTAAAAACCTTGTTTTCCCAACATTTATTTACATTTATACCTATGCATTTTGCATAATTCATCCAAACAAGGCTCTTTCTGCCCTTTCTGTTTGTCGTATGACAAAGTCTAATAGACTACTGGATTCACCTGATGTCAAGAAATCCAATAAATCAAACCATGTTTCCGTAAACTAAAGTATGCAAAAGGTATGGTGGTTTGTTTACAAGGTGGTAATTTTTTACCGGAAACGGGCAAAACCTACCCGAATCCAGTAAATTTAACAAGTTTTGACATGAAACCATGGGCAATCCCTATTATGAACCTACCATCATGGTTCATGATACATTGTTTTAAAACAAAACAATAATTATTTTGAAGTAATTTCATGTGACCTAACAAAGAGCAAAGCAACCTTAAGTTTCCTGCTTTAGAAGTCCTGTTTATAAATTGTTGCACAAAGTTAATGTTTTTCAACTACCTACAGCAAAACATCGAGTCAGTTTACCAAAGCTTTCATGTAGCTAAACTGATACTAGAGAATATTCTAGCTGTTCGGTCTTTGTTGTAATAAACGTACCGTATAAATTAACAGAAGCGCTCGTTAATTAGAATAACAATGTATCCGATTAAAATGGGTGGAGTGCTGCCACCAATATAAAAGCAGTGGATGTATACATGTGATATACACCTGTAGCTACCCTTTTAATATTAATTTCAGATAGAGTTGCTATATAGTAGATGCAGAACTGAGTTTTTTTATACAGTCGAGCTCCAGTTATAACTCTGGTGAATTGTACCATAATTAACTAGATAGCTATACAAAATACCTGTTGCATTGATAGTTGCTGGAATTCCCGCTGCCATTGTATATAAGTAGTCTCTAGAGCTAACCCTATTTATAGTGCAGGCGTTTAACATTAATTATTATTATTATTAAGGCGCCCTTAGTTTTATAATCTGCCTAGACCACACCCACTGCGGTTCAGGGGTGGCTCTAGAGGGCGGGATTTCTGAGGTTTTCAGACACTAGCTATAAAGCAAGATACCCTAATAGAGCACTCACTCTATTTACAGGGCATGCAGTCACCTAAACATAAGCCTGACATTATTATAGGTTGTGAAACTCACTTAGATGAAACATATACGCAGTGTTGGGAGTAACGCGTTACGTAATATTATTACTTTTGTGGTAACAAAGTAATATAACGAAATACGCTATAAAAACTGGTAATATAACGCAAATTACTTTACTTACGAATGTAACGCGTTACCTAGGTAATATAGTTACTGTAACGAGCCTAATATTACATAATATTATTACTACAAGTAACGAAGTTACCAATCTCGTTAGTTATCCTCTGAGTAACGCCTAGCCACAACGAAGTAACGAGGCCTACTGAATGAAGCTTATTCACCCGCTTCTTACTTATAACCAAGATTTCAGTCATGTCACGTGATAAGGTGGTAGTTTCACACGTGACAGCTTAAGGCTGTGAACACAAAGTAATATAATATGTAATATTATTAACAGTTACTTTATTTTATGGGTAATATGTAACTGTAACTAAATAGTTCAGTTGCAAGTAATATGTAATATGTAACTAGTTACTTTTACAAAGTAACTTGCCCAACACTGCATATACGAGTAGTGAAGTGTTCCCACAAAGTTATTCCATCATTAGAAAGGATCGATGTTGTGGAAGTGGAGGAGTATTTCTGGCAATATCTCAAAGTATTCCTTTCCTTAATGTGTCAATGACCACTAATTAACGCAGAAATGATCTGGGCAAAAGTTTCCCCAGTACATGGAGAACTCATAAGTATCTGCTCATTTTATAGACCACCTGACAATAATGTTAATCCTATGGAAGATCTCAAAACAGCCCTAAGTATGGTAACCAACGTTAACAATATAGCTAATCCTAGCTGGAGATTTCAACCTACCAAGCATAATATGGAAAGACGGCAATGGACAAATTGGAGGAAACCCAGTGTATGGTAGAGAATTAAATAGTATGTTTCTAGATATAGTAAATGGATTTGGACTTGAACAGAAAGTCTACGAATGTACTAGAGAAAATCACATATTAGATCTGGTGTTTGTATCCCAACCCAATACAATAAATAAAATAGATACAATTCCAGGTATGTCAGATCATGATTTTGTGAGCTTTGAAGTGCTCACTAGTTTAGAAAAGCACAAAATACAAAGAAGAAAAATATTCCAATTTTACAAAGCTGACAAAGATGGAATTGTATCAGAAATACATGAATTTTGTGAAAAATTCTTTGAATACGATCTATACCGTCAAACTATCCAAGATAATTGGCATCTCTTTAAATCTAGTATTATTGATATCATCGAGAAATTTGTACCCACTAAAGTAATTAAGCCTCATAAAGATGTTCCTTGGCTAAATCAGTTTATCAAGCAAAAAATGAGACTCCGAAACAAATTATATGTTCATGCTAAACGCACACAAGTAGGATCAGATTGGTCCGCATATAGGCATGTGAGAAACGAGGTTAATAACTTAATGAAAGATGCCTATCATAATTATTGTACACATCTATTTGATGATTCTCATACTAATAATCGTAAAAGATTTTGGTCACTGATTAAACATCAGCGGAAAGACTTCTCCAGCATAACATCCTTAGAAGTTGATGGGCAATGCATTACCTCTCCACAAGAGAAAGCTGAAACATTGAACAACCAATTTTTTACTTTCTTTACAGATGAAAATACTTCATTCTCAAACTTAGAAACCACTTTTCCACTAATTGGAAGTCTTAGTTTTTCTACTAAAGGAATTGAAAACATTTTAAACAATCTGTCTACTAATAAATCTCCTGGACCTGATTGTATCCCTAACTTTGTACTAAAACTCTGTAGCTCAATCATTGCTCCAGTACTACAGGTAATTTTCACTCAAAGCCTTAAAAATCAGACACTTCCTACAGACTGGCTATCTGCTAACATTGTACCGATCCACAAGAAGGGTAACAGAAACCTGGCATCCAACTATAGGCCTATTTCTCTTACATCTACATGTTGTAAAGTAATGGAGCATATTGTATTTCATTTCATAATGGAACATCTCAACAACAATAACACCATTAATAAACATCAACACGGTTTCAGGCTTCTCATTCCTGTCAAAGTCAGCTACTGCTACTGATGACTTTCTTAAAGCTATGGATGAAAAGAAACAAGTAGATCTGATCTTTTTAGATTTTTGTAAAGCCTTTGATAAAGTGCCACATAGACGGCTATTAAACAAACTAAAGCACTATGGAATTACTGGTAACCTTGTTATATGGATAGAGCAATAGCTGACTAAAAGAAACCAACAAGTAACTCTAGAAAATCATGTGTCAAGTAAACTACCTGTAAAGTCTGGAGTTCCACAAGGAACCGTATTGGGACCTCTCATGTTTTTGTTGTACATTAATGACATTGATGAAAATATTTCCTCAACTGTTCAGCTATTTGCTGATGATTGCGTTATGTATAGGATAATTGATTCCTTAGAAGATTCACTGTGCCTTCAAAGAGACCTCAGTACCATTCTTAACTGGACTAAAAAGTGGCAGATGCAATTGAACATTGACAAATGTGTAGTATTAAGGTGTACAAGATCAACATCTCTCATTAATTATGACTATAATTTAAATGACAAAACTCTTCAAGTAACAGAACAACATCGATACCTGGGACTTATTTTTCATGAAAGCATGCAATGGTCGCATCATATTCAAGCTATGTACATTAAAGCAAACAGATCCTTAAATTTTCTTCGGCGCAACTTAAGTAAATGTAGTAGTAATGTCAAGCAAAATGCCTACATTACCATTATAAGACCATTGTTAGAGTATGCAGCTTGTGTCTGGGACCCTTATCATGAATACTTAATATATGACATAGAAAAAAATCCAACGACGTGCTGCAAGATGGGTCCTTTCTGATTTTAGTTGGTACAGTAGTGTGACAGATATGTTGAACTTCCTTGAATGGCCAACCCTAGAAGAGAGAAGACACATTATATTAATAGGTTAAGCCAATTTCACAAAATTGTTCATCAGCTTACTCCTTCCATACAGCTACCATCTTATTTCTTACCAACTCAGTATCCAACTAGACAGCTTCATCAACATCGATTTATCATCCCGGTCAGTTCCACTGTATCGTATCAGAAAATTTTCTTTCCAAATACTTTAAGAGAATGGAACACTTTACCTAACAACTTTATTGAAGAGCAATCCACAGAAATTTTTACCAACCACCTTGTCATCACACAATAAATAATTTTATGTATGCATGTAGGTGTTAAATGTTTTTTTTTTGTAATTACCTGGGTCAATTATCAGCTGTGCTGTCTCGACTCAGTATATAATCATAATCATAAACCTAGCTAACTATGTCAGTCAAGCCATAGATAATACCTTACCTATTATCTATGGTCAAGCAATATAAGTTGATAGTGTTGATATCATTCTTAAATTCATTTTTAGAGGGGGGTCTAATCAAAATTTTCCCTGAGGAGCATGCCCTTAAACCCCTATGCAGATTGACATTCTTCACACGTTTGTGCATGCATGTGCTTCTCACAATAAGGTAGTTATCCTTGTAGCTGGCCTGGCCCTGCATGCATATGGTATCAAAAAATGGTCATAAAATTCCTGGAACCACAGGACCCTCACCTTTTATGCTGTGGTTTTTTTTATTCAAAATGACTGTAGTATAGCAGTAGCCAGTGAAAGCCTATTGCAATTTGAAATATCTGCGATATAGATATATATGTGAGGAGCATAGGAATGGACCTATACAAGGTTTTGAACTTTTGAGTAAGTCAGCAAGTTTTCCTTTTATTTGTAGGTAAGTATATAGGTGACCAGGCCCGCGAAAACAGGGCATGTGGGCACAAACTACACCCCATCACCTAGCAGGTCATATCTCAGTACTGGAACAGAATATTTTGTATACTGTAACTTGCATCATAAAGCCAACTAAATGCTTACTAAGAGCTGAAAATTGCATTGCCATAGCATAATGTACAAAAAGTTATTAGCAGGGGCGTAGCCAGGATTTTTTTGAAAGGGGTTTAGATTAAATGTCTTAAGGGTAAGGCCTGGGTGTTTCCCCTAGCAGGGGCGTACGCAGGAATTTTGAAAAGGGGTTTCCACTACAACTAAGTGACTGTTATATTAGAGTAGTTTATATTATCTGACTACTCTATTAGAGTATCTCGATCTTTTCACCAAAATCATAATTCAGAAAATTGTTATAAGTGTTGCTATCATGTTAGAAACTATTATTTAACTAAGATAAAAGTTTAAAATGTGTCCTGTTCCATGATAGATTCCAGATCCTGGAAACTTAAAGTTTCAATTTCTTAATGTTTCAAGTAGTGTGTAAAATCCAAAGGGGTTTCCTGGAACCCCTGGAAACCCCCCTTGGTACGCCCCTGCCTAGACCATGCATGTTTGAACGAAAATGATGCATACACAAAATGTGCTCTTAGCCTAAGAGCACATTTTACTTAGGCAATAATATAAAGGCGCTTTGTGCATCTAACTAGCTAAAACCTACACATTGCTGTTTATGCAGCTTATAGAAACTATAAACCTATTCGTAAAACTAACTTTCAGACAGCATACTGACAGCCAACTTCAAATTCCTAGCACATACACGGAAGCCCTCCACACTCGAGTCCCTTAGTTGACAACACTCAGTCTTTCCAGCTATACACTATTCTCGGCCGGTCCTCCTGTTGATGGTCACTTCAGACTTGGCTTGTACTCCAATATGTTCGAGATATCACGTGCCCACTGCATGTAACAGATAAACAAACCATTCATCAGCTAAATATATATCAACAGTTCACAGTTTGTGCTAAGGCCACTACAATGAGATAACTTGTTTCTCATCAACTTCTCATAGAGTAACACATGCGGGCGGGCGGGTTATCTCATTATTTCATTATTGCACAAACCATAGCTATAAATTGCAGATGTGTACAAAACCAATATAATAATCCTTTATTTTAGGTAATTGGCAGGTACACACCAAGCAATGGTGCACACTGAGGGTACACAGTAAAAACAAAGTAGTGAACGTCACTACTTTATGTAGTGACGTTCAGTACTTTTAGATTCACTACAACGTAGTGAATTATCAAAGTAGTGAAGGTCACTACCAATGTAGTGACGTTCACTACATTTTAATTCACTACGTTGTAGTGAAATCATAATGTAGTGACGTTCACTACAAAAAGTAGTGACGTTCACTACAAAAAGTAGTGACCTTCACTACATTTTAATTCACTACGTTGTAGTGAAATCATAATGTAGTGACGGTCACTACAAAAAGTAGTGACCTTCACTACATTATAAATTTTTACTATACATCAATATAACAGCATGTCAAGAACACTGTTAATGTCAAGAACACTGTTACTGTCAGTAACATTTAACATTGGTATATAAAGGACAGTTTCTGAGGTATCATAACAGACTATAAACCAAAATTGCAGGTTGATAGACTTCTTTAAATAAAATGTTACCTCTGAAAAATGACAACCTCTTTATAACAGTATGGTCACAAAGTGTCCACTAGAAGTATCATCTGCATATTTCACCACAACTATGTAAACTTGCTGTGTATTCACAGTAGTATAGGCTAAATGTAGCAAAACCAAACAAAATATCCGATTGTACATATGTGAGTGTGGGTGTGTGTGTGCATGTGATAACACTGGAAAACAGCAGTCATGTATTGTAGCCTCAGATTTTCTATTGGTAGGGACTATACAGTACATTTGATAAATTTCTAATTTGAGGATTAAGATTCCCACCCGAAGCCATTTATTGATGTGAAAAGGATGCTTATAAGAAGATACTATGAGTTTGCACATGAAAGATCACGACAACCTTTAGAAAATTTGCAGGGGATATGGTATGGGATGCTGCTGTCAATGCTAAGGAGCTAGGATTTACTTCACAAAGGACTTTCGTTCATTGATTAGGTTCAATATGCACTTCTGCAGGAACGTCAATGAAGTCTTTGCAGACATTCTACTAGGCTGTAGTAAGCCAAGTAAAAAAGTTTTGACTACTTTTCTGGACATGGGGAAACTAGACAAATCTGATGTCAAACTGTACTCATAAATTTTAGTACGTAAATGATATAAATACCTGCATTTATGAAACCACTAAACTTTCACATTCATGTAATCAAAATGGTAAATGTAAAATATTATATAACATCAACTATACGTACTGTTAAGTTTAACAATGGAATATATGTATACGTATAATGTACATACGTAACAAAAACACATCTTTGACCAGCTTCTGCTTTTCTTTTCATCTTTCATCCAGCAGCGGGCAGAACGAGCCTGTAAATGAAAAACAATATATCATATACATGTATCTGGAAACATAGACATTTTGTGAAATGTGCCTTGTTCTGTATTTATTAGGGATGAAAAAATTACTCGCTAAGGAAATTCACTCAGACAGTAAAGATGTGTGCTTTCTAGAATCCACTCAAACTAGCTCATTATGTCACACGACCATACAAATCCCCTTCTAGCCTGAGTATTCCTAGGGTTTGCAGGTCGAGACATGGTCGGGGTTTACATTGTCAGTACTTACCCGGTAGGTGGGGAACTATAATTTTCAGTGATGCAAATCCCCACCTTGGCCAGGCAATAAGAATGTAAAGCTTCTCTAATTGCAAGTCCTGATTTTGACTTGAAAGGCAAGCCATGCAAATGGTAACCCAGAACCTTGCATTATGCAATGTTTCAGAGTCTAACTGTTATGCTTTAATTTATAATACAAATACTGTATTGCCTTGAGTTATGCACCTATCAGTTTATTCCCCGACTACCACTGATACGGGGTGAGGTAGGGGCAAACAGGCTGTGTGAAATAGTTCACTTGTGAAGGTGGGTTGATATTTCCCTGGTTGAGAATATGTAGCTGACACAGATAGATAGTCTGGGCATGTGAAACTATGTTGGGTGGAGGTGCATGTGTGTGGAGTATTTTCTGTCCAGCTTTAGACTATAGAACAAGTGCCCACAAACAACATATATGTGACCAGATTTGCGAAAAGGGGTCTTCCACACACATCTAATTTACCAAATTTAATGACTCATAACCAGACCTCTTAACTATCACAATTTGGTCATGAGACGCACGATTTCAGCCTTCATATCACGACCACTTGTTGATCTCACGATTTCCAATAAAATTTTCTAAGGCACACTAAATCTCCTTGATTTAAGCCCCAAAACGTATCATGTGATCAGTTAATTAGAATAGTGGGGCGCCTCTGTATTTTGAGCTGAAAATTTTGGCGGTTTCCCATACTTTTGAATATGTCACGATCAAGTCACTTTGCTACCAAACTCAATGAACTGAGCCCTATTTAAAGGTGAAATCCTTTGAGAAAAGACTCAGCACACTGAAGAATTAGGTGAAATCCTACCAGTTGTGTTATTACAAATGTTTATTACTTAATTTTGGTTGTTGTGAGGTGTACTTGTGTGGAAAATCTGTGCTGAACACTAAATCCACAGCTGGATACTGATCACTCAAGAAATGGGTGGTGATTTCAACAATGAATCACTGGTGAACCAGTACATCAGCTGAGTTGAAAGACTGATATCACGTGATTCAACGATGGAGCAAAATAGTAGGTTCTTCTCATATAGTAGGCTACACTATAGTATAGAGATATTATAAGCTGCAGTAAACAGCAGTACTGCACTCACATAGCTAGCTAGTTGTGCCTTTTAAAACATTTTTTTGTTAAAACAAATGTAGCTATGTGCATGAGCCCCAGCACAAAGATGGTAGGATTCACAGCTGCATGGGGATGGGTGGCTGGTTTTCTCACAACCAGATCTGCTTCCAGGTTGAAAGGTCTGTCATAACTTTAGACTGAAAAGGCTATTGATTACAAAATTGGACAGTAGTGAGCACTAACATAGTTTAGTGGATGGACAAATTTTCAAGTTAATACATTCCTTGAGCAGTGAGTTATGGACTTCTGAGTTCATAGAATTGGATGTGTATGGAAGACCCCTTTCATAAATCCAGTCACATACCGAGTAACCATTAATTATCTATGAAGGAACACACCTAACACTCACACTTAAGTTTCATGATGATTCTGTATAAGGCTACCCCATGTAGTTTCCCATCATCCGTCCAGCATCATGTCTGGGCTCCACAAGAGTACTACCCTGGCAGCACCCACTCCTTCACAAAAAGAGGAAGGGTCTGGTCACTCTCACTATAGCATTACAGAGTTGCAACTATGGAAGATAATTAAACAATGAGATCGCAATGGCAGCAAGAATGGCATGTTTAACAACCATACGAAGTAAGCATAGTTATAGGTTAAACAAACTCAACCAAAAAGCACAACCAAAAAAATAGATTTTATATTGATTAGGCATCACGAGTACATCAGCTCCAACTACATGGCCCTCTACCTCCATCTTTTGTCCTTTTAAAGAACACACTATTGTTGACTACAAGCAGCCATTATATCTTCACAAAACATATTACATAATTCCAAGAGCTATTATTAACCCTTGATAATTCTATAGTATCAATGCATGTAACTTAAAAAAAATTGTGAATACCAACAACATAATCTGATTGGCACAGCCTGTTTTCTGTAACATGCTACTGATTTGAATGCTAGAGTAACCGGACCAGGATGGGAACCGGCACATTATACAGTAACTGAATTAAAATAACTTGACCAGAAATGAAAATCTTCCAGCACTTGCAAAGTCGAGGCTTCATATTCTGGGAATGGCATTACAAGACCGGTACTCTTTAGGATGTCTTTGGAGTGAGCTCCATAAAAAAGTTATCACAAAATGATCTCAGTAGTATTTCTGACCCTTTAAAGAACTCTTAGATAACAAGGGAAGAACAAAAATTTTGGTCTCAATAGTTATGGTTAATACATTTTTTACCTCTGAAAGAGGAAAACCTGCAAAAAATGGATAAAAATTCTGGGTCCCAAAATGTCCAAAATAGCACATGAATAAATAGTACATGAAATCAGTCAATAGTGAGGACAAACCTTTCCATAAATATTAATTGAGGTCTGGTTGACATTGACCACAGTTGCAGGTGGCACAGTGGACTGGCAGCTAGTATCCTAATTAATGTCTGCACATCCACAAACTTTGGCACAGTCGCAATGTGTCATTGGGTTCAGAAAAGAAAAGAATGCCATAAATTCATTTTCCAGGTCAGTAGTCTGGCCATGCAAGTATATATATATGTATAATAATAATAGTGAGAGACTACTGACCCTGGGCCATCAATAAATAATGTCAGTAGCATATAGACCCTTTGCAGGTGAGCTGTTGCCATAGCAACATTCACTATTTTGGAGTACAACCTGATTTGCAACCCTGATAGCCAGTGTTGGGCAAGTTACTTTGTAAAAGTAACTAGTTACATATTACATATTACTTGCAACTGAACTATTTAGTTACAGTTACATATTACTCATAAAATAAAGTAACTATAATAATATTACATATTATATTACTTTGTGTCCACAGCCTTAAGCTGTCACGTGTGAAACTACCACTTTATCACGTGACATGATTGCGTTATTGGAAAATGTGCAAATCTTGGTTGTAAGTAAGAAGCTGGTGAATAAGCTTCATTCAGTAGCTTCGTTACTTCGTTGTGGCTAGGCACTACTCAGAGGATAACTAACGAGATTAGTAACTTCGTTACTTGTAGTAATAATATTACGTAATATTACAGTAACTATATTACATAGGTAACGCGTTACATTTGTAAGCAAAGTAACTTGAGTTATATTACTCGTTTTTATAGCGTATTTCGTTATATTACTTAGTTACCACAAAAGTAATAATATTACATAACGCGTTACTAATGTAACGTGTTACTCCCAACCAGGCTTGTTGTAATTGTAATCGTAATTGTAATTAATTACTAATCATTAGCAATTTTCAAGTAATTGTAATTATAATTGTAATTGCTCACTGAGCATAAATGTAATGGTAATTGTAATTGTAATTAGCTGTTCAGTCAATAATCATTATGTAATTAAATTTAAGTAATCAAAGCTATGCTATATATCCATAACTTGACTATACTATGTACACAATCCCATGTGTATAACATGTGGCCCATGTAGCTACAATAAATTATTGAAATTATATGTCATGTATTTGTTGACCATATAGTTAAACATTTTATGTACAGTATGGGATACCCATGGGGTACATAATGTTCAATGGTAGAGAAACATTTAAATGTATCTGGATGACGCAGAGTTTACAAAGGATGAAAGCCCTTTAAAATTTTGGAAGATAAAAGCAAATAAATACCCCATTTTAAGTACAATAGCAAAGAATAGCAGCAACATTTGCACCATTTGAGTATGAATTCAACCATAGTGGCAATGTTCTCAGACCAAAATACATGTAGACTATTACCAAAAAAGTTTGAAGAGTTAATAGACGTACCTTAAGATTAATGCTGGAGAACTGTAAGTAAGTTATTGTTGTATCCCAATTACTGCTGGGCGGTATTGAAAAATAGCAAACGGTATACCTTCCATAAAAAGTATCACAGTATTAATGTAAAAGCTATTGGTATTAAAGTAACTGCCATTTACCACAACAAAAGCACCAAATACTCACGGTAGCTCAGCAAGCCTCAGGTACAAACTACCACTAACAAACTTATTTACTTATAGTTTGGTTAGCTGACTACATCAGCACCTGCCTACAAACATTAATTGTCACGTGTCTGGTTACCTTCTAAATACGGGATGAAACAAGCCCACAGGGAGACCATAGTGCCCAGATGGTACGGTGGTATTAAAAAAAGCAGGCGGTATTAAAAGAAGCAGGCGGTATCAAAACCAGTATGACTTAAATATCACAGATTATTAACAAAACCAGTATATCACCCAGCTCTAACCCCACACGTACAGTAGTAATTGAAAAGTAATTGTAATTATTAATCATTATTTTACATACTGAAGTAATTGTAATTATTAGATTGGTTTCAAAAAGTAATTGTAATTGTACTGATTACTTTCGGTGGGTAATTACAACAAGCCAACACTGCTGATAACATAGGGGAGAGTGTACGTTTAACCTACATGGTCAACCTTTGCTGTGGAATGCAGGAGAAGCAGCCCTAGGTATTGTTTTACTCTTATGAAAAGTAATGCTATCAGGTTTGCAAAACTGGTTGTACTCCAAGATGGCGGATGCTGCTATGGCAGCAGCTCACCTGCGAAGGGTCTATAGCCATACCAGGGATGGCGATGACCAGGGTTAGAGCCCTGGTAATCAGTCAAAGCACCGGTAATTTGTCAGTTTAAAGTGCTATTAGCCCTGGTAATAACATCTTAAAACCTTCGTAATTATGAAAGGCTGGCCATAGACAGTATATTGTACGTAGAATATACTATCCATGGGCTGGCTAACGCCGATTAATTCAAATGTGTGTTTACAGTTACAGCTTGTTTACTTACGATTTTAAACAGACTAATCAGGAACGGTTGATTACAGACGATAAACACTATAGATCTTCAGAGCACTAAGCAGTAGCACCAGAGGTAGCACCTCACTAAGCAGTAGCACCAGAGGTAGCACCTCGAGTAGCATCATGTCAAGGAAACTCTAAATAATGCCAAATATAATTGATGACGTCATCTACTTGGTAACATTGTTGCTCACTTAGTTACGTGCTGTAGAAGTCGTGTAAGTGGAAGACTAATAATTGTTCTTTTACTTCTGTTTTCTATTGACTAGAGACTGTTTCGTAACTGTGACGTGCGGTCAGGTGGCCGCAGAGTGGTCTCCCGAGTCAACTGAGTAGGCTAGGCAGCTTAGCACTGCGTACCTCTCGGCGTACCTAGTAGCTGTCAAGTGGTTAACAATTCAGAAAAGTAAGTCTTAAATTGTAATTATTTGTTTTACACTTTTGCACACGTAGACTACCCCAGCCAGCAAAGTTGGCTGCCCGCCAATTTCCCGGCGCCGGCACTGTAGTACCAGAGCCGAGAGGTGATGAAGTTTGGGGCTTTCATTTTAATATACCATAAGGTATAGCACATAGTAACTGAATTGAGTGATGGAGTACTGACACTTATGGTGTGACTGGCGGTTGCGGCTTACAAACTGGATTGTGTACACTGACGTATTTTAGCTTTCTGACATATCTGAGCTTCACATTTTTACCACTACTAGCTAATCACTTTTTTTTTGTTTTCTGTATGTATGTATGTTTGTCAGTTTTGTTCTTGTATTTACCTTGCCGTGCCCACGCAGATCTTTTACTACGATCTGATTGTGGTTGCATGAGACCGAGCTAGGTCGCACATACTGTAAGTTAACTCTACTTATTATGTTTTCTCATTTATAATAATGATGGTTCTCTCTCCATGCAGTAGTTGATTGATATTCATTGCAGTGGTGTATACCTGTGGGGTACTGCTGTGTGTCTGCAACTGTTTAAGGTTTGTAGCTTTAAACAACCATTCTGCAGTTAAAATGTTGTTTGGCAGTTTAGGTAATAATGACTTTCCATTGGTACAGTAGCAGTTTTAAACAGGTAAATGCTTTAGCTTATTACATTGGAGATTGTTTACGATCTTTGTTTCTTGATATAGCGAATACTGCAAGACTAGCAAATGAAGCAATTTGCTACCACTATACTGTGGTTACTAATAGGAACCGATCTAACATATCAGATGGTTATACCATGCACCCATCCCTTACGCACAGTTGTGCAATAGTTGGTAAGTGCATATATGTTTATCTCATATTACATATCAACAATTATTTTATCACAGCATAAATCCTGTACATCTGCTCTATTGTAGCTATGCTGGTAAGTTTTATTTAGCTACCATAGTTTGTATTATATTGTTATATCTTGCAGTTCAACTTGCAATATACACTGCACAGTATCTGATGCATCTTTGCTGCTGCAGAATCTTCTCACAAGGACTAACATGTATGCACCTATACAAAAAAAAACTGACATTTTGTATACATGTATTTTTACTTGTATGCAGTATTATTTTTAATGGAATTCTATGGTGCATGAATGCATAAACTGGATGCAAATGCGATGTAGTGAAATCACCGCAAATAAGTAGTGACGTTCACTGTAAAACAGTAGTGAAGTTCACTACTAATGGCACTGCAAGTAGTGACGTTCACTACAGTTAGTAGTGACGTTCACTACAGTTGGTAGTGACGTTCACTACAATTAGTAGTGACGTTCACTACTTTTTTGTAGTGACGTTCACTACAAAAAAGTAGTGAACGTCACTACACAAAAATAGTGAGTATTGTGGCAGAGGTTTCACTACTAATTAGTAGTGACGTTCACTACTTTGTTTTTACTGTGTAAAACTCCAAGTTCACATAAGCTTCAACTTCAGTAACAAAGCTTTCATTTCCTTTACGAGAGCTCCACCAGTTTTGGGGTCATGTACCATACCACAGTACAGCAACAACAACAGCAGCAGCAGCAGCAACAGCAGCAGCAGCAACAGCAGCAACAGCAGCACTGAGCAGTAGCAAACATCAGCAAACATGCAGCAGCGGGGTTAGTATGTGTAGGATGGTCAGTCTTATTAGGGGGAGGGGCTGTCTTATGCACTAAAGCTACTATGACTCTTAGATATGCACATAGGGCATGCAGGTCACGGTACCAATGCTAGTGTATAGTCTACTGTACACTGTAGTCACAATGTTGATGCCTTGATGGTTTTTAATGCTCCAGAAAGCACTCTAATCAACACAGAAGTAAAAAACACTAATAAACGGTGTCTGTATCTCAATAGGGTTGTAGTTTTCCATGGAAATAGTGCTTTTCTACGTGATAAGCCCACTACCACAATACTCAAAAAAGTTATGCTGCAATCTCGTGCACTAATGAGTGCGCATGGGCAAAAGAAAACTTTGGTGCGGGCGGTTGATGAGAAACAAGTTATCTCATCGTAGTGGCCTAACCTGACACATGTATAACACGACCACTCAAGTTTAGCAGCTCCTGCCATACTATGAGAAGTGATTTACGCCAATAATACACTACTATATTAAATATAAATAGAAGGGTATATAGCTACCATTGTAAAGCAAATGTTGTACAGACTGCGGTGATCACGTGGTGTCTCGTGATCGACATCGGACAACTAACTCTACTAGTCTCGTGCCAGACCCCACCCACAACAAACTATTTACTTTTCAATTTGCCACGTTCATGACAGTCGGAACTGTACCATTTTGCAAACATTTCGAGCTGGGCACCGACTCTACATACTCTACCTGCTGACTTGGCCGACTTGAGCGTAGAACTGATCGAAAGGCTGCAGACCTGGATTTGTCTTTAATATTATTATCAATTTACCAAAAAGGAAGGCATACACAAAAGGCAAAGCCTGTACAAGGTGTCCGCCTACAAAAAACAAACATACATATACCTACAGTACACTACAAACTAAACAGTACACAACAAAACACAAAACAGTGATTAAGAAGTTACTTTACACATAAGTAATTATAAAGGTGATGCCGGAAAGACTTTTGATTACTGTCTTCAAGGATATGTAATGGCACAGTGTTCCAGAAGAAAGTTGTGTTGACAAAAAAAAGAATATCTCCTAGAATTAATGGTGGACTGTGGAGGGACTAGTGAAAGATGGTGACTTCTGGTAGATGCTATGGAATTAAATAAACAGTGACTATTAAATGTAATAGATGTTTGCTGGTGATATATGTCATTGAGGAAACTGACCGAAAGGAAACTTCATCTTGACTGGAGAGAAGGAAGGTGAAGTTGGGAGCAACAATCATTCGAAGAAATGGTCCAAGAGCTGGTAGATGGACTCCAGCGACTCCCACAGATCCATCGAGCTGCCCGCTTTTGTAGGGACTCTAGTAGTTGGATATCTCCCAAATTATGGGGATTCCATATGACTGCAGCATACTCTAGCGTTGGCCGGATGATAGCTTTGTATGCGGCACACTTAGCTGCACGGCTCTTTTAAACCTTCCAAGTGTATCTCCTGTTTTTTGATGGCCACAGTCATAGGAAAGAGTGTAGCTGTGTTTTTGTCTGTATTTGGCTCCGTTTTTAGTTTTGTATCTTCTAGGGAAACACCCTTGTACAGGCTCTGCCCGGGCCTTTTGGTGTCACCCTGTCTCGTGACAAATCAGATAAATAATAATAAGGCATTCAACTGTCTGGAGGTTGCTGAAGTCAATTACTGAAGGCAGCATTAGTTTTTGGGGAAATCATTGGAAGTGTCCTTGAATGCCACAAAAGCTGCTGCAAACAAGAAAATGACTGACTCACTGTCTCAACTCTTATCAGCCACAGACCTGCTACCAATCCACGGTGAATATAAATTATGGTTAGAGAGGAACTATATTGTTTCACTATTAAGTTTTTGTTTGTCGGTATGTGGATGCTATAGGCTGAGTCTGCTATTGGTAAGTTAGAGAATTTGGCTACCTGCTACCTTAAGAAGTGGTTGGGACTTCCCAGATGTGCTACTCGGGCCTTACTTTACTACCCTGGTGTCTGCTGTCCCAGTGTATCAGTGGTGTCCAGAGAGACCAAGTTAAGTCTCCTGTCTTGTATCAACACATCTGGAGACCCCCAGCTCCAGCAGTTGGGGCTGCAACTTCATCTGGGTGATGCTTATTTACAGACCCAAGCATCTGGTTATCAACTTTTATCCAAGGCACATTTACAGTTGTCATCTTTTCCAGTGGCTCGTCCTTTGTACCTGCTTCCAAAGAAACTGCTATATAGCAGCTGATGAATGCTCTAGATATGATGATCATTTGGTTACTCTGTCTGTTCAGTGTAAGCTTAAAGACTCTGTGTGTTTGGAATCTTGCTGTAAAACTTGGAACAGACTTTTGTTGGGGTGTCATCCCGGCCACCTTTCCTTTATCCTGTGAGCTGCTTCTGATACCCTTCCCACACCAGTAAATTTTCAGCGATGGCACATTCAGTGTGATGTGAAGTGTTCTCTCTGTGGTAATACACGTCCCATCACTGCTCACATTTTAGGGGGTTGCCCTGTTGCTTTATAACAAGGCCGTTTTACTTACAGACATGATAAAGTTTTATATTGCATAGTTTCCAATCTCTCTAGTCTTTTGGTGGAGTCACAAACCATTCATGTTTATGCTGACTTACCATAAATGTATGCTAGTGTGTCTCCTTAGGCAACCATCCCTCCATCATTTACCATAACTCCTTATTGTCCTGATATAGTGATTCACAATATATCAACTAATGCAGTTGTGCTGTTAGAGCTGATGTGCCCTTTGGACTCTATCCAACATTTAGAATCTGCAAGAGATCAAAAGCAAACCAAGGAAGATTACTTACAGATTTTATCGGAACTGGATAGAATGGGAATTCCTTGTTACTATAATACCATCGAAATTAATGTTCTTGGTCATTATTTGCATTCATCACTGTCCTCACTGTGTAATGCTCTAGGCTATATTCAACAAGCTATGGCAATCTCACGGTCTCAATGCAGAAAGTTATTTGATGAAGCTGCTGGATTATCTATTACTGCATCTCGAAGAATTTTTCTAGCAAGGAACTGTGCTGAGTGGTTGGTAGGAACATAGGACCACTTGTTTATTCGCTGTTATTTTTTGTTTGTTGTTTTGTGTTTTGTTATAATTTCACTCCTTGCCACGCCCACCTTATGGTCTTCCATGTTGTGGTTGCGTGTGCCGGAGGACACTTTCAGTTACTGTATAATATATGTATGCATTATTTTCATCATTGATGGTTCTCTCTCTGGAGTTTGTTTTAGGGAGTTGACTGCACAAAAGGTACTCATTATGTTTTGGCTCCATTTAGCTAGTTCAAGTCACTGAGTAAGTCGTCCTGCAAGGCACAAGACAAGGCTACATTCCCTTGAATGTTCTGCTACAGGCCACTATTAGTGCTTTTATATACCAGTAGATCTAGACCTGTACTCATTTTTCAATAGCTATTCCACTATTCTGTTTGATCATAGATAATAAAAATTATTATGTATGGTTTGATTTAAATTATATATTTAACCTAGGAACTACACATATACATAAGGAAACATAACCAAATACAAAAAACATAGCTAGCTACAACAAAATTACCCTTACCAAGGTGAAGACTTTGGAAAGTTCTGAGAACTTGTCTCTTTCAAGTTAATGTTTTAGTTATCTGTATAATGTAGTATGTATAACTGTGTCATGTTTTTTTGTATATTGTACATATGCATCTTGGGAAGCACCCATATAATGCATGTACAGGCTGAGCCTTTTGGATAAATTATATAAATAAACAAATATATTAAATTAATATAAATAAATAAATAATATTGACACTGTACATTGCAATAGTTTGTAGAATAGTGCAACATGCTCAGAGTATCACTATAAGCATTGTGTATGTTGATGAGCAAAAATTGTTTTTGTAGTTGAAGTATGATATCTTTGTTGTGCTGTGTATACTGGGTAGATGTGGGAGGTGTTGACTTTTGTTAGGGTATGCATTTAGAGTTCTTTTGTTTATTAACGAAGAGGGTGATTGATCCAGAAATTGTTTTAGGGACAAGGTTAAGTGTGAAAGGTCTAATTAGGTAGGATAAGATATGCATTTGTGCTATAGTGTTAGAATGGGTAGAACGTTGTATGATATTGCAGCAAGTGTACCAATTACAATTAGAGTGTTATTTGATCTGGTAGTGGGATTAAAATTTACATTGTGTTGCAAGTTACTTTTGTTGTAGGTATGGTCAGTAGGGCTATGCAATAATAGTAAAACCTATATCTCAATAAGTGACAACCATTATTTTATTTTGATATCTCAATTATAATGGTGTGACATCATAGGACTGTTTTGTAAACATGTATCGTTTACATAATATTAGTCAATTATAACTCAGAAATTTTATCCCTTTCTCAACTAGTTTGACACTTTTCCCACATGTGATAGATTGCGACATCGTGATGAGTGTTTGTGTTGTCTACATTGGCGATTTTGTTATGGTTATATTGTTGGTGTGGTCAGTAGGTGATTTTTAGTGGATGGATTGATGAGGCCTCTGTTAAACGTTAATATCATGTAGCGTCCTGTGTCCTAGTGTTTACTTTAGGCTAGATCATGTCTTGCATTTTATAATTTAGGGTGCTGGTAGTTAGCAGCACTAGCACAGTGATAACAAGTATGAATCCTTCAGATTTTTTGATGTTCTGAGTTTGTATAAGTCAGAAGTGTGTCCAAAAATATGCCAGGGGAGGTTAGTCATCAATAGTCATGTGTTTATACTACCAAGTATGGCACCAGGTGTTTAGGAAAAGCACCATGTTGTGTTGAGAAGTTCTGGGGGACACAGGGATACACTCAATACACTACCAATTCACACATTAGAATACTTGGTATTGATACTGAGGTGATATGGTTGAACTATGAGATCGTGTGATTCTCCTGTGTTATACTGTTTATTTTGGGTTGGTTGACCATGTAAACAAAACAAAACAAAACAAATGCAGGTCATGTGCTTGACGGTGTGAAGCTTTATTGGTTGTTTCTATGCACATGATATTTTTGCATTTGAAACTACATGGACAACCAACCTGAAATTGGCTGTATCTATTCTAATATCTCTGGCAACGACCACTCTCCCCCTGGTGATGTTTACCAGCATCGTTGACCTGACTTGTCAGTCCATAGTACTACTCAAGCTTCACGTTTCTTGTGCCAGGGTAGCTGCTATAACTGGGAAGTTGGCAAAGGACCAGACATCGAGAATGCTACAGAAGTAGGGTGTGACTTCATTTCCCTTGTAGTGGAAACATTTGGCGTTTGGTCTCCATTTGCTCTTAGAGCTCAATTGCTGACTGCACTACAGCCAGAAGTACATGGTGCTTCTACTAAACTGATTGGCTTGGGGGAACTTGCTGCAGCAAATTTCAGTGTTGCTTTGGACTAACAATGCTAGAATGGTACTAAGATACTGGGCTCTGCAGGGTGGAGACAATTTCCCTTCCCTGAATTCCTAGTTTGTTTCTGTAGTTATTGCAGGTAGTTTTAAGGTAATTAAGGTGTATTGTAGTTAGTTTCTTTTTAGTAGTTAGTTATTTTAATTGTAGTTTACTGTTTTATAATCATGTTTGTGGCATTTCTAGTTTATACAAGTGACTAATATTCTAATATGTTCACAGGTTTTATAATCTAGTAAAGCCAAGGGGAGCTTGTATGTCTCCAGTGACCACTATACCAGCTGGGGATCTCATTGGAGATTTCCCTGTAGAACTTGTTTGTGACAACCACATCTGTACCATGATAAAAGTTGATTCTGGAATTTGGTTTATATGACTTTAAGCAGAGAGGAGGTGGTTTATGGTGGGTAATGAATGGATCCACCCATATAAACATAGTGAAATCACTTGTTTGAAGATAACCCAATTATCTGCTGACCCCCAGTGCACCACATTATTCTGAAACTATATTGAGTCTAGTTGTCTAAACTACACAATGGAAATATGCAACTAAAGCAGCAGCATGCAGTGCATACCCTACTATGTATTTTGACCATTACACTGTATCTACCATTCTATACACCATGCCAATAAGGAAATGTTGCTAACCTTATAGGAGCCCTGAATTATGAGTATTAAAACTTTTGATATTCCTATTAACTACTGTATGTACCTCAATTATAGTATAGCTGGCAGTCACAGAATAAATTATAAACTTTAAAACCACGTAATAAGCATACTACACACTGTTCTGTTCTACACTACACACTGTTCAGTAACTACGAATAACCATAGCCTCCGTTATGTTTAAATCCATATATCATATTTCGTTTAAACTCTTCATATTTGTCAACATACTTTGTAGGCAAAGTGAGGTTTAATCCACAGGTAGAGGCTGTTGGGTACTTGTTGTTGGCATTGAAGTACAAAGTACACTCGGCAAACCCTTCTGGTGGTATTCGTTCAGAACCAGTAAAAAATCGTAATGCTAGACTGAGATCTCCTTCTAAAAATGTCATACCCATGTAAAGTTAGATTTTTAACACAAACATCAAGCTGTATATCTTCCATTTCTTCTAGTAAGTCAGTAAAATAAATGTACGTTGTCTTCTCCCGTTGAAGATCATTTGACCCCTCACTAGAAAACACTTTCCTTGCAAAAACCTGGATCACTTGATCTATTTAACATTAGATTAATGTATAAAATGACTTTTTTGTTCTGTACCTGCTGTCAAAGGATCATTTTGGTTCACAAAAAGTCGTTTGAACAACTCTGAATGATCTCTTATAGCATTTAGCACACCGGCATCTGCCAGTCCCACAATTACATCATCTAGTTCAGCTTTGATAGCTACCTGACTACTCTGCAACAGAAGAAAACACATTCAAGAAGTGTGCACACTGAAGTCAGTTTGCACAAACAGTCTCCCCACATATACACTACACTATACATTGAGCATCAAAACACAAGTACCGTATTTCTATAAATATATATAAGCTGCGAGAAATTTTCACGAGTTTAATTTTCGTGTTAAACAATTTTCACTGATTTCCTCAAGCAACGAAAAATTTTTAACAATGAATTACGTAACTTTATTAATTCTATACGGCCTTTTTTGTATATAGGAGAAGCAGAATGACAAGCAGCGAAACTGAAGTGTGGCGTCTCCGTTCCATGGAGGCTGCACCCCAGATTCAGAAGTTGTCCGTCACAAATCAAGCAATTAACTGGAGTGGAATTGCTGTAGCTAGATGCATATGTGCATATATACTTCATTTAAATTAATGTGTCCTGTAGTAGCTGTCTATCACGGAATGGCATCATTACCAATATGCGGTGAAATAGACGAAAACAGCTCCCCTCTCTCCTAAGATGAGGGAGGCCTTTGTTTTTAAGACTGCAGCAAAGACATATGCTTGACACGGCAATGGCCAAGCCTCAATCCAGATAGCCAGAAAGTAGTTAACCGAATTTATTCAACTTCTCAAATATTACGTTAGTAAAATTTTTCACGTAATTAATTTTCGTCGGATACTAGCTTCGATGAAATATTTTTAACGGTTTATAAATATAGAAATACAGTAGCTGAATCAAAGAAAGTCGTTCATATGTGTGTCATCTGAAATAGTTAAATATTAACCAATATTTTAGAATAGATCTAAATAAAATTTATTCTGGGGGTCTTACATCAGTAGAAAACATATCTTCCCTAGCTTTTAACATGCTTTAACACCTAGCACACTCCTTGATTATGTAGCATGCATAATAGGGTTATGATGCATGCATCCTCTGGAACTCAACTACGGAAAGCTGGTTTAAAAAGGCAGGTTTGATCCCAATATAAGAACACTGTACAGTTCTTAAGCTTCCAGAGACTGACCAGAGGCCACTATATTATATTATCTGGCCTTACGTCTTGGTGAGGGCACTGACACTATCAACTCAAATGGTGAATCTTGATAGTAGCATCCACATAGTTAATCACTTTCTTTCAGTCTTTCTTTACTTCCTTTACAATGCCTTACTATTAGCTTACTTTATAGACATGACAGGCACCACTGGAACTGATGCACTTATGAAACAATGTGGTACTGTCTACTTCACTCAGGGAAATTTTCTGAACTACTTAGAACAAGCCGACATCAGAGTTTACACTATTTAGAACACAGTCATCATGTTGCTGCTTTGTCATTGCATAGGGCTAAAAAGTACAGTACTTTAAAATACGTAGGGTGTATAAGTCCATGCATTTATAATTAAAAGGAAAGCACACAAAATAAGTACTGTACATGAACCGCAATGACTAAACTAATAGCTAAATTAGATGTGGTTTGCTTATGTGATCCACTGAGCGAAAACCAATTTTTTTTTGTACTTTGCAAAATTATACTTTGCTTAAAATTGAACTGGGTAAAAGTGCATGTGGTACATAAAAATTATACGCATATTTTAATTGCTTCAGTATGTGCTGAAACAAAAGCTCACATCAACAAAACCTATACACCACCAGATTCTCCTGTTCATGGGGAGTAATTTGGTTCCGTGTTCATAAAGTGTATGGAACGTGTGTTATGGGCGCTTATTTATGATGTGGTAGAAATAAAGTTTACCACTGTTATCAGTATCAATGTTGGAATGGTCTTTTTGTTCTTTGTCTGCACAAAGATGTACAGGGTACCTTGATCAATGTGCCAGTTCATGTTGAATGGACTAAGCCAAACCCTGCCTTCACAGCTTGTTTCAGTCGTGATTTATGATTGATTATATAAGTGCCAGTAATATAGTTGCCATATTGTTGCTGTACAAATCAAGTTTATTCCTGTTACAACCATCTAGCGCTATAACTCAAAGACTATTCATCACAAAAGGCTGAAACTTTCCTCCACTTTGGTTACATAACAGAGAAAAAATGGAATCCAGGAATGTTTGGTGAACACATGGATGTCGCAGGACTTGAGGGAAGCTGATGCCATGCACATAAATTTGTTATATATACAAACAATTTAGCTAAATCTATTTGTTACGCTACTTCTAAAAACCAAGTGCACATATGCATGCAGTTTATATACTATTCCTTAATTAATCAACCATGTATATTATTTAGTTTAGCTTTATGCCATTGCTAATTTTGTTAGTAACTGTATATTGTGATGCTTTGTGACAATGCCACTGCTAAGAAAGCGTGATTCATGTAAATTACTGTTAACCACAATTACACACAGAAGTATCTTCTCAACTGTTTTATAGCTTGTCTGTTGTGTTTTCTGACACAAACTGTTAAGAGAAAGCCTCAAGGTTGCCCTTCTTTATGTTGCATAAATACAGCACACGCCTCCTTTCACCTAGTCTGGTGCAGCTGACCTGCGCACATAGTGTGAGGGTCTGGTGACAGCCACATTCAGTACCTGTGCAGATGGAATGCAATTAAATTTGAATACGCGTGAAACACGTGGACAATTTCCAGTAACAGAGTGCGATAGCTACTGTACTTGCACTTGAATGACATCTATTTCCTCTACAAACCCTTACATTTGTGCTGGTTGTGGAAAAGACATAAGAAGCTCGCCATAATCAGTGGGTAAATCGGGAATAACGTCATAGAATGTTGTTAATTGGTCACTAAGCGATCTGATTGGACGCACCAGTTTTTCGTAAGGCTGGCACAGGTACTGAATGTGGCTGTCACCAGACTACCTTTCACCTCAAAGAGTTTTGCTATTCTTGATAAACTGCAAGGCTAGATACATCATTTTCGGTTGTTTTACACTTGTATAACCCATTGTGAAAGGCATTCATAATGTCTTTAGCAATCCACTTCCCCGGCAACAATCATCCACCTGACACTAAAGCTTATCTGCCTGAAAGCTAAATACAGGTGCTACATGGCTTTAATTTCTTACTGCTTTTTTGACTTACAACGTTTTGCTCATGTGGGTGTGGAAAGGCAAACAAATATACAAACACTCATACACATTTTTCTGAAAACAAGCAAAAAAAAAAAAAAAAAAAAAACCAAGTGCATGCCCACAACCAGCTATGGGTGCCTGCCTCGTTTAAAAAATCAACAAGTTAGTACCATTAAGATACGTTAATACACAATAATCACACACCCTTGCAAACAGTCAGCTATTTTAATTCCTTTGCAAATTAATGGGACTGGACATGCCTAATTAGAAAACAAAACAATGGGGTGGAACAGAAAATAAAAATGTACAACAGAAATAACATTAACCAAAACAACCAAGATGTGAAAAAGTATGCAACCTTTAAACAGTCGTTAACATAAAGGTGATGACAGCCAAGAAACATACCAGTGATATTAATGATACTGCATTGAAATGGCTGCAGTGATATTATAATAAAACTATGTAACCATTTACACTTTTGTCACATTTTCCATAAACTAAAAGCTATACTATTTTCACAGCTTGGTTTTTTGTTGGTAGATTTCATACTTCTTGCACAGAGTTTCCTGGTATACACCCTGTACTTTTGCTGATGTATTGGTATATTTCAGGAGTAAAAAAAGGGAAGCCAGAGCCACCATGGATAAATGAAAGGCCCATTAGCAATCCTATCTTTCTGAAATACCCTTCCTATAATACACATAACATGACTAATAACACAACAGACTGTTGACTACAATATAGTCAATCTAAATAAAACATTATTAAACACTGTTACCTCATCATAGTACATATCAGTGTAATTAGTATTATATTTATAATTATTTATTTTAATTTACTGGATAGGGACAGTGTTAGGGGACCAGCCCACTAGAGTACAATTGCTGATCAATTTTACCTGCAGCTTCATTGGATTTGGCTTTAGTGACATATTTGGCGACTTTCCAGTACATAACTTGAATTTGATTTCTTTGGCAAGAAGACTCCACAACTCTCTTGTAAGACCTCCATAATCTATCCCTAACTCTCCCACAAACCAGGTTTTCATATTGGAACAGTTACAGTTGAAACTCTTCTTTCCAACCTCCCGGATCATATCGTCTAAAACATTTTCTCGTCTAACTTGTACCCGCTGGATTCCATTACCTGAGGTTTGGCTTGACAATTCCATAATGACATCATGTAAAGTAAGTGCACCACTGAAAACAAAAATGAAAGCATATGATACATAAACAATGCCCAATACATACTCCATCTTCTTTGAGTCCTCTACTTCCTTCAGCTACAGAAGTCGTATGCATACAAACATAAACGTACCATTGGTGTTTAATTTACTTTGTCATGTGCTTCAAATCCTTGATCGGCATCATAAAGGTAACTTCTGGAGTATATTCAAATATGAAATAACAGCTATCTCAAGATTATACAGGGCTGAAAGACACCAGAGAAGGTTGCAATTGGAAGCAGGAACAATTTAAGTACATATCATTGTTGTAAGGACCAAGGAGGGTATATGGCATTAAAACAAGTACTTGGCCCATTAAGTATGTTATAGTTTTCCCATCCCATTTAACAAAACCTTACCAACATGAAGCCTCATTTCCCAAGCAGCAGCAGCAGCAAGGCTTTATGTGGTGCATTACCAAATACTCAATTGTTAACTTTTTCACAAATGAATTTCCTGGTGTACTTTACAAGGCATACTGAATGACTTTATACAAATCCTTCTGTATGCCAAACCACTTGGTTATATGTATGGGTGGTATTGACATTTTTGCCATACGATTATTGTCATGAGATATCACAATTATTGTCCACTTAACCACTGTAACAAAAAAAACTAAAATATTTAACTAAACGACAAAAATAAGATGAATGATTATTCTTTTTGAAAACTCCTTGGTTATTACGATTATTCAGCCAATTTCGATTATCACTGTATGATGAAAATTAGATGATGTTGATTATTGCCAACAAAATAATCACGATTATCACAATAATAATTGTCCATCCCTACTTGGTTAATTACTATAGCTAGGTGATACGCATCTGTATGCCTTGTGTGTATTATAATTCTTTTGAAACCAGCACGTGCCTACACATCATCCAATTCAAATAGTACATAACACTTTAATCAATAAGTAAATGCAACGGACTAACAGTGTCAATTAAGATATAATAGAATGGACTAACCCTTGATGGTCCTGGTTTGCTGATATCATCAACCTAAGAAAAAAAATTGCAATTGCATTAGTTTACAGGTAGCTACTCCTTATCCATACCGGTGAATTTCTTGACACAGCATCAATGTCTTGCATACTTGAACCACTGTAGCCGCATGCATTATATAACATAAATGCATGGAAACACACAAAGTAATGCTATTTGTACATCCCAGTTTCTTAAGTGGTTTCGGAGTACAGAAATAGTTACTATTTCGCCACATCGTTTACATTGTTCTTTTGGCTGATCAAAACACTAATAAAGACGAAAGGTCATGTATACAGACAGAAAATGCATGATAGCACACACGGTAAGAATCGGTCACCTTTAGGCCAGCTAAATTAATATAAGTGGGGGTATGTAGCTGCTTTTGACATGTGGATTATAGTGAATCCAAGATGGACTTTCTAAACAGGTGGTCACATACTATATAATAATGCAGATTTCACCACACATATCTATATAGCAAATGTGATTTTCATTATACCAACTAAACAGAAAATATTCTGGTAGCAATTTTCCACTGTCTTGTTCACATTCATTTTTGTGGCTTAGGGTACCCTATAATTTTAACACAATAGACAACAGACTGCTGTAAACAATCCACCTGGAACTCTCCAACCAAGTTGGATCCACCCAGTTGTAAACAATACACACTCAGAACTCTCCCAAGTCAGTTGGCTCCACCCAACTGCAAACAATACCTGAGAACACTGCCCATGTATTTCATAAATGCATGGTAGAGAACATTATGGTTACTACAGATGTGTGTAATGTGAATTAAAATAATTAGGAATGATGCATGTGGCTGACATTAACCATGCAAGCATTATTATTAACTCGATCATGTAGGCATGGATATCCACTACAGGCATATCCTCAAGTTGTAGCTACATGCACATACGTACTGTACATTCTTGCACAAAATACAATCATGTCATAGAATATACGGCTATACTATCTCACGGTAGCTACATATCTATTGTACCTCTTCTTTTACTTCATCAAGTGTCAGGTCATGCTGAATTGGCCTTACATATATCTTTGAGTGGTGGACTACAGCCTTCAAGTAATCTACAGTGTACCCATTTTCTGGACATGGGAATGGGATTAACTCCAGCTTCCTTCCTATAGTGTTTATTCTCATTAGTTCAAAGCCTCCAGCAGAGGCTAGCTTTGGAAAAGTGGTGATTAAATCATCATGCACATCTCTGGAATCACCTCCCAAATATAACGTTGCTTTTTTCTCACCAAGTCCAGCCAGTTGTAAGTTGGCTCTTTTATTGACATCTGGGGGGACTTCTTGTTTTGAGTTAGCCAAAGCTATGAAAATGTGGTTCCAAGTTTGAAGTTTTGGTCGCTTTTCCTTGGGCGGGATGTATGCTCTTTTCCCCTTCGCTGGAGCATATTTGAACTTAAAAAGCGACGCCAATTACGCTCTACTAGTACCAGCCACGTTACTGGTGGTACTGTGATTGGGATTCTTCCCGCACTTGCTAGATTTCTTCTTACAGGAAGACGCGGAGTAGTAGCTAGTGTACTTTGCCTTGTGGTCGTATAGTGCTGGCTGTAAACGGCGTCACTATAGGTGGCGTCTGCATACTTGACTGTGACATTGGAAGACCACCTGTCTGATAAGGTACAAATGCTTCCTGATATTGCGGGCAAGCTAGTAGGGAGCAGAATCGGTGTCACTATACTGAACTGTGACGGCGCCGATATGATGGGCGCATGCACTAATTGTGTCATAGTAGCAGTTGAAGTTGTCACTGTACTACTGACAGCTGTAGGGCCAACACTGGTAGTACCTACAGTATAAACATAAAAGTAGTTTATATGAAATGAAATAAACACACACACACACACAATGATGCATGGCAGGATGAGCGACTGACAGACCTACGTAGCTAGCTAAAATTAGCTAGTCGGGTGATTTTTTAGTAACTTATAAGCCTTCATGTAGTTAGTATCAGTATCGCTACAGCTTTAGAAAACTAGGTACTGACTACTTCATAGGGCGAAACTACTCAGTCAGCATGCACTGACTGAGCAAATTGGTCAGTCTGTCGTCCAGCCGGGCAATGCCGGCATCCGTAGTCTGACCTGCTGCAGCTAGAGCTATTCGTACTTGGCTGCTTAGTTGTTCCGTTGCTTCCAATATCGTCTTTAAATCCATTTCATACGACTTAGTCTTACGGGTGACACCACTATTCTCTCGCAGTTACCGTTTACAACATAACCACAAATTATCTTCCAAACCGGAAATCAGTACTTCATGTTCACGCATGTGCATTCTAGAAAACTGTTTAATCATTATCATTTCCGTTCCTTTTTTAGTGGTAAGAAGATATATTCAATACAATAAAAGAACACACACGCACACAATAAATTTTAGAAAAAAATATTTAGTCAATGATCATGAGCTGGAGCCACCTGACCCTCAGCTAGTGTGCAAGGTCAAGTGCTCCAAGTGAAGGCTGACAGCCCTGAAGCAATCTAGCTCCCCTCAAGCACATAATAGCAGAGTGTAAAAGAGAATAACTAATCCTGCAACACAGCCATGACATCACTGAGCTATATGATGACCCCTTCTGAAGAGAGACAAGGAAAGCGAGTCTTATAAAACAGTCTCTTAAAGCATGACCCATGCCACCAAATGTTGAAAACACAAGTGGGGAGCATAAGCATTAAACACTTTGAAATCAAAAAAGCCTTCTGATGTTTATATCCCCAGAATCCTGAAGCAAAAACATTTACATGAGCTCCATCCTCATTGTTTGCAGTTGCAAAGTGAAGGGTCTCACCTGTAAGAGGCTGCATCAGAGGTTCGACCCCCATCATTTCAGTTCCAGGGGCAGATCCAGACTTTTTAAAAGGGGGTTCCACTCTGGAATTGCATCTTCAGCCTAGCTGTAGGTTGAAGACCAAAAGAAACAGGTCATACCTAGAGCTGCTGACAATAGCTACTCCTCACCAACTTATTTATAACTACTATACCTTACACTGCTCCTCTTAAGAATACTGTGACTACTCTATTAGAGTATCTTGAGTAAGAGAGACTCTTTCAAAAGGAAGGCTCCATCATCCTCCATGGAACCCTTTGAATCCCCCTGGATCTACCCCTGAGTTCCACAGCATACCTCAGTGATTATTATAGAAAGGACAAGTGTACGTATACAACTATAACCATATGAACTTATGCATGTTTCTTTACATGACACAGTTAGATGCACAACAAAACCCACTACCCTATAGCTATATACTGTAATTTATATAGAGTTGAACTTCCTCAGCTAGCTGCCTCAATGGAAACTACACCATGCACTGCATGTGTTCTCTCTATGTATAGCTATCACTAATGGCACTTGTTCCAGCAAACTTTCTATCTAGCTATACAGTTATATATGCAGCAACCACCTTTTCACTCTGTAGTTGTTATAAGAGTGGGCCTTCGAACATGGGCTAGCTAGCTAGTATATCTATTCCCTCCATCATCGAAATGGTCAATTTTTACAATAATTATCATCTATACTTGCACCAGGTCTCTCTCTATGTCTCTCTCTGTCTCCCTCCACTAGTATGTAGTATCTGTTTTGTATTGTGTGTGCATGGGTGTTACTTTTATAGACCTAGCCATCTAGTGCTATAGGGAGGGGGTGGTGGCAAAGGGTGTTGGTAACCCTGGAATAAAATTTAAAGATAAAGAGCAATTGAGATTGTTAGCTGAAACCAGATAAAGAGCAATTGAGATTGTTAGCTGAAACCAAACTTCTTGACATTTGCATTGTTATCTCACCACTGTCCCACTACACTATACTGTAGTTGAAATGCTATTGATTTCTTGATCCGCTACAAAAGGAAAGCCTTGACACTGAACAGGTTAGAGAGGAAAAGGATCTAAGAAATATAAAAGTGACTGCTTTATAGACTGCTGTTCAGTATGTCGATCTTAATTCCTTGCAAGCAATGTGCGAATAAAGGTTTTTGGGGCATATGCACCACACGTAGCTAATAGTGACACCAAGCAGTGTGTAATGGCGACATATAATCACCTCTTAGTGACATATATGACCATCACACACATATACTATACATAGGACAAATTCTATATAGCATTTTTTGGTGATAGAATAGGCAAGTGCAGGGTCATGCATCGGTGCCATGCATACATGCTTATTGTTCTATAAGTTTTGCTCTCCATGTGTGACCTAATATAGTGAACTTTAATTCTAGACTTTTGCTTGCCTATACATTATAGAAAAGCTAGCTTATATGTACAACAGAAATGAATAACACTCAACTATATCACACCATAAAGCCTAAATAAATAAAATAAATATTATTCCTATATAGCAATCTGAAATATAATTTTTTTTAAAGATGTGAATATCTTAAGTATATAACCTCTTCAAGTTTCAAATGATAGCTTATGTATGTAGGATCACTGTTAAAAGTGATGTGTTGAAATAACACCAAAACCAGGTGTAATTTGACGGTACCAAATATAACAACACCTTCTGGTGCTATATTAACCAACACATAGATGGTGCTAAAACAACATGATTATTTGGGTTGAATTTACAAGGTTTGGTTGAATTGACACTTTTAAAAATGTAATAATAGCACTCTAAAATGCAATATATATAGTAGCATCTGTTACAACTGAGTTCTATGTTAGTTCTATAGTTGAGTTCTTAATTCATCATATCATCTTCAAATATCCTGGCAGTGATCTCTAGTGCAAAAAGACAAAGACACTACTCTTGATCCTGATATCCTCATATCTGAAGGTTCTCCTCCATCTAGATCTTTTGAATGCTGTTCAGGTGGCTGCCATTGAAGTAACTATGCCACTACCAAGTGATTGGAATAGTCTTGAAATAGCTATATAAAAAGGTAAGCAATTACAAAACAGTATGTGTATGTTCTTACTACATACCATGTTCACTGTCACATGTTATCAGCACAAAGTCTTTCTTCCACCTCAAATCTAAAAATATATCAAAAAAAGGTATGGCTAAAATTATGAATTGTTTAACATACTTGTTGTTTTACTGTAGCATTTGTTCAGCTGAATTAGACATGCCCATTTATCTAAAGATCAGAGCAATTACATACAAACAATTAGAATTGTTGTATGCATACCTGAAAAAGAGACTGCCACTTTTTCATTGCACATAATCAGTTTCCACTTCTGTGACCTATAGCAAGAGAAGCATAACGTTTAATATGTTGCTACTACAGACCAAAAGCTAAGTTGGTTGTACCTTTGACTATTGATGCATGTTTATATAGTAGTCTACAATAAGCTTTCTCAATGGGCGGTGAATGTTTATATCAAATGATTTCTAGACAATACTTATAACTGAAACACAGCAGTACAATGGTGATACTGTACAGATACAGCCACAAAAATCCTACAATACCCTCTTTGGCTATTAACACAAGATCCCACACATTTACACTGGTTTTATCCATGGTTACTTACATGAAACTATTGCCAGGTAGTTAGCTTCTTTCACTTCACAAGTGACATGAACTACATCTGTCCACATCATGATTCATGTCCCTAGTCCTATATCAATCTGACGGAGACATTATCTGCAGGTGACATTTTACTCTTGTAGAGAGGACTATGTGTACAAAAAATATATGTTTATATACTCTAAATATAATAGAGTACTTACAGCAGGAAGATGCAAGTTTTCAGACTCCATGCAGTAGCCACTGTGAATGAAAAAATTGCAGGGTCTTCTGTCTTTATTAGCACTGACATAACAGGCAACACTAACACTCATCACAAACTATAACGTAAACAACTAATATAAACCATATGTATAAATTATTGTCAATAAGAGGCAATCCACAATTCTCCAGCATAACTCAAGCAACCATGCAAGTTTTTTGGTAGCAGCAGTGTATAGTAGTAGTAGTAGTAGTAGCAGCAGCAGTAGCTATGTTTATCTTTGAACATCGGATTCCCCATCAGATGAATTCCACATAATTATTAGTTCAATTTTAGTAGCTGATGCTGGCACATTCATTCATAGATCTAAAAACATCAGGAACAGAGAGAGAGTCAGCACATATGTACAAACAATATGAATTCTCTTTACCTGTATATGTGATAGTGCCACTACACAGTGCAGTTTCCAACCTCTTGTACAATGACCTACAGTAAGAAAAGCATAAGGAACTACAGACCAAAAGCTATAATAGTGTATACTGTGCCTTTGAATTATGGTTCTGATGGGTATTGTAGTCTTCAATAAACTTGCTTTCTCCAATGGACAGTTAATATCAAACAATTCTATTATAAACACAGCATGCAGAACAATGAGAATATGTACAGATAAAGCCACAAGCCACAAAAATCCCACACCACCTATTAACAAAAGATCCCACATATTTACACTGGTTTTATCACGGTTACTTACATGAAACTGTTGCCAAGTAGTTAGTTCCTTTTACAATTATATTGACAAGTGGCATGAACTGCATCTGTCCATATCAAGAGTTGACTTGAATTGTAATCACCTTTATCAATAACTTCCATCTGCCAGCAGTATTGCTGTCATGGAGACATAGCTATAGAGATTCGGATGTAGGAGTAATAGGACTCTGCGTATGCATAAATAATTATTTGTTATATCAATGAAACATACTTACAGGAGCACCCAGATGTAAAGGAGGCTGCGCGTTAGCCCATAATAGCTGTATCCCTCCTGCATGAGCCGGCCTCAGTCGGGAGGTTAATCACTACGTACTTGACATCACATGATGCTGAGGGTCTTAAAGATCAGTCCTTGATGCCAGATGGCTATGACACAACAGGTTACACTGACGCTCATCACCAAATAGCGGCTGCGTAGTTTCACTCTCAATTGAGAGGCAAGCTAGTCTAGCTAGCTACCTACAAAACGCTAGTGCTCTCGACTGTAAGCTTCGTCAGAATAGTGTGAGAGCTTCGGCATGACCTGACCTATCTTTACAAGCGCTAAGTTTTCCATAGTAGCAGCGGCCTCGGTAGCAGCTCTTCTCTTTAAACATCATCCCGAGCATCATCCCTAGTTCACTGCAGTTTAATGCGCTATGATGGTGCGCGTTCATTCTAGTTCATGATGCCAGAGATGATGCTAATTATCGTTTGAATGGCGAGCTCCCTCAAGTAGATATCTTAGTGAGCTAGAACAAGCCTGTATTATTACTTACACTGGTTCGACCAACCGTGACGCGGGAGAACGGCCTGGCAAACTTGCACCTGACCGGCTGGTAGAGCCGGCGGACCGAGGGTCAATAGAGACTGCATGACTGAGTATAACGCGAAGAGGTTAGTGTATGGTGCTGCTAAGCTAAAATTATGGCACTTCATAGCTATACACTCTGCACAACTGATCATGAGTCTGACTCAAGTTAACCATAATCAAATGATAAAAGCTAGTAGCTACTCTGGATAGTCAGGTTTGTCACAGTTCAGGTTTCAAGACTATTTGATGATATACAGAGCTATATGGCTATAAGGTCTATTACCATGTGTGACTTAGACATGCAATACAGTTCAGTATAGCTTAGTGCTAATGTACCTGCATAGCTAGTTAATCATTTGACTTTTGTACAACATTCAACATCCAATGTAGCTAATTGCAAAGGTCTAGAGGTAGTTTGTAACTTATAGTGAAACGATTACCTCTACCATAACATTCCATGCACGTGCTCCAGCAACCAGCAATTTTACAAACATTTTGTCACTAAATGTGCACCAACCGACTGTAATATAGTAATTCTTAAATGTTATGGTACTATCCAAAAAGTAGTACCATGTGTTATAGTACATTGTTCTTTAACACTGTAGACAGCGAAGTTTTGAACTATACATAAGATATGGACTCATGCAACATTACTATATAACTCTTCGTCTATATATGCTGACTTAAATGAAAACGATTGACTTTTTTATTAATTGTAAATATTATATTATATATGTGTATCTGTTATCAACATTATTACACTGTATAATATGTACATCATTAATTATGTAAATGTGCATGGTATACATGTTGGAGAATAATAAATAATATTCGTTTTCAATTGGTGTTCTTCAAATGAAGCATTGTTGGCACTGCTGACCAACTTTCTTCCATATCTGATGTTACAATGACAGTTCCTGAATTGTGCACATCTCACTGGTGAGAATCACAGCCAAATAATATTGATCAACTTCAGTAACACAAAATAACCTGTTAAAATAACAATGACAGCTCCTGAATTGTGCACATCTCACTGGTGAGAATCACAACCAAATAATATTGATCAACTTCAGTAACACAAAATAACCTGTTAAAATAACAATGACAGCTCCTGAATTGTGCACATCTCACTGATCATGATGAGAATCACAACCAAATAATATTGACCAACTTCAGTAACACAAAATAACCTGTTAAAATAACAAGTACCATGCTAAACTAGCACAAAGGCTGATGCTAAAGTAACATAGGTAGCTTAAATTAACCACCATTTAGTAATATTAGCACTCCCATATAGTGACAATAGCATTGCAAACAAGTTGTTAAATCAACTCAATGAGTGCTAAAATAACTACCCAGTTTTAACAGTGATGTGACATTTAAAGTTCAAGGTACACTGTTAAAACAGTTGGTTGGAAGGTTATCCCAAAACAGGGATAAAGTGGCTGACACATATAGCATACCAAATCCAGGGATAACGGTTATCCCAACTTTCAATAGTATGACCTTTATCCCATATGGGTAGGATGAAGGTTATCCCTATGCTAGTATAAAGGTTATCCCCAATTGTTATTTAGTATTTAAATAATTATTAATGTATTTCAATTACAGAAATTAAATGCTGTTCAAATAGTCAACTCCAACTTCTGAAGTGCTCGTGAGATGTTAGGACCAGCATGATCTGCAGCATTGGCAAGCAATATAGTTACAGTTCTTATTCAAGCATACACTATACCTTAATATTGTAAACAGCTAACAACACTTCATATACAGTCCACAGAACCTGCCAAAACGTTATACATAACAATCTGGTACACTCTATGCTTACAATTTGTCATCGATCTGCATTGCAGCAGGGAATTCCACCTGACAGTAGGGGCGTTAACAGCAAGACAGATGCTACTATAATTTTCAGGTAACAGGAATAGCTGCCGGGCAATCAATATCCATCACAGTGTGTTATCAAAAGGCAACACCACTAGAATGTCAAGTCGTATTATTAGTATCACAATTGCTGTAATACTTACATTTTGTATACAACATGATGGAGATGGAATATCAGGAGCATACACACTATAACCTGTAATAATAACATGTGAGATGACGGCAATTCTTATTCAACTATCTACCACGTCCATACCTTGGCTAATTGTCAAGACTCAGTGCAGAAAGCATGTTGGTGTTACAACAAGCAGTCAACAAGCCAGTCATTAATCAATTACCAGACACAATACCTACATGGTGTACCTGCATGTATGTAACTGATAATAGGAATGTGTAACTAACCTGCCAGGCTGTCTCCTAGGTTACTTGGCTGCCACTGTACACATAGCAGAACGTAACCATATCAGCATGCACACTACACTCAGTGGGTAGGATTGGCATGATGTCAGCTGTTCTGTAAAGGGTACATAATGGAAGCTATCCACTGTAAACACTCACACTTTGTGTAACAGCTGGCAAACTGAAGTTAGATACGTAGCTTCGTCACCTGGCTGAGTTAGGCATTAAACTCGGCATTAAAGAGATTCAAATGTCTGAAATTTCACTATTCGATGTACCAGTCATTTTGAAGCAGCCATGAGACTGCAACTTTAGCACCGTCTTGCCAGTCCGTCAGCCAGTGGTTCCACAGCACTGTAGATAAACTGTTTGCTGCACTTTCCATATCTAAATTACAAATAACTGTATACCAAGCTGAATATTGCTAGTAGAAACGTCACCTTCGTATTCTTCAGTAGGTCAGCTGTTTCAGTCAATTGCGAACGGCCTTCTTGTTTAACGCATTGCAAAACCCTCCCGCTTAGTCAAGCTGCCTGTTCTTGTAGACACAATAACTCACAAATTTTCAAATATCTTCTTTGCCAAAACCAGTTTATTTTATGAACAAACTGAACGAACTTTCAGAGGAATTTTCAGTAATGTTCGTTACCACGGTAACTTTCGTCGTTAAGTAACGTACGTAAACCCTACGTCACGGGGAGTGAGTATTAAATGGAAAAATGAGATTATTTCGTTGCATCAGTGGTTGCATGCTGCCAGCGGGAGACTCTAAGCAAAGTATGGTTATAAATACTCTAGAGCATTATCTCATCCTGTACTTTTGTAGATCAGAATCATCGAAAATGTTCAGTTGAGTATACGGGTAGTCAAGCTACCGTTCCTCAACTTCTTCTCCTACTCCATTAGTAATCTACTGTGACTAATGCAGTAAAACTAAAAGTGAGACATAAATACTATATTAGTGTTTTGTGATCATGTACAGTCGATTTCGGATTACTTTCTGCATGCAATTGAACAATTTACAATGTGATTGTTCGAACATATGAACTAAATGTTTGCAATCTAGCTCCTTTACTTGTATAACTAAATACTAGTACTATAGTATGTTCACGTTGAGCTGAATCCTCAAAAACATTTAATAACTCATGGATGCAATTACACACAATCTTGAAATTTGGCTCATTTGTAGTACCATAGATTATAGAGAGAGGGGATAGAAAACTAATTTTTACGTGCGTACTCCTCACCTACAGTTCCATTTACACCTTTTTAAAACTCTCTTATAAATGCTTGTAGAGAAAAGTTGTTTTCTTCGGGGTTTACAGCAGCACAAGGCGACTTCATAACTTGAAGCAGAGTTGCCTAATCATTGTTGTCGAGGAGTAAGCCGTGCCACAAATTCGCACTTCAAAGGGCATGAATCGTTTTGAAGTTGAACATGTTTTGCCGCTTTCAATCATAACAACCAAAGGACTCTTTCGTCGAAGTTTTAATATGTTTCGGGGTGTATGGCATTCATCAGTGAATGGTTACATCTGTCAAGAATTATCCAATTCCATTCCCGTCGCTGGTAAGGTGTACCACAAGCTCGTGGGCTGGTGTAGGTGAGGAGTGCGCACGGGAATAAAACTCGACCAGGCAGCGGATAGTGGATGGAATGCCTAGATACACAAGTGAGCATTACCAGAGAGTACTATAAACCATTTCGTTCCACTAGATAGCGATAAAGAATCGCGTAGGGATGATTATTTTAATGAGTCATGTGATAGTTTTCTATCCCCTCTCTCGATAATCTATGGTAGTACTGCTTGACCTGCTAAAAACATTTCAAAGTCTTGTTGTTCGAATGTTTGACATAATATTTACTGCCAATCAAAATTTTCACAATACATTTCCTATGGGGAAGCCATATAAGTACAGGGTCCATTACAACCCTTTCCCGAACTTGTAATGGAGGCAAACTGTACGTGTCTGTTGTTGACACCTTTGCTGTTACCAATAATCATCTGGTTGGCTGAAATGTTAACTCTGTTGAGAAAAAATCCACTTTTAATTTTTAGCTGTTTTTCAGGATTCAGCTCAACGTGAACATACTATAGCACAATAGATACTCACCCCTTTACTGTCAAACAATGCCAGGAGTGTACATGTAAATACTGCAAGTAGATATTCACATTATCACGTTTGCAAGTCGTGTGTGAATTGTTCAAAAGCAATCTGAAATCAACTGTGCTAGTACTACCTGAGTGTGTACTGGAGTCAGTTCTGACAGTGTTGTCACAGTGTTGCTGCAATTTGTAACCACAAACAAAGTATTTACAATAGTTGCTTATTTTAAGTTCATCAATTCCAGAGGCGTATCCAGGATATTTCCAAAGTGGCTTCCAGATTTAGCAGTGAGGTACAGAGGTCTGGGGCTGTGTTCCCAGCCACTGACAGATTTAGAAAGTGCTCAAATTTACTAGATTTTTGATTTCATGAATAGTAACTATTTCAATTTGTACTTGGTTCCTCATGATTTGTGGCTGATCAGGTATATATTGTAGTGACCAAATACATTTCCAATTAAAATGATTTAGGTACTTTAAATTTCAACATTTTTAACACCCTTAAACTGTGTGCGTGCGTGCGTGCGTGCGTGCGTGCGTGCGTGCGTGCGTGCGTGCGTGCGTGCGTGCGTGCGTGCGTGTGTGGATAGGCTGGAGTGCTGCACCAGTATAATGCTAGCATATTAGGTGGATGTTATGAACACTACTTCTACTCTCTAATAGAGCAGTCAGTGGAAACTGCAATCGAGCACTCCAATGCATTGTCCAAAGCTCCTTAAATTGATACTCTCTAATAGAACAGTCACTTTGTAGTCAATTACTCTAATTGAGCATTCACTGATTAAAACTTTCAAAGATAATTGTAAGAAATGTTTTTGAGCACATTGGGAACACTGAAGAGCATAACAGGCAAAAATTTCATGAAATTTTACCCAGCCCTCAATCCAGGTCAGTCCATAAAACGGGTCAGATCTGGATTACCTGCCCAGGTGACCCACTGAGCCCAGACAAAATGTGACGTAGATGACCTTGTTTCAACCATGTGTGTATGTGGTGTGCACGCGTGTGTGCATGTGTGTAGTATGTAGAACTGAGCCAATAATTTCCAAAACATTTGTTGATTATGTGTCATACACTGTTCCTAATCAGGGACGAAACTAGCACTTTAGTGATGCTAGTATACCCAAAGTGTCCTAATTTTAGAGGTCTAAACAACTACAAATGAAACCATTAATGGTGTCAAGGTACATTTCCTGATTTCAAGTACTGTATCGTCAATTATAGCCCGGACACTTATTATGTTCAGGCAAGTGTTTACCCTAGCCACAAGACTGGTGACTATAATTTACAAGACCAAAAATCATATTCCTTGGAACTGGGTTTTTGATAAGTATTTTACTCTGAGCCAAACTGGCCCAACCCCGACATCTACTGCTCCACCAGTAGGATACCACTGGGCCAATTAGCTCAATTTTAAAGTGTATTAGCCACAAAACTCAATTGGTGCCAAGAAAAATGGAGCAGAAGCCATGGAGATTTGGGTCATTTTGTGTTGACACTGGGCCAAAGGAGCGCCATATTGCCTTATCAAATACCCTGCCTTGGAATCAACTTGACATATTCTCTTCTTGATATATTCCACATAGATTTCAAGTTTAAAGGAATGCTGTAAAATGCTTTTGCTTCACTATTTTGTACTAGGAGTTCCTGTGAAACCGGGCATTTATTTCTGTTGTACGACTCTATACTGTATCTAGCAACTACTGTGTGTATGATATAATTATATGGGACTGGCCGTAGTGCACCATTAGGAAAAATATGAGTATTATTTTATCATTAAATTTCATGATTTACTTTCTTGTTTGTTTAGCGTCAAATTATGTTCAGCCAATGGGAGAGGTATGTGGACTATTTTGTATATTTCTTGAATTAAAATGTATATTTTCTTATTCACAGGCATTCTGAGAAACTGAAATCAAGATATTGGGCCAGGGGCTGAGGGGTGCATAAGAACTGTGAAGGAAGAGAACATTTAAGTAATATCTAACTGTCACTAGATGATAATAATACTCCATAATGTGTCCGTGGTTGGACAAAAGTTGTAATAATGTATGTGCTTATCATCTGCAAGGCAGATGGATGTGTAGACTATAACTGACCGAACATGCATGTTGTATTACAGTACATTGTCAAGCAGCATCATATTATTTACATACACAAAGTGTGGAACTCTCAAGTTGTTCGTATATAGATCACCACTAGTTCCCTTTAGGAATTGTATTTACGAAAGGTATTGCTAGTATACTAAATAGCCCTTGGTCGTTGAAATACAAACTCAAATCAAGTACAAGTAACACAAACACTAGTTATGCTATAACATTGTGATCACAAGTAATGTTGTTCATTGAATTACGCAATAATATTTCAGTTGAGTTCCTTGCTTGTGAATAGTTTTCACAACTGCTTGACACGTAGCTGATGAGTTACAAACTTTGATCAGACTCTAGAGTCAGGTATGTTCAATCCAGTTGGTAGTAACAAGCTGCTCATTGGGATTCATGCCTCATTTACCCTGCAACAATTATAAACAGTTCACCCTGCAACACTACTAATAAGTACAAGTACATAAATATTGGCTTTCGCAGATAGTGAGGAAGATAATATAACATGATATGCCTTTAGTAATGTTTGACATTGTTTGTATTTTGTACAAGCAATGCTTCCTTTTTTATCATGTCACCTTGCAGGACGTACACAGTAATTTTGAAAAGAGCTTTCTCTACAGCTAAGTGACTGTTATATTAGAGTATTATAATTACCTGACTGCTTTATTAGAGTATCTCACCAAAATAATATTCTTCAGAACAAGCATTGCTATTACATGACAAACACTATTTACAAGGCGAAGGCTCCTGTTTCATGAAAGATCCCATGATTTCTGTATATCTGCGGTTTGAATTTATGTAAAGGGGTTTCCTGAAACTTGCCCCTGCCTTGGAAGTACAAAACTCATGTAACCTAGTAGATATTTTCTGTTGCATACAAGATTGTGTGTAAGAATTTAAAAGTATGCACTAGTCACTCTGAACTGCTTAGCTTTATTTCACTTTTAAACCGGCGATCATACATGTATATGCAAGGGAGTATCATGCTGGTCTGTGTTGCACACTACATTTGAACCCTTCGTATGCCTTGAGATTTTGACTCATTGTTACTAGTAGCAATATTGTGTAGTCTCAAGTCTCGTCTTGATTGTATATTGACTTTGGTAGACCATGCAGCAAGTTAGTCTTGTGCCATCCACCCCTTCACAAAAGTAAGGGTCTGCAGCTGGTGAAATACAGATACTAAATAATCTCAAAAGGAATTCAATTTGACAGTGTATGTAATTGCTATTTATGTCAGATGATTACCCTTCAAAAGCATTGCGTTGCCAAGGTGATTTGTGTGTGAACGTGATTGGCACACACTACCAAATCTGAGTGGTAGAATCATTTAGTATCTGTATTTCACTTTTTGCAAAGGAGCAGGCGGTGCCAGACTAGTCCCTGTGGCACCTCCTTATGCAATGTGTATGTACATGCATGCAAAGTTTTAATAGTTGTCTCACTCACTTTACATTAATCTAAATATTACTCCATTTTATAGCTGCCACAAAATTTCACAGATGCATATCGCCAGGAGTAATATAATGTACAATTGTAAAGGACCGGTTGTATCATATTTCTACCGCTCTTAATCCTCTTACATCTGTGCCCAGTGATCCGAGGCGATCCAAGGGCAGCTGGGTACCCGGGCAGCTGACAAACCACTTAGGTGTCCCGTATTTGCTGGTGTTCCACCTTATCTCTCTGTACTTGAATCCATTCCAGATCATTAAGTAGATAAATCGTGACACTGGTCCGCCAAAGCACCCATCCGGCAGCATAGTAACGAATCATATAATAAGCGCCGCATAAAGATGACGCGCTGCGCTTTAGATTGAAATACGTAGTAAATGCACGGAAGAAAACGGAATAAGGACATCACGAAGGTATAAACGTTATACCTGTGACGTTTTATACCAACTTGTAGGGATAACCTTCATCCCATATAGTATAACCTTCATACCAAGTCTTTTTTATACCAACAAAGTAGGGATAACCGTCATACTCCTTGGTATAACCTTCAAACTTCATTTTTAACAGTGTATTCTATATTATGAATGATGTGATTGTCCAGAAGGGGCCTCTTTACATAGATAATGATATGGGAAAACCATGAACCCATGCACCTCATGATCTATAGATGTTCTAGTTTTGTGTTGCCTATAATATAATTTAACCAATCTAGGCCTGCGCCTATTATGCCGGCATAATCTTGAGAATAATAGGTCACCAATTTCGTGAGAATAATTCCGGAATAATAGGATGGTTACACGCATAATTTTAGAATAATCGGACGACCACGGGAATGATCAGTGGAATTAGGGGGCGTGTCTCTTCTTGATTACCTAGAAGAAAGAGGTAAGGTACTACAAATGATACAAAGCTGACGGAGTGCTGGCTGAAAGGAGCTGAAAAGCCTCTAAAAGATCGATATACTCTAATAGAACACTCAAATACTCTAATAGAGCAGTCAGATCGTTTCATGTTAACAATCTACAGCCAGCATCAGGGATTTAACTGCATGATTATCTGCAATTCTGAAATTGTACATCTTATACCAGTGTATCTTCTTCAACTCTTTGAGCATTATTATCTACCTAACTTAGTAGCTATAGAGTAGTTACAACATATTATTATAATACACTAATAATTAAATACACTTGAATTATTACTGTAGATAGCTATTCTAACCCTGCTGTAACTATTATGGATAGAAAAATGATGTATAAGGTGGAATGCTTCATATATGGCTATTAATATTTCGGACAAAACTACTTATAGCAGCATCTTGAAAACTAAGTGACTAGCCACAGATATATACTGAATGAGAATAATTATGGAATAATAGGCTGGATACAAGAATAACAAAAAGAATAATAGGAGAATTTTTTGGGAAATTCTGGAAAGAATAATAGGTAAAATTTTGAGCATAATAGGCTCAGGCCTAAACCAATCATAACACACAGCATGTCAGACTGCCAGTTAGCAATTATATTATAGTACCAGTTATAGGCATGTATATGGTGCATTGAACATGCTAATGAGACCACCTCATTATTTTCAAAATGTCTAGATCTTCGCTGCACTCTGCTACGAGTCCCATAATATGACCATCCATTCCATTTTGTCATTGCCCGATTATGAATCATTAACAATCTTGCTGTATACTTTCACTGCTTAGCCTTTTTCGATGCAGAGATGACACCCTACAATAAAGAACACAGCTATAGATGTTGAACATGCGCATGAACACATGATTGTGAGTCAATGATAAAAAACCATGTAATGTTAAATTTTTGTACAAAATGTATTCTATTTGGCCCACACGCACTACAGTGCATTGAAGATGTTGTTGGTGTACAGATGGTTGGGCTACATTTCAATGACAAGGTTTAACCAATTGCCCACTGTTAGAGGTTGGCATGCATGCAGTATGCATGCTAGGATTATACAGCCAAGTACTAAAGATGATAATAATAATACAATGTTGTGAAATGATGGCATGACCACCACACAGTGTGCGACGATGACATGACCACTACACAGTGTGCGATGATGACATGACCACCACACAGTGTGTAATGGTGACATGACCTCCCCAAACACTGTATCAAGACACACGATAGTGTGTCGTGCGGCCCAAGAAGCCGGCGCGCCACAGCGTGAGTATATTAACAGGAAGAAAGAAAACGCAATTTTCACACCTATGTAGCTCTGTGATCCCTTATCCGATTGGAACCAAATTTGCTAGAGACGTGCCGCCCAGTTAGGGGAGTCTACATACCAAATTTGAAGAAAATCGCTCCAGTCATTTCCGAGATACGAGCGGTGGGGACTATTCTACGGAACGGAACGGAACGGAACGGAATGATGGACTAAACTGCGGAACGGAATGCTTTCTCAGATTGAAGTTTGCAGCTTACCATTGCTGTACAAGTTATCAGTGACACTTCCAGCAGGTAATCAAACGTACCCCAAGAAAGATAAAACGAATTTAAGGATCGATTGTGGGTTCTTGTTGGTTGTCATTAGTAACGAAGTACTAATTGTGGGAATAGCTGACTCAGTGATTTCATCTTCGGATATATCAAGTAGGGAACTTAATGCATTACTTTTTTTTACTAGTATGTGAGTTATTTTTACTTACTTGACTTTAGAATGTACAGTCTGAGGCCCAGCCTTTCTAATCGGCATAAATCCAGTATGTGTATAGCTACACTACAAAGGAAACAAGTATGGTGACAAGCTGAATCAACTCAGCCTAAGTAGAATCTAAAGGAATTTTGTGCAGTGTGTGAGGAGCAAACATTCAGATACCTCAAGGAGGCTATATTGTGTGAACATCAATGATTCATTAACAGAGTAGTGGACTATTGTCAGATATCTCAGCCTGAGTACTGAGTTGAATTCTGGATGGGGTCTATTTTACAGAATGGAGTGCTTTCTGAATCAACTTGCAGCTTGGCTAGCTGCTATCATTGCTGAAATTGCATTTTATCAGTGGAACCTCCAGGAAAATGGAATAGGATAATTATAAAACATTAATTGATTGTTTAGGTAATCATGACTTTATTCAGTCTAATAAACAGAATATATGGTTGATTGAGTGAGGTATTACTTTCAGAATGTTCAGACGACCAGTGATGAGATGCATGGATTCATCGAATTTTTGTTGTGGTTGGAGACATTAAATATCCAAAAGCAAACTGACTGTATAATATTAATTCACTTTCTTTATATTTTCTCAATTTTGAGCCTGTATACAAATAATTGAATTTTCCTTGTCAATAGAAATCCTAGAATAAGATGGGAGAGAAACTTATCTTTGTTTACCTATACTGTACAACCAAGAGTTCGTAATACTGATTTGTATGGGGGAGAGTGTCTAACTCTCAGTATGGCCTGTACAAACACCCTGTGTAAAGTTCACCTTTCATCAAATCAACACCTTTACTGGGGGATAGAAAACTGTTGATTAGAGTTGCTGAAGAAGGTAAAGCCTTTGTTCTGAAATAAGGCCGAGGTGTTACTTTAAGCAAGGTGTTTGGTGAATGCATTCAAGTTAGACTTCTTGCTCTTGAATATGTTGCAAAGTGGAAGTACAAATCAAAATTGGATATCAATTTCATTATGAAAAATTTGTATACATAAATAATCTAGCATTACTATTTCATTTGTCCTCCACTTAAACATGCTACAACAGTACTAGTGTCATTAAATTGGCAGTGAGTCTACCTTGAAATCTCAACTCTAGAGTAGATCCAACACAGGACAGCCCGCACTGTAACAAATACATGTGATCCCATTGTAATTTCATGGACCAGCTGGACTGGGAATCACTTGAAAATAGACGAACAAATTTAACCTGTTTTGTTTGAAGTGAAGCATGTGAAATGTTACACTTAAGAAATCCTAGGATTCTTAGGTGGTATGTAATTAATGTAAGTGTTCCATTTCAGGTCTGACTAGATACATTGAAATTACACACACATCCTGGTCCAAATCACGTTTGCCTGGTGGCTACGGGCATGGTTTCACATGCGGCTTATAATAAGAGATTTGGCTGATCTTGGAGTTTGACATTTAGCCTGATTCAAGGCTAGCAGTCAGACACATCCTTGAATTGTGCAACAGATAAAATCAGCTCACTATTGAATACGGCATTAGTCCACTGCACCAGCTGTTAATATATAAATAACTCCATGCATACACTTCAGTGATGTTTGCAGAATATACCCTCCTTGCGGTCTGCCAAAATATTTGCTCCTCACACACTGCACAAGTTTTAATTCAGCTGGCTCTTTCCTGTTACCAGTATCTTCCTGCTTGCTTTATTTATACACTGACTTATGAATTGAAAGACCGGCCCAGACTGTTTTGTAAAGTCTAAATAAGAAAAACAGCTCACATAAAGTTCCCTTCCGTATGGATGAACATCACTGATACAGCTCATCCCACAATAATACTTCGATACTAATGACAACCAACAAAAACCCACAATCGATCCATTAATTCTTTTTATCTTATGTTTAACCACCCACTGGAGATGCCACTGCTAACTTATAAGGAAAGTTTCAGCAATGGTAAGTTGCAAGCTTCAGTTTGAGAAAGCGTTCCGTTCCGTAGTTTAGTCCATCGTTCCGTTCCGTTCCGTTCCGTTCCGTAGAATAGTCCCCACCGATACGAGCGAACAAAATTTCGTTTTAATTTCTTCGTTTTTTTCTTCTTCTACTTCTTCTTCATTTCGCACACTTCGCAAAATCCGCCATAAAACACGAATGCGTGCTCGGATCGGGCTGAAATTTGGCACACTTAAGGTTACGGTGTAGCCACGGGCAATCATTCAAAATTTTGAATGCCTATCGATTCTTTTTGAGAAGACCATAAAACCAGTCTAGCAGCGTGAAAAGTTTCAAATGAAGGTGAAGCCCTTCATATTTAATGTTTTTATGTAGCTACAGTGTAGTTTGAGGCAGGTGGAACACTACAATTGTTGTAGCAACACAAGTAAGCCAGCCCGTACATCGCTCAGTTCCAGCTGTCACTACCATGTTTTTCCGCCGCCAAATACAGCAAAAGCTGTAGGTTGTATTGGCATTTCTAGGGCATAGTGATACTGTATATTAAATTTGTTAGGTCCTGTGGAAGCGTTTTTGGCGTGTTTCTCCCCAGTGACTCAGATACAAGCCTTCAAAGAGCTTGTTTCACCCGAAAAAACTACTAAAAGTTCAATAAAACGTCTATACTACCGGTAACTTAAAAAATCGCTTCCACAGGACCTAGATATTTTAGTTGTTTAGCCACTTGTGTTGAAATTATAAGGATTCAGTAATCTGTTAGACTGGTTTTTGGCGGCGCGTTTTTATAAAACATCGCTCTATTGTAGACCACACACCCAAGAACAGTCGTTGTTCTGTAGTAAAAACAAACAAGCACAATTAATTGTATTGTTAACACAACACAGTTGTTGAAATTATTTATCCCTGCTTGGTTTAAAGCAGGTTTGGTAATTTGTTCCGCCCACGCATTTCAAACTATTCCGTAATCTTAAAGGGCTCATTAAGGCGGATCTGTGTACCAACTTTGGTAGGAATCCGATGAACATTCACGGAGTTATGACCGATTATTTGCGTAAAATAAGGTCGAAGGTCTGTCACGCCTACAGGGTAAACCCCTTGGAGGAATCAGTTGAAAATTGATATGTAGATTGAGCAACCATCGTAGGAGTGCCTTTTTGTGGTTTGAAAGGAATCGGAATAAAGACCATGGAGATATGACACAAAACCCAACCTGTGTCAAAATTACGCGATCGATTTTTATGAATAAAATAACTATTAGTTTTCGTATCTACCAGGCAAACCGCTTAGAGCAACGAGCTGAAAATCAGTATGTAGCTGGAATAATCATCATGGAAAGTTCTTGCAGTAGTACAGAAGAATCGGATTACAAATCACTGAGTTATGATTCGAAAGGCAACTATGTGCAGCAAATGCGAGATCGAGATACTATAATAGAACAGTCACCCTAATAAAGCATTCAGCTGCATGTATAATTTACTCAGTTATATTACATTGCAAGTTATTCTGTAGGGAATTCAGCTACAAACAAGTCACCCTGTAGTCAGATCAGCTAGAAGAAGGTACCTAATAGAGAGTTCAGCTACAAAGAAACCATCATGTAGAGAGTTCAGCTGAAATAAATCACCCTGTAGAGAATTCAGCTACAAACAAATTGCCCTGTAGAGAGATCAGCTAGAAGAAGTTACCTTGTAGAGAGTTCAGTTACAAAGAAACAATGATGCAAAGAGTTTAGATGCAAACAAATCACCCAGTACTCAGAAAGTTCCACTATGAACAGATCACACTATAGAGAGTTCAGTTAGAAACAAGTCATCCTGTAGAGAGATCAGCTAGAAGAAGTCACATTGTAGAGAGTTCAGTTTCAAAGAAACAATCATGCAAAGAGTTTAGCTGCAAACAAATCACCCAGTAAAAAGTTCCGCTATGAACAGATCACACTGTAGAGAGTTCAGTTAGAAACAAGTCATCTTGTAGAGAGATCAGCTAGAAGAAGTTACCTTGTAGAGAGTTAAGTTACAAAGAAACAATCATGCAAAGAGTTTAGCTGCAAACAAATCACCCTGTAAAAAGTTCCGCTATGAACAGTTCAGTTAGAAACAAGTCATCCTGTAGATAGATCAGCTAGAAGAAGTCACTTTGTAGAGAGTTCAGCTACAAACAAATCACCCTGTAGATAGTTCAGCTAGAAACAAGTCACCCTGTAGAGAGATCAGCTAGAAACAAGTCACCCGTGGAGAGTTCAGCTAGAAGAAGTTACATTGTAGAGAGTTCAGCTACAAAGAAACTACCATGTAGAGAGTTCAGCAGCAAACAAATCGCCTTGTAGAGAATTCAGCTACAAACAAATCACCCTGTAGAAAGATCAGCTAGAAGAAGTTACCTTGTAGAGAGTTCAGCTAGAAACAAATCACACTGTAGAGGGTTCAGCTACAAACAAGTCACCCTGTAGAGAGTTCAGCTAGAAGAAGTTACATTGTAGAGAGTTCAGCTACAAGAAACTACCATGTAGAGAGTTCAGCAGCAAACAAATTGCCCTGTAGAGAATTCAGCTACAGACAAATCACCTTGTAGAAAGATCAGCTAGAAGAAGTTACCTTGTAGAGAGTTCAGCTACAAACAAATCACCCTGTAGAGAGTTCAGCTAGAAACAAGTCACCCTAGGCCTGTAGAGAGATCAGCTAGAAACAAGTCACCCTGTAGAGAGTTCAGCTAGAAGAAGTTACATTGTAGAGAGTTCAGCTACAAAGAAACTACCATGTACAGAGTTCAGCTGCAAACAAATTGCCCTGTAGAGAATTCAGCTACAAACAAATCACTCTGTAGAAAGATCAGCTAGAAGAAGTTACCTTGTAGAGAGTTCAGCTACAAACAAATCACCCTGTAGAGAGTTCAGTTAGAAACAAGTCACCCTGTAGAGAGTTCAGCTAGAAGAAATTACTTTGTAGAGAGTTCAGCTACAAAGAAACTACCATGTACAGAGTTCAGCAGCAAACAAATTGTCCTGTAGAGAATTCAGCTACAAACAAATCACCCTGTAGAAAGATCAGCTAGAAGAAGTTACCTTGTAGAGAGTTCAGCTACAAACAAATCACCCTGTAGAGAGTTCAGTTAGAAACAAGTCACCCTGTAGAGAGTTCAGCTAGAAGAAATTACGTTGTAGAGAGTTCAGCTACAAAGAAACTACCATGTAGAGAGTTCAGCTGCAAACAAATTGCCCTGTAGAGAATTCAGCTACAAACAAATCACCCTGTAGAAAGATCAGCTAGAAGAAGTTACCTTGTAGAGAATTCAGCTACAAACAAATCACCCTGTAGAGAGTTCAGCTAGAAACAAGTTACACTGTAGAGAGATCAGCTAGAAACAAGTCACCCTGTAGAGAGTTCAGCTAGAAGAAGTCACATTGTAGAGTGTTCAGCTACAAAGAAACTACCATGTAGAGAGTTCAGCTGCAAACAAATTGCCCTGTAGAGAATTCAGCTACAAACAAATCACCCTGTAGAAAGATCGGCTAGAAGAAGTTACCTTGTAGAGAGTTCAGCTACAAACAAATCACCCTGTAGAGAGTTCAGCTACAAACAAGTCACCCTGTAGAGAGATCAGCTAGAAACAAGCCACCTGTAGAGAGTTCAGCTAGAAGAAGTTACATTGTAGAGAGTTCAGCAGTTTAGCTGCAAACAAATCGCCCTGTAGAGAATTCAGCTACAAACAAATCACCCTGTAGAAAGATCAGCTAGAAGAAGTTACCTTGTAGAGAGTTCAGTTACAAACAAACCACCCTGTAGAGAGTTCAGCTACAAACAAGTCATCCGGTAGAGAGATCAGCTAGAAGGGTCACCTTGCAGAGAGGTCAGCTACAAAGAAATCACCCTGCTTCATCTTTTCTTCTTCCTGTAGTAAAGAAAAAATGACAGGTTAAAAAGCCCTAAAGCCGGCCATAGGCCAGCTTTGGGGTATACAAATACAAAAAGAAGTGAAATGTAATCCAAAACAGCCAAGCTGTAAAAAAAGAGTGTGGCCCTGAGAAAGGCTATGGTGAAAAAAGATGTGAAATCCAAGGTGGCGGCCAAGAAATGGCTGTGATGGTAGGTTAATGGTAAAAATTTTAATAACAACAATTCAGGTGAATTTGGTACCGCTTGGTCTTGGCACAAAATTCACCTGAATTGTCGTTATTAAAATTTTTACCATTAACCTACCATCACAGCCATTTCTTGGCCGCCACCTTGGATTTCACATCTTTTTTCACCATAGCCTTTCTCAGGGCCGCACTCTTTTTTTACAGCTTGGCTGTTTTGGATTAGATAATGGTTACATAACCATCACTATTAATTAGTTGATAGAAATAAAGTGACAAAACCTGAATTCTGTCATATTGCTAATAGCACAGTATTTTGGATTATCATCATTATTACAGATAACTAAATTTAATAATAGTAGAGTGGCATAGCACATGAATATGGTGATTTTTTGCACTTTGTGAGAAAAGCATCAAACTTGACACACAGACTGTGCCCCCAATAACATATTTTTTGATAGAGTGCCATCGCATAATTGACCTTTAGTTACCTTTAGGGCTGTTTTTACATTTAAAATTCATTGTTTTTATCTTCATCTCCATGAGACATTATTTTACGCCTTTAAAACATAGTTTCAAATTAAAGGTCTTGCTAAAAGAAACAACTTGGTTTTTATTTGAAGTCAATAGGTAATTTTATGATCATTTGTATTAGCCAAGAAAATCTATAAGTTTACCTGCCCTTTGGTAATTTACACCCCAAGGACAGATAAATTCAAAGAATTTTATGACCACTAAAATTGATCATAATTTTGGAGTGGAATGAGCTATTGACTTCAAACAAAACTCAAATTGTTTCCTAGATTAACATCTTTATAATTTGTTTAACAGTGTAAAATAATGGGCCTAAGGGAGATAAAGACAAAAACGATAAATTTTTAGTACAACAAAGGTTGTAAAGGTCACCAAAGGTTAAATCTGCAATGGCACTATATCAAAAAATGAATGTCATTAGGAGAACAATTGATATGGAAAGTTTCATGCTTTTCTCACAAATGACGCAAATTTTGCACTATGCCGCTCTACTATAATATACTAGTATGATACTAAATGAGTGGCAACATTCTGCAGGCTTGCACAATTGTTGAATTAGGTTAATGGATATAGGGTTGTAATATCTGCCGAAGCCACAGCCAGCAAAATGAAGTCATGCAGGTGTATGTATGCAGGCAGAAAAAATCCAACATCTCTCAGTATCACCAAACTAGCTAGGTCACTAAATGAACTTTAAAAAATGGCATGCATAAAATCCTTTGACCTTTGGGAGATAATGAGATCTTTAAAACCACTACGAGACCTCTCCAGAGGTTCTCTGAAATAGTTAGAAACCTCTAAGGAGGTTCTTTGAAATGGTTAGAGACCACCAAGGTCACTAAATGAACTCACTACACACATCCTTTTACTGATCACCTTGGTCATTATTTTTGCAAATTGCTGTACCCAATCTACAATGAGCATGCATGCACCATCAAACTATCCAAATGTGTCCTAACACATGTGCAAGTGTTTGTAACAATTTAACAATACTGTATGTATTAGCTAGCTATGATTATATCCCACTAAGTAGCTAGAGTAATGTATATAATAGCTACAGAATTTGCAAGGCTAAATAGTCTAAGAGTTGCCTCTAATTGGTAAGAATAAGAATTGGTTGGTTATAAGGGTGAAGACTTTCTTTCAGCAAATGTTCCAACATACAGACATGGTGCTATGGTAGAAAATATTTCAACAAAATTAAGTTAAGTAGTTGGTTCTTTTAATGATTACAAAGTAGTAGTTACAAGTGCAGTGTGATAACTTAATGTTTGGACAGCTGAAGTTACATTGTAGTCCAGTCTGCTGTTTCTACTTTTCTGTGGTTATGCTTTAATAATAACTTTGAAGTCTCAACCAAATTTATATACATGATCACTCTATTATATAAAATGTGCTAAATGGAAAAAAAAGTGTCTAGGGTTAGAGGTTCAAGCACCATTAATTTGAGTTGCACTGTGACTTGCGGCTATGTTGTGTACACTATAGTAAGAGTTAATTTTTTTTTTAAATTGCAGCAATACACTGATAATTAGTAACTTTGAAGTTTGGTACATACAAACTGAAGTACATTTATGAAAATGTCAACTCCATAGGAATTGCTTTCATCAAGTGGGGAAATTGTTGCTTGTAACTCAGCATAGTCTTGGTCATCTAATGGGTTTGCTGTTCTAGCAACCTCCACTGTTTCTGTATCTTCAGCATTGGGAATAGGCCCACTCCAGTCAATACCATAGTGCAAGGTATCATGCTATTAAAAAAAATAAAGAAGATTAGTTAAACGTTTTAATTATATGTTTAAATGTTCACCAATGTTTAATTTTAGATGGATAGTGAGTGCTGCATATAAAAGGTTACTGCATATGTGGTGCATTACAAATGGACTAGTCACATACTAACATTTAGCTCTTCATCACTGTGCTGGCCTAACCCTATAATCCACAGCTGCACAGGAGATAAGTTATTACAGGTAGACAGTGGATGTTGGTTCCAACTATGCAAGAACTGATTTAACAAATAATTTAATCTTGTAATGTAGACATAATGTAAACAGAACATATGGACCTCACTGTTAACATTCAGTATCATTAGGTCTTCCATTCGGTAGAAAACATTATAGAAAGTAATCACACAGCCTTGAAATAGGTCACGCCATAGTCTTTCGATACGCTGATTGTGAACCAATTTTCCAGAGATGAAACTACCACGACCTGGACCTCTCAATGGATGATTCAACATGTATTGGGCAACAGCAATATTTTCACCATCTCTATCTCCTCGCACTCGACTAGGAAGACCTAGACTGTTTACAGCTTGACTAAATAACTGTACAACTGTGTCTGATTGATTATTATCTGCTGCATGAAGATATATGATTCTATGGCTGTAGCCATCTATACACCCATGAATGATTATTCGCCACCTAATAGTATACAATGAAGTTTACAATATACGTACTTATGTAAATAATATGTGTAACACACATTCTAGTTACAGCAAGTGCAATATAGATAATATAGTATTGATGGTGGCATGGTAAAGATACCAAAGTGCAATGCTGACACAATACTGTATCTGAGAACTACTTTAACTACTAATCTAAAGTTGTAATCAAGAAGCATGTCAGCAAATGATTCATGACATAGAATACTACAGTGCTGTCAAGAAAGTAAGAAGTTCGGTAACAACCCATTGGTACATTTTGAAGCCCTTTTAAGTACCAAAACTGTTGCTGGAGCTGAACAAAGCAACCAAAAAAAATGTTTAAATAATAAATAGTTTATACAGCCACCCATCAGTGACTTGTAGTGGTATGTAGGCAGTAAGACTGAGGAATATGATGATAGTACTGAAATTATCAATCAATAATATTGTTATTGCTATTTACTATGTAGAATGAACTCAGAGAGTATAAAAACATACATAAATCAGTTAAGGGAAGAGGTGCAAGGATTAGTCATCTTTAAATTAATATCATCCAGCACAACTAGAGAATCGGGTAGAGAAATTACCCAAATGTAGAGAATTCTCTACCTGAATATTTGTCTATGGCTTTTTATTTCTAAAGGGTATTTGTGCATGGTCATTCCAGTTTCTGTGTGGGTTGAGTCAAATTGTGTTATACAAACACTTGTGGTACATTAGTAATAGTTCATGTTAGTAACAGTTAGACATTCAGATTTAAAAACCTGCAGTGACATCAATGGCCGAGGTAATAACTGACATAACCGATGATTATTTAATACTAGAGGATGCCATATTATGAGTGTTTATGTGGTGTACAAGCAGTAAGTTACTATATAATTTATATCATTAACACAAAGGGTATATTTTATTAAAGAAGTGATACGTCACAACAAGACATTGAGCATGATAATGGTTTATAAACTTGACAAATAAAGCCTTTGAGGCTTGATAGATGTGTGAGTATGACAGCGAATGTGATGGGTCCAATGTAACATCGTTATCTAAGTCTACAAAGTGATATATATATATATATATATATATATAATGATATCGTGGTGAATACTCAGTAAGTATTGAGTTGCAAACAAGTGTCACACTGAACCAGGTGTTTTACCCAACAAGATACCAGCAAGCATGCAAGTTTCTTTGCAATCTACATATCAAAGTGGATAGTGCATACCATTGTCTAATGAAAAATAAAGTATGTCTCTCCCCTTTTAAATTAGATGGCATCACACACTAGCATATGCCGTATTTACTTGGTTAAATGTCACAACATTTATTATGTACCTTACTTCAAAAATTGATGTGATGACTATTCACCACTCAATGCTTGAAAATGATGCTTAAACCATTATTTTCAAAATCAATCGTGGCACTACTCAAGTGCAGCTACTGCTGAAGATGACAGACTTAAATACAGTAATATTACCATATCAACTTGTGATGACTATTAATGTGGTAGAGGGAGCGAGGAGCTGGTACCCTATATTCACGCCTGTTTAACACATGTAAATGCCTTATTATTGTTCCTTCTGGATCAATTCTTCTTTGTGACTCTCTTACACGTTTCTGCTGTATGCGGTAGCCCTTTGACAACAGGTGACCTTGCATTAGCCTATTTCCACACATGGGAAACTGCGTTTGTATTTGAGAAACCAATTCATCTAATTCATCATCACTTATGGATTATTATTATTATTATTGTTTACTGAGCAGTCAGCCCTGCTGGTGTGCTCAGGAATCACATAAACAAATACATTAGGTACAATAATATGATTGGAGTCTAGCTGTAAATAGATCAGTATCTGCAATTTCAATTGTATCAGTTGGTAGTATGTTCCACTCGTTTATTGTTCTTGAGAAATAGCTGTTTTGGTATGCCGTGGTGGATGAGGTAGGTAAAATATAGTGAAGATGGTGGTATTGTCTTGTTGGTCGTGTTTTTGGTAAGTAATTATGAGGAATTTGGAGTGATAACTGTTGGTAGTGTATTTTATGCAATATTTGTAACCTAGATAATTTCCGACGAATTTGTAATGTAGGCCATTTCAGCTGATCCAACATTAGAGAAACTGAACTGAATCTGCCATAGTCATTCAACACCCAGCGCGCTGCTCTACGTTGTACTTTCTCTAACTCTGAAGTATCTCCAACGTGGTAGGGATCCCAGACAGCAGATGCATACTCTAGTTGTGGTCTCACCATTGTTAGGTAAGCTGATTCTTTAACTTGTTTTGAACATTTGTTTAGATTGCGTTTTAAGAAATTGAGTGTTCTAGATGCTTTATTGACAACATTTGATATGTGAGGTGACCAAGACAGTGATTTATGAATTAAGACTCCTAGGTACATATGTTGATCAGATATATCTAGTATGTGACTGTGAAGTGTGTAGTCGTAAGTGAGTGGTGATAAGGATCTCGTGCAACATATAACTGTACATTTACTAATATTGAACTTAAGTTGCCAAGTATCGGCCCATTCTGACAGTTTATTTAAATCTTCTTGAAGTCTGTTGATGTCTTCTACACTATTGATAACTCTATAAAGCAAGCAATCATCAGCGAACAGGCGGAGTGGTGACTTGATGTCTTTAGTTATGTCATTTATATACAATAGGAACATTAGAGGTCCAAGAACTGTGCCTTGTGGTACCCCAGACATTACCGACACTGGACTAGAGGATTCACTATTTAAAACAACACACTGAGTACGATGGGTAAGCCAAGTTTGGATCCAGTTATAAGTACTGCCATTAATTCCATAATATCTTAGTTTGGTCATTAAGCGTTGGTGTGGTACTGTATCGAATGCTTTAGAAAAATCCAATAGGATGATATCTATTTGTTTCTGATGGTCTAGAGCAAAGGATATGTCTTCTGTAAGAGTAATTAGTTGAGTTATGCATGAATGATTAGATCTGAACCCACGTTGATTTTCAATTAATATGTTGTTTTCGTTTAGATGGTTGATGATGGAATGATATATAATGTGTTCCATAACCTTTGCACAAATGGAGGTCAAAGATATGGGGCGATAATTACTAACACTACTGTGGTTACCTTTCTTGAATACTGGACATATATTGGCTTTTAACCAATCAGATGGCAATGAGTTAGTTGACAGAGAATGATTGAAAATTATGTGTAATATTGGTGTTATTTCATCTGCGCAATGCTTCAAGATGTAAGGGGATATACGGTCTGGACCACTAGCTTTATTTGTATCAAGTGTTATAAGTAACTTATGTATTCCAGATTGTGAGATAGATATATCAGGCATGTTGGGTACTTCAGTATTACTATCCATAGTAGGCATTGTTAACAAGTTTCCTTTGTAAACACAGATTTAAAGTGATTATTCAAAGCATTTGCTTTGTCTTTTGCATGATGGATTGTTTGGTCACCTATAAGTAATGTCGGAATATCATGTTTATCTTGTTTTTTGGCTCTGATGTACTTCCAAAATTGTCGACGATTTCCACTGAAGGAGTTATTAAATAATCTGCTGTAATAGTTATTGTGTGCTGCTCTCACTTTCGAATTTATAGAATTCTTCAATTTACGATAAGCATCCCAATCAGATTGTAAAGCGGTTCTTTTAGCTTTGTTGTACAAACGTTTTCGAACTTTCATATCCTTTTTCATTTGTCTATTTATCCATGGCAGTCTATTACTTGATTTATTTACTTTGTGTGGAACATGATCAAGAACAGCCTTGTGAACTGTTTGCTTAAACTCTTACCATAGCTGATCAACAGATCTAGACTGAGGGTTACTGAGCAGGAAAGCATTTCTAAAGGTTATGAGATCATCTTTTATTGATTGAATATCTCCTTTATGGTATAAAGCAACTTTGTGTTGGTTTCTACTTGATGTTGGTTTATGAATTATGTCAAAATCAAATATTATAGCATCATGATCAGAAATACCAGGTACAATGTCAAGATCAGAAATTCTTGGGTAAGAAGAGAATACTAAGTCCAATACACTATTCTGACGTGTTGGAAACTGTACAAACTGCTCAAGACCAGCGTCATTAATTACATCTATGAACAAGTTATTCAGTCCACTTCCATAAGTTGGTACACTAATTTGGCCATAACCAGTACTCCAGGAAAATACCTGGAAAATTAAAATCTCCTATTAGTAGGATGTTCGGTGGAGAGTTTGATCGGTTCAGTAAGTTGGTTATAGATAAACGGAGTTGTTCTATGGGATATGAATCAGTATTTGGTGGGCGATAGAATATACATACATGAATACGACATCGGTTCAAGAGTGTAATTTTGGCCCAAATTAGTTCAGCTTCTGTATCCAGCGATGGTTCTTCTACAACATTTAAACATTTCTTTATACACAAAAAGACACCACCACCACCCATAGTACAATCTTTCCTAAACACATTATAATAATCAGGAAATATCTCAGGCGTGAAAAAAGATTGATCAAGGTGAGATTCACTTCCTCCTATCACATCTGGATTATGTTCATCCACTAGTGCCAAGAACATTGCCTTTTTGGTGTCACTTCTCAAACTGCAACAGTTAAGACTTAAAATTTTTAGCTTGGAATCACTTGTTTGAGTAGCATGGACATCTGGGGTAGTTAAAATATCAGTATTTTCACAAGAATGACTAATCTTATCTTTACCATCAGGAACTCTGTAATGCTTCCGTAGAGGGAGCATTACTTGCAGCACCTTGGCTATTGTATCTTCTAAGTACAATTTCACCATTTAATATCATCAGACCCTTTTCACCATTTCCTCTCCTTTGTTTTAGTTCTTGTACCAGTTTCCTATGTTTCTCTCGTTAGTATTTAGTCATGTCTGTGGTGATATAAACATCCTTATACTTAGAGTGACGTCGAAGGTAATAAGAATGAGACACTAAGAATTCTTTATGTGACAAATCATCAACTACAATGAGTAGTGGTCTAGCCCTGTTTTCAACATGTTTACCCAATCGTAGAATTTTGGTAACATTAGCATTGATGTCAAAGATCCATTTACAGAGGTTGATAAACCATGTCTTGTCTCGTGAAGGATCAGTTTCTGGTAAATTGTAGATGATAACATTATTCTTTCTACGTTCTCTGTCATCTAATTCTTCAGCAACAGTTAGGAATGTTGAAGCAGGAGAAGGTATGACTGGTGATTTTTCTATAATAATCATCTCTGAAGCTGCCCCAACTTCATTACGTAACACATTATTTCGAGAGGTCAAGTCATCAATTTTGTTGGCTACTTCAGAAATTAACCGGTGCAAATTTGTTTGTTCAGCTTGTAAGCAACGCAAGGAAGGGAAATCGACTTGTTGTTGAAGATTAACATGGTGATCATGAACAAGTTGTTTAATGCGACTACTACAATGATTGGCCTCACAATAGTATGATATGTTGCTAACCTTAGCACATAAAACATTAAATTTGTCATACAAATCATTGGAAATACCCTCACAGCCTGCATGAGCCCAGGTTCCACACAGGTCACATTGTACAGCCTTACTTTCAGAGCAACATTCCTTACTACAGTGTGGACATACATCCCCAAGAAGTGATTTGACAATGGTGTCCCTTCTGCCCTCTGGAGTAGAACTTCCTTGGTATTTCTTCGCCTGGTTAGCCTCTGGGGACACAGAATCTGGCTGTAATTTACGTTTTATCGGACCTTCGCCTTCTGCCATTGCCAGCCTGCCGCAATTCTAATTGCCGCGCATTCACTGTCAAAAAACGGAACACACAACAACAGCTTCCACAGTTAATCTCCAAACCTCATTTGGTACCGTTAAAACACCACGGTACAACAGCTTATAAGTTTGTGACGGCCAGGAATAGACGAGTTCGTAGAGTAGAAAATTACCGCCGCCACGATCACGTGAGTCAGTTAACGAAGCATGAGTAGGTCATTCTGATGCTAATTCCAAATTCTGAAAGTCGTCGTTGAATGGTTCGTAGTGATACTCCGAGCATGTTGGATATTTGAGTAGAAGTAAAGTTACTTTCTACAAGAAAACTCAGTTGCTCATAAGAAATCTCGATAGACGGTCTACTTACTAACCCTGTGTGCACTATTCTGCAACCATAGCTTTGATGTACAGCGTGAATATTAAGTGCACGTCTCTCATTATAATCTCTCAGTGAAACGAGGCAGCTTCTTACATTTTCCATTATTATTATTAATTAGCAAAGCCCACCAGGGGCAACACGCTAATGTGCATTACAAATCACAAATTATTTAGCTTATCTATAATGTTCTTAAAAGTGTCAAGGTTAATTGTGTCAATGTTGTCAATTTTCAAGTTATTCCAATCAATAATTGTTCTTGGCAGAAAAGCCGGAATACTTATATAAATCAATTCTGGATTGCAGCTGTGCAAATTTGAGGGGATTATTGGCATGAGTATATGATACAGGGGTTGGCTGGGTTAAACAATGGTTTGGTAGCACCAGTAAGTTTCTTACAATCTTGAATAATAATATAAGTCTAGCATTCCTTCTCCTACTTTTTAAACTTGGCCATTGAAGGTAATTAAGCATATCTGTAATACTGTGTTGTTGACTGGATCTGTGCCATGGTTTATTATGAACAAATCTTGCAGCTCGGTGTTGGATCATTTCTAATTTTCTAACTGTTGTTTGGTGATAAGGATCCCAGATGGCTGAGCAGTATTCAATAGAAGGTAACAATAATTGTTTGTATAAGTGTTCTTTGATTTGTATTGGGGCATTATATAAATTCCTTTTCAGAAATCCAAGAAGACGGTTTGCCTTTCCACAAATATAGTTAACATGAAGTTCCCATGATATGATGGAGGCGGATACCAAGATAGGTGTGCTCTGATACAATATTCAATGGAATATTAGACATTTTATATGTAAAAGTGCTTTTACTGTGGTGGGTTGTAAATTGTAAAATATTGCATTTGGGAATGTTAAATTCCATCAGCCAGTTGCTAGCCCATTGTGTTAAGGAATCTAAGTCATTTTGCAGTATTCTGTGATCGTTGGGCGTAGCTATAGTTCTAAAGAGTAGAATGTCGTCAGCAAATAATCTAATTTCACTCTTGATGTTTGTTACAATATCGTTAATGTAAATTAGGAACAACACAGGACCAAGTACGGAACCTTGTGGAACACCAGATGTAACTTGACATGTAGAAGATCTAGAGCCTTCTACTACAACCTGTTGGGTACGACCATGAAGGAAGGACTCTAGCCACTGTAAGACAGTTCCTCTTATACCATAGTAATTTAATTTGTAGAGAAGTCTAGAATGAGCTACTCTGTCGAACGCTTAGAAAAGTCTAATATAGCAGCATCAACTTGCAGGTTCCTGTCAATATCTTTTGCAATGTCATTAACAGTAATGAGTAGTTGAGTCTCACAGGAATGTTTTGATCTAAATCCAAACTGGTTGTCTGAAAGAATATTGTGGTCCTCCAAATGCTTCATAATTTGACTCACGATGATATGCTCCATTGTTTTACAAACTACTGAGGTTAGTGAGATAGGACGGTAGTTGCCTGGGTGAGCTTTGGAACCTTTTTTAAATATTGGGGTGACATAGGCATGCTTCCATTGTAATGGGACTTCACCAGATTCTAGTGATTGTTTGAAAATATGAGTTAGAATGGGAGATAATTCGGCAGCTGTGGCCTTCAGTACATACGGATGCAAGGAGTCAGGTCCTGGGGATTTGGATGTGTCACAGGTACTTAACAAGTTGTAGACTCCTTGTTCGGTAATCTCAAATGTAGGTAAAGATGGAAATAAGGATGGACCTTTGTCAGGAATGTTACTATTATCTTCGGATGTAAAGATAGACTGAAAGTGTTGATTGAGGGTGTCTGCTTTTTCCACAGGATTGGTTATGATATGACCATTTATAGGATTTATTAATGTACTAATACCATTGTTTTCTTGTTTTCGTGACTTGATGTAGTGCCATAAAGACTTTTTGTTACTGTCTGGTGATGAAGTTAGGTTTGTCAGGTAGGATTTGTGTTGGTACTTTAGTTTATGATCTATCTCTTTTTGTAATGATTTATATTCATTCCAGTCACTATCTCGACAATAACGCTTTGCTCTTCTATAAACTCTTTGCTTTTTACGTATGAGTCGTTTTAAAGCAGAAGACAGCCAGGGAAGGTGAATTCTTGTACTTAATTTCTTGGTAGGAGTATGAGTGTTTATTATTTCTTGTAAATTTTGTAAGAAGAAGGACCAATTTTCATCTAAGCTTTGGGGTGATGCTTGATTTATTTCAAAGTAATCATGTGACAAGTCTGATAATTCCTCTCTTATTTTTCCCAGTCAGCTAGCTTGTAAAGGTAAACAGTTCTGGGATGTTGTTTGATTACACGTTTAGGAATCTTGATGGATACTAAAACAACGTCGTGGTCACTCAAGCCTGGAAGTGGTTCACATGATATCACAGAATTAGGATTAGTAGTAAAGCATAAGTCTAAAACATTTTGAGCTCTTGTAGGGAAGGTGACTAACTGAGACAGTTGGTAGTTGTGTGATAAGTCAATAAGTTTTTCACGAAAGTGACATGATACATAGGAATTTATTAGTGTACTGTTTTCCCAGTCAATACCTGGACAATTAAAGTCACCTCCAAGAATGATTTGAGTGTGGGGATACTTTTGTTTAATCGTGTCTATGGAAGACTGCAAGTTGTCAAGTATTGTATCACTTGAGTGAGGAGGACAGTAAAAGGAGCCAACGATAAAGTCATTGTTCTTGTCAAGATGAACGTGAGCCCACACTATTTCAATAGTTGAATTGTCATTAATTTGTGTACATGGTATAGAGCTCTTTATGGAAATAAACACACCACCACCAGAAGTGTTTCTGTCTTTTCTGTATGTTTGATAATTATTTGGGAAAACCTCAGAGTTTAGAATAGATTCATTCAAATGTGATTCTGTCCCTATAATGATGTCAATTGCATAGGTAACCAGAAAAACTTCAAGTTGGGTTCGTTTGTTAGTAACACTACAGAAATTTACAATAGACAGTTTCAAATCACTTAATACATTTTTTGAGTTTGGGTTATTAGTGGAGTTATTAAATACCTGTGAATTTGAGTCAGGATTTGAGTTAGTTATAGTGGAAACAGGGAGTCAGGATGACTCCATGCTTGTGGCAGATGTATTATTAAGTGGCTGTGCTGATACAGTTACATACTCTAATTTGTTACCATCTGTACTCACTTTGCAGTGAAGCTTGTTGTTGAGGTATAAGGAATCATTTCTTATTTTGATGTATCTCCGTTCGGTACCATTGTCAATTAGGGATCTCCTTTCCTTCAATAATAAGCGTTCCTTTTGACGTTCCTGGGGAGTTAAATCAGGTTTTATGTAGATTGGAGCTTCAAGCTTAGACTTAGAACTTAGGATGTCAATTGCTGTGTTTGAACGAAGGAACTTCACCAGAAGGGGTCTGGGACGCTCACTCTTTTGGTCATACTTGCCGAGACGATACAAATCTTTTATATCACTAGGTTCAATGTCAATATCAGTTGCAGACAGAGCCTCCATCACGTTTTCCATGTCCTTTTTCATTCGGAGTTGTCTGTTGGTATTTTGGGGATTTTCTGCTACACCATACACAACGATGTTGAATTTCCTATCAATGTTGGTGGCATTTTGATAGACAGTGTTTGAAACTTTGTCAACAACTGGAGCACGAACAGTTTGAGTAGAAGTCTGCTGTGGTTGATTAACAAGGTCTAGTTTGCGTTTAAGATCATTTAGAGAAGTTTGAAGTGTAGTAATGGTCGACATTAAGCTGTCTATTTCTGCCTTCTGCGCTTGGATCTCACAGTATAGACAAAAGAACGTGTGTTCTTCGCCAGCATCTCTTAATGTCGCGAAGTTCGTTGCTGATAACCCAGTGCATCTACGATGTACCCACGCGTCACAGTAGCCTTCACAATAGATTGCATCATCACCTTTCCAGTGCTTTGTAGCTTCTTTAATTACTTCATCACATATTGGGCAAGTACTGTTTCTTTTGGATTTCTTCTCGCGCTGGTTTGAGCTGTCTTTAGATCTCGGTCGTTTCAACGGCAGTAAACCTGGACTGGGAGTTGAAATTACGTTCAACGACATTTCTGTTCACGAAGGGGAAGGAAAGCACAACTTTTCTTCAGGAATATCTTCTTGGCAGCTTACTTTCAAGGAGACGACAAAAGTAGCCATGGCTTGAGTAAGTTCATAGTTCATAACACCAATCGTGCTGAGTGCAATCAACTCCCTAAACACAAACTCCAGGGATAGAATGTAGGATCCCACAGTGTCTTCATGGAGACCTCTACCATCGCCATAATACTGTATGTCTGCAGATACTCTCTGAATAACGGAAATCGCTACGCTCAAGTCAGCCATTAGCAACGGGATCACGAGGACAGTGGATTAACAAATCGCTTCACGCTAATTACGTCAGTCACGTTTGTCGATCACGGGACACCACGCGATGTACCGTAGTCAGTACAACAACGCACCCTCCAATTTATGTTTAATATATTAGTGTATTATTGGCGTAAATCACTTCTCATACCTGCCTTGTAACATGCCATTGAACAGTCCTTCACCACTTCACTCACGCCATTTCAACCATGAATCACGTGCGCAATTTTATTTATTTTTATTTATTTTCCAAAAATGTGCAGCCTCAGTTTGAGGATTAACGCAATTGATCACGTGATGCAATAGATATGATTTGCAATGGTTCAGCATTAATGTGACCGATGTGACCCTCAAGAGTAGTACAGCCAGTGGGCAAGTAGCTATCGGAGAGTTCCAGGGCTGTAAGATTTGGTGTGATTTTTAATTCTTCCTCTGAAAGGGGGGTTCGTCCGAACCATCCGACCCGAGGGGTCCGCAACAAGCTTGAAATCTTGTCGGCCGTCTCTGAAATCTCTCCTTATATTTTGGAGAAATCTTGAAATCTGAAATCTCGCCCAGTAAAAATACCTGATATTTTAGGATATTTCCGGATACCAAATGCAATATAGCAATGTGTTTTCACGTGGTACTGCAGGTGCGAGCCGAGGTGTGACCACGCGGTACGAAGATAAACATCTACTTGAGGCTCGATTTGAGGGTTTTTCACTGGAAGTTAAATTAACTCCGTAACGAGCTGCTTTGCTATTAAATAGCTCTAGTTTCGCCGGATTCATGCTGTATTATTATTATTATTATTATTAATTAGCAAAGCCCACCAGGGGCAACACGCTAATGTGCATTACAAATCACAAATTGTTTAGCTTATCTATAATGTTCTTAAAAGTGTCAAGGTTAATTGTGTTAATGTTGTCAATTTTCAAGTTATTCCAATCAATAATTGTTCTTGGCAGAAAAGAATACTTATATAAATCAATTCTGGATTGCAGCTGTGCAAATTTGAGGGGATTATTGGCACGAGTATATGATACAGGGGTTGGCTGGGGTAAACAATGGTTTGGTAGCACCAGTAAGTTTTTTACAATCTTGAATAATAATATAAGTCTAGCATTTCTTCTCCTACTTTTTATTCGGAGGCCGAGTGTTACTGCTCGAACTCTCTGCTGCCAGGTTGCCATTCCTCGTGCCATTCTGATTTCTTTTCTAGCCTCATCAACAGCAACATCAAGTACTGCATTGAAATCTTTACTGTTTGCAACTCTGTACATCTCAGCATCAACTGGCGTCAACAACATTATAATGGAAGCGGCGCACTGCATGACACACTCTGGTAGATTGGGCTGGGGTTCTAGCTACAGCACATATATTTTCTTGGGATATTGGGGTAGTAGCTATATTGAATATTATGTTGTTTTTTTTGTCGAGGTTTTTGTGTATAGCCTTGCATGCTGCTTAATTTGATGGTAACCCACCTTGTAACATACTAATTATCTACCCGTTACTTCCGTCTTGTCCGCGTTGTAGAATAAGTTGCTTTGCGGGTATAGGCGTTGTATCCGCGTAGTGGCCGGAGGAAGCCATTAGGCGGGCACCGCACGGTTTTACACCCGTATACAGTCCGCCAAGTGAAATGATTCGCGGACAGCGTCCATTCCGTATACAGTGCTAGTATCTCCTGTGTCATTACATAGATTATAGGTGACCGGATTTGCAAAAAGGTACCTTTTTCACATACAAAATTTGACCCATTTTTTGAACTTTGAAGTTTCATAACTTTTGTATCTTTGCATACATTTGTGTGAACTTTTCCATGAGTGCAGCTAAAGTATCTGGCTACAGTTTGACACTAAGTACAAGTTAATCAGTATAAGAAGTCAAGTGTTACATCATTTTGTTTGCTGACATGTAAAATGTGTGGAAAAGGTACCTTTTCGCAAATCCGGTCATCATGGCAAATCAGCATGTGTGTCAAAAATTATAGTTGGACTAGCTAGCATAACTCTGATGTATACATGACAAATTATAAGAGCAAATTAAGTTTGGTATAGCTAGTCAATACTGGGAATGTATATCACTTTAGTCTAAGGCATTATACCAGTAAAATATGGGAAGGGTACTGACATTAGCTCTAGAATTTGCATAGCATTCCACAGGGATGGTAAACTGTAATAATACTGTTATGGTATGTTTAGGGAGTCTGGGGGCATGCCCCCCATAGAAGAATTTTGAAAAATTGGTGCTACAAGATTGAATCTAGTGGCACTTTTTACAAAAAGTATTGTTTCAGGTACAACATACATACAATGAATCCTTCCACTACACTGTATATGATGTATAGCTGCCAGTTTGGAAACCATGACGATATTATATCTTGTGATACACTCATGACATCACACAAGGTAATTATTGGAGGAGCTCTGCCCTCTCATCTGAAAGTTGGGAGGTTCCAGCTCCTCTGGCCCCCACCTTCTGCCACCACTGTTGCAAAGTTTCAGTAGCAAAAAATTTTATTGCTGGCATCTGATCTAGTATAGCAGAAATAAAACTGATACAGTTGTTCATAGAACAGTATGTGCTGTAATTCAAATAGGTATATGTTAAAGGAAGGAGCCTCAAATTTATTAAACGATCTTTGTGTAATTATTGTACAACATTGGATTCTTTCCAAGTTGAATATAGAAGATGATTGGTTTGGTACAACCAGGGCCGCCCAGAGAAATTAAGGGGCCCAGGGCAAAGAGTTAAAGTGGGGCCCTTCACCCAAGCTGTAAGTTGAAGACCAAAAAAAAAAGAAAAAAAGGTCACAACCTGCTGACAATGACAATAACTACCCATCATATCTCCTTATCTATCAGCCTGCTACACTGCTCCTCTGAAGAATACTGTGACTGCTCTATTAGAGTATTTAGATCTGACTGTTCTATTAGAGTATATCGATCTTTTAAACAGGTATTCAGGGGGCCCTTCATGGGGCCTCCTGGGGCCCCTTTCAGGCTGGGGCCCCGGGCAAAATGCCCCAGTTGCCCCCCCCTGTGGGCGGCCCTGGGTACAACAAATTAGTCCTAGTATTTTGCAGTGATGTCTTTGTGATGAAACTTATAGGTATTCAGATAAAATAGATTTTTTAATGAGAATTGACATAGAATAATTTCTGGTTAAACCAAACCGATGGACTTTCTGAACAATTATAAATTTGTTAGTTTTTTGAGTAGGGCTGAAACAAATACTTGAGTACTCGTTAAGGACTTTGGTACTTGGATAGTAAAATTGGTACTCAAGTACTCGTTAAGATCACATGACCCATACCACATTATGTATTTTTGTCATCGGCGAGTGACACAATGAAGATTTATGAAGTTTGATTTGCATAATTTCTTGTCAGGAATACTGACATCAGTACTTTAATACAGTGTGTGCATTGTTGTTACTTGAAAATGCTGAAACAGTTTAAAGTCAGTATAAAATGTGTCAAATGGGTATGACTACAAGTAGCTAGTATTTGTGAGTACTTGAATACTAAAAAAACCATGATAGTTTCAGCCCTACTTTTGCTAAGTATTTTGATTTAGTTAGTAATATGAATTTGGACAATAGTTATTTACACAATTTTAATTGCCTGGTTATATAGTGCAATACACAAATGGTTCATCAGTCATCACTATGGCAACATGTTATCACATCCACCCTGTGGTCTATGCAGTCACTCCTACTGATCAATAGGGGTATTCTGTATTCTGAGCCTGTCTTTTCTTGTACAATTCAGCTATAAAGCAACCAGGCACATGCCCTGCAGCTGGCCAAATTATAGCTCAGCCTTTAGGCCATGCTTTTAAACTTTAAAGTTGGTAACCAGTGTAAGAAAACTATTCTGAGTCATCTATCTAGTTGGTAAAAAAATATAAATCTTCCTGCAATGCTTTTTTGAGTATTGGAGGATGATAAATTAAGTTTATGTCAGATTACCTAGTATGTTAGCCTTATTTTTAGAAAGGAGATCACTGATTATTCCCCATAACAAATATATAATGTATTACCCATATAGCACCTATGGATTTTTAAAAAGGTAGCAGACTGTAACCATCTATTTATAGACCAATAAGTTGCATATCTCAAGTCATTAAACTTGTAGAGTAAATAATTACGGAACAAATGTGGAAATTTCTTAACCATCACAAGGTACCCTAACCAGCATGGATTTGTGAAACACAAATCACCTTTTACCAACTTGCTAGAATGTCACAACAAATGGTCAGCCACTCTTGGTTCTGGGACATTGCCTATATTTAAGGCTTTTTCTGTCCCACATTTACAATTGATCAGCAAACTATACAATCTTATCATCAGTAGACATGATCATGAGTATATAAATGGTACTGTACCAGTCAGTATCTCAAGATTGAGATGCCAGGTAGAATTTACAGTAGACAGGTAATAGCTAGCTAGTAGTCAGCTATATACGCAGTAGTGATCAACAAAGGTTTGTATAGTTAGCACTTAGGTGGCTCAGTAGTGATGGTGTATGCAAATTGAAGCCAGGTAAATATTGAACATATGGTACAAGCAAGCAACATGAATCCAACACAGCCATTTGCATTATGGTGGGGCTTGCTAAGGTATGGTTTATAGCAGCTATACAGTTAAAATTCCACTGAGCTTGGGATGCAAACAAAGCTGCATGTAAGAGTTTTGCAGTTAAAGTAATCTAAATTGATATACAATTGCTATACACCCTGCAATTTAAATCTATACGCATGTTGCAACATTTTATCTTCACCAAAGAAAGGAAGTGTCCCTATATATCAAAGATTTTCTGGTCTACTCTATCTCATTCATACTTCGCATTTTTCTAGAATGTCTCCTTTAGAGAGAAATAATGAATGGCTATTTTAGTTAGTTACACCAAGAGTTTATCATATTATGTATGCATGGGCGATTGGAAAGTGTCTAACTGGAATACATCCAACAAAACCAATGCTGCAAGTACCACCTTAAGCTTCTCCTAGAACAAAAAGCTTGACTGGCTTTAACAATCACATACTCAATGTCATCACTTGTGACCTCTATCATCAGTAGGAGGATATACACATGCACAATCCTACCTAAACTTGTTATAGCAGTGATTTTGTACAGGATGTACACACTCTCCTTCATAAAAAAAACATTATGAACTCCTAATTGGCTATGCTGATAAAAAACTCTATACACATTATACAGCATATATTCTAGTAGGCCACATGACTGTTCTATTAAAGAGTATTTTCCTTTGGTGGCTAAACCCCTTTAAAACAGAGGGCTCTTTCTGTGTGCTGATGTCTCAACATAACATAAATATATACAACCACCAAAACTTACCAATTGTGATAGTATAAATACGATGTCATGCAGCATTGTATATAATATAGGCCAGTCTCAAGGCTTCAATATAGTAAAGCTCAATGAGAAGTATATTAATATCCATTGCATGCGATTATTACCAAATGGGATAAGATTCCAGTCAAGATTGCATGTACATATATATCTGTATGCATGCAGGGATGAATCTAGACAAGGTTTGCTAATGACCACACATGCATACATCAATGAAATAAATCTAATTGAGTAGTCATCACAATCGATTTTGGTGTCTTGCTGTACTTACAGCTATAAATTATGATATGGTAGATCAGCTTGTCCTTTATTAAGGATTCTGACCTACTTGGGTTTAACTTCCATTCTCAGTGGCCTGGTATAACTACCTATCCTCCTACTTTTTTACTTTGATGTGGGCTTCAGTGGGATAGAAATACATATTATCCGTATTTTATTTGACATACCGTACGCAAGGAAATTTTGACATAAAAGAATCGGTTTAATTAATTCATCAAATTTAAATGTCAAATGTTTACAAGTGCCTTTAAAAGTACAGGTTTTGTCTACGATTTCTTGAATTTTGTCAACATTTTATTCGTCAAATCTGCTGAAGTGTGAATTTGTCAAAATTTTCATGTCTAAATTTCCTTACGTATGGTATGTTAGTCTGGCATAGCCAGACCCTCGCATATGCCATGTATGGTGTATCAAGAAGAGGTTCCAAGAAACCCCTCTTTGGAAGTCTTAAAGCTAGGACACTCAAAAGTACTTGTATAACTAGTGTAATACTTCACCTACCTCAGCACTTCTATTGTTCATAAGCGCCTCTCAAAATAATTATCTATGAGATTGTTTTAGCTTGGTAAAATTGCTGAGTGATATGTTGCCACAACTATAGCCCCTACAACTACTTGAGGTTGATATCTAGACTCAGGTATGAACCGCCACGCTGAAATAATATAAATCCAGACTTCGCGAGGGCTTCGTATGGAATTAACCCCTTTAAAAGTCCGGATTCACCACTGCTTGACCTGTTGATAGTTTCCCGTTCGATCCCTCATAGTAATCTTGACCTACCAGTCGATATTTTGTGCTCGACTCCGGGGTCACTTTCCAGCTGGATCACGTGCGTCGATCACAAAAGTCGCACCCTCCTGAAGGGGAAATCCTTTTTAATTACAATTACGAATGGCAACAACGTTTTATATACAATTGGCACATTCAACTCGTTCGAACCAATAGAGCCTTACCACCAATTCAACAAAATTTGGTAATTGGAATTACCGAGCAATTAGCTACAAATCCAAAGTCCCAAATTAACCAAAGGGTCCAATATTCAGCTAAAGTGTTGGCGGAAATATACACGCATCCTGCAGCACCTTATGCTTGGAAATGGGTCCATTTTTCTTCTACTCAAGCATTACTCTAAATATTTTCTCATGGCACATTGGTTATACACAATAGTTGAAGGGTCTTGACCATTCACTAATGCAGTGCAATATGCTACTGCAAATACTCTACAATCATTAAAACCAGCCTGTTTGTTGACACTTGAATAAATCTTGATCTTTAAATTGTTTTTGAAGTTTTTATTAAGTGTGCTAATTGCATTTTTGTTCCATGACTTAAACTTGAGTGCAAAGAGTCATACACTATTACATCATCATCATCATTTCAGTCGATAACATTGTTGACACTGTAATCCAATGGTTCCCATTGACATGCAATATCTGAACACTTCCACTTGAGAGAGTATTCCCTTTCAGTGTCATTTTTAAGGTGTCTGCTAATTCATTTATATTTGGAAACTGCTGTTTCGTAGTACCTGTACTGCTGTTAAATGAGTCCCCCAAAGCCACTCTCCAGTCAAGATGACACGTCTGTCACTCTGACAAAGATATACTTCCTATCTTTACCCAGAAATCTTTGCCATATCTAACAGAATTGTCTTGCAAATTAGTCAAGTCAATAACAGGACTTGTACTGGTGACAACAGAACCAGTACTCACTAATGTACTAGCAACGACTGAGGGGTGCAAACTGAGGTACAGCTGATGTACCATTACAACAGATGGGGTACCAGTTACAACAGAAGGGGTACCAGCTACAACTGAGGGGGTACCAACTGAGGTACCAGCTACTGCAGAGGGGGTACCAGTACAACCAAGGTACCAGATACAACAGAAGGGGTACCAATTACAACTGAGGGGGTACTAACTGAGGTACCAGCTACTACAGAGGATGTACCAATCGAGGTACCAGATACAACAGAAGGGGTACCAATTACAACTGAGGGGGTACTAACTGAGGTACCAGCTACTACAGAGGACGTACCAACCGAGGTACCAGATACAACAGAAGGGGTACCATTTACAACTGTAGGGGTACCGACTGAGATACTAGATACAACTGTGACAGAAGGGGTACCAATTACAACTGTGGGGGTACCAACCGAGGTACATGCATAGCCGGCTGGGCGAGATTTCAGATTTCAAGATTTCTCCAAAATATAAGGTAGCTACAGGCTCCCACAATGATGTATCCATAGGGCTAAAACCAGATTCAGAATTATAGCCCATGCGCGTTATAGCTTGAGGCCTGCACTCACTACTGTCCACTTCAATTACCAGTCAGGTACTGGAAGGTGAACATTGGAGGCAAAACCTGTACGAGGTGCTTATCACGAGCCTGGACACATAGAGGCCAATGAACGACTGATAACTGAGAAAAATCGGGAGTATCGATGCTTTGGACTTTAGGTATTAATGGTGAAACGCCTGGGCACTTGAAAGCAGGCGACCACTGTGTCTCGGTGCTGGAAACACTTTGCACACATAGGCGGCGGAAAGGGGGGGGCTAGGGGGCTAAAGCCCCCCTTCGGTCTGCTGAGGGGGGGCTAAGCCCCCCCTCAGAATGATATCACACCGAAATTATCTTTCTTGAAGACCGTGATAAAGATCGAGATACTCTAATAGAGCAGTCACTCTAATAAAGTAGTCAGTGTGTAGCGAGCTATGTAAGGATTTTTATGTAGTTTATCAGCTAGAAATGGTAGCTGGTGAGGTGGAAAACTCTTGTCAGTTGGTTGTGACCTTTTTTTTTTTTTTTTTTTTTTTGGTCTCACCTTACCAAACTATAGAAATAAGTCTGGGTCAGCCCAGCGGAGCCCCCCCTCATATCAACTACTTCCTCCGCCGCTGTTTGCACATGATGCATCAGCTAGCATGAGACCCCTCCTCGCCACAGATTATACCCCAGCACTCGTGTTTAGTGGCAAGTACCGCGGGTGCGGTTACCATTAGCTGCAAGAGTACCAGACCTGCAGTTCTGTGGCACAATATACCTATATCAACTTTTTAAGCTAGCCCCACCCCCGGAATCCCGATACACCTACTGGGGATTTGACCATCTACATCCTGGGGCTTTTTGCCAAAGACTTAAATACAGATCAGCTCACTATTTTTTTGTTCTAGTGAGGGTACGGAGAGTATACTATCTAACAGGATATCTCGTCGGATGTGTCAGTCACTCTGAGGATAGCTACATGTTAGCCGCTAGCTCAGTACGTCGGTAACGAAGAGACGGTTGTTTCTTCCGTTTATCGTCCAATACTTGAACACAATACAGTAGCAGAATGATAGGTACCACACGAGGTCTAAAGATTGTTCTGGAATTATTTTAACAGATGCGCACCTTTTAACTGGTGGAGGCGTGCGCACAACAAATCATCTTTGATCATCAAAATCACGTGCGGTTTCTTTTTGACGGAAGTGATTGGATACTGACGCTAAGCAGTCTAACGCAGCCGGATTGTTGAAGAAAACTAGGGTTAAACATGGCGCAACATTGGCGCTACTCAATACCAATGACTGCGACGATACTTTCATGGAATTTGGGGGGTTTTCGGGTGCTTGGCAGCTGAGACGTAATGGCGCTTGACTGAGCAGATCTAGATGTGAAAAATACCATCGTATCAAACACCTCAGATTGTTTTCGCCAATCGATACGGTGAAATACGTATTGTTTTTAATAACTGTGTTAGGCGCAATCTGTGAATTTGCGCAGTAAAATGCGCAACAATTTATAAATTGTTGCGCAATTTGTGAACTACCGTAAGAGCTGCGCATTTTATGAACTCTTTGGATTCTGGTCCATTCAGTGTACCGCCGTTACGTTCTTGGCTGATCAAGTGCGTATTATGGCTGCTTTCAGAGAGGTGTAATAACATAGATAATATATACGTAAGGTATAGCTATATTATCTATGGTAATAAGCCCCACAGATTGGGAAGTTTACTGCTCTGCCTACAGATTGGTGGATTGCAAATGCTACCAATAATTATCGGTTTACGCCTGGTTATTAATGATTCTAATGGTCTAATGTGATCCAATTTTTTCATTTTCTTTTGTATTAAGCCCCTTGATAGCTATATGTTTACTACAAGGAACATGGGTCAAGACGGTTCCGCTTTCTCTGTATTGACTATATATCTCTCCCTCCAAGGTTCCTTTGCGTACTCTGCAGTTGGATTGGATAAGGTACATTCTGTCTGATCAAGTTCCTGCATGGAGCACACATCCAACACCACGCCTCTGATGTACTAGCTAGAACACAATATTTATATTCAGTATAGATCTAATTGATTTTATAATATTCAAATTTAGCTTATGACAAAGTTACAATTTTAACTTGGAATTAGCTCCAATACAGCAGTTAGCTATACACAAACACAGGCCCATTCTTTGAACAGCATGGCCCTACAAAGTTAAAACTGTTTTCGTCCAGTGAGATTGTCACTTCATGCCTTCTTAAGCACTGTCTGTGGTACCCCCATGAGCAACTATTGCACCTGACCTACAGAGTTCACACACATAAATACAAGATTCTTTAATGTAACTAGAGCTCACCAAGGGAGTTGTATCATCATCCACCAAACCAATCATTCCACAGGAATGGCAATAGTCATTCAATGGTTCTAAATAAACAAATATATATATATATATTTTCTCCACAGGATTATAAATATCACAAGGCATTGACTCCTATTGATGCACTATACTACGTAAATGCATGTGAACACCATATTATTGACCTGGATGTCAAACCAATGCATGCACATAAGTTTTGTCCACAATGTTTAACTTAGAGGCAGTTACCAAATGTGTCTCGCTGAGCATTTTTCTCAAAACCAAAGCCTGTCTAAGTTTAGCCTTACCTGTTAAGCACTTAAGAGCAGCGTTGTTGTATTAAAGAGCATGGCTGATAATCAAGGATAATGCTGTGAGCATGTCTGAAAGACAATGGAGTGCAATCTGCTTTTAAGCATTAAGCAGCACTGTCCATTACATATTCCTGCTCAGTCTTCTGATTTGATGGTTCAGTAGGATAATATTCTTGAACTTTCTTCACCATGTGCCTAAACCAATTGTGGTAAGAAAATGAACTACTAGAAATTTATACATTACACTAAAAAGAAACCATCAACCATGACTTCTACACAATCATCTTCCACAGGACTATATGGTATTTCCTCTACACATTTAATCCTTGCTTAACCTTTGTTTTAAACCTGAAAGAAGCATTTCCTCCAAATTACTTATGTAGGTAGAAACTTAGCTAAAGAACACACTTGTGTACAAGTTACCTGCAGCTGCTAGTAAATCCACACAGCCATGTCATTTCTTAGTCGATAAATGTCTCTAATCTTTGATGGGATTGGTTTGTTTGATAGAATACACTCTCATGGTGACATCATTAAGCTAGATGGTGGTGATGTACTTCTACTCAGTTGTTGTGGTGACATCCTTGAACTAGATGTTGGTGGAAACACAGTTGGTGGTAATTCATCAAATGGCAGTGACACATCATCTAGTTGAAAGCGCCACATGATTTTTTTACATCACTATTGAACCACTAACCATCTTTGATAAGATCAGTTAAATCCTCTTCCATTATACAATGGTCAACTCCTTCGGGAAGTTCAGCAAATAGGGTTAACCTTGGTGGCTGGCCAAACACCACTTCATATGGGCTTTGTTTTAAAGTGCGACACACTTGAACATTTAAATTATCTGCAAGGGCACATTACATATTAGTTGGGCTCATACTAGTACTTACATTGAATAAGTGGCAGCCAGTCAGTCCAAGGTACACAGTTGGAATCCTTGTGCTCACATTTAAATGCTTGCAACTGCATTTCTACAAGATGGTTGCCCTTTTCAATTAAACCTTGTGACTGTGAATGGCGAGGTCTACCATTGATTATTGTCACTTCTCCTGGCCACGACTTCAATATCTCTCTAATAACTTCATTAACAAATTCCCTTCCATTATATGACTGCAATATTTTGGGGAGCCCAAAATATGGGAAAACCTTGTGCACAAGCCCACTAGCTACTTCAATGGCACTCTTGTTTATCAGTGGCCATAGCACGTAAAACTTTGACCAGTGGTCCATGTAATGTGCAATGTAGCAATAAGAATCATCTGGCATGTGCCTCATATCTATCAAATCAATCTAAAATAAGCAAGAGTGAATAATCCTCTATGTAAATTATACTTTCTCCCACAACAAACCTGACAATGCGTTAAAAATCCTGATGAAATGATTGGCTTCAAAGGAGCAGTACAATTCTGTGGCTGCTTCAGCTGGCAAATATGGCATGTGCTACAAAAATATTGAGCTGCCTCCCTTGGAAAACCTTCATACATTCTTTGGACCTACAATAGTAACACAATTAGAAATTATGATAATTGTGGGCAAGTTTGTTATATACACATACTTAAGAATGCCGAGAAATATAATTAGACATACAAACAAAAGTGGGCAAAGTGTGAAATAGGTACTGCTATCAAATACTAAAGAAAATAAATGGCACCTCTCAGAATGTTGTAGTTAAAAACCATACAAATATGAGATGAAAATGAGTTTTGAATAGTCTTAGTGTATCAAACATCAATCCTGTATTTTTTTAAATCGTCAAAACCCATTTTTTGTCTGCCTGACTGTCTGTCTGACTTGTCACAACGTCAGAGGCCAAACCAAAGCAAGCAGTACATGGCCACCACAATAACAAACTCACGGATAAACCTTTCTGGTTCTGACAAGTGTCTGTTTTCTGTTATATTACATGATCATCTCCTTCATGCAGGGAAACCATAATAATAAGGTGTTAAATTTCTGTATAGACACTTTCCTTAGAAGAACAAGTCAAACAACTATTTGACATTTAAACTACTGACAGATACGATACATGTAGCTTCAATGATATAATGACATGACTGGACCAAACTCTTAAACAATCAGAACACATACATGCCACACTTCAGAGCCACACAATTATGTCCTTTAATTGCAGTCAGCTGCTGTTGAAAACAAAACAATGGGAACTGCACTCCTATGTACCTTTAAGTATTGAAATCAAGACACTCTAATAAAGCAGTCATAACCAAATGTGTATAACATAGCTATGCCATAACAAGAACAGTTAACACAATAGTGCAATCAGAAACAAGTTGATGTGCTACTTCTAAAAACCAAGCACCATGCAGCTAGCTAACTCATCTGGAATTAACCAACTATGTATTACTATTTTACTATTTTAACCAATTCGTTATATCCCTGATAGATATGCCAATATATGGCCAACATCCAAACCAAATTTTCAAACTCTTCTAAAGTTATGGCTGTGAATATAAGCACTTGTAGTCAGTATATATATTCACTGTTCAAATTGATTTCTTTGCTCAATTTTCTACTGTGTAGCACTATATTCCCAAAACTACTTCCACAATAGGCTAAAACATTAGTTGATCATCTCAGCAAAAGCCTGCATTGCACGCACGTAATGATTTCTTTTATTATCTCAGTATTATTTCCAACTCAGTACTCCAAGGAATGAGCTCGCATGTTTAGTTACAAAATTAAAGTAAGCGTGGCTTTAATATAATCATATAGGACCACCCCATCTTCACTATATTATGCAGTCTCAGTGACCATAAAACTTGGTGACACTTTAATAATATGACAGCATACACAATTCCCATACCTCTGCAAGCATTTTCTTGTAGCCTACATGCCCATTTTCCGTTGAGTGCACATGCTCTAATATATCATAAAACTTCTCAGTTGTTGCCACTATGTGATGATGACCAAAGACAGTTTTGTCATTATCATTCTGTAATATAGTTTTGTGGAGAGGCACAAAAAACCATCATTTCTTACTCTTTGCTTGGTTGGCAGACAGTAGGACATTTTCTAACTTCAACTCTGGATAGTTTAATAAAGCAAACTTCTTCGTTTTAATAACCCAGAATTTGAAGGAGTTTGAAACATCGCTTCTTTTAGTTCCATTCAAAACGTCTATGATTTTCTTAGCCTTCTCCTCTGATACTGTCTTCCTTGTAGTGGTGTGATCAAAATACTTCGTTCTGCAGAACTTTTCGAACAGCTCTCTGTGACCTTCTTTCGACATACTGACTAGCTAGCTAACTCGTTGAAGCTCACACCTCGCAAGCACTATAAGAACCACGAGGAGGTCTCGTGAACCACCAGGTGTGAAACGAAATTAGGTCTTAAATCGCGTGAACTACCAGGTGTGAAGCGATAGTAGGTCGTAAACGGAGGCGTAGCTAGGGGGGGGGCAAGGGGAGGCATTTGCCCCCCCCCCCATCACCGTAGTGGTTTTTTTTAAAAACCTCTGTCACAAGCTTACCAATATTAAACTGACACACAAATGGTTATAAATTATGTGCGCTACTACGCGGTACCACCAGGGGTTGCTAGTGAACGCGCACACACAACATTCAACTCGCTCGCGAATCCACCTCGGAATCCACCTCTGATTCCACCGAACGAAAATATTAGAGACACACTGCTATATTTAGCCTAGATTACTCACGTGATAGAGCATTTTCGAATCTAAAGAGTGACCCGCTCAAAGGACCTCGCTGCAGCAGGAGTCACAACTTACAAGTGACAAAGGAGACCAGATGACGCTAAGAACCTACTGCCTATGAGGTCATAAAGTGTTAGATGTACCAAGTTTATTTTCTCGAGTCGATCACACTAGATTTTTGTACGGCAGTGCTGCCAGTGTAGTCGGCCTATTCCAAGAGGGCGGTTCTTCAGAACCCCCTGGCTACGGGCCTGGATCAGTCACAAGCTTTCAAGTTCTGCTAGCAAGAAAGACCGATGGGATTTCGTGCAATACGTGGCCTTTGAATTTCGCCGAGTGAAGTGAGTGAACATGTCATCCTGTCAGCAGTGTGCTAGGACTGCAACACAAGCTGTGGCTAACATACAGTAACTTGTATTAGCACTAAAATATTAACGATATAGCTCTACAGGACTGTGGATGAATTTGTTGGAGTACAGTTGTGGCACGTGCGATGATGCTCGACGAATATACCTCCATTGAATCATTGATAAAAGATAAGCAATTAGTACTGAAGTAGTTACGTAGCTAGTTGTGTGAGCTGTAATAATACAACACCGTATGTTGGCTAGCCCACCATTGGGTCATTAGCCCCTTTTGCAATCATGAATGATTTTGAGCGTTTCGTGGGGGCATGCCTGCCCCATCATCACCTTCTGGCTAGCTACGCCCCTGGTCGTAAATTGCACACTCGATCGCACCGCACCGTGTCCTCATTGGAGCTGCGCAATTTATAAATTGTTGCGCATTTTATGAATTCACAAAATGCGCAGCGTAATTTATAAACTGCGCAAATTCACAGATTGCGCCTAACAACTGCTTTATATATTATAACAGACATTCCGTGTTGAGAGAACTACCGTTCTAGTCTGCTTTCTTCTGTTAGAACACTAAACTGTGTGATGGTATGTACTCTTTGGTAAGTATAGTTGTGTTTTGGTTGGTAAGCCATGGCTGTTTTGTAGTGTAGTCGCAGTTTATTGGACCGTGCCCTTAGTGGATGATTTCAACCCAATATCTGCTATGTTGCTGGGATGCAATCGTACCATGGGCTGTTTGGTTGTCGTAAGGATTTTAGTTACCTACTATTCAAATTCATGATAAGACTTGTTTTAGTGTAGCTTGATATAATTTAATGTGTTTCTCTGTGTACCAGTTGTCTAGCCAGCTTTCCAACAGTAGTTCAATGCTATCAAATTATTTTGCCTTTATCTTAGGATTTCCTACAAGATATTTTTTCCTTGCCACTACTTGCAATAAGCTGTCAAGTACTCAATAACTGAAACACCAGAGACTGTTAACAGAATCCTATGGCATTAAGCCAGTCTTTGGAAGCCAGATTGTTGCAAGCTGATCGTAGCAGTATGATGACCCCTCTGGCACGTGATGGCAGACATCAACCACAAAACTAACTCTTTACCTTATCCAGAAACTTCTAATGGATATTCCACTTTCTGCTAACGTCAAAGTCAACTTGTAAACAGTGGTAGCTGATGGACACGTGACTATGGTACGTGCTGATAGTGTGTAACTATTTTCTTTCCATTATGTATAGGCTTTTTCCAGGTGTTGTCGTGTTTGCAACAAAGAACTATTCACACAAGTAGTGTTCACATCTGGTACTTTGGCATGTGCTAGGTTAGTGTATAGTAATGTGCAGTTTGTGATACACTGTAATGTATGTTTTTCTTCAGGTTGAACTTGCTTTGCTTCGAACAGTTATTCAAGGTACATGTGTAGTGTGTAGCTGCGTCATCTTACTTTTGTTATTGACAGAACTGGAACGTTGGAATGCATGGAGCTAAGAATGTTGTGTAAAAGAATGAACAAGACATTTTTATTTTTATTGTGGAATTTTATGCATTTTAAATTATGCTCTCACGTGACAAAAACTGAATTCATTATCGGACACAGCGGCCTGCGCGTAGGATCCTGCGTGACCCTTTAGGCTCATTGGCGGACACCGGATAGGTGCTTACGGAGAATTAGGCGGTTTATTGATGGCACCGTACGAATTTCTTCGCGGGTGAGACGCGTACAAGTGGTCCCAAACGGGGTAATAACAGTAGTCCGCGTACGCCTACGCGGATAACCGCATCTCAACCGCCTGCTCCCACTACGCGATGTCTAATCCCCTTGGTACGTTGTCCGCAATCAAGGTGCGTTATTCCTGTGTGAAGCAATAGTCTACCACTATAGTCTTGCTGATGTGCTTTCTGTTGTACAACTCTATTGATTAATGTATAGACAGCTGAGTCTCAAGGTGAGTATACATCTCTCTTGTGCGCAATCGTACATCCTTTAGTTCTCTTAGAATTTCTGAGGCATCCTGATGCTCATCACTACTATTATCCACATCTGAATTACTGTCCGTCTCACGTACAGGTCTTGGTCTTTTCGTAGCTCGCGCTCAGCTCCATATAATATTATAACGATCGGAAGAGTGTGGTGCTGCATTCTCGAGCACGCCGATATGTTCAGATGGTACCTCTACGATCAAAGTCCGAGCTTCCAGTGTAGACGCGTGTATCTTGCCAATTAATTTTTTTTATTAAAAGTCGCTTAATTGTTGGATATGATTCGGACAGGTCACTTTTGCAGCTCCTGCAGCCAGACGAAGAAAACTGCAAGTCTGAAACTTTGCATGCAAGAGTTTATGGCCTAGACCTCTCCAAAGGCATAGCAAGAACAGAAATTTTCTTTGCGGATTTAAAGAAAAATCGCGTCCGAACCTATGGTGGTCGAACATTGGTGGCATACTCTACATAATCCCAGCTTTCCGCCATCATGCATTAATGCATGTAAAGCATTTACTATTATGGTACCTTTTCGACTATATGATAAGATAATTTATATTTTATACGGCTGCAATGTATTATACAGTGGAACCTGTGTTACGGTCACCTGGATTAAGCGGTCACCTCTGCATAACGGCTAGTCTGGCGTACATAACGGCCATGGTCACGAGGTCCCAAATATTTTCCCATACAAATGTATGCATTGTGGTCTGCATTAAACGGTCACCTGTCTAACGCATATCAAAACTTGTGTAAGATATTCCGGATTTCCGAATGGGTTACGCCCGTTTCGTATAAAATAGCACCGTCCTCTAAACAAGGCGCCATAACTTCCGCGTACTTTGGTTGACGGACACGAAGTTTGGTTTATCAGATTCCTTGATGAAAGGCGATTCGATTCATGTGTAAATTCTTTGTGTAGTAACGAAGGGGAAGCTAGAAAGGAGCCTTGTACCGCAAAATGTACGTGTTCAGAATGCCCGTAAAAACACGTGTTTTTAAACATATTTCTATAACCTAACCTGTTTAACAATTTGTACGGTCGGAGTCTTATTAAGCATCCTTCGCTGCGTAGAATACCAAATTTAGCGAATTTGGTTGAGGATAACAACTTGTAAATTGGGATTTTCCCGTCGAGATAATTTAATTTTCCAATAGGTTAATGTATGGAGCGCGTATTATTTCATCATCAGCAGTAAATAACTGTCGCTATGGCGACATTTTCCCATTTGTACGGTCGGAAGTGGATAGAGAAATTCAAGGGCTTTCTTTTATTGTATGGTGTGCTGTAGAAATTTTGTGAGTTAAAGGTTGTAAATTAGTGTTTTTGCGTGTAGTGTAAAATACATGTATTTTGTATTGGACAACAAATGACAAGGAATGATGAGATTTTATGATCAGCCTGTTTTACCAAGTTGAGGTTTCAAAAAGGATATTAAACAGATTTTAGATTTATTTAATGCATAATTCTTAATTTTTAAAGGTTTGAAATGTTTGAAAACTTTTAATGTTGACCACCTGAAAATGCTTGATTTGACAAATCCCATATATGTTTTGATATGGTGTATAATGGCCAACCAACAATTTGCCTATGAATCATTGTATTCATAACTTTCTCCTTCATGTATAGTAGCGGTCGCTACCTTTTATGGTGGCTTGTTAAGCCAATTTCCTGGTACCACGGCACCATTTCAATTAAAGCGCAATTATCACACTTCCTGCCTTTCAATGAATACTATATAATCAATCAAGCTTTATCGCTTAAGCGTATTCAATAGCTATAACCAACATTCATAGATTCACCTTACCCTTTCTGTACTAAATATTCAGACTGTATTGCGGTTGGCGTGAGCCTCTTACTAATAATTACTCATTTATAACGGTCATATAGCCACTAAAATGCTGCTGACCACCTTATGCAGGTTTTCTTTATAACAGCCACCTGTATATAAAGGCCAGATATATCTGGTCCCAAGGTGACCGTTTTAGACAGGTTCCACTGTATATACATACATATCCACAAATGCATTATAAATTAATTCATATTAACTAACTAATGTGTGGCCAACAAAACTTTAAAGTCAAAACTACAATACACTGTATAATCACACAACAAGTAATAATGTGCAAATAAGTTTGGAAAATTTGAAGAGATTACACCACAATTAGACCTTGTGGTCCATTCTTCTTAAGGTGATCTTGAATTGTGACAATATCCTGATCAGAAATGTAGTTGCCTGAAATGTTAAGTTTTTCAAGTGATGAACTTGCTCTACTGACAAGTTCCATTGCTCCAGATAGTGTTATTTCATTAGCAGACATGTTAAGGCTTTGAAGCACATAGTTGTGTACAAGACATTCACTGATTGCTGCTGCACCATCATCGGTTATGTCATTGTGTGAAACATCAAGTATTTGTACAGTTGTGTTACAGCACAAACCAAAAGCGATTAATGCAATCATATCATCATCTATCATTTCATTAGATAAATTAATTACTTCAGATAAACTTTGGGAATCACCATCATAGAGCACATTGATATCCACTACTCTAGTTCTGTTGTCTGCCACTCTATTTTCCAATCTGTCAAGTAGAAAATTTGTACTAACCAAGATATTCTTTTCTTTCAACTCATCACTCATAATTTCTGTCCATGACAAATTCACTTCATTTAAAGTTGTGTTGTAAGCCAATACATCTTTAATTGACTTTACTCCTGTTCTTCCAATATCACACAATGTTAGTGACTCGATTCTTGCATTGGTTTCTAGGCTATCAACTATGTCCTCAATATGATCGTTCATCCCAGTATCTCCACAAAGTGTTAAATTACTAATGTGACAATTGTTAATCATACGACAATACGTACTCCATGGAGATGAATCAACTCTTTCATTGGATTTGCTATCATAGCAGATAGAAAGTCTTTGTATTGCTGTATTTTTGCATAGTCCAGTTAGTAAATTTACCAATGCTGCCATTAGAGGTTCATACTGACTGTCATACCGTATGAAAATTTCTACTATTCCAAACATATGTTCATTTTTCACTGTTGTTTCATCATCTAATAACCCAAATTTTCTGTGGATAAGAACAGTCTCACTCATTGATGGTTTAATTTCATCCCCCCATGAAAACTTTAAGTCTTGCAAAGTTGAATTGTTAGTCAAAATTTCTTTGATCGTCTTTACTCCATCTTCTCTTATGTAATTCAGTGTCAATGAGTGAAGTTTCCTGTTCATTTCTAGATTCACCACTATATCCTCAGTGTGATTTTGTATTCCATTATCTCCACAAACTGTTAAGTTACCGGCAGAAGAATATTTCATGACTGCACAATACACCCCCCATGGGGAGATTGGCGGCAAGTGATTTCCACTTTGGTCAATATTTTTACTTAGGTCACTATCTTTTTTTTCAGTATTTCCACTTAGGTCAATATACTCTAGAGTTGACATGTGCTCAGCCTGTGCCCGCAAATAATTCATCCCATTACTAGATATTTTATTTAGTGACATATCAAGTTCTTTCAGAGTGACATTGTTCTCAAGACAGTTACTGATTACTTCTGCTCCATAATCAGAAATATTATTTTGTGAAACATTAAACTTTCGTACTGTTGTGTTATTATTCAAACCAAATGCAAGCACTGTTATTGAATCATCGTCAATATCGTTCTCTGACAGATCAATTATTTGTGGCATGCATTTACACTGGGTATAGTACAATATATTGATATCAATCTCTTTGTTTCCATTACCTGTATTTGTTGAGTCAAACAAATGCTTTGTATAGAGAATGATTCCTGGTTTGTCTATTGCTTTCTTATTGTCAATTTTCTTGTAAGACAAGCTTACTTTGTTTAAGGTAGTGTTGTTGACTAAAATCTCTGTAATTGCTTTTATTCCAGTTCTTCCAATGCCACACAATACTAGTGATTCGAGCCTAACATTAGCATTAAGGTTATCTGCTATCTCCTTTACATGTTCTACCATTCCATTATCACCACAAAGTGTTAAGTTGTTAAGACAACAGTTTCGAATGATCACACAATATACAATCCAAGGAGAGTCATCATTTCCACTGAGATCAACATATCTAAGACTAATTCGGTTTTGAGCAGAATTTAACAAGTCATTCATTCCACTGCAAGAAATTCCGCTTGATGATAAATCTAGTTCTCTAAGTGTGCTGTTGTTTCTGAGACAGTTATCAATAGCTTTAATCCCATAATCAGTTAAATTGGTATGGGGCTGTGAAATATAGAGTTGCTTTACTGTTGTGTTGTTATACAGGCCAAATGTTATCAAAGCTATTAAGTCATCATTGATACTTTTGTTGGATAAATCAATCGTTTCTGATTTACCTTCGTCATCTATGTTGGTACATAATTTTTTCATTATATCATCTAAATCTAATATGTTGACATCTACCATTCTTGTTGTGGCATTCGATGTCACTGTATTATTCACTGCGTAAATTTGCCATTTGTTGTGAAGGAATATCTCACACTTGTTTCTTGCTTCTTTGCTCTTGAATTTCATCTTATGCAATAAACTAATTTTACCTAAAGTTGTATTACTAACTAATACTTTTTTAATTGACTCTACTCCAACTTTTCCTATTTTGTGCAATGTTAAAGAATTGACTCTTTTGTTTGCTGCTAGACTCCGTGATATCTCCTTAACATATTCTTTCATTCCACCATCTCCACAGACTGTTAAACTGTGAACACAACACTGCTTGATGATTACACAATAAGCACTCCATGGGGATGACTTATTATCACTCAGGTCTACATATTCCAGTTTTGATGAGTCTACCAACTTAGTCCACTTCAACATGCCACCAGCAGTAATCAAATTCTGTGATAAATCTACTTCCTTTATATGTTCACGTTTCTTTTCAATCAACTGGCCAATGGCTATTGCTCCATCATCAGATATGCCAGTCTGTGAAAAACCAAGAACTGCCACTGTTGCTTTAGTGTTGCAAAGCAAGAACAATGATATAAACTGTGCTCCAATATCACCAATTCTTTTGTTAGAAAAGTTATATTCTGTTGTATTCTGTACATACTGCCGAGAACCTTTTTTTATTTTTGAAAATACTTGCAACTTTAACTCTATTTCCTCAATGGAAATTGTAAGCACACTTCTGAACAAATGGTATTCACTAATGGCAATTTTATTGCCATCAGATATCCTGTTGTCAGATAAGTCAAGATTACATAATGTTGAGTTAACTTGAAGACTGTCTACAACATGCACAGCACCTTCTCTTCTTATCTCACACTGTGACAAATTGAGTTCTTGTAGCACATTGTTACTTCTAAGGGAATCACTGATGGCTATTGCTCCAATGTCAGATATCGGGTTGTGTGACAAATCAAGTTTCGTCACTGTAGTGTTTCTAAATAGACCAAATGCTATTGCTGTTGCTATGTTATTGCTGGTGTTCTTATCTGACATGTTAACTGTTTCGGACACTCCACAATGATGGTCATCATGCAGTATGTTAATATCCACCTCTCTGCAACTTTTATTAGTCACTGTTAGTCCAGTTAAAATGTTACCTGTTGGAAATGTAGTGTGCAGCAGAATATTTTCCTTTTTTATCCTGTTATTGATATCCTTCCACTGTGACAATAGGTTTACTTCAATTAAAGTAGTATTGTTAGTCAAAATTTCCTGGATAGATTCTACTCCATTTTTACTAACATTGCACAATGTAAATGATTTAAGCCTGGGGTTTATGCCTAGATGATGACTTATCTCTCTAATATGTTCTTTCATTCTGTCATCTCCACAAAGCGTTAAACTGTTAGAACAACAATGCTTGATGATGCCACAGTAAGTACCCCATGGAGATGGTGCTTCCTCATCACCAGATGTATTCTTGTATACAATGTTAAATTTTTGTACTTGTACATTTACACACAAAGCGACTGCAATAGTTGTCACTGAAGTTGTTGCGAGCTCACAAAGACCACTACACTCAATGCAAACATCAATCACCACAGGCATATCATTACCCTCATCTAGTGTTGATTTGGCATTTACTTCATTAAATTTTCTATGAATTATGATCTTGGTTGCTTTACTGGATGGTGAATACACATGTTCATGCATCTTCAAGAAGAGATTCACTTTGTGTAAAGTTGTGTTGAATGCTAAAACTTTCCCAATTGAATTTATAGCAGGTCCAATATTACATAATGTTAGTGTCATGAGGCATTTATTTGATTGTAGACTGTCTGCTATATCCTGGACATATTTGTTCATGTCATCATCTCCAACAAAAGTTAAACTGTCCACACAACAGTGTCTAATCACAGCACAGTACACACCCCATGGAGATGAGCAGTTTCCACTAAGGTCAACATACATGTACCCTAACACTAAGGTTTGTTCTATACATTTTTGCAAATAATTCATTCCAGTTTGAGTGATTCTATTTTGTGACACATCAATCTTTTTCAGTGAAGTATTACTCTTGAGACAGTTACCAATTGCTCTTGCTCCATCATCAGATATTTGGTTCTGTGAAATGACAAGCTCCTCTACCATTGCATTGTAGTGCAAGCCGAATGCTATCAGTACTATTAAGTCAGCATTGACATTTTTATTTGGTAAATCAATTTTAGTAGGCATGCAAGGCCCATTGTGTAATATATTGATATCCACTGTTCTATTAGTACTACATGTGTCCAACTGTGATATATCCCGTGAGTATCTTGTGTGAAGCAAGATGTTCTTTTTATCTATTGCCTCATTACTACTAATTTTTCGGTATGACAAACTTAATTTACACAAGGTTGTGTTGTCAGATATAATTTGTGCAATTGACTCTACTCCAACTTTTCCAATACTACACAATGCCAGTGATTTAATTTTGGCATTTGTTTCAAGACTATCTGTTATCTCCTTAACGTACTTTCTCATTCCATCATCCCCGCAAAGTGTTAAATGACCAAGGCAACAAATTCTAAGGATAATGCAATATACACCCCATGGAGAGGTACCATTTCCACTGAGGTCAACATATTCTAGTTGCAGGGGATAGCTAACATACTTTAAAAAGTAATTCATTCCACTAGCACCAATTTTATTCATTGATAAATCAAATCGTTGTACAGTAACATTGTCAGACAATCCAAATACTAACAAGGCCATGTCATCATCAGTAATCTCACTATTGGACAAATCAATAGCACTGGGTAGATCACAATAACTATCATCCAGTACGTTCACGGTAACAGCTCTCTTACAACTTTTGACATGTACTGTGTATTTAGTTTGTAATAAACTATTTTTGTACCGTAATTCTTCACATGTGAGTTTCTTCCATGATAAATTTATCTCATTGATAGTTGTGTTGTTTACCAAAATTTCTTTAATTGATTCTACCCCAGTTTTCCCAATCCTACACAATGTCAGTGTTTTAAGTTTTACATTTTCTTCTAGACTATTCTTAATTTTATTAACATGCTTTTCCATGTCTTTATCTCCACATAATATTAAATTATCAACACAACAATGCCTAATGAGGACGCAGTACACACCCCATGGGGATGAGTCATTTTTACTAAGATCAACATACTCCAGTGTTGATATGTGTTCCACACACTCTATCAAATAATTCATTCCATTACTTGTTATCTTGTTTTCTGAGATATCAAGTTCTCTCAGTGACTTGTTGTACTGAAGACAATTACCAATTGCCACTGCTCCAGTGTCAGATATGTTGTTCTGTGACAGATAAAGTCGCTTCAGTGTTGTGTTACCAAACAAACCAAATGCCATCAATGCTATTGCATCATCAGTAATGTTTTCATCACACAAGTCAATGGTTTTGACCAAGAATCCTATATGACCATAATGCAGTATGTTAACATTAAATTCTCTGCCACTGTTTCTTGCATCTAACATACCAGGTGTATAAGTCCTGTTAATGACAACAAATTTTTCTCTGTGTTTTATTGTTTCATTGCTGATTTTCTTCCATGACAAATTCACTTCATTTAAAGTTGTGTTGTCATCTAAAATTTCTTTAATTGACTCTAATCCAATTATTCCTATACTACATAATGTTAATGCTTTAAGATTTGCATTTGCTTGCAAACTATTTTTTATGTCATTAACATGTTCTTGCATTCCATTATCTCCACACACCACTAAATTATTACCAGAACATTGTCTAATGATAACACAATACACACTCCATGGTGATAGGTCATTTCCACTAAGGTCAACGTACTTTAATGCTGACAGCCTCTCCTTGTTTTTAACAGCATAATCCAGTATGCTATTTATTCTTAAGTTACAGTTATCCAGCTCAAAACTTCTCCATTCTGTATGAAAAATAACATGCATGAAAATCAAAAGTGATGAAATATTATGTGGAAGTAATGGTATGTTGTTGAGGCTGATTCTGCCTCCACAAAACACTAAAGATGCACATTCGGGTGTGCTATTGCTCTTTGCCTCCAGGTAGCACCGAATCAAGTAAAGACACTCTTTTTTGTCTTCATTAATTTTACGTCTAAGCAGTGATCCAACTAGATAGTCAGTGCTGTTGCTGTTTAGCATACAAACCTTACCATATGTCGGTACTAAAGGAACAAGGGCAGCCATTCCAAAAATTCCAACATACATCATCCACATAAAATAATATCTACTATCCCAAAACGTCTGCTTTATAAGTGATGTCTGCCTCTCACTTGAAAGAGTTGACACATGGAGTGCAGCAAGGTATTCTTGTATTGTAAAGCAAAGAAAACGAAAGTGCACCATTATTTCAGTTTCTTTATAATCATAATATTGAACAGTTTGCATCAAACCAAATCCACTATTGGTCTTATTAAATTCAGGACAAATTTTCTCTATCTCATCATGTGAGAAGACTATTTTATTGTTCTGCAATCCACTAAATGCCAAATTTGACAATTTTAAAACTATTTTGTATATATTATAAGGCAATTCTGCTAACATCTTTACTACATGTTTGTCAGATGTGGTAAGGTTATTATTGTAATTTTGACATACAGTGAAAATAACAAAGAATTCATTCATATCTTTTACTGTTTCAGGCAAACTGTTTTTCTGGAATAGATATAAAATAATTGCTAAATGTTTTGGAGTAAAACAAAGATCATTGATAGCAGGATGGTTCTTCAGGTAATTGTCCAGTTCTAATTTCTTTTCAGGTGCATCACTAAGTGATTGCAGTATATAGTTGTCTCGCTCTTCCATAGAAAATCCAAGAATTTCAATTCTCCTGTCAAATACAGGATGCAAGAACACTGCAGCTGTTGGACGTGATATGACTACCACTGTGGATTGTTTAAACGTCTCACCTTTAATAATTTGCACAATCAAAGAATTTTTCTGGAGTGGAGCAGGATATTCATTAAAGCCATCAAAGACAAATGCAACACTTTTCCCACCAACCCCTAACATGTAATTCTCTAACTCATAAGGTACTTCACTGCCAGTAAAAATCTGTAACAAATCTTTGATTGACTCCACTTCGTGTACTCTAGGATCTCCAAGACTAACTAATAAAACCAATTTAAAACCTTTTAATATATTACCATTAACCCAACCAAATATTATTTCTTTGGCAAACATGGTTTTGCCTATGCCAGCAGCTCCTTCTATTAAAATACGCCTTGGTGGTTTACTGGGGGTGGTACTACATCTTGTTATGTCCTGGGGATTTGCAGTGAACACTTTGCTGATGTCACTGACACTAGAATTCAATGATTTTAGCTCATCTACAGTAAGAGAATTGCTTTCATATTTGTTTGGTATTTTAATCAGTTCACACTGTGCTTGTACACTGTTATAGCATATCATTGCAACATAGACAATTGATGTGGTCTGGACTGGTGGCCATTCTTCTTCCACCAGTTTTTCTCTAGCTTCATTGTATCCCATAGTCAAATCATCAGCTAGTTTATCAACCACCAAAGGGGCTAAAAGCAGAAACAAAATGGTAATATAGTGCAATCAAATAGATTCCTTAGTTAATAAAATTAGGATATACAGTAGCATGTCATGTGACCCATGCAAGAAGTCAATCTGACAAAACAGTGCATTATCAACAAGAATCAAAACAATACAATTTTCAAGTATTGTAGTTGCATATTCTCTGCTCTAAACAGGGCAATTCTTAGAGTGAAACTCAATCTCTTTATTTATGTAGGCTAAATGATCCACATGCCCAAGAATTCTAGAGGTAAACTTCCTCAAAGCTGTATTTGTCTAAAATTCTTAGACTTCTTTCTGTAATAACAACTCTTTTATTGCATTTTCATCACAATCCATCCTCACTATTCATGTGTACATTTCAAGCCAATCAGATAATGCGTTAGGATTGCACATATATTCAAGAGAGGTAATTGACAATCAATAAAAAGAGCAACTTGTTGTCACTTCAACAAAAAAAAATAAAAATAAAAATTGGTGAATATTGGTTGGTAGATAGTGTAACTACCATTGCCTTTCTCTTATGAACACAATAGTGGCTGTCACACTGACAGAGACCAATTTAAAGAATACCTTACTTACTGTCCCAATAGCAAGTTAGCAGGCTTAATGTAGTACAAAATACTAGATCGGTTCCACAATTGTTATCTTTCTAGCGCTGTGCGTAAAGCATAATGATAACATTCTAATGGTTATTAGCCTCTGCTATTAAAACCACTATCAATCATGAGATACTGATGTATAAAAGAAACAGGGTGAGTGCTCTTTAGTTCTTTTACCTGCTGTAAGCCTAGAGTGATATATATATCAGTTATACGTACCACGACTGCATCAGGTTTCATTGATACGTATACACAGCCTTAGCCCTCAGGGACTGTGGCCCTCATGCTTCAGGTGTATACGTATATCAGCAAAATCCCTTGCAGCCGTGGTACAACTATAATATCTACTCACCTGTGGTTTGAGGCACATGATACACTATGCATGTCATGCAGGCTAATAGCCCGTGGCAGGTGCCAGTACAATCAGTCACCCAAGTTAGTGTAGGCTAATAGCCCGCATCGTACCAGGTGACCAATCACCCCAGCCAGTAAGAGTCCATTCACTGGATTCACTGTATAGACATACCTCATGACTTCAGTGATGGGTACATTTACATTGCTCCTACACCAATTGATATGAATGGACAAGTCCTTACAGAAATACGTTTACTATTGTCCTGCAATCAATTATCCTTTGTGAGCAAACTCAATCAGTAGAGGAAGCGTATGAACAATTCTACTATACCAAACTATGGACAATTACATATGAGTTCATTTGTTAAGTTGGTTTGTGTGTGCATGGTCTTCTAGTATTCATGTAGCGTGTGTTAATTATGTGGATTTATAGATTTGTGGTATTGCTGACAGCTAATCACGTGCCACTGTATAAATTATCATCTATTTGTTTGAGCCCTATTGCTAATCCATACAATGGTGCAGCTACCTGAGAGAATTTTGGTATGAGTCTTCTGTAATAAAAAGCTAAGTAATAGTTAGACTTCAGGCCACAGGGGTCTAAGTAATTTAGTAACCCGATGGCCCTGTGTTGTGGCGACTGACCGAAGCGAAGGCGCTACTACAGGGACTGAGGGTTACTACATTATTTAGACTCCTGTGGTCTGAAGTCTAAGATATTTAGACCCTTTATGTAGTTGTTGTACCTTAACATTGTTGACAGCTGCTTGTAACAGAGAAATGTAGCGTTCATTAGTAGAAACAAACCATTACTCCACACGGGTTTAAAATTAATTTTCAGGTGGCGATGTGTTGCCAACGCTACCATTACAGGTGCACGTAATAAACATGAAAAGGGTCTAAGTAACTTAGATACCTCCAAAATCCACCAAATTCACCACAAAAAGGGTCTAAGTCAAGGAAAGACCTTAGTTGCTTCAAGTTCTGGGGTGTAGGAAAGTCTTGTACAGCTTAAACAAAGTATAATTTATAAGCAAATACTGCCTGTATTTATTCCGTCTATGTTTTTTGCGTTGGAATTACTAGTCCAAAATTGTTACTTAGGCTTAAACAAAAACAGATCGTAGGCCCCATTACTGAATAGCATTGGAGTCACATCAACAACTGACTTTGGATTTGAAGTATACATAAGTGCAATACCATGGTTTATATATTACATCAAGAGCTCATCAAATCCTATGGACAACGGAGCGTGTAACTCCATACACTACAAATACTACGGATAAAGTTCAAACATGGTGTCCAGTGTTACTGTGTATATAATTGGATAGATCATCCTTCTGCTCAACAGGGACACAATGAATGAGCTGCTACTTCATCAACCTATGTGAAGGTGGAAAAAATGTTGCTTTGGTAGTGTAGTAATCAGAATCCTTAGCTAAGTTGTACTGGGTACTTTGATTTGTTTTTGTACTTAGCTAAGTAATTAACACATGTATTAGCAGCTTTTCTTATGGTTATGTTAATTGTATGTAATAGAGTAAACACACTATTTACGGACTTGTATTGCACCTTGTACTTGGTAAACATGCTATTTAAGGTTTCTTTTTATAGTATAAATATAGTGTCTTGTACCATGTATTTATTGTTGTGTAGTCTAAGATAAAAGTATTATCCTCAAGCGTGCAATTATTACCGGGCAGATACAATAGTAGCGACGGGGATATAACTATGGCTACTCATGGCACCATTGCAGCATTTTCCAGTTCACAAGAAACATGCACAGTGTACGTCGAGCGTCTCGAACAGTACTTTGCAGCCAACAAAATAGAGGATGCAGACCAACAGAGAGCAATACTCCTCAGTATCTGTGTACCAGCTACCTACCGGCTCATTCACAATCTGGTGTCCCCTAAGAAGCCAACAGAGCTCAAGATCGCGGATCTCATCACCATAGTACAGAAGCATCATGATCCTAAGCCGTCAATGATTGTGCAGAGATTCCGATTCAATGGCCGTAATTGTCATACAGGAGAATCAGTCACAGCTTATGTTGCAGAGCTACGTCAGCTTGCAGAACACTGTCAGTATGCCACTACCCTCAACGATATGTTATGAGATCGTCTAGTTTGCGGAGTAGAGGATTCCAGAATCCAGCGCCGACTTCTAGCAGAACAGGAACTCACCTTTGACAAGGCTTTCGAGATAGCTATGGCATTTGAATCTGCAGAAAAGAATGTGAAAGACTTACAGTCCCCTGTCCCTGTTAACAAGCTGAAGACTCATGGTACACAGAATCCGTGCTACCAATGTGGAGAGAAACACAATGCAGCCGATTGTCGTTTTAAGACTGCGGAATGCCACAAATGCGGGAAGAAAGGACACATTGCTCGTGTGTGCAAAAGTAAACCCTTACCAAAAGGACAGCCTCACCCACAACAGACAGATGGTACCGTGTCTTGTCCTACTCACGTAGTAAAGGAGGAGGAAGATGATTACTCCATGTACAAGGTCACTGCCACATCTGTGAAACCACTTCTAGTGTCAGTGAGTATTGACAATGCTAGTTTGGAAATGGAGGTATATAGACACCGGAGCTTCAGTTTCTATTATCAGTGAAGAAACTTACAATCATCTGTGGTCACCAGAAGATGCTCCCCCTCTCCAGGAGTCCAGTGTCAAGCTGAGAACTTACAGTGGTGAACAGATATGTGTCAAGGGCTCCACCACAGTCACAGTCAAGTATAAGGATCAGACTGAGCAGTTACCATTAGTGGTCGCAAATGGGAGTGGACCAAGCTTATTGGGAAGAGACTGGCTTATGAAGATCTGTTTGGACTGGACTAACTTATTTTGTGTTAACCATGCATGTTATTCTTTGTCCTTGCAGGGTATTCTTGATACATACACAACCGTCTTTAGTTCAGAACTTGGAGTCTTAAAAGGAACTAATGCTACAATTAGAGTGGATCCTACAGCTAAACCCCGTTTTCACAAACCCTGAGCAGTACCTTATGCCTTGAAGGCAAAAATTGAGAAAGAACTGGACCGTTTAATTCAACAAGGTGTGATCGAACTTAGTGAATTTTCTGAGTGGGCTGCCCCAATTGTTCCTGTGTTAAAGAAAGATGGTTCAATTAGGATATGTGAAGACTACAAGGTTACAATTAACCAAGCTTCCCAAGTGGACAGCTACCCCTTGCCTAGAATAGATGATTTGTTCGCATCATTGGCTGGTGGAAAGAGACTTTCAAAACTAGACCTTGCCCATGCTTATCAGCAGATACCCTTAGATGATGCATCAAAGAAGCTTGTGGCTATCAACACGCACAAAGTATTGTTCCAGTACAACAGACTTCCTTTTGGTGTTTCAGCAGCTCCATCCATATTCCAAAGGACTATGGAAACACTTCTTCAGGGTCTTCCAGGAGTGTGCTTGTTTCTTGATGACATCTTGGCGTCTGGACGGAATGACCAAGAGCACCTGACCAATTTGTCAGCAGTATTGCAGAAACTGGCATCAGCAGGTATGAAATTAAAGCCTAATAAATGCTTTTTCATGCTACAGGAGGTGGAATACTTTGGTCACAAAATATCAGCTAAGGGACTGGAACCAATTCCAGAGAAGGTTAGAGCTATTGTGGAAGCACCTGCCCCAAGAAATGTGTCACAGTTGAAGTCATTTTTGGGCATGCTGAACTATTATGGCAAGTTCTTACCTAACCTTTCTACATGTCTTGCTCCTTTGTACAGCTTGTTACAGAAGAAGCATCATTGGTCATGGGGAGAAAAGCAACGTAAAGCTTTTGAGAAGGCCAAGGCTTTGTTGACATCTTCAATTGTCTTGACACACTATGACCCATCCAAACCACTGATTTTGGCTTGTGATGCATCCCCTTATGGAATTGGTGCAGTTTTGTCTCACCAAGTTGGAGAGGATGAACTGTCAGTTGCTTTTGCTTCATGTTCTCTGGCACCTGCAGAGAAAAATTATGCACAAACAGACAAGGAAGCACTTGCTATTGTTTTTGGAGTCAGACATTTCTACCAGTACTTGTTTGGAAGACATTTTACAATTAAATCAGATCACAAACCCCTACAGCACCTCTTAGGAGAGAGAAAAGGTATTCCGGTGATGGCATCAGGAATGGGCCTTAACACTGAGTGAATATAACTACACAGTGCAGTATGTGCCTGGTAAGGATAATGCAAATGCTGATGGTTTCAGTCGATTGCCACTATCAGTGCAGCCAAAAGAAGTACCAATGCCTCAAGAGTTAGTGTACTTGTTAGAAGGCTTGGAGATTTCTCCAGTAACAGTGGACCAAATCAGATCATGGACTGATCGAGATCCTATGTTGTCCAAAGTACGCAGATTTGTGCAACATGGCTGACCACGAGCAGTTGATTCAGTACTTAAACCATATCAATCAAGACAGTTGGAGCTCAGCATTCAAAACAACTGCTTACTCTGGGGGAATCGAATCGGGATACCTAAGCAGGGAAGAGAGAAGTTGCTGGCTTTGCTTCATGAAGGTCATCCAGGAATTTCTAAGATGAAAGGTTTGGCTCGTAGTTATGTGTGGTGGCCTAACATTAATTCAGACTTGGGAGCACAAGTAAAACAGTGTAACCAGTGTCAAGTCAATCAGCCTTCTCCCCCAGCTGTACCAATGCATCCATGGGAATGGCCAGAAAACCATGGGAGAGAATTCATTTAGACTATGCTGGACCCTTTCTGGGAAAAATGTTTTTAGTTGTTGTTGATGCCCATTCTAAATGGATGGAAATAGAGGTCGTCAGTTCTGGTACTACTCTCAAGCAACGGTTGAACATTTAAGAACAATGTTTGTCAGATTTGGGTTACATAAGGTGATTGTGACGTGGCACTTGTTTCACTAGCAGTGAATTTTCTGAATTTCTAAAGCAAAATCACATCCGCCATTTTAAGACCGCACCTTATCACCCTTCTTCTAATGGTTTAGCTGAGAGAGCTGTTCAGACCTTCAAAATTGGAATGAAGAAGCAGTTGACTGGTACAATACAGACTAAACTCTCACGCTTTCTTTTTCATTACAGACTTTCAACTCACGCAACAACAGGAGTTGCTCCAGCAGAGTTAATCTTGAAACAGAGACCTCGTTCACACCTTGACCTGATTGTACCTAGCCTAAGACAGAGTTTCATAACAGCAACATAGACAGAAGTCACAACATGATAGAACCGCCCAACAACGTACTTTTCAACAGAATGACTTAGTGATGGTTCGTGTTTTTAACAAGGGACCAAAAGGAAATTGGTTACTAGGAACTGTTGCTAGTACCAGTGGTGAGCACTCTTACAAGATCAAATTATCGGATGGTAAAATCGTCCGAAGACATGCGGATCACATTCGCAATAGACAAGGTGACTGTAGTCCTGATCAAGACAATGATACTGATGACATTCCTATTCCAGTTTCCCAGTAGCCACCTACCAGTGGAAGTGTACCAACTGAACTTCACCACTCACAAAGGTATCATAGGCCTCCAGAGCATTATCAGAATTAAGAAGGGAGGAATGTAGTAATCAGAATCCTTAGCTAAGTTGTACTGTGTACTTTAATTTGTTTTTGTACTTAGCTAAGTAATTAACACATGTATTAGCAGCTTTTCTTATGGTTATGTTAATTGTATGTAATAGAGTATAACACACTATTTACGGACTTGTATTGCACCTTGTACTTGGTAAACATGCTATTTAAGGTTTCTTTTTATAGTATAAATATAGCGTCTTGTACCATGTATTTATATTGTTGTGTAGTCTAAGATGAAAGTATTATCCTTAAGCGTGCAATTATTACTGGGCAGATACAACAGGTAGGAAGATTGTCGAAGCTTGGAACAGTCAAGCGGAGTAATTTCGCATGATTATTGACTGTAGAAAGACTGTCCTACTAAGCCGATGTTACTATTCCTCTGTTATGCCATTAAACTTTGTTTCCATAGCTTTGTTGCAATGGAAACGTGACATAATCGAGCATGTGCCTCCACATAATATCTAATTAAAGTTACTTACTATAGTACATGGCAGCCATGGTTGAATTTCGCTGTTTACGGAGTCACATACTACCTTTCCCATACAATTCAATGTGCCCCTAATTTATTACAAATTTTGCAATTGAATTTGGCGACTTTCCAATTAAATTCGTCCCATTTACAATTGAGTTTGTTGCTTTTGCAATTGAATTCGTCCTGTTTGCATTGAATTCATTGGTTTTGCAATACAATTTGTCGTTTTGGCAGTTAAATTCATCTGTAACAAGAATGGCAGCTGGAGAAAACACAAAAACATGGTGTAGCAGCTGCTACAAGAATTTTTTCAAGTACAACAGTAGTAAACAACTCTTTATAAGGCAATAATTCTTCTACAGCACATTCCAAACTCTACTACACCATTCGAGATGGACGTGGTCACTCACAAGCAAGCTTATTAACTTGTCGGACAGCTATCATCTTCAAGTACTACCAGCTCCAATTACCTTCTAGTGTCTCAAGTGTAACCCTCCATGGCATAAATAATTCATCTCTTAATGAACGGTTGGTTTCTTGGAGCCATTTTGTTTATGATGAATTGTAATGCAAACGCAACGAATTCTATGACAAAACCAACGAATTCAACTGCAAAACCAACCAATTCAATTGCAAAACCAACAAATGCAATTGTAAACGGGATGAATTTTATTGCAAAACCGATGAATTCAATTGCAAACAGGACGAATTCAATCGCAAAGGCGACAAATTTAATTGCAAAAACCTGTATCACTATCTCGTTATATTAATACTATTGATGTATCAATACATGGAAGCACTAGCGTACAACTACTACGTACTGCTGTCAAGGGCGTCAGAGTAGGTGCGACCAGTGAGGCCAGAGCCTCACCACTTTTTGGCTCAGTGAGGCTATACCTATTGGATTTTATGGTGCACGGGCCCAACTGACTGTCTTTTTTCATGACCTGAAGTGATAATGATAATCATGTGATATAGGATCACATGTGCCAAGATGGTCAATCTCTTGTGTGCTAGTGAAAATCAGATATTGGGATAACTCCTCTGGGAATTAAACTCTTCAAAAGGTCGAGCATTAATGGTGAAGATGCTCCAAATGAAGTAGTTCTTATTACTCAAGAGGTTTGATTCATAGCTGTGCCTAGCGTTGATTCATTGTACAGTAATACATTATGGAGCTGCAGAACACCCTATATGGTTCATGTAACGTTTTTTGTAGTTGCTGCTCTTTTGTATGGTAAATTTCACCATAATACTTGAATTTTCTATTATGCACTAATTATTGTTATTATCATTATCAAATCGGCCTACCTACCCAAATTTTCTGAGGTTTTGCCCGTGCAACATAAGATCCAGTAGATATAGCCTGAAATAAAAAAACATTTAAACTTGATGAAGCCAAACTAAAAGTAGTTAACATGTAATACTTGGCATCAATTTAGTAGCAATAATGGACAGAAACAACACTAATGTAACCTGTCTTTCACTCAGAATAGCTTCATATCGACTTTGTCCATATTAAGCGCCTCTAAAAATAATTACAGTTATACGAGCTTTGGTTTTGTTTCTCTTTGTAGCTACTTTAGAAACACTTCTTACTGTTTATTAATAGACTCAAATGATAAGGCTAGGAGTTATACAGTACTATGGAGGTGTTTTTTGGTCAGTCTCCATTGAACACTTGCCACAGTACTACAACCCAAGAGTGCCTCCAAATAGCATATCTAAATGTGCAGTTTTAAAAATTTCCTAGGGGCATGCCCCCAAACTGAGCTTACCACTTTCAATTTTACTCTGATGCCCCTGACTGCTGTCATGAAGTAACTTGCATCAATATACATTTGTGACATCATGTATTTACCTCATGTTCATAACAACCATTTAGTCTTTAGCATGAATTGTGAACATATTCATGAGTTTAGCTTGTTAGTATAGTAAGTACTTTGGTGTATACACTTGACAGTATTATTACAGTATTTACATGACTGCTCTATTAAGAGTAAAGACGGACTGATACCACTTTTTACCGATACTTCCGATACGAGTATTTGTACTGAAATTATCTGCTGATACTGATCACGATACCGATACTAAGCATTGAAGCCCAGACAAGTTTACTACAGAAATTTTACTGCTGTGATACATAGCTAGCTATTAAAATATCACGGTAATTGTGCAGTTTATTTGATCAGTCAAGTTTCAAAATATATATTGTATAAGTATATGTAATAGGATGGATGGCTGTGGTATTCAGTCTTAATAGTGCGAGCATTGTAAACAGGAAGGAGTAAAATAGTGCGAGGCGAAGCCGAGCACTATTTCCTTCCTGTTTACAATGCGAGAACTATTAATCCCGAATACCACAGCCATCCATCCTATTGCAAATTAATCCGACAACCATAGCAACTGTTACTAGGCAACAGTAATTCAAAAAATAACTACTGCAAAAGATCAATCACACTTAGCAACCGTTGCTATGGTCTCAAAATAACTTTTACCTTCGCAACGGTTACCTAGCAACCGTTGCTAAGCAACCATGTTGTTATTATTCCTTGGGCATGTATTACTATGGTAACAATAGTTGTCAAGTCAGACATTTACTTCTAATATAAACACACCACACTATTTTAGCCAATCAAATTAGTATTATAGATTTTTGTCAAGAAACCTTGACAAACAGGTGTAATACTAATTCTATTGGCTAATTGCTTGACGTATTTCAATATAATACGTCAAGCTGCTATTGAGAGTATTATGCAGTAACACATTCAGTTGTTGGATTAACAGCTAAACATGATAAACATCGTTGTGGATTACTAATTTCTTGAATTGGGATAGTATTCTAAGCTTATTAATTAGGTAATTAATTGCGTGGGCAGCCAATAATTTTACAATGTTTGTTACAGCCTTGCAACCAAACTTTTTCATGAAAAAGCATGCCAAGTAGTCATAAACTTATTCGTTGAGGAACAACTGCACTGTCATTTAATTACAAAGGATTCGCGTGCTCTAATATATTAGAATACACATGGAGCAATTGTAGCAATACCTGAAAAATAGTACCAAAGGCTTTTTTTGTTACTTTGTTAGCCCAGCTACGTTATTTGCTACTAGAAACTTGCTAGAGATGGTTTAATAAAAGTACTGGTGGTATCTGTACCTCATATTACCAATCCAAGTACGACATCGGTACCGATACTGGTATCAGTATCGATCCACCTTTAATTAAGAGTATTTGATCTTGCACAACCCGCCAACATAAAATAATTGAAAAAAAACATCTTGCAACGAAGTCTTCAGCATATATTAAGCTTCCTGGCCTATGGTGAGTTTAATAAGAATATAGTATGTTTAGCACAATTCAAATATGATTCAAACTCTTAATGGCTTTAATTCACACAGATGTTATGTTACCTATGTATTGTGGCTCAAATTTTACCTATTATGCTTTTGAACAGTGCTCAAAAATCAAGTCTATTTATTATGCCTAAAATTATGCTTTTAAAATCAAAGTTATGCTCAGGAAATGATTATTTTATTAAAGCACAATAGTGTTCCTGACTGCTGTATTAGAGTAAGTGACTGCTCTATTAGAGTATCTCAATCTTATTTTTACAAAGTGCAACCAAGAAATAATTAAGTTACTTTACTTTCTAAATATGAAATGTAGTAATAATGCGCATTGGCAGTGATCATATGCTTTCTTTCAGGCGCGCATTGCACATTTTAATTAAGTTTTCAAATATCATTTCTATTATGCTAGCGTTAAGCTTGATGCTTTTGGTTACCTACTATGCTTTAAATTATGCCAGCATAATTGGCCGGGGCCTACTGTATGTGTGTGTGCACTTGTCTGTTCTTGTCGCTGAGTATGCCATGCATGTGTGCAGAAATGTGGATATACTTACCCAAATCTAGATCCTGGTTTGACCATACAAAAACTTCATCCTGTATATAAATAAAGTTTTACATAATTTATGTGATATCTATAAAGATAGAATATACGGATACCATGTGTACAATCACCAATTAGAAATCTTTATAGTGATGACAATATTGTGACCAGATCTGCAAAAAGGAGTCTTGTAACCTTTCCAAGTGTGTGTGTGTGTGTTTGACAATCCATAACTTGACTTGGGAGCACGGTACCAGCTTGAAATTATGCACACCACTATTGCTTGATGAAATTTTATGGTGTTAACTTTAAAAACACTGAGGAGTTATGAAAAGTCAAAGTTGAATATTTGGAAAGCCAAAAGTCCCCTTTATGCAGATCCAGTCAGTTTCTTATTCACGAAGAGACTCCTACAGAAGTCTCTTAGTACTAAGAGACTCATGGTTGACCACACCACTTAATTAGTTATCCTACTATAAACACAAGAAAGTACTGTCAACAAAACAACAGCACAACCAACCTATGGTTTAGTAGCAAGCTAGTGTTTTTCACCACCCATAGTGGTGAGTTAACTGCAGTGCCAAGAGAAGTATTGGTTTCTTACTTTCCTTTCAAAATGAGCTGAGTTTCTAGCTAGCTATATGACTCCACTTTCACTTCTTCTACACAAGCGATCCATTGGGTCTCATTCATGATAGTTAAATTTCAACTGGGTAGTTGCAAGGATACTCATCTGGTACACCAACATAACCCATTTTTGTGTACTTTCACCACAACTTTTACATGTTTCTCTTGCTGAAACTGATGCAATACATACTTGTTGATGCCACTAAAGTAAGTAGCGTACATCACCAATTTACCACTCTGGCCCTTAAAAATGCAGGTAAATGTTTGAGCGAAGTTTCCCGTGCAGCCATTTCACTAACTTGGCAAAGCAGTGACACAAGACATAGCTCAAGGATTAAAGAATTTTAGTGCACAATTAGCATAAAATATACTTTAGATCAAGACAGTGGCGTAACTAGACTTGTACCGACACCAGGGCCCAGTGCAATAAGTTGAAGCCATATTCACAAGTAAAGCTATTAAAGTAGTCGAATTATCAAAATGATAATTATTTCTAGAGGCGCTTATACCGATAACCTGGAAGTTCGAAGTGATTTCACAATAACGAAAGGTAATATAACTGTTTTGCAGCCAAAAAATGTGTGCAGTTGTCAAGGTCTCAATCGATTATTCGGTGAAATAGTCTTTTTGTACTACTCTATTGCTAATTCCGTGGGCGTGATTTGATTGTTGACACCCGGGCCTGGGCCCGGGTAGGCCTGGGTTTAGTTACGCCACTGGATCAAGATACCAGTACTCTACAATAGAGAAGTTACTTACTCTAATGCTGTACTCAGCAGGATATTTTATTAAACTCTCTTGCTCTGTTGTTAACAAAAACAGCCTTTCTGCTAAGCAATTTTTACTGATTTAAGTCAGGATAGGAATAATTTGAGAAATATTAGTACATTTTGGGAATAACAATACATAAGGTCAACTTATGAAGAAATTTAAAATTTTGTGATTTCCACAAGCCTTCCTTCCCCAAATGCTTTATCTTCCTGCTAGCATACTTGCTAGCCTGCCTGACCACAGTCAACAGAGCTAGAGGCTAAACAATGCACACTATTTTACACCACAATAACAAACTCATGCATGGCATGTACCTTTTTGATGAATGTCTACCCTCTGTGCCTTGCCTTTACCCTTCATCTCCAATCTGTTTAGTTGTCATCTTCTTCATGTAAGAAAATCCTATTTGGCAATTAATTATCCATACCTGCAGAGCTATGTACATGGTGTATATTGATGTCGCGATATCGTTTGATGTGTTTACTGTGAAAGTAAATAAACAGCTGCACTTACAACAATCAGTTTAACTACAGTCAAACAGATTCATGTAGGATACTTCTAAATCAAGATACTCTAGTCACTTTAATACAACAACCTTAGAACAGTCACACATATGTATCATGCAGTAGCTTTGCTATAACAAAAAAAAGTAAAAAACCAGCACATTTAAAATAGATGAATGGTGTTGGCAAGAGTTTGAATCAGTATTTTCAAAGAGGATCTGCCAAAACAGCATGTACCGCTAGTTCTTTCCATTATAAATAAAACACATATAAAAGAATGATTATCATTAGGTGTGAAAACAGTGCTAAACATAAACAACTCACAGTAGTGGTCATGCTTATGATGTTATACAAGAGGTAAATGCTTTCTACTTTCTTGGCAAAGCAACTTACTACTGTGAGTTTTCATACAATTGCACATATTCCTCGCACCATACCTATGTTAACTAATCTGTCTTAGTTCGTATACACTAAGCTAACTAGCCATACAGTACTGACTGCTCACACTACAGCTGTTAAACATACAAGCGTCAACTCACCATATCAGAAACTTTAGTTGGTACATTTAACCTCATATCACTGTTGATCTGAAGGGAGATAATACTTTGGGAAACAAAATCAGCCATGATACTACCAGTGACTTTAAACTCCAACAAATAAGACATCACGGCTTTTGAAATATGGTAAGTAAATTCAACACAACCTTCTTTGATGCCTTTTAATCGAAGTGAATATATCTTTAACTGAAATTCATTGGATATTAGTATTTTAACTTTTTCTTTAATGTCTACAGTGCACTTTTCTGCATTGACTTTTACCCGCAACACAGGTTGTGTTAATTTTTCCTCATATACTTTGTAGTGAAGCACAAGACCATCATCTTCTAGAGCAGAAAGATCAATTTTTGCTAGAAAGTTTTCAAGTATCTTCTGTGCTTCTGAACAGTCAGCCAATTTGATAACTAACTTTAAAATATCATAATCCAGGATATTCCAAAACCGTTTTAATATTCTCCATAATGCATCTATGGATTTTACTTTCTCGGAGATATTTTCATCAAAAATAGGCACCTTTTTACTGCTAACAGCAGAAGTAGCACAAAGTTCTTCAATCAATACAGCAACAGAAATATTGTTCTTATGTAATGCTGCTTTAATTTCTGTTGTCATCTTAGCAAATTCTGCATCAATTTCATCAAAACTTTTTAGCATGACATGGGCCTGTACTGAATCCTTTGATGCAATGCTCGTCTCAACTATTGAATAGTAAAACATGAAATACATAATAAACAATGTCAAATACTACTGTTGTTGTCGTGGATCAGAAATAATTATACTTTAGCAAAGTGCAAATACCACATTTATGGCTATCATGTTCCAACGAAAGATAAGTAATCCATACAGTTGATAAAAATGATTAAACTATATCGGAAAAGTTTTAAAGGTCTAACTATATAGCATGCATGGTTGGCCTGTTACTTCAGTATAACAGTACTGATTAAACTCCCAATATCTTGAGATAACATGGGAGCTGGTGCCTAGATTTTCTTTGATAACTTCACTTACTATATACTTATCATACATTAATAAAGCAATCAACAATTTATCAATGTTTTAAATTATGCACGTGTGGGTTATTGGGTAGCCGCCACCCATTATTCCATTATTGGCATTGACAATATTGGGCAGATCACTTGGTTAGATGAAGTGAACCTAACATTCAAAAAAATTACATCAATAGATGTTGAAAAGAATTCAGTGATATGCCATCAAATTTATTTACTATGACAAGACTAATTAACCTTACCCTTAATGTATCTATTGAAGTACTTGACATTCTATCATACAGTACGATAGTAGCTGTATAGTAGGGATCACAAAGGAGTGGGCGTGGCCCACGAAATAACATCACTCAAAAACCAGCCTCAAGTTTCCTTGACGACGATGAGGTAGTATTGGTGAGGTAAAACTAAGCCCAAACAAGCTTTTAGATCGACCCAAAACGCTTTCAACATGTTGCTACGGAATTTTAAAATTTTTTTTATTCGACAGAATTTTCTATTGACTGACTGAGTAAGTAAGTAACTGACTGACTGATGCCTCCAGACAAGTGTAACTCGATAACAGCTAAGGCTACGGGATTGATTTTTTCATTATTCGACGTCGCTTCGGCCCGACAGGTGCCTTTTGGCATACTGCAGTACGTACAATGCATTCTTCATGGACTTACTAGTGTCCTCCTTTGTGTCCCATTCATCTTTGCTGACAGGGAAAGGTGTCGATTTGGCGCGAGCACGTAATGGCTTCCCTTCTAAATGGAAATAGTCCATATTTTTCATAGCGGCTATTTGGATTGCAGTGGTGCTTTTCAAACAGTTCTTGATTCGTATTGCTGTGTAACAGGTTGAACATAGCCGACAGCGAAGCGTAATGGATATTTCACTTTCAGATGAATTATTAATAAAATTGGGGCACAACACCATTTCTTTTGGTATGCGTAGATTGTAGAGGTGCTTCCAGAAAAGTTCTTGATTCGAAATGCTGTGTAACGGATTGAACATAGCTGACAACCAGGCGTAATGGATACTTCACTTTTCAGACGATAATTGATATAGCTGGGGTGCGCGGCACCATTTCAGATGCGGTATGCGTGGATTCACCAGTCATAATAAAATTATTTACAAAACAAAGTTAACAAACAAGTACACGAAAAAATTAGGAATTTTCAACTAGAGTAGGGACCATAGCACATTGATAAAAAGTACTGAAACAAGTTGCAGTAGTCCATGATATTAAATCACAGTAAAACAATAAGAAGTGTTACATCCCTACTGTGCATTTCCGTTATGGTATCTTGAGCACAGTAGGGATGTAACACTTCTTATTGTTTTATTGTGGTTTAATATCATGGACTACTGCAACTTGTTTCAGTACTTTTTATCAATGTGCTATGGTCCCTACTCTAGTTGAAAATTCCAAATTTTTTTGTGTACTTGTAATTATAGTACTGTAAAAAATTCCAGGCTGTGTAGCTTCTCAGGCACTTGCCTAGACTGCAAGCTATATCTGTGGATCAAGTCACCACCTGGACTAGGATTTATTCTACATTTAACAGAGTTTTTAGTGCTATGTTTCTGACTCTCTGATTTACATGCTTTTTTCTGAATAGCGTTCTTGCAACTCCCTAGAGGGTAAGACAAAATTGAGATGCTCTAATAGACCAGTCACATGGTATCCTTGGATGGGCAGGATGGCAAAAATATTTGGTCAATGCACTGAGTACAGGTAGACTAGGTACAATGATTTATACATAGTACATCATTCACACCAGCTTCCCTCCACAATGTCATTACCAGATGCCATGATTTTGGAATAATTATTATTGTGATTGATGAACTGTTGGTAGTATTTGTTGTCAAGCATTAATTGTATTAAGTTTAGACTGGGATGAAGAAGTGTCAAAAGAATTGTTAGTCAAAAGAACATCATGGTTTTCTGAATTGCCATCACTGTCACAAATATAAGTTCCAAGAAGTTTAGTTACAGAAGATAGTGCAGTCAGTGAGTCTACATACATTTGTGGATGCCTCATAAGATGCTTATGGGGCTGTTGTTCATTTAAGAATAGTGTATCAAGATGAAAGTGTTTCTGTACGATTGATAACATCTAAAACTAAAGTACTGTAGTACCACTACAGACAGTAAGTATTCCTTGTTTGGAATTAATGGGAGCGAGTCTAGGAAATAAATTGGCACGGTCAGTTTCTAATGTGTTTAACATCCAGAAAGAACAGATGAATTTTTGGACTGATAGCATGAATGTTCTGTGTTGGATCAGAGGGCGTAGCAGGGATTTTAAACCATTTATTTCTAACAGAGTTGGTGAAATTCAGATGTCTACATATCCACAAAACTGAATCCTGCAGATTACTTGAAAGAGAAGTAAAATTGTTACAGTTGGCAGAACTAGATGTTTGGTGGGAAGGTCCTCATTGTCTGCACAATGATGAGAAAGTTTGACCAAAATGTGTAATTGAACAAAACCCTGTGGAAGCTACTGAAGAAGATAAGAGGAGTGTTTTGGTGTCAAGTGACATTAGAAGGTTACACTCTTGTAATTGTGTGACTATGGTAAGTTCCAGTTTGACATAAACAAATGTTCATATCTCATGGTGTACTGCAACAAAACAAAGATTTTGAAACACTCTTGAGTAAGCAAATACAATGATATCCATGTTTTCGCTGTTAGAGCCTGTCTTGTTTTACAAATTCATGGAACGTACATGCACTTATTGTTCCCATGTAAACAAATGCTTTGTACTGTAAATTTACTATAGATTTGCTCTATTGTTGGGGTTCTGCAAATCTGTTCACAAATACAGATTAGAAAGCGGTCTCACAAATGGTACCTTAGCAGTGTTGGTTAAGCCCAAATGTTACCTTCAGTACAAATGGTTCCAATAAATTGCAACAAACTTTTAAAATATTCATTTAGTGGAATTTTTACTGCCTGACTGACTGACTAACTATCTGATGCTTCACTAAATATTGGCTATAACTGAAGGCTAAGGGCTTAGTTTTGTTGTCCAGCTGCAGCCCTTTTTGTCATTACCTTGTATGTACAAAACATGCATCAAGGACTTACCATTGTCTCCCATTTCTTTTCACTGACAGTGCATAAAAATTGTATCGATGTCTGTATCACCCTTTTACATATTGCGATGTGATGTATTGATGTATTGTCCCATTCATAGCACACCTATAGCCTCATGTTTAAAATTGATTATTCATAAATTTTAGACCATACCTTCACCAGTCAAAATAGGCAGATGGGTTATACCTTAATATAGTGTTCTAGTAGACATAAGTCCACTACTGATAAATAAGATTACAAAAAAGTTTACATAGGAATTTTAGAAGCTATACACTTAAACAAGGGGATCACATGACCTGTAGTACAAATTTAATCCCATGCTGGTTTATTGCTAGTTATATGTGCTAAGCAAGAATTAAATTTGCACTTCAGGTGATGGTCTTTTGTTTCAGCACTTTTCATTGTAATGGACCCTATTATACTACAGTTTATATAACTCTTAAAATTCCTTACACTTATACAACCGTAGAGAGGTGAAAAAGTAATCCACTTTGAATGACCTGTTGTCTAATGCAAATTGCTAACATCACTGACGTATTTCCCCAACTGCCCCTCACCCCAACATAAAGTGGTCTTACTTTTTTTTCTGAGCTTTTGCTCTATTTGTTGAGCTAAAGTATTTAACTGGATACATGGACTTTTGAGTGCTTCTAGCAACTGATTCCAGCTACCATCTGGTTTTGACTCTAACCACTTTTCCAACATACATTTACAACACCCCATGACATCTTGTGGGTGATCTTTTTCAATCACTTTCAGTATGGCAGGATCTAGTAACAATACACCAATATCCCTCCATCTGTCTGCGGCTTCTTGTAATACATGAATGTACAGATCTTTTAGAGAGGGATGGTCTTCACCTATACACAAAAAATGAATAGTATACATCAAAAACATAATGAGACTGTGATACGAAGGACAATGCAAAGTACACATTTCACTTCAGCAAAAAAAACAAAAAAAACAGCATGCGTTGTAGTGAAATTACTACTTTTCAGCCAGTAATTCTCTGTTAACAACAGTGGTATGTAGAAGATCAGGGGCGGGTCCAGGAGCTGGCAAGGGGAGGGGCACAAATTGTAGGTGGTTGGAAAAGCCAGATTCTCTTGTTAGTTGCTGCATTTTTGAAGCAGCAAATAATCACTTCTTAGTAGTGTCTCAACTGTTGATTTTTGCCATTTTGGCCTTTGAAGATGGTTGTGAAGTCTTTAAAGCTATTTAAAAGGCTATGAATGTCTTGAACAACAGCAACACAATAAATATTGTTAGAGGCACTTAGTACGCGGGTGACAATTTCACAGCTAGTTAGACTTTTGTCTGCTTTGGTTGCAGGTGAATCTGTAAAATAATGGTTTCAATTGATCTTGGTCTTTATCAAAAGAAGTATGGCTCCTCCACAAGGGGGGTGGGGGTATTTGGGGCAAATGTCTCATCCTGGATCCACCATTGAAGATGGTCCCATAGCAACCAGTAGTGGAAAACAGCAAAGGAATTAGGTTGTTACTGATGCACCTTCTCTAGTATAATTGTATGTGTGTCATTTCTTTTATTTAAGCATAGTGATGTAATACTAGCGGAGACATAGGAGACACAAAAGGAATAGTGTAAAAGGGTTGAACACGTGCTATTTAGGCTTGAACCAATTACAAAACAGCAAAGGAATTAAGTCTTCACTGTGTTACTGATGTACCGTACCTTCTCTAGTATTGTATGTGTGTCATTTCTTTTATTTAAGCATAGTGATATAATACTAGCAGAGACATAGGAGACGCAAAAAGAATAGTGTAAAAGGGTTGAACACGTGCTATTTAGGCTTGAACCAATTATGCTTTGAAAATGCTTTTGAGCCCAGCCTATTAAGCTCAAAATTATGCTTTCAAAATCACCATTATATCAGAAAATGAACATGTATACTGTCAAGGTGTACCCCAACATTTGGTGAGATACCATCTTCTCAGTTGCAGGAGACTTGCAACATTGGAGACCAAATTGCATTCTGGGTGATTTTTTTTCTTGCGTGGTACTACAAAAAGGAGTAGTTTACCTCGCAGTCTGCTCTTAGAAGTGTGTGCTTTAACACATTTTGTGGTTTATCAAAGTAGGAAGCCATACGACTCTAAACATAAAGTTTTTCATTGCAGTTTTAATTGTGTTGTGTGTACTAATAGACTTCTTCATGTCACAATGTTTACTTGATATACAACCTTCAATACAAAATTCAACAGCTTGCATTCAAGGCTATTTACATCACTGCAGACCTTACACCTATGGAACAACAGAAAAATAAACTATTGAGAGAGCAACTTAAACAAATGAACAAGGATGGCAATCATTATGTTATAAAAAACGGGGCCATTGTGCAGAAAAGAATATAGAGGTCACCTCTAGCTCTTCTCTGCACTGAATGTTATGACTCTCATGACTCTAACTGTTTAAGTCAGTCAAATGTTTTAACTAGTCCTGTTAATTCTGACCAAAACTCACAAACTGTACATAACTTACTCAAAACGATCGTTGTCAACTGCCGAAGCATTAAATCTAAGAAAGCCATGTTTAATTGTATGATAGAAGAACACACACCTGATGTTATCGCTGGCACAGAGTCCTGGTTAACACCATCCATCTATTCCAATGAAATTTTTCCAGCTAATTATAATGTTTTTAGAAAAGACCGCTCAGATGGTTATGGGAGAGTATTTTTAGCAATAAGAAATAATGTGACCTGTGAAACTCTATCAATTGACTCTCAATGTGAGATTGTGGTGTGTAAAGTTTCTACAAACAGTCCATGTTCTATTATTATATGTTGTGTATACAGACCCCCTAACTGTGATTTAGAGTACCTTCAAGAGTTACATAAAGTATTAGAATCTTTAGTACTATCCTACCCAAACTCAATGATTTGGATCACAGGAGATTTAAACTTACCCAATGTTGATTGGAGTAATAACGCTGTAACGACTACTTCTTACTCAACACCTTTGTATACCACTTTTTGGATTTTATACTAACTTACTGTTTTACACAAATTGTTGACTTTCCTACTAGAGGTAGAAACATTCTCGATATATTTTGTACAAATAGACCAGCTATGATTAATGAATGCTTTCCCATACCTGGCATTAGTGACCATGAGGCACTATACATTCAATCTTACATTTCAATCCCATCACCTTCAAAAATTAAAAAGAAAATTTATCTATGGTCTAAAGCAAACCTCAGTGATATCCAACAAGTCGCATCAGATCTGTGTTTAGATTACAAAGTACCCTCCAAGAATTGTCCATCTACAACCAGCCAACCTTGGATAACTAACAGAGTTAGACGCTTATGCCGCAAAAAGAAACGTTACTTTAGATAAGCTCGGCAAAGTAGTCTTCCCGAACACTGGGAGAGATATCAACTATGTAAAACAGAATGTAGAAGAGAATGCAGAAGAGAATGCAGAAATGCTCATAATAAATATGTTGCTAATCTCATCAAAGAAAATTCAATTTGTAAAAAGTTTTGGTCTTTCATTAAAAGTAAGAAGAAAGATTATTGTGGCATTGCACCATTGAAAGTTAATGAAACTATTGTTAATGACCCACAACAGAAAGCAGAAACACTTAACTACGTACTTTAGCTCTGTATATACCCAAGATGATAGTCCAAGTATATCATGCCCTAATGTGTGTGATATTGTTGAGATGCCCCCTATTAATGTAGACAATGATGGAGTTCTTAAGCTCCTTTTAGACCTGCAACCTCACAAGGCTACTGGACCAGACAAAATACCAACATGTCTCCTGAAAGAAGTTGCATATATCATTGTACCAGTTCTGATATTATTATTTCAAGCTTCACTGGATCAAGCTTGCTTACCTGACGAATGGAAGACAGCTAACGTTTGTCCAATATTTAAGAAAAACAATCGCTCTAACCCATCCAACTATCAACCGGTCTCATTAACATGTGTGTGCTGCAAGCTTCTGGAACATATCATTTATTCTAATATCATGCATCATCTTGATGACAATAGTAACTTGATAGATGAACAACATGGCTTTCGTGGTAAGAGATCATGTGAAACTCAGTTAATTACTGTTATCAATGATTTTGCTACTAACTTGAATAATGGGCTGCAAACTGATGTCATTCTTTTGGATCTGACGAAAGCATTCGATAAAGTATCTCACGAACTATTGTGTGGTAAGCTGTATAATTATGGAATCAGAGGTAACACCCTTGGTTGGATTCAAAACTTTTTAAAACACAGAACCCAATGGGTGTTGGTGGACGGTTGTACTAGCGCACCATCTAGTGTAACATCAGGGGTTCCTCAGGGCACAGTGCTAGCCCCATTACTGTTCCTATGCTACATCAACGACATATCTCATGATATCAGATCAACAGTGAAGCTATATGCTGATGATGACATTCTAATTTACAGACCAATACTTACCATTGAAGATTGTGAAACCTTACAAAGTGACTTGGATCGTCTTCAGTCATGGGCAAATAAATGGAAAATGTGCTTCAACCCTAAAAAGTGTGAGTTTATACGTATATCTAATATTAAGCACCCCATCATCTCTCAGTATACTATCCAAAACACAGATATCCAGTGTGTTCCTCATGTCACGTATCTAGGTGTAACTATAGACCAGCACCTCACCTGGAATCAACACACTACTAATATCTCAAATAAAGCCAACTCAATCAGAGGCTTTCTTCAGCGAAACATACAGTAAGTTCATGCCCAATAACAGACAAAGAAACATGCTATAAGACAATGGTAAGACCTATTCTTGAGTATGCCTCACCAGTATGGTCTCCTTTTACTGAACTCAATATCCTGAAACTAGAAACGGTTCAAAGAAGAGCTGTTAGATTTATAATGAATGACTTTTCTAGATATTCATCGGTGACAAGTATGATAGAACAACTAGGGTTGCCAATGCTCAAACAACGAAGAAATGAAGCAAAATTGATAATGATGTACAAGATACTGAACAATTCTGTACTTATAGACCATAACCTAGAATACAACACTAACCATACTCGAGGGCACCCCTTCAAACTAGTTACATTGCCAACCAGAATTAATGCTTACCACAATTCTTTTTTTCCTTCAACTGTCACGTTATGGAACAATCTGCCGGTGGAGGTTGTTACTTCTAGTAACTTAGAACATTTTAGAGTTGTAACAGTTATTTTTATAACTGACTATATTATTTTCTTATCAAAATATGTACACTTTTCCTCTTATAGAGGTTGTACATTAATCAAATATAATATAATAATATAGAAAAAATTAAATTTCGTGCAGTTAAAGAAAGACTGATGAGTTATTATCATTTCAAGATAGCAAATAGAAAGCACCATGATACTTTCTGGTACAAATCAGCAAGTAGCTGATATTTAATGGCCCTGTTCCTTGGCTTCCAGCTGCATTCAGTAAAGGTATTAGCAGACTATATAGCTAGCTCAGGAATGAAAAGCAGGTATTGGAATGAACAATGGGAGAATGATGTTGATATACAACCAATTGCAATTAACAAATATTTAACATTGAACCTTTATCATTCAGTTGTGTTCTATATTCACTCTTGCTGTATCCTAAATAAATTTCTTTTAACTCCAATTGACTGGTAATTTGGCCACCTTTTTAATAGTTAGTGTATAGAGCAAAAAAGAGCTGGTGCAAAAGGAGCAGAGGGCACACACTAATTGGAATTCCAAAAGGCACACGCCACTGGTGAGTTATTATGGAATTAAAATGTTGGCTGTGCACTGCTTTGTTTGGCCTCCAGCCTTGTGACTGTGGTCAGACAGGCTGGCAGGCAGGCAGGTACATGTAGGCTGGCAGGCAGGCAGGTACATGTAGGCTGGCAGGCAAATGGAAATTCGAGTTTTGGTGATTTTTTTAAAAAAATTCTATATCAATGCTGTATTTGATGTTAGACGAAATAATATTATTCTGTAAAGGTGATTTTTGTCATGTAAGATGTCTCTAGGATGGTTTTTGAAGGAGGCATTTTAGGCGGTGCTTGTCACTTTTGGAGGTATCCCTACTTTAACAGTATTACCGTACTGCTTGATATCCTTAAAAAGAATTTGAAATAGTTATGCCTGGTATACTTAAATGAAATCATTATTAAACTTGTAATGGGATATGACCATAACATACTGTATTCTCATGTACGGTATGCATCAAAACAAAGTTAACCTAGCGGTAGCCGTACTATGGTTGTAGTACAAAACTTTTACAATATTACTACAGTATGGGAGTGGTCGTACTACACTAGTAATACACTTCTTACTATGACTTGGTTCTACACCTACAGTAACTACAATAAGTATTACGATGTATAAATTTTATCCCTATAGCTGTTCTGATTTATATTGCAGTACAATTATGTACCAAAATAGCATTATATTACCTTCTCCATTCTGTAGGAAGACTAAGAAGTAACTATCTGCAGCAGAGGCGTAGGAAGATATTTCAGGCAGGGGTGCTGAGGTGGAGGGCAGACTCACCTGCAGGGGTCTGGGGGGCTGCCCCCCCAGACGCTGACGACATTTTCATAATTGTATGGCTCAAATCATTGGAAATTACATATATTTCAAGGACAAAACAATGATCACATATATGCACATAGCACATTATACAAAAATCGTTATTTATAGTACCATATCACTTATATTTATTTATTTCCTAGTGTTAGCTAAATGTAAATGCTTTAACAATTAAATCATCAATTCTGTTCTGAAGCAGATGCATTAACAAGTTCTTCAGTTAACATGCACTACCAGACTACTTAACACTTTGTACACTAGAGAAGGATCTCTGTTGTTGTAATTGTAACAGCTACCATCAATAAACAGGGAGAAGGGGTACACCCAACACACGTACTTGGGTATATACTGACACAGAAATATATACACACTTCTTATTCAATATTATCCACATTATTACTGTTACTAGCGGTGTTTGCTGTGTCATCACCTTCGCCTTCATCACTTCCATAAACATTATAACTGGAATATGTTAGTTGCAATCTTGTACTCCAATCCTATTCATCTCTGCACATGGGAGACACGTGACATCGTGTTAGATTGTGAATCCATCATTTTCTGTACTTCTGAATCACAAATAATCGCACTAGTGTTAAACAGCTAGCCAATGGCGAGCTGCAACATCGGAATCGTCAAGGTAATAATCGTCATCGTGACCGTCACAGAATCCATATATCGATCTATGTAGAATCCCTTTTGTCTGATCACGTGATCTATTTTAATTACTTATGGCGTGCGTAGAAAAATTTGTGGGGGTGCTCCAGCACCCGTTGCACCCGTGCTTCCTACGCCCCTGTGCAGGAAGCTATACATGCGTAGCTAGTGGAAGAATACTGGGACAAGCATCATGGTATTAGGACTCTACATCAGTTGAAGCAACTTCTCACAACTTCAGTTCAGAATGCCTAGCTCTGCTGTGTTGACAGTTAGTGTTCCGTGCATTAATAGTCACGTACTGCAGCCTTTTACATCTCAGAATGGTCATGCAGTAAAGGCGTTGGGGCCTTAACTATTCTCTACAAAGTGTGATGAAAGTGAACTACAACACTGGGGACATTAGCTATAAGGTAACTAGCTATAAATGTCTATTTTTTCAATATCTCGCTATAACCACCATAAAATTGTTATTACACTCAGTTTATACAACAGCCATAGCTTACTCGTATAATAGTTTCCTGGCCACATCACTGTATTGTGTTGGGTACAAGCTGTCCTCGTTACTGTTTAATATGCTTGTACCAATACTGGGACTTGCTCTGGGAGTTCCCCATGACTGACTGTATGCTTGTCAGCTAATTGCAGGTACTGCAATTTGTAGCAACTTACGCTCATACCAACAACCTCCTATGTAGCTATAATTCAGACACGCATGCAGTGTGGACTGTATACTGTACGATGAAGAAGACTCAGGAGGGCTGAACTGTGGACTGTTCGATGATACATATAATGGCGAGGCCTTCCAGTGGCTCATTTCGATCACAAGGACTCCACAGTGACCTAGTAAACTTGTCAGTGACTTGACCCCACTACGTACTGTCTTGTAAGCACCGTGCATGTCTTGAACTTAATTCTTCCTAGTCACTGTTCTAAAAAGACTTTATAACATGTACCTATTTATTCCAAAAATAGCAATATTTGTATTTGGCTGTAGACTGAATAGAAAACTATGTCAGTGTCCTAGAATTAATTGTAGCTCAACACTGATTAGGCCTTTGTCTATTTTACAAGCTGTATATGTGCTGAGCTCGGTGCTGAGGACTACATTTATGACTACACTACACTACACTACATTAACTTTGTTTTGACACATACCGTATTTCATAATTCATCAATTATTTCGTGATTCATTAATTATCGCTATAAGGAGCATAACTTGAACAACCGCTTCAAACCACAAATGCTCAACATTTTTATAGTTCTTTTGACAAAACCTTGAGTCTGCCCTTCATTATTATTTGTGTTTGAGAAGGACATGCCCTTTCGACTTGAAACGATGTGTAATTTCAGATGACCACATACAGGGAACAGTAGAAATGGAACCAGAAACAGAAAATGGAAGTGGTCCAATCTTCATAAAAATAATATACATGTATGCTATAGTAAAACCCTTGTTTAGTGGCCACCTCTTAAAGGCCTTCTTGTTACAAAAATCATCTCTGTACAAAAATATGTTGTGTTAAGGTCCCAAAGACAGCCAAGGCATACTTAATAACTTCATTGATGAGACCATTTCATATAGTGGCTACTTTCTTACAGTGACCACTTCCTTAAAATGACCACCTCCTTACAAGACCACTTCTTTCCAAAGACTTTATTTCATTAATACCAACATGATGTTAGAGACTCTATTAACAAAACACCCTAGGTTGCCTCAAAAAAGCTAGGCACTTACATAAGGTCACCTTCTTATGAGACTTCATTTTTTGATAGTAGGTTATTATGTGATAGTTAACATGGGCATGAGTGGTTTGCCTGAAATTACCTGAAACACTGAAACATACACATGAGCATGAGGGCTGAAGGCCCGAGTGCAAATACATATATTTCAAGCAAATCACACATGCCCATGTTATCTATACAAGTACACGAAAAAATTTGGAATTTCAACTAGAGTAGGGACCATAGCACATCGATAAAAAGTATTGAAACACTTTGGAGTAGTCCATGATATTAAATCACAGTAAAACAATAAGAAGTGTTATATCCCTACTGTGCTCAAGATACCATAACGGAAATGCACAGTAGGGATATAACACTTCTTATTGTTTTACTGTGATTTAATATCATGGACTACTCCAACTTGTTTCAGTACTTTTTATCGATGTGCTATGGTCCCTACTCTAGTTGAAAATTCCAAATTTTTTCGTGTACTTGTTTGTAAACTTTTTTTTGTAAATAATTTTATTATGACTGGTGAACCCACACATACCGCATCTGAAATGGTGCCGTGCGCCCCAGCTATATCAATTATCGGAGTATCCGTTACGCTTGGTTGTCAGCTATGTTCAACCCGTTACACGGCAATACGAATCAAGAACTTTTCCGGAAGCACCTCTACAATCTACGAATACCAAAATAAATGGTGCCACGCTCCAATTTTATTAATTATTGTCTGAAAAGTGAAGTATCCATTACGCTTTGCTGTCGGCTATGTTCAACCCGTTACACAGCAATACGAATCAAGAACTGATTGAAAAGCATCCCTACAATCAAAATAGCCACTATGAAAAATACGGACGATTTCCGTTTTGAAGGGAAGTCATCATGTGCTACTGCCAAATCGACACCTTTCCCTGTCAGCCAAGATGAATGGGACACAAAGGAGGACACTGGTAAGTCCATGAAGAATGCATTGTACGTACTGCGGTATACCAAAAGGCATCTGTCGGGCCGAAGCAACGTCGAACAGTGAAAAAATCAAGCCCGTAGCCTTACCGTTATCGAGTTACGCTTGTCTGAAGGCATCAGTCAATCAGTCAGTCACTTACTCAGTCAGTCAGTAGAAAATTCTCTCGAATAAAATTTTTTTTAAATTCCGTAGCAACTAGTTGAAAGCGTTTCGGGTCGATCTGAAAGCTTGTTTGGGTTTAGTTTTACTTCACCAATACTGCCTCATCATTGTCAGGGAAAACTGAGGCTGGTTTTTGGGTGATGTTATTTCATGGGCCATGCCTACTCTTTTGTGGTCCCTACTAATACAGTTACTATCGTACTGTATGATACATAAAGCTGTCTGTCTATCTGTCCGTCTCTTTCGTGACGCTGCTAACTCAACAACCAAAGCACATATCGACACAGGACTTTAACGAATTTAAGAGCTCATCATCTGGCAATTCCAAGTTTGTTGTTACAAATCGCTATGTACTTCCATTCATTCTGTATAAAACATTAAAGGCGTTGGTGTAGAGGAAAACTTGAGCTACATTCCTGTCAAAACAGCAAATGCATTATTGCATAGAACTGCTAACCCAAAAGTCCAGGGTTTGATTCCTGCCCATGACAACTTTTTCTCTCAGTGCCACCTTTTCATGACACACCTTTTCATATGTCAGCTATTGACGACGCTTACTCGGCAATCTGTGCACGTATCAATACGATTCACACTCAAAATGAAACACTCATCATCTGGCTACATCACAAAGTTTATTGCAAGCTTCTACGTGCGTTGCTTCTACATGCATTGCTTCATTCACTATAACACATTGAAGGCCATGATGCACAGAAAACTTCAGCTGCATTCCATTGTTAACCACACAATCAGCTGGTAAAGTACCTCCCTGAAGTTGTTGTGGTTACTGCTGTGTAGGGTGAGGGTGAGGATTTGAATCCTGGCAGTGATAAAAAAAAATATTTTTATTTTATATACTTTGTTGGTGCATATACTTTTTCTAGGGTAGTAGGAAAAGGCGGATATGGGTGGACACGGACACGGACATTAGGAATGCACAACTTGGATTTTGCCATGAAAACCACTCAGATGGAGAGTGTTTTGTTATCCTCGCCATCCTACGAGTTGAAAAACGTTGGGTTAGGGTGAGAAGTAGTGCTATAGTTTATTCACCAATCATTTCCGCACATTTTCAAATACAGACAAGCCTCTGTCACGAAGCTACCACTCTGCATGGACTAACCACTCTACAAGCAAGCTTATCTATCTAGGCCTTTAGTGAACTCCATACATTTTCCATAAACAATTCAATAGCACTGATTAAAACGTTTAACTCGCGAAACCAAAATTCTCCGTAATATCTCTAGGATACACCCCGTTCATCATAACTGAACTTACTACTGTAGCTGCTGACCTATAATCGAAAATTTTAGTTATGCATATACAATATATCCAGTGGCTGCACTCATATTGGCTTGGGTGATTGATTGCCCTGTACAGGCTATCAGCCTGATAAGTGTTACATATTAGCTGTAACACAGGGCATTTGGGCTTTGTTTGATATGTATGCCATCTGCCCTCAGGCCTGTGGCCCTCGGGCAGTTGGGCACACATATCAGGCAAAGCCCTCATGCCCATGTTACAACTATTACACGTACATACACACATGCACACATACACACATGTACACATACACACACACACACAGTTTTCAGAAAACAATTTCAGCAAACCAGACGAGAACCAAGCTGGCCTTCGACCGGCTGTGGGCACATGCCTGGTTTAAAAATTCCCATACTTAATTAATGGTGATTTAATTCCCAGCAATATGATACTTACGTATGCACTTATCAATGTCAAGCCCCACCTCTAACTCCAGGGGTCTTCAATACCAACTGAGGATGGGTAGTTGGAAAGGTGGACACAGACATAGATGCAGACATGGACATTTCAAAATACACTTTTACATTTATATAACAGTTGGTTTTTGTACCTAACAATGGTAGTCTTTGATTCCAAACACAGACATCGTATTTGAGTAGCGCTTATACATTTATAAGCGTATGTGCAGAGGAGAGGTTAGCATGCTGCAGAGCACACATATACCATATACTCCTGACTTGTGCACACATTCTAGAAATCACACTCACAGAGATTCAGCTGGCATGCCCCAACTTAGCCTCGTAAGTATATAGACCTGCATCAAACATGCCAGCATAATAGGCTAGAGTACTATGCTAGCATATTAGGTGATATTTAGCTTAATTCCTTGAAAATAAATCAATACTCCCTTATAGAGCAGTCAGTGGAAAATGCAAACTGACTTCAATAATGCACTCAATTGTACAATAGCTCCTTAGATTGATACTCCCTAATAGAACAGTCGTTTTGTAGTGAAACACTCTAATAGAACATCCACTGGTTAAAATTTCCAAGAAAATAATCAAGCATAATGGGAACACTGAACAGCATAATACATAGGAAATTCCTGAAAGCATTTTTGGCAAATTTTTTTTAGCAGATATAAGCACCTGTGCCTTATACTGAAAGATGTGAGCTCCTGGATCTGGCCTGCTAGTAAACTATACAATTACATAACTGCATTCGATTCCTAGAGCATGTGTACAATAGTATATATAATACTTGTAGTGTGCTCTGCACATGCACTTATAAAAGGATAAATGCTACTCGAAGATGATGTCTGTGTCTGGAAGTTAAGAGCACTGTACAGAACAACATTAGAGACGAAAAACAACTGTTGTATAAATGTAGAAGTGTATTTTGAAAATATTCGTGTCCGTGTCCACATCCATATCTGCCCATATCTGCCTTTTCCAGCTACCTACTGAGGATTTCACTTATATCTTTGGCTCCACCCCTGGGGATTTGACACCTTGATCCAAAATCATTTTATTTGTAAATTCCGATTCCCTATTGCAGAGCTTATGATAATGTCCAGACACTGGACAAAAACTGCAAAGATGTCTGTCCATATTGTCTGGTAACAATGTCCCATCAAAGCAATATAATATATCATATACCATATTATACAATACACCATATTCCTGATGCCTTCAGTCAAGCGTAGTGGAAAACTGGCTACAGCTACAGCCCTAATTCTTTCACAGAAACGTTTCTAGTTTGCTTAAGAAAAGCCTTTGGTATATTCATAAACATACAATGAGTGCGCTATTGTGTTACCTATTATCCTTCTTTACCATGGCCATCAGTCAAGGTTCTCCACTGATAGTGTTAATAGACTATAGTAGGGCTTCCATCTACAGGTGTACATTGTATCAAATACACATGGCATTGTACCAAACTATTTGATAACACGTGGCTCAGTCGTTTTTGAATTTGGCATATAGTAAAAAACTTTGGTGGTAAAAAAGTTTGGCAAAAACCCACTATTGTAAAAAAAACTTTGGCGAATGGTGAAATTTTTTGATAGAACGTAGCTACCATGTACTGCATACATGCAAGTGCAAGTGATTAAACAACTTGCCAGTTAAGGGGCGTGTCAGCCATTCCAATCGCGAGTCTTTATCCCTCTTAGTAAGGGATGGCAACTCATGATGGAAACAGCTGCCACGCCTCTTAATTGGCAAGTCTTAATCGCTTGCACGTAGCGATGTTGCATTCGAGTGGTAGCTATCATACAACTAGCAAAGTTGTTTGTGTTTCTAAACGTCAAGCTAAACGCATTTCTTTGCTGTAACCACACTATGTGTAGTTACATGAATGCCAAGCTAAACGCATTTCTTTGCTGTAACCACACTATGTGTAGTTACGTGAATCCAACTTACTATAGTTTAGCAATATAGTGGTGCACATGTGTTGACAGCTTGCATTAACTCCAAAACAATATTGTGACTGGTTTCCAGGATATTTAGTAGTCATGAGCTTGCAAGAAAAGTTCACAAACAAGTATAAGTAAAAATTAAGAATTATAAATTAGAGTAGGGACAGTGTATAGTACTGCAATAAAAAGCAAGGGCGGCAGAACAGGGGGGGGGTACGTGCTCCCCTAATAAAAAAGTAAGAGGGCAGTGCCCCCAATGCCATTACATAGAAACAGAAGGGTACTAATGTACAATGGCTTACTTATGCAGATACACAACTTACAGCTTAGCAAATCACATGATGTATCCAAACCACAATCGATTCCTATACTTTTACGTGCACAGTTGAAGCTCACATGAGGAATTGGTTTATATTATGTTCTGTAAAAAGATGTGACCAGTCAGCTGGGGTGCTGTTTCTAGAGATAAGTCATTGTTATAATGATGTATTGGAATAGAGTAACATATTTCATGAATTAAACTGGATGGAAACAGTAAGTGTACTGAGTACTCTAATTGGAGAGCAGTAACTGTTGTACGTGTAAATAGATCACTACTAACAATATACAGGAAGGTTTGTCAACATTTTATTTAATGGATGATCATCAGTAAGGTATTGCCTCGGATATTGCGGTTGATTGTAATGTAAATCACGTGACCTACCGATCATTGTCTTTTACATGAAAGGTTTCACAGTAGCTACAGGATTATAGTGGATGAAGTAAACAGTGATGTGCTATGTACAATATGTAGCAGTAGTCAATAGCTAGCATAAATAAGTTTGTACATGCACTATACTCAATAGTACACAATAGCTAGATAGGTGTGCATAACGCAATTTTTAGCCCATATGAAGATGGGCTCCAAAATGTATGCAGAATCAAACTGTTTGTAAGTTCTCCTGCTACTGGGAATTAAGCACTTGACCTTGAAAGGTGGTGGGCATCTGTCTTGGAATACCAGGTTGTGATTGTTTCAAGTACCCCCCCCAATTGTGGCCGCCCTTGAAAAAAGCAATGAAACAAGCTGGATCGGAGTAGTACGTATGTCCAAAAGAACAATAAGAAGTGAATATCCCTACTGTGCATTTTGAGTGTGGCACGGTAGGGATATTCACTTCTTATTGTTTTATTTGGACATTACGTATTACTCCGATCCAGCTTGTTTCAATGCTTTTTATTGCAGAACTATACACTGTCCCTACTCTAATTTAAAATTCCTAATTTTTCGTATACTTGTATATAGCACATTGCATTAGTTCACCGCCATCACATGTTAAATTATCGCGTTTTCAGTATATGTGATCGGATCTGCGAAAACCCGACATAATCATACATTTTTCAAATTCCTGTTTGTTAAATATTTATAATCTACTTAGCCAAGTGTACCCTCTGGCAAAGTTTCAGCCTCATATGCTAATAACTTTAAGAGTTACAGCCCTACAAAGTAGCAACAACAGAAAAATTGATTTGTACAGCAAGTATAGGGAAAATAAATTACAGGCGCCTACAAAAACGGTTGTAACTTATTAACGAATTGAGGTGTGGAGCTACACTTTTCACCAAACTATTTGCCATGAACAGGGGAATCAATTACTGGGTAAGTTTTTCCTTTACTCACCCTTCTTCACTGCATACAAAGGAAAAATTCTTGATGAAAAATCAATCACGTACGATCACTTCGACATGACGTAAACAAGTGCTCATAACTTCTGTATCCTTGGGTCTACTGCAACAAAACAAACATTTTCCGACTCTTCTTGAGCAGGTAAATAAGATGATATCCAGAGTTTTATTGTTAGTCCCTTCCTTTGCTAAGAAACAGGCGTTCAAAAAATTTACGGATTTTTTTCAATAATACGCAAATATTTCACTCATTGCATTCAATGCTTTATACTGTAAGTTTAGGCTTGCGTGATTGTGTCAGGTTTCGCAGATCCAGTCACATACACAGCAAAAATAGTGTTCCAATACTACATATTCTAACCTCATCTTTATTCAGTATTGGAACAACTAATATTAAAAACTCCTTATAACGAGACTAAACGAACCTCAAATATATAAATGACTCTAATGTTATTAACAATTGGGGGCTGTGGTCTGTTTTTGTTTGAGTCAAGGTAGAATATTTGGACTATTAGTTCCAACACCAAAACATAGACGGAATAAATACAGTCAGTATTTGTGTATGAATTATGCTGTGATATTTTCAGCAGTGGCATATGGTCTATTAATTTTTATGTAAATAGTACTAACACATATAGTACCTCACTTATTAGCCTAAAGGTACATGATTATATAATACAGACTAGCATACCACCAGTAAAGCAAGAAATATTTTGGTATTAAATATTTGCGCATTGCAAGTTTGTAAAATTAGAAATGATAGTGGAACAAATTTTCATGGTTTGGACAGACTTCTGGATCATTCCACACAACTTGTATGTGGGCTGTAAATACTTAGTGAATGAGATGCTCGTGAAATTCACGAAAATTTCTTGCTTTACGGGTTGTTCATAAACATGGCGGACATTACAGTTGTCAAGGAGATGAATACTTTATTGCCCCACCCTACCCGGGTGGAGCATGTTAATAATATGTGTAATAAACGAGTATATTCTATGCAATACAACTACAGTATACTAATGACAAAATAGCGATTTCAACCTCACAGCTTACTAGCAACGGTATGCCACACTCCATTCAGCATTTCAATGGCCACGCCCAAACACACTGTTGCTATCACAGCAAAAATAGTGTCCCAATACTACATATTCTACCCCATCTTTATTCAGTATTGGAACAACTATTTTAACAAACTCCCTATAACGAGACCAAACGAACCTCAAATCTATAAATGACTCTAATGTTATTCACTATTGGGGGCTGTGGTCTGTTTTTGTTTGAGCCAAGGTAGAATTTTTGGACTATTAGTTCCACATATCAAAACATATGTATGGGATTTGTCAAATCAAACATTTTCAGGTGGTCAACATTAAAAGTTTTCAAACACTGGGTTAAACCTTTAAAAATTAAGAATTATGCATTAAATAAATCTAATATCTGTTTAATATGTTTTTTGAAACCTCAACTTGGTAAAACAGACTGATCATAAAATCTCATCATTCCTTGTCATTTGTTGTCCAATACAAAATACACGTATTTTACACCACACACAAAAACACTAATTTACAACCTTTAACTCACAAAATTTCTACAGCACACCATACAATAAAAGAAAGCCCTTGAATTTCTCTATCCAATTCCGACCGTACAAATGGGAAAATGTCGCCATAGCGACAGTTATTTACTGCTGATGATGACATAATATGCGCTCCATACATTAACCTATTGGAAAATTTAATTATCTCGCCGGGAAAATCCCAATTTACAAGTTGTTATCCTCAACCAAATTCGTTAAATTTGGTATCATTCTACGCAGCGAAGAATGCTTAATAAGATTCCGACCATACTTAAACAGGTTAGTTTATAGAAATATGTTTAAAAACAGGTGTTTTACGGGCATTCTGAACACGTAAATTTCGCGGTACAAGGCTCCTTTTTAGCTTCCTCTTCATTACTACACAAAGAACTTACACATGAATCGAATCGCCTTTCATCAAGGAATCTGATAAACCAAACTTCGTGTCTGTCAACCAAAGTACGCGGAAGTTATGGCGCCTTGTTTAGAGGACGGTGTTATTTTATACGGAACGGCATTCGGAAATCCGGAATATCTTACACAAGTTTTGATATGAACACCTAAACATAGACAGAATAAATAGACACAATCCAAAACTACGTAATCGTCATAGCAACAGCTTTCCACCATTTTGAATGGGGCCAGTATCAATTATTACGATTGCGCTGATGATGAATAAAGCTCGAACTAGGGGGTATTGTCAAACAATTGGCCGTGGAAGTATTCAAGGTTGTAAATTGGTTAGGGGCAGGTGGTTATCAGGGTTGAACAAGGTGCAAAGCATCGACAGCCCAAATTACCTTGTTGGCCCACACAGGAAGCACTGCGAAACAAATAGATAGTATTTTAGTATCCATTACTGCGGTAAATTATTAGTGATAGCAACTGTAGCAGCGGCTGACCATCCTGTACAGGTAAACAAGGGAATTAGTGTCGTCAGCGCTTCGCGCCTTGTTAATCACCTGATAATCACCTGCTTTTAGCCAGAACAAAGAATTTACAGCATTGAAAGCTTTCATGGACTACTGTTTGACAATACCACTTAGTTCGAGCTTTCTTCATCGCTGAATTTCAATGCAGTGCAGTCAGTGATATTGAAATTGGCCCCATTCAAAATGGCGTCCGAAAAGTGGGCGTGGTTTTGGATAGAGTCTATACAGTCAGTATTTGTGTATGAATTATGCTGTGTATTTCGCTGCGTTATTGTCATACCATATGAGTAATAATGGTCTACGTTACCTGTTGCATTGATGAATTCTATCGTCCGAGTTCCATCCTTGTTTTTTGCTGCCATTGTTATCACGTCTCGTGAGATACATACACTCTGTTTTTAGCGTAGGGCTTATACATACAAATTTTTGAGAGACATAATTTTCGCGTTTGCTTGGCTGTCCAAAATTTTTATTTTATTTTATGAAAATAACAGTAATTAAGGTAATAGGCCATTGGCCTCTCGTTATGTCCATATGTCCAATTTGTTCTTAAAGTCATTAACTGATTGGGAATTAAATTAAATCATCACATCACAAAGTAAAGAATTCCATTGGTTAAATATACAATCAGTAAAAAACTTTGATCTTACAGGGAGTTTGGATCAAAGTTTGAAATTATGTCCTCTTGTAAAATTGATTGATGACAGGGTAAACAATTTTGTAGAATCTATGGTGTTGCTTTAAAATCTTAAAAAGTCTCAATCAAGTCTCCGCGCTCTCATCTACAGTATAGTGAATAAATATTTAGATTCTGGATGCATTCTTGGTAAGGTAGATTTGCTAATTTATATATATAGGTATCAGTTTTGTAGCATGGTGCTGAATTTTCTGTAACATATCTATATCCTTAGCATAATATGGACTCCAAGCCTGAATCAAGTACACAATATATGATTGAATGTATGTTTCATAAAGGATTCTATTTAATATAGCTACTTAAAATGATCTTTTGATAGTAGCAAGACTTTGCATTGCTTTAGCATATGCCGTCTAAATCTAAGTAACCAAACATTCACCCACTTTAGTATATAGATCTAGAGAATTCAAGTCAACCTGTAGCCATTGAGAATCTGCAATGTCTTTAACTGCAGTGTATATCTTAGTGTCATCAGCAAACATGCTAATGTTACATTCTACTTGCTCTGGTATGTCATACAGTAGAAATAACACAGGGCCCATAACTGAGCCCTGAGGAACCCAACTAGACACTGTCAAGGTTTGAGAACCATTTAAAGCTACCTGCTGTGAATGTTCACTGAGGAAATCTTTAATTCACTATAACGATTTTCCTTTAATACCACACACATCTATTTTTTTAAATTAATCTACAGTGAGGCACAGTGTCAAATACTAATCTTTCTGAAAGTCTAAAAGGATTATATCTGTTCCAATGCCATTATCTAGTAATGAGGTTAAGTCATTTAAGGCTGTCAATAAATTTGTCAAACACGATCTCCCCTTGGTAAAGCCATGTTGGTGTTGAGAAATTAATCTGTATTGTGTAAGAAATTCTGTTATACTTGATGACACGAAAGATTCAAGAATCTTACAAACTTGTGAGGTGAGACTAACAGGACGATAACTGTTAGGATCATACCAAAACCCATTTTTGAATATTGGTGTAACAAGTACTTGTTTCCAATCTAAAGGGAATTGTCCACACTTCAATGAGAGATTGTAAATGGTTTGCATAGACCATAATGACCCTCTTTAAACTCCATGCATGATTCCACCAGGACCCATAGCTTTCAAGGGCAGCCCCAGGAATTTTGGCGACTGGTTTCCAAACTTTTGCTATAAGCAAATTTAAATCTAGGGGGCTATGGGGGCAAGATTTTCCAGAAAATAGTGTAATTTAAATTGAATCTGCTAGAATATTGACAATTTAAATATATAATTATGTTAAGTATAATGTAGGCTGCTTAACTGTGCTTGCTTCTGGTACAGTATTAGGTGCAGACTAAAGAGTTAAGGGGCAGATCAAATTTGATATTTGAAGCATACAACAGACATGGATGCTGTTCTGAGGGTCTTGGGGCATGCCCCCAAGGAAAATTATTAGATTTTAACACTCTGTTATAAGATTTTGGACTATATTTTACTGTGGTGGCACTGGTAAATAAAGTAACTAGCTAGCTACTTACAGTTCTTAAGAGAAATACAAATGTGGCTGCTCTATTAGAGTTGTTGACCGCTCTATTAGAGTATTTCAATCTAAACTTTTGTACCATTGCAAATCACTGTAAAATATAATTTTAATTACCTGAATACACTTGACCAGTTCTGGAAACCTGCAGAAATCCCCCTAGATCCGCCCCTGGCTTTGCTAGTATTAAACTGTGATAGTTTTTGTAGGAGATTATCTTCTGCAATAAAAAGGAGTTTATTTCATTATGAGACTTTGAAGTATTACTTACATCTTCGTTACACTATTAAAAAATTGAGGTAACACTTCAGTCAATTTAGCATGACTATTTGTCCTAGTACTATCTGGTTTAAAAAGATAACCAACATGGTCCTTGATTATTTTCTGGCTCCTTAAGTAACTATAGAAACAGCGTGGTTTTGTCTTAATATTGGCAATAAGTTGACTCTCATAATTTAATCTTGCTTGGAGTATAAGATCTTTTGCTTTGTTTCTACAAGCCTGTAAAAGTTATAGTCTGCTTGTGATGTAGTGATCTTATACCTCTGAAAAGCTCTTTGTTTTCTGTTTACTGCTGTTTTCACTTGTTTAGACCACGTGCACCATGACACTTTGTTTGGGTTGGATTTTTTAATGACCTGTGGAATAAATAGTTCAAGAGCCGTAAATATATGCTGTTTTAATTCATTCGCAAAAATTAACATTCCCCATAGATATGGGCCTCTGTATGCATGTGGAACACTAAAAGTCATGTAATGGAACATTCAGCTGCCAAATAGAACAGTCACCATCCATCTACAAATAAATCGCTCTAGCAATTCAGACCATTACAAGTCACCCTGTAGGGAGATCATCTTGAAACCAATTCACCTTGTGGAGAATTCAGCCAAAAGCAAACCACCTTGTACAGAGTTTAGCTACAAGCAATTAAGTTACCCTGTAGAGAGCTCAGCTAGAAACAAGTCACCCTGTAGAGAGATCAGCTAAAAGCAAATCACTTTAGCTAGAATCAACTCACCCAGTAGAGAGATCAGCTGCAAACAAGTAGGGAATAATTGGCATGTAATAAATAAATGTATTATATAGTTTATATATTTACTGATAAAATCAGAAATAGTTAAAGTATTAAAAATTTTTCTTCAAGAGTTCATACTATTCGTAAGGTGGAGAATTTCTAACTTGAATGCATTCACCAAACACCCTGCATAAAGTAACAGCTCAGCCTTATTTCAGACCAAAGGCTTTACCTTCATCAACACTAATCAACACCAATCAACAGTTTTCTATCCCCCAGTAAAGGTGTTGATTTGATGAAAGGTAAACTTTGGTGAACTTTATGCAGGGTGTTTGTACAGGCCATACTGAGAGTTAGACACTCTCCCCCATACAAATATTATGAACTCTTGTTTTCTTTTTCCTGTGGCAAAGAAAAAAAGATAGGTTTAAAAAGCCACAAAGACGGCCAATACAAATACAAAAAGAAGTGACATCTAATCCAAAACAGCCAAGCTGTAAAAATAAAGAGTGCGGCCCTCAAAAAGGCTATGGTGAAAAAAGATGTGAAATCCAAGGTGGCAGCCAAGAAATGGCTGTGATGGTAGGTTAATGGTAACAATGTTAATAACGACAATTCATGGTGCTAAAATCAAGCGGTACCAAATTTACCTGTATTATTGTCATTATTAAAATTTTTACCATTAACCTACCATCACAGCCATTTCTTGGCTGACACCTTGGATTTCACATCATAGATTTTTTAGGGCCTTACTCTTTTTTTACAGCTTGGCTGTTTTGGATTAGATTATCAAAGAGTATCTTTGGTTTGGCTTTAATTTGTTAATCTTTCTGCAAACATAATTTTAGAAAATACAACAGATTTAGTAGCATAAGCTTACTTCATGTTATAATAAAACCACAACGTAACACAAAAATTTATCACAAAAGTTTTTACCCATACAGTGTAGTCCTACTAAATTATCTAATAACAACCATACTTTACAAGTAACACTCTGATTTTCGCAAAGTCAGGTAATGCAGCATGGAGTTTCACACTGTATTATGCAGTTACATTGTGTACATAGCTGTTTATTTAAAGTTCACAATTTCATGTGGGTAGAACTCCTAAAAGTTTTGGAGCAAATTTTTTGCAGCACTTTCTTCTGCCTCTTCTCTACTGTTACTGTAATCTCCTTTGACATAGCCAAAGTGTAATGGAACTATGATAACAGATGAAATATATTTTCCTCTAAATTTCTCAGTGCAGTATAGAGGAATTAGACTCCCAGAAGGAAAAAATTTCAAATACTTGTACTTATTCTTGAATTGTAAATCACATTGATCTATTAATTTCTCCTTGTAAACACCTGAAAGGTAAAACAACATGAAAAACTGAATATAAAGGTAAATTATAATGGTGGCTACAGGCATTTGATGAATTCCAATACTAATACATTGTGAACAAATGTCTACATAGCGATGACAAATGAGTGGATTATACATCACTGATTCATACAACTCGTGTTTTTGTATGGATCAGTGACAGTGGTAATAGTTTTATGACCCTAAAGAAATTCATACTGTATAGTACAAAAGACAAACACTGCAGCTGCTCAGTATTTATAGCAACATTATGCCATGCACATACACTTAGCCTCCTAGGACCCTTCAATGTTGTTTCACAATTGGATCTACCATTTGCAGAAATGCTTGAAACCTAGCAAAGCAGTAACAGTAGTTTTAAGAGCTAAAAATCAGTTCATTGACTATCATAGATGCTAATATACTTGTAGGTGACTTAAACAGAATTTAAGTAACTAGAGCACAAAAAGTAATTCAAGTTATTTAATAGCTAAGTAACCCCTTTAGTGATACACTTCTGCTAATTGCTTCAGCTAAAAGTGGTCAAATCCTTTCCTAAAAGGGCAATGGAACCCTTGGAAAGATCCATGCACCCTTGCAAAGCTAGGCTATGTCTACTTAAACAACACTGTTCACCTAACAACTGATCTGGAGGGTTTTATTTATAGTTATAACTGATGTTGTATTATAGTTAAGGTGGCCGGGAACAGTTTCCATATGGTTTTACCACGAAATTTACAGGGCCTAAAACAAGCAAGCTGTTACCATGAAGCACCTTGTACTAACAGAAATCTATAAAGCATTTTGTTCTCTACCGTTTACAACAAACACAAACTCACTGGGATGCGTGTAGTGCAAGTTACACATTTATCCCTTGAACTCTTCCTTCGCACTTAGCACTATGGGGTTGAATTTTCTGTTAGACACTATTTACATGCCTGATTGTCTACCATTACACGGAGCTACTTTTTCTATCAGGTCTTTAGTTCAAGCATTAATTCTACCCATGTCACACAAAGATTTGAAACAGGATTTTTTTTTTTTAATTTGCCACTGCCAGGTGGAAGTGAGTATTAAAAATTGGCTTCTGTACAATTGCAGATTATTTACTACTGCTTGTCCATCCAAACTCCAACAGTCATATTCTGTAAAACTGGCAACTAGTTCATTTTTGTGTCAAGGTCTGTAAAAGCTAATAGCGTGTCGTGATCTCGTTAAATGCTGTGATGATCTGTGCTTAGTATATGCAACATAATTATATGCATTTGCAAATGACAGGAACTGGCTGTGACATAATTGTAAGTCAAAAGTTGCAACTAAGCTGTATCTTTGATTGCTATAGAATAGTTACTTGACTGTTCTATTAGAATAGCTTTGATACATGTCAATACAGCAATAATAAAGCTACAGAGTAAGATGCTACTAAGCTAATTTTAAAAACAGGATACTGTCAAAATGACACAAACCTACACAGATTCACCACTATATATAAATAATTATGTAGATCACTGTAGCCAAACTTGGCTGCCATATTTCTTGATTTCACAACTTTTCAACCCAGGTATTTTGAAGGCTGCATTGTGACCCTTTTTCAGATTTGCTGTTTTGCATGGAAATAAATTTACTGTGTAAACATTACTTTTCATCTTCCATTGATCCAGTTTAAACCATTGGATTTACACGGGTGGATTGTTATTGTTATTAAAGCTTTACAGTGACCAGCATTGAAGGTCTGACAGCAACATGTGCTGCAGTCTCTGGATTACCTAACTTAGCAAACTGGAACTGGAAACCTAAGAACAGTACTTGGACTTTTATAAATGAAAGATCTACATAAAATGTAATTAATAGTACAGTTTCATAGATCTACCAATGGAAATTCTATATTATTGTTCTATGTGGGCTGTACTTTAAAAAGGTAGTAATCAAGTGAGTTAACCAACTGGCAGCAGTGGCTCAGTCAGTGTTTATCCTAAGGCTGTTAGGGGGGAACTTTCCCCCCCCTAAATCTCAGACTCATCCCCTATAGTTGTAAGTGGCTAGTGCACTAAAGCATGTTACTAAATCTAAATGGCACACAAAACTTGTCAAAAATGCTCTCAGATTTAATTTCTCCTATATAGGCAGTGTTGGGCAAGTTACTTTGTACAAGTAACTAGTTACATATTACATATTACTTGTAACTGAACTATTTAGTTACAGTTACATATTACTCATAAAATAAAGTAACTATAATAATATTACATATTATATTACTTTGTGTCCACGTCCACAGCCTTAAGCTGTCATGTGTGAAACTACCACTTTATCATGTGACATGATTGCATTGTTGGACAATGTGCAAATCTTGGTTATAAGTAAGAAGCTGGTGAATAAGCTTCATTCAGTAGGCTTCGTTACTTCATTGTGGCTTGGCATTACTCAGAGAATAACTAACGAGATTAGTAACTTCGTTACTTGTAGTAATAATATTACGTAATATTAGACTCGTTACAGTAACTATGTTACTTAGGTAACGCATTACATTTGTAAGTAAAGTAACTTGAGTTATACTACCCGTTTTTATAGCGTATTTCATTATATTACTTAGTTACCACAAAAAGTAATAATATTATGTAACGCGTTACTTATGTAGTACTTTACACCCAACACTGTATATAGGGTACATATACAACTAACACAAATTCCTGCATCATTGGATATTCAGTATCTGAGAGCCCAAGTTTACTCAGCTTCTTGGCTTTTTTTTCTAAATAGTATGCTTAATTCTCAAAAATGTCCTTAAATTTAATCTCATGAAGTGTAATTTTGTAAAAATTTCTAAGCAGGTTTGTTTTCTTCAAAATGGCATGTACAGCCAACAAGATTTAATCTCAGAAAGCCTGATTTTTTAAAATTTCCATAATCGTGAAAATACCCTTGGCTAATGTTTCAATTTCAAATAGCCTAAGTTTCTTGGAAAACATCCATGCATGCACCCATGCAGGTCCTTTAGTTTGCTTTATTGTACTTTGGGTGAAAAAATCAAAGTGAAAAGTGTACTTTTATTTCCATGCTGTACACCTGACTGCACACTTCAAAGCTGGCAGGGTGCTGTATTTGTTTCAACTGTGCTGTACTTTCCCAAGTGTGCTGTATTTTCTCTTCGATCCCAATACAGCACTGTTGAAACAGTAAACAAGTTGACCAAAGTATGACCAATTATCACATTCCTTTTACCAAAGCACTGCAATGTTATGAAGCCATTCAACAAATATGACGTATCATAAACACATAGAACAATGCCATGACCTAAACACAAGTGGGCGAATTACCCTGAAAGCCATTTTTAGCGAATGCATTTAGTGAAGGAACAGAGCACATGGCATTATCAACACTTCAAAATGACTCCTGTCCACATTGTAAAGCCAGGTGGAACACAATAAGTTAGTTCGCTTCCAGTTTCCTTCGTGGTAATGTTCCCAGCTCCACACCATGGCTTCTATAAATGTACTCCTGCACCCGCTAAACACGATAGCAAGCATCTCTATAACAAAGTCACAGACTTACTTACTCATGGGCAATAAGCCAGGCCCCAACCGAGAAAGAAGCAGTTGGCCACTTACTGTCGCTCTCGGCAGCTCAAATCAATTAAAGCTACATAGCTAGCTAAGCTACATAGCTAGCTAGCTAGCTTCATCACGCTAGCGCAGTATAAATGAGTATGAACAATGCCTTGAATAGTTAATCACTGCAATACACACGCGGTCTCGAGTTTACGCGGATAGGCACTCACCTCCTGCTACTTGGCATCACCCCCACTCTTCGCAGCCACTACTTTAGTACAATAAACCAGTTAAAGCACTGCCATTGCCCATGCAATATGGAAAAAATAGTACTCGGGCATGGTCTCGAACCTAATACAGCACGAGGCTTCGCCTCGTGCTGTATTAGTCTCTCGCCCATGCCCTCGTGCTATTTTTTCCATATTGCACTTGCCAGTGCAGTGTGCACGTGGTGTCCTATATAGATATTACATAATTGTCATCATTACTACATTCATGCATCAAGCTCTACTAACCATAGGATCCGGCTTCACCTAATTACAAAAAATCTAAATCAACACTCATGACACAGCCTTAATAAATGACTAACCAGTTTCACAACTATTTCAATGTTATACATTGTTGTGAACTTGGACAAATTTATATAGTTTATGTACCACTCTGCGTGGGCAGTGCAAAGGCACTGCCAGTGCCATAATTTGTATATTGCATTGCTGCAGACCGCAGCGAGTGCATTATAACTTATAACGCACTGGTTGTGGTTTTGTAGACCACAACGAGTGCATTATACGTAAGTTATAATGCACCGACCGCAGTGCAATATACAGATATGCGCAACAATTTATAAATTGTTAGTAACAAATATGCTATACAAAATTCTAACTAGCTTAACTACCATATATAGATATTGCACTGGCTGCGGTTTTGTGCAGCATAGCACAAGTACCGGTGGCGAAGACCACTACGACACCTCACCTAATAGGTGGAAAGACACTTCACAGATCACTCAAATTCTTTTATAGCCTGACATGTAAAGGTCAATTGTGGGCCATAACGTCACCAATACGTATAATGTTTACAAGCAGCCAATGGCGATCGAAAAAGCCAACACGGGTGGCCACAACTCTAGTCTACATATATATAAATGTACTTATACACCTTACTAGTCTGGTGCCATCTTAGCCCAGATTAAACTGTAGTCCACTTCGACAATGACTCAATAAAACAAATATATTCTAAATAATACTAACCTTTACGATCGATTGTGTTAACCAGTTTTGTCATGCCACCAGATTCGAGTTTAGCCAGTGTGAATAGTAAGAATTAGACTAGTATCGTTTTGTAGTTAGGTTTTGTTTACTTAAACCGTCTATTTAGCTGCTTTTTTTTGCTCGAGAGAATCACTATGGCAATTAGTCTGGCGCTTAGTCTATATGGCGATTGAGTGATCACACTGGCATGCTGAGCACTACATGATGAGAGTCGAACAGCGAATGCAGGTTAGTGATATAACCCATAGCGTACTAGCTTTCAATATCTCAGGTGGCTGCAGGAGGAACGTCATCGCAACGTCCAGCTTGGTTACCCACAATCGATGTTAGAAACCTGGCCTTTATAAGTGTTACAGCTGTCTTGTGAGACCCTCCCCACCTATTAGGTGAATGGTACTAACAGTTATATAACGTGCACTCGTGCTCTGCCTGTATAAACGCACTTGCCTTCGGGCCTAACGGCCCTCAGGCTCATGCGTTTATATCAGGCAGAGCACTCGTGGCCGTTGTATAACTATATAATGTAGACTGTCACCTGGTCACCCCCAATTCTTGATTCCCCCCCAAAGGAGAAATCCTAGAGTAAACACTGGGCTCAGTTGTGATGAGTTTTGGTGTTAAGTTTGACTCAAGTTCGTTCAATGGTTTAAACCCTGTACAACTTCTTTTCTACAGCACTTCATTTATCCCATTGTGACTGTTCTGCTTAGTCTCACTATAATTTATATACATTTTATTTAGTTTCTAGACCCGTAGCTGTTACTCCAATTCTTTAAACCACTGCTATCTACAATGGAGGCTATCCTACGTATGTATACACCAATTTCCAAGTAACCCCATAAGTGGTTAACCCTGTAGCCATAACAAAATAAACTGTTTAATGTGAATTTTTATCCGAGTTACATGCAAATTTAGTACAAAAATGCAGTGCAATTGCAGTGCAATTTAGTCCGTTTTTCACCTTTCTACTCTATCTGCATCAAATATCAAAGGTAATTTAATTACATAGCTGCAAAAGTTTTGTAACTGCAATACTGTAATAGATCAAAAGCAGTTTGTGTCTATTTGATTATATCAAGGCACACAGTAGTGTGTCATGTGGCTAGGTAGGAGTCTACTATGCTTTTTGAGCTTCCAATTGTTCTTTCTGGAAATTATTTTTTTATTCTCAAAATTATTCCTGAAATTTGTGCTAAACATAATATACATTTTAGTGAGTATTTTTATATAAGTGACTGTTATATTAGAATTATGAAGTCAACTGCTTTATTAGAGTGACTGCTCTATTAGAGTATTTTGATCTTTCAACTGTTTTATGCTTGCACTGTTTCTGTGGCGTTTCCAGAAGATTTTTCTATTACATTACTACCAAAACGTATAATTTTGCACCAATTATTTCTAGAACTCATCCAATTATTCCGGAATATTCCCAAATTCTTTCCACTACCTATTATTCTCAAGTGGCATAATAGATGCGTCCCTACATGTGGCCAATACATGGCACTCCACACTGTGTGTATATTAACAGGTAGAAAGGAAAGGCAATTTCAAGCATGCGTATGCAGTATTACTATTATTCTTACAATTTCTATTCATGACCAACTTGTGCTCAATTTGGTCAGCTAAATAATCCAACTGGACACATGGGCTTCTGAGAGCATCTAGTAACTGGCTCCAACTAGCATCTGGATTTGTGTCTAACCACTTTCGAAGCATACATTTACAACATGTTGTAACGTCTTGTGGGTGATCTTTCTCAATGATATCCAAAATCCTGTCACTTGTGGAAGTATCTAGTAACTGTACACCAAAATCTCTCCATTTTCCTGCAGCTCCCTGTACAACATGATTATGTAGATCTTTTGTGGAGGGTCGATCATTACCTATAGATAGAATGTAACATATAAACGCAAGAATAGTCACATGCTTCAATTATATCCAATGACTAAGTTGTATATACAGCCATATACATGACACACATGCAAGTGTCGGACAACATCACTTGACTACCAGTCTTCACCTATTGGTATAATAGCTGGTTCAATTCAGCACTAACACTGAAATTTGAATTGGAATAGCAGGGCACATTCATGGGGGGAGTTCTTGGGGTTGGAACCCCTCTCTAAAATTTTAACTTGTAGGTTTGCAGCAGCAACACCAACACCAACACCAAACTATCTTAATTTGGCAGTACAAATGTACAGAGAAAATAATCGTAATAGGAAACTTACACTGATTCCTTAACAGTGGAGAACAGGCCAAGGGCATATCATTATACTCTAATAGAGCAGTCAGATGTATTCAGTCTAACTAAGCTAGTAGAACATTCATAACAGAATGAAATAAATATTAAACAATGATGATATAAACATAAGATTAACTTGAATAAGTTAGCAACTAAAAAGTTCATTTATTTGGTGAATTTGGAAGCAGAGACATAGTCACACCCGGGCTAACCCAGGCTTAAGCCCTGGTAATTGAAGATGAAGCCCGGGGAACTGAAGATGAAGCCCTAGCAAATTACAGGAAATAGTTATATTCATAGTATAAGTTAATGAACTAAACTATTTATATGCTTACCACAGTCAGTCCCCTTACTAATCCCGTGGTGCAACGCTATGCGCAAGGTTAAATTACCCACAATCAAATCTATAAACAGTCAGTAATCCTGTGAGTTACTAGTTCAATAATTATGTCAAAACTAACCAGCTTACCGTTCTTGATTGCCAGAATGAACTTCTTGCATTTAAAGTGTACATGCATATACGCCATGTTTCTAATTATATATTATACTCTATGTACACCTATAGATTATCTTACTCTGACAGGCTCAAAAGTAAAAAAATTCATACCTACATACATGCAGCATTATGTAAAATTATGCATAGATCAAGGCTTAATGGCTTGCTGCTGGAGCTACTTAAATACTCAGAAAAATAATAATTTGAAACTAACTGAAGGATGCATAATTGCTGTAAAGCACTGCACGCAATCGCTAAGTTGCATATGAAAATTAATGGCTCCTTTTAGCTGCTACATAGATCAACTTCACATTTATGCCACTGACATCTCAATTTTCCTAAATCATCCACTAACTCCTGCATCCAAAATACCATTTCAAATGAGCTATTTTTGATGTAAATTGCATTTGAGAGCATCTAAAATTTCAAAATTTTCCTGGGGGGGGGCATGCCCGGCCAGACCCCCCTAGAAGGCAAAATGCTTTGCATTTTGCATAGTGTGCCAAAGTACACTGTTAAGTATCTACTTTTTTGTTCAATACCTTATTGCTATATACTGTGAAATACAATGGGTACACTAGGTCTGGTGATGAATTTTACCTGGTAAACATAAAGCCTGGCTACGCCACTGTTTGGAAGTACTGTATAAGGCTATTATTATGGTGACTGCTGCAATATATGACCAGCCATAAAATATAATTGTCATAATACAATTAGAGGAAACTAAGCATGTATCAAAAATAGTGTATGAATCTAGTAATTTTGAAGCATTTTAATGTTCAAAATCTGTCAGAAGCTGGGACTGCACCTCTAGACCTCCACAACTGTAACTCACTATGTACCAAATCTGGAAACATCCTTGGAAAAATCTTCACGAATAGGATATAGTTTAAAGCCATAAGTTCTACCAATGCATGATACTAGGTTGAGGCAGGTAAATGTGTGAAAAATTTTGCAGATGTAGCTACTGATCATTTGTGCCATGTGGTTTGGTGGTGGTGCCATGATATAAAAATTTTAATATCACTATAATCATGATATCATGGGAGTGATGGGACTTATATCATGATAGTCAAATTAATTGAATTGTTTTACATGACAAGTTTATTTATTCAATCCATTATGTTTATAACAATGATGTGACAAAGTTGATACTTGTTTTTTAAGCATCACCATAATGTTGCCAGAAAAATATTCTCATGTTTTGCAAATATTAAGTCAATAATTTGTATATTTATATCATGATGTCTAGCTATCACAATCATTATGAAATGTTTCTATCACAATTATCACGATATACGATGCACATACATGTCCAAATTTGCCAACAAAAGTACTTTAGTTACTTGAAGTTATCCTAAGGTCCCAAGGTCAAACTACATGACTGTGGGATTATACCACAGCTATCCCAAGGTCTGAAGGTCCAACTATATGACTGTGGGATCACTCTTTTAGTTGTCCATAGCTCCCAAGGTCCAACTATACCACTGTGGGAGCACTCTTTTAGTTTCTTGAAGTTGTCCTTAGTACCGAAGTCCCAAGGTTCAACTGAGTGATTATCGCAAAGTTATCCCAAGGTCCCAAGCTCGTTAGCTTCAAATCCCTTAGTCCTGAAGTCCCAAGGTTCAACTAAATGAGTATGGGATTATCCCAAAGTTATCCCAAGGTCCCAAGCCTGTTAGCGTCTAGTCCTGAAGTCCCAAGATTCAACTGAAGAAGTGTGGGATTGTCCTAAAGTTATCCCAAGGTCCCACACTTGCTAGATTCAAGTCCCGAAGTCCCAAGGTTCAACTGAATGAGTATGGTAATATCCCAAAGTTATCCCAAGGTCCCAAGCTTGTTAGCTTCTAGTCCTGAAGTCCCAAGGTTCAACTGAAGAAGTGTGGGATTATCCTAAAGTTATCCCAAGGTCCCACACTTGCTAGCTTCAAATCCCTTAGTCCTGAAGTCCCAAGGTTCAACTGAAGGAGTGTGAGATTATTCCAAAGTTATCCCAAGGTCCAAAGCTTGTTAGCTTCAAATCCCTTAGTCCCGAAGTCCCAAGGTTCAACTGAATGAGTATGGGATTATCCCAAAGTTATCCCAAGGTCCCAAGCTTGTTAGCTTCTAGTCCTGAAGTCCCAAGGTCCCACACTTGTTAGCTTCAAGTCCCAAAGTCTCAAGGTTCAACTGAATGAGTGTGGGATTATCCCAAAGTTATCCAAAGGTCCCAAGCTTGCTAGCTTCAAATCCCTTAGTCCCGAAGTCCTAAGATTCAACTGAAGGAATGTGAGATTATTCCTAAGGTATCCCAAGGTCCCAAGCTTGTTAGCTTCAAATCCCTTAGTCCTGAAGTCCCAAGGTTCAACTAAAGAAGTATGTGATTGTCCTAAAGTTATCCCAAGGTCCCACACTTGCTAGCTTCAAATCCCTTAGTAGCAAAGTGCAAGGTTCAACTGAATGAGTGTGGGATTATCCCAAAGTTATCCCAAGTCTCAAGCTTGCTAGCTTCTAATCCCGTAGTCCCAAAGTTCAACTGAGTAATTATCCCAAAGTTATCCCAAGGTCCCAAGCTTGTTAGTTTCAAATCGCTTAGTCCTGAAGCCCCAACGTTCAACTGAAGAAGTGTGTGATTCTAAAGTTATCCCAAAGTCCCAAGCTTGTTACCAATTCTAAAGTTATCCCAAGGTCCCAAGCTTTTCCCAAGGTCCCAAGCAAGCTTCCTATCAGCTGGGATACTGACCAGCTGATGTACTTGTGAACAACAAGGTAATGAATATGTTTCAATGTAATACTTGTATTGTACATCTTCATGTATCATCCTTCACCTGGCTTGCTAGCTGCAACTATTTTCCACCTGGCTTGCTAGCTGCAATTATTTTCAACCTGGCTTAAACATACCTGGGCTTAAAGGGGCAATGGGTCGCAAAGTTGTTATGTTGCAAAGTCATTCAAGATTACAGAAACACGTGATTATTTTGTGTACAATAAAAATTTTAATATCACTATAATCATGATATCATGGGACTTCTATCATGATAGTCAAATTAATTGAATTTTTTTACATGACAAGTTTATTTATTTAATCCATTATGTTTATAACAATGATGTGACAAAGTTGATACTTGTTTTTTAAGCATCACCATAATGTTGCCAGAAAACATTCTCATGTTTTGCAAATATAAAGTCAATAATTTGTATATTTATATCATGATGTCTAGCTATCACAATCATTATGAAATGTTTCTATCACAATTATCACGATATACGATACAGTGGAATGTTGATTATCTGAACACTGAAAGTGATTAACTGAACTCTCAATTATCTGAACACCAAATCGACTGTTCAATTAGGGTATTTTGTCAACAAGTGTATGCTTTATTAGAATAGTTGAGCAAAGCTCTGTATATAAATGTATGGATATTCGATTTTACGTACTATTCGATTATATGAACACCCTTTCCCCCCATTAGTTCGGATAATTGAGGTTCCACTGTATATCATCAAGAGTTAATAATAGTAGAGAGGAGAGTGTCTAACGCTCTATAGGGCTGTATAAAATGATTGCGTGCAAGCGAAAGGCTTCACCTCCGCATATTTCCGTCTTTTGTCGTATACCCTAGATGTGTCAAATGGAGTTAATCGACACTTTCTATGTCTCACACCGACGATGCCGCACGACTTCGAATCGATACTTTGACAGCTGCTGGTAGTGGTATTCGGTTTCAAGCATGGCAAATCAGGAAACTCCGCATCGCGTGTTCGAACGGCGCTCACGGTTAAGCTTCTCCTCGACGCCTGTTCACGATACCGCTACTACTAACTCGAAGGAATCTGATGTGCAAGCAGAAGAATCCCAAGCATCGATGTCCCAGACCATTCCCGGTGGAGCGCTTCAATTGGAAACAATTTGTAGAGCTAGCGAAGGTCGTTTTCCAGAATTGGCATTTGTTCTCGGACATACTGGAAGTGATAAAGCTCAGACACTAACTATAACCCAACGTGAGCTCCACTGTCATCCTCCATTCGGTCATACATCAAGAATACATATTGTGTTTACTGGAAATGATTACACAGTAAACATACTCGGCTTACCATTTCTGTCTGGTACGGTACACAGTGATACAGATGTGTACAACTTGTGTGAGATGTTTTCTGATCAATCCCTGTACAAGTTCTGTCCAGGAATTGACTTTAATCAATACGAAGAGCACTATCACAGAGTAATCCGTTACCATTTGAAGTCTGTTCGGCAGTGCACTGCTCCCTTTAAACGGGTTGACTCTGTGAACTGTAAGCTTTGCTTCACGTTGCCAGCAAATGCACCTCTATCAGAGAAATTTTCTAAGGAAGTATTGTGCCCTGCCTGCAGAAAGTTGAACTTGGATTGGCAGAGAAAACGTACCGCATCTGAAAGTCCCTCTAGAAAAATAAAGCGGCAAGCAGCATCATCCAAGGCAAAATTAACATACATGTCACCTGCAAGCCAGTTGAAGCGAAAGCGGAATGTTTTAATGGAGCGGAATAGTGACAAGCGTAAGCTATCAAAGTACCAGGCCACTGAAGTTACGTTGTCTGAAGAACAGCACGAAGAAATGAGTACTGTTGTGAACAGAATAGAAGAAATGAGCAAAGATGAATTGGAGAAGGTTTTGGCTGAAGGAGATGCACATGGAGTTGGAGCCCAGATAAGGGAGATATGGACAACTGACAGAAGGGAGCAGTCGGAGCAGTTCAGCGAAGACCAAGCCAGAAATAGTGTGTTATCAACATAATATTATGATATTTGCTATTTTATATATATTTTTTTAATTTATAGAAACTGGCAAGCGGAGCAACCAATGGAATATGATTACTATCAGAGTTGGTAAGAAGTATTTTGTTATTGTCCAGTCCTTAGTGTTAAAATTGGTATAGCATTGGCTGTGTACACCAGAAGCCCTGCAGCATACGAAGCTTTGAAAAGCTTTGGAGTGCTACAGCTGCCATCAAAGTCTACATTGCAGTCTTACACTGGATCTTTTCTACACGAGCCAGGTGCCAGCAGCCAGTGTATTGCTGACCAGGTTGCACAATATGTCTTATTTAAGGAGGAATGTCGCAAACAAGGTAACACAAGCATCAATCAATGCACAATTAATAAATTGTACTCATACTAGGTAAGCACACACCACACGGTGATGGTGTGCTGATATTCGATGAGGTCAAGGTCGCATGCCAATTGGTTTGGAACTCCCGCAACCAGAAGCTGTCAGGATTAGCTATGACTCAAGAAGATCTTTCGTCATTAAATGACATTTACAGGATGCTGCTAGAGCCACAGACCCCTAAACAAACTTCTTACATCCTCCAGTTTTTATGGAGGGATTTAACCAGCAGCTATGACATAGTCGGGCCATACTTTACATGCTCGGAGACGGTAGATGGGAACTATATTTTGGCTTGTGTGCTGGAAACAGTAAAGCTATTCCAGATGCATGGGCTTCAAACAAGCTTACTGGTTTGTGATGGCTGTGCTGCAAATTTAACCACCATCAAGACTACCCATGGGTGTTCTGGTGCATACTCAGTGTTGAGTGATGCAACTGGGGACAAATACAAAGTAGAACCCTGGATGATCAACCCATATTGCCCTCCTGCTCTGATTTACTGGATGATATTCCCTACTCACCAGGTACGTACAGGCTCATTCATTACCACTTATAAACTGTACACTGTTTTTGCGTAGCTAAAAAATATGATTAATGCCCTCTTCTCATCAAAGAGTGATGGTACAAAACAATTTAAGCGTGGGGCACAATATTGTACTTTTGGCTGGGACTCCATCATTGATATGTACAAGCGTGAAGTCAACAGAGCCAAGCAGCAGCTAACCAGGATGGTACCGCGCGCTTGAAAGAAGTTCATTGTGTGAGGGATGCTTGGACGAAGCTAAATGTGTCACCAGCCAAGATTATGCAGGTACAGTGCTGTATAGGAGAAAGTCCAAGTTGATTTATTTAAATACTTCCCATTTTCAGCAAGAGCAGGTCCTGAGCGAATTGTACCAGTACACTCACCAGCAGCCACCACCACCAGATAAAGATAGTACATCGGAGACACTGGAATACCTGCAGGCATGCAACCAGCTCTTTGAGGCTGGTTTTCTTTCTCATGATAAAATCACCTCTTTGGACTCTCCTGTATTACAAAGCATTGACAAGGGATATGAGTATTTTACATCTTGGCTATCCACACTATTAACTGAAGGTTGTTCACATTAGTAGAAAACTTGACTATGTTTATCATTTCCCTTTCAGATCCCAATTTTCCACATATTTCTGCTGAGCAAAAGGCTTTCCTCTCCTGGCAAAGTGAGCACTATATACATACATTTGTACGTGTGCCTGACAGATGTATTTTTGTGTATAGCATGGGACCTGTTAAGGATAGACATGTACGGATTCAAAGCCTTCTGCAAATACTTTTTAGACAAGTACCCGGGATATTTTGTGTCACCTTTGAGGATATCAGGCTCTGCTGTAGAAAGCCTTTTCAGCCAGTACAAATACAATGCCAGAGGAAAATTAGATGCCTGCAATTACGTTACAGCAAGATGTGCACATCTTGTACAACAATGTGCAACAGGTCACCACAGTGGAGTTGGATATCATGACCAGACATTAACACATTTGGAGCTACCCCTCAAAAAGAAGAAGTATGGAAATTAATCCATGACAACGGCAATTTTTTTGCTAGAATTCATGTACAGAGGGGTGATTGTTATATATTGTAACATACGTAGCTTTATGAATGTACGTACATTGGGAATGATCATTACAGAACACATTATTTTTAAACTACAACACATACAACAATACACATGTACATTATTGCTGTCTTATAGTTGAAACCTGTGTGTGATTTGTCAACAGTTTTGTTCGTAAATTTACGTCAACAGTGGATGCCAGTCCCTTTTTAGCAGCCAAATTTTGTTTGGTGGAAGAAAGAAACTCTTGTATCCTAGTGTTACATAACTTCCTGGTGAGTTCATCGTAGATGACAGTGATAGCATCCTCGCTTTCTGCATCAAGTGTGACATTAGGAAGTAGCAATTTTAGTGACTCCGTAAACTGTTGCTTTAAATTTGTAGCTGCCTTTAGTTCAGTATGTGCAACCTAGAAGACATACATTAGTAACCCATCTACCGTATGGTGCAAAATTTTGGTGGGGGGAAATTTTGGCGAAGGTTGGGAAACTGTTGAATTAAGTTCCTTCAAGAGGGATTCAAGATTTTCGGAGGGGGCAAATTAGCCAAAATTTTGCACTGTACGATATCTAAAACACTGAATAAAGAGTTGTCAAATGCCACATAAACATGCACCTAGCAATGCAAGTTAACAACGTGTGTACCAAACTCTCATTTATACCTGTATCAAACCATCTCCATGTTTACAAAACCCTTCTTCATTGACTGATTTTTTCACAACAGTGTCAAGAGCACAGAAAAATGGTATTAAACTACCATGAGGAAAATACATATATCCTCTGTCACGGTATTTCAAGTAATCAGGAATGCAAGATTTGTCCTTCAGATTCATGGCTTGTAGCATGCAAATTTGAATTGATATTCCATTTCTGTCTGTCCTCAAACAATTCTTCATCTCTTTGTATCTGATTTTTAGCATAGCACATATCGCCGCACCACCGAAGCGGTAATACACGTCATCACCATCTTCATCCACTGGCAGGCTCTCAGCTGTGTCCGAAGGTGTTTGATCAGTCAAACTTGCTTGATAAATGGATACTTGATCAAGGAGATAGCTGTAAGCTCTAGACGATATTGCCATTATTACAGGGTTACTTCCAGGCACAGGGAAATTACAATTCTTGCAGAACTCCAACCATGTTTTCCTTGCAGCAACCAATGTGGCACAAGTTGACTCATCTAACTTGATGGCAGCTAGAGTGTATTTTTCCTCCAGAAGATAAGCACTACAGTGATACTGATACTGCAGCTGAAATTGCATAGAAGAATTCTTTTGTTGCTTGCATTCTCCATACAAAGCAGCAAAACTGTCACGATGCTGCCTTGCAATCTCCATAATGGGTTCGTCTTCCTCGAACAATTCATTAATAAATTCCCGGAATTTGCTGTCCCCAAACAACTCTTCCACTGCGGTATGCATTTCAATTCGCAAAGCGTTTAAGTCAGTAGATTTCAGGAACTTTACGAGATCTTGGCGCTTCTTTTTGGGAATAATTTTGGCGGTTACTTTGCGACGCTTTGCTTTCCCCGCTTCAGATTGCGACGACGACGATTCTTTCTCCACAACTAGGGACTGACCGCTCCGTTTGCCACTTGTACTGCCCAAGGGTTCGCCACTACCCGGTAACTTCGACCGAGATCTTCGACCCGACACCATATTTACAACACATACGTAACCTTCACCACTGACGTGAACCATTATCGATACGTTCTTTTTAGCATGGAAATCGCACGGGCCCGAAGTAATAATTTAACGCGTTAACACGTTGCTTGAGAAGCCCTTCGCTTGCACGCAATCATTTTATACAGCCCTATAGAGCGTTAGACACTCTCCTCTCTACTATTATTAACTCTTGATATCATGGCATCACTACATAGTTTGGTGAGAATCCCATAAAATACCAATGAGTGTAGCCATATACTGTAAAGTTACTTTGATGTTTTTAGCTACTCCAACATGTATAGATGATTTTAAAATGGGAATAGGGATTGCTGAAAAAAGCCATGAAACAAGAAGGGATCACTAGAGTGGTAATGTAAACCACAAATCCATATTTTGACCAAATCTTTAGTTACATGCTCTGTCATTTTTAAACAAGACAAAATAGGAATTTGACATATGAAACAAAAAGGGATTGCTGGAGTGGTAATGTAAACTACAAATCCGCTTTTTTTAAAGTAATCTCTATTACCTTTTTTTAAATCCAATTTTTTATTCATCTAGTTTGTGCACTTTTTATTAATCCATTAATGGATTATGAATGTCTTTGATTGATAATGAAGACTGTTGTGAATAGTGTAATTGTGCATTCTGCATAGTAATGCCATCAATGTTTCAATACACACATGAAACTGATCAAATTGCAATGTGCATACAGAAGGAGAGTCTCCTAATGAGCTAGAATTCACATTTCTGGTGCCTTTAATAGCTGTCACATTCATTTTTGTTATACACTTGACTGCATTATTAGAGTATTTACATGACTGCTCTATTAGAGTATCTATTGGAAAAATTGATTACGTGACTGAAAAAACTCTAAAAGTACAGCCTGTTATCCTCAACCAAATCCACTAAACTTGGTGTCATTTTGTGTTGAAGCATACTGATTTAGATTCCACCCGTTCTGAGTCTTTAACTGGTAATTTTACAGAGAAATATGCTAAAAACCTTGTTTTCCCAACATTTATTTACATTTATACCTATGCATTTTGCGTAATTCATCCAAACAAGGCTCTTTCTGTTTGTCGTATGACAAAGTCTAATAGACTACTGGATTCACCTGATGTCAAGAAATCCAATAAATCAAACCATGTTTCCGTAAACTAAAGTATGCAAAAGGTATGGTGGTTTGTTTACAAGGTGGTAATTTTTTACCGGAAACGGGCAAAACCTACCCGAATCCAGTAAATTTAACAAGTTTTGACATGAAACCATGGGCAATCCCTATTATGAACCTACCATCATGGTTCATGATACATTGTTTTAAAACAAAACAATAATTATTTTGAAGTAATTTCATGTGACCTAACAAAGAGCAAAGCAACCTTAAGTTTCCTGCTTTAGAAGTCCTGTTTATAAATTGTTGCACAAAGTTAATGTTTTTCAACTACCTACAGCAAAACATCGAGTCAGTTTACCAAAGCTTTCATGTAGCTAAACTGATACTAGAGAATATTCTAGCTGTTCGGTCTTTGTTGTAATAAACGTACCGTATAAATTAACAGAAGCGCTAGTTAATTAGAATAACAATGTATCCGATTAAAATGGGTGGAGTGCTGCCACCAATATAAAAGCAGTGGATGTATACATGTGATATACACCTGTAGCTACCCTTTTAATATTAATTTCAGATAGAGTTGCTATATAGTAGATGCAGAACTGAGTTTTTTTATACAGTCGAGCTCCAGTTATAACTCTGGTGAATTGTACCATAATTAACTAGATAGCTATACAAAATACCTGTTGCATTGATAGTTGCTGGAATTCCTGCTGCCATTGTATATAAGTAGTCTCTAGAGCTAACCCTATTTATAGTGCAGGCGTTTAACATTAATTATTATTATTATTAAGGCGCCCTTAGTTTTATAATCTGCCTAGACCACACCCACTGCGGTTCAGGGGTGGCTCTAGAGGGCGGGATTTCTGAGGTTTTCAGACACTAGCTATAAAGCAAGATACCCTAATAGAGCACTCACTCTATTTACAGGGCATGCAGTCACCTAAACATAAGCCTGACATTATTATAGGTTGTGAAACTCACTTAGATGAAACATATACGCAGTGTTGGGAGTAACGCGTTACGTAATATTATTACTTTTGTGGTAACAAAGTAATATAACGAAATACGCTATAAAAACTGGTAATATAACGCAAGTTACTTTACTTACGAATGTAACGCGTTACCTAAGTAATATAGTTACTGTAACGAGCCTAATATTACATAATATTATTACTACAAGTAACGAAGTTACCAATCTCGTTAGTTATCCTCTGAGTAACGCCTAGCCACAACGAAGTAACGAGGCCTACTGAATGAAGCTTATTCACCCGCTTCTTACTTATAACCAAGATTTGCACATTGCCCAACAACACAGTCATGTCACGTGATAAGGTGGTAGTTTCACACGTGACAGCTTAAGGCTGTGAACACAAAGTAATATAATATGCAATATTATTAACAGTTACTTTATTTTATGGGTAATATGTAACTGTAACTAAATAGTTCAGTTGCAAGTAATATGTAATATGTAACTAGTTACTTTTACAAAGTAACTTGCCCAACACTGCATATACGAGTAGTGAAGTGTTCCCACAAAGTTATTCCATCATTAGAAAGGATTGATGTTGTGGATGTGGAGGAGTATTTCTGGCAATATCTCAAAGTATTCCGTTCCTTAATGTATCAATGACTACTAATTAACGCAGAAATGATCTGGGCAAAAGTTTCCCCAGTACATGGAGAACTCATAAGTATCTGCTCATTTTATAGACCACCTGACAATAATGTTAATCCTATGGAAGATCTCAAAACAGCCCTAAGTATGGTAACCAACGTTAACAATATAGCTAATCCTAGCTGGAGATTTCAACCTACCAAGCATAATATGGAAAGACGGCAATGGACAAATTGGAGGAAACCCAGTGTATGGTAGAGAATTAAATAGTATGTTTCTAGATATAGTAAATGGATTTGGACTTGAACAGAAAGTCTACGAATGTACTAGAGAAAATCACATATTAGATCTGGTGTTTGTATCCCAACCCAATACAATAAATAAAATAGATACAATTCCAGGTATGTCAGATCATGATTTTGTGAGCTTTGAAGTGCTCACTAGTTTAGAAAAGCACAAAATACAAAGAAGAAAAATATTCCAATTTCACAAAGCTGACAAAGATGGAATTGTATCAGAAATACATGAATTTTGTGAAAAATTCTTTGAATACGATCTATACCGTCAAACTATCCAAGATAATTGGCATCTCTTTAAATCTAGTATTATTGATATCATCGAGAAATTTGTACCCACTAAAGTAATTAAGCCTCATAAAGATGTTCCTTGGCTAAATCAGTTTATCAAGCAAAAAATGAGACTCCGAAACAAATTATATGTTCATGCTAAACGCACACAAGTAGGATCAGATTGGTCCGCATATAGGCATGTGAGAAACGAGGTTAATAACTTAATGAAAGATGCCTATCATAATTATTGTACACATCTATTTGATGATTCTCATACTAATAATCGTAAAAGATTTTGGTCACTGATTAAACATCAGCGGAAAGACTTCTCCAGCATAACATCCTTAGAAGTTGATGGGTAATGCATTACCTCTCCACAAGAGAAAGCTGAAACATTGAACAACCAATTTTTTACTTTCTTTACAGATGAAAATACTTCATTCTCAAACTTAGAAACCACTTTTCCACTAATTGGAAGTCTTAGTTTTTCTACTAAAGGAATTGAAAACATTTTAAACAATCTGTCTACTAATAAATCTCCTGGACCTGACTGTATCCCTAACTTTGTACTAAAACTCTGTAGCTCAATCATTGCTCCAGTACTATAGGTAATTTTCACTCAAAGCCTTAAAAATCAGACACTTCCTACAGACTGGCTATCTGCTAACATTGTACCGATCCACAAGAAGGGTAACAGAAACCTGGCATCCAACTATAGGCCTATTTCTCTTACATCTACATGTTGTAAAGTAATGGAGCATATTGTATTTCATTTCATAATGGAACATCTCAACAACAATAACATCATTAATAAACATCAACACGGTTTCAGGCTTCTCATTCCTGTCAAAGTCAGCTACTGCTACTGATGACTTTCTTAAAGCTATGGATGAAAAGAAACAAGTAGATCTGATCTTTTTAGATTTTTGTAAAGCCTTTGATAAAGTGCCACATAGACGGCTATTAAACAAACTAAAGCACTATGGAATTACTGGTAACCTTGTTAAATGGATAGAGCAATAGCTGACTAAAAGAAACCAACAAGTAACTCTAGAAAATCATGTGTCAAGTAAACTACCTGTAAAGTCTGGAGTTCCACAAGGAACCGTATTGGGACCTCTCATGTTTTTGTTGTACATTAATGACATTGATGAAAATATTTCCTCAACTGTTCAGCTATTTGCTGATGATTGCGTTATGTATAGGATAATTGATTCCTTAGAAGATTCACTGTGCCTTCAAAGAGACCTCAGTACCATTCTTAACTGGACTAAAAAGTGGCAGATGCAATTGAACATTGACAAATGTGTAGTATTAAGGTGTACAAGATCAATATCTCTCATTAATTATGACTATAATTTAAATGACAAAACTCTTCAAGTAACAGAACAACATCGATACCTGGGACTTATTTTTCATGAAAGCATGCAATGGTCACATCATATTCAAGCTATGTACATTAAAGCAAACAGATCCTTAAATGTTCTTCGGCGCAACTTAAGTAAATGTAGTAGTAATGTCAAGCAAAATGCCTACATTACCATTATAAGACCATTGTTAGAGTATGCAGCTTGTGTCTGGGACCCTTATCATGAATACTTAATATATGACATAGAAAAAAATCCAACAACGTGCTGCAAGATGGGTCCTTTCTGATTTTAGTTGGTACAGTAGTGTGACAGATATGTTGAACTTCCTTGAATGGCCAACCCTAGAAGAGAGAAGACACATTATATTAATAGGTTAAGCCAATTTCACAAAATTGTTCATCAGCTTACTCCTTCCATACAGCTACCATCTTATTTCTTACCAACTCAGTATCCAACTAGACAGCTTCATCAACATCGATTTATCATCCCGGTCAGTTCCACTGTATCGTATCAGAAAATTTTCTTTCCAAATACTTTAAGAGAATGGAACACTTTACCTAACAACTTTATTGAAGAGCAATCCACAGAAATTTTTACCAACCACCTTGTCATCACACAATAAATAATTTTATGTATGCATGTACGTGTTAAATGTTTGTTTTTTGTAATTACCTGGGTCAATTATCAGCTGTGCTGTCTCGACTCAGTATATAATCATAATCATAAACCTAGCTAACTATGTCAGTCAAGCCATAGATAATACCTTACCTATTATCTATGGTCAAGCAATATAAGTTGATAGTGTTGATATCATTCTTAAATTCATTTTTAGAGGGGGGTCTAATCAAAATTTTCCCTGAGGAGCATGCCCTTAAACCCCTATGCAGATTGACATTCTTCACACGTTTGTGCATGCATGTGCTTCTCACAATAAGGTAGTTATCCTTGTAGCTGGCCTGGCCCTGCATGCATATGGTATCAAAAAATGGTCATAAAATTCCTGGAACCACAGGACCCTCACCTTTTATGCTGTGGTTTTTTTTATTCAAAATGACTGTAGTTGTCATGGACAGTGATTAACATTAAGTATATATAGATATGTATTGTGGGTTTTGTATATTGCTCACGTGCGTATGATTAGTTCAGCAGTGTGTGAACACGTGTTAGTGTTTTACCTTTGGTCTCGTACTCGGTCGACGTTACAATATTCTACGAGTGTCAAACATCGCTAACAGTTTGATGCTGTAACCAGGATTACTATCTCTACAGGTAACGCCGCTGTACTGTCATTTGATGCTGTAACCAGGATTACTATCTCTACAGGTAACGCCGCTGTACTGTCATTTGGTGCTGTGATCGAAACTAGACATGGACGATCTACAACGTCACCGAGTAAAACGACGCGGACTCAAGGGAAGCGTGACCAAACTCCTGGCGAAGGTTGAAGATATGCTCTCCGCTGAACTTGAGGCCGTACACCTTGACTCTATCCCCGAAGCTCGACGAATTTTAGCTTCTACCACTGTCACACAACTGATGGCGAAGAGGGATCAGATAGAAAAGTTGGACGAGGCGATCGTGGCAGCTATTCAAGATGAAGGAGACCTGGAAACCGAAGTCTGTGACACTGACACATACCTGACAACACTGGAGGAAAGAATTGCATTTCTGACAAAGTATGTCAAACGAGCCGGCCAACTACCCATCACAAGACAGTCAACGCCTCGTAAATTTTCTACGGAATCACGTGAGTCACCTAAATTAATGCCGCCATACAAGATACAGCTACACATGAACCCATACAAGATGCAGCTATGCATGAACCAGAAGTAGTAAAGAAGCCAATACACTCAACTGCTGCTACTGCTGTTGCCACCACTCATGATAGTAGTACCACACATGAGAGTAGTGAAACTACACATCATCACAACTATAGTAGACTTCCCAAACTAGCCTTACCTACCTTCAATGGGAATCCCCTCCAGTGGCAGTCCTTTTGGGACAGTTTCTCAGCAGCAGTTGACTGTAACCCACACCTATCAGGGGCACAGAAGTTTAATTACTTGCGCACCCAGTTACAGGGGGATGCAGCTCACATCATTGGTGGCTTTCCACTAACTGATACTAACTATATTCATTCAGTTGAGCTGTTGAAGGAGAAATATGGCCAGCAATATAAACAAGTAGATGCACACATGGAGGCCTTGCTGAATGTCCCAGCTCCATCTCATAATCTAGCAAGTCTGCAGTCATTTCACAATACTGTACAGATCCACATGAGAGCACTATCTGCACTTGACATGCCACCAGAATCCTATGGCCCACTCCTAACCTCTGTTATCTTGAGTAAATTACCATCTGAAACCAGAACAAACATGGCACGGGATCATTATGACTCAAAATGGACAATTGATGAACTGTTAGCAAGTATCTCAAAGGAAATACGGATCTTTGAAGCGGGTCAGAAACCCGGTCGTAAACTTGGCTATCACACTAGTTCACTGCCAACTACGGGTTCCTTTCATACAGCCACTAATCACCACCGAGGAGTATCACATGATAAACCTAGAAAGGATCCCAACTGCATTTTCTGTAAGGGAGCACACAAACCTGGCTTGTGTAATACAGTTACTTGTCATAGAGAACGCCTTGCCATTGTTAAAAATGCTGGCCTCTGCTTTAATTGCCTTGCATGTCACAAAGTGTCCCAGTGCACTTCAAGGTTTACGTGTAAAGAATGCCGCAAAAAACACCATACTAGCCTATGTCAGGCATTCACCACAACTGATAAGCTGCCATCTCAATCACCTTCAACTCCACAGCAAGGTCATACTACCAGTGCCACAACAGCTACTGAACAACAACCAGTAACTGCGGTAACTACTGCATCGCTATCTGCCCTTCACACAAGTGTTTGCTTATTGAAGACTGCCATAGCTGACATATCAAGTGGGCAATCTGGACACACTACAGTAGAAGGAAACATTCTCTTTGATGAGGGTGCTCAGCGTTCTTTCATTACGCAAGACCTTGCTGACAAACTTCACCTTCAGCCAACCAGCCATGAAAACATATCTGTTTCCTCCTTTGGTGCACATTTGTCTGCCGTTAAGAGACTAGCAGTTGCATCCATATTCATCAACACTCTGAATGGAATTAAGATCTCGGTATCCGTTTTGATTGTTCCCCAACTGGCTGCACCTGTACGTAACTCTGTGAGAACTCATCTGAGCCAGCTCCCTTACCTACAAGGCTTGCAATTAGCTCACCCAGTGACAAGTGATGAAAACTTCCACATTTCTGTTCTTATTGGGGCGGACTTCTATTGGCGTTTCATTCAAGATCGTGTAGTCCGTGGTGATGGTCCAACAGCTGTCGAATCCAGACTTGGCTATCTCCTATCGGGCCCGCTACCCCTATCCCAGTCCATCAATATATCGTGTGTTCAAATCTCAGGCCTCTCTTGTATCACCGAAGAGACAGACTACAGCACTTTCTGGAAGGTGGAATCTATGGGAACTACCACAGCCACACAGAATTCAGATGCTGAGTTTTTACAGACTTACTTGACAACCAAGGTCACTGTGCAATCTGATGGCTCCTACAGTCTAAAGTTCCCATGGAAGAGTAATCATCCACCACTTCCATCTAATTATACCATCTGTGTTAGACGCACAAGATCTATGGCTCACCGACTAGCCAAGACACCCAACCTCCTGAGAATGTACAGTACTATCATTGAGGACCAGGAAAGGCAAGGATTCATTGAGAAGGTGAACAACAATCTGGAGCAGACAGCTGTAGCTGTGCACTACATTCCACATCACCCTGTCAAAAAGGACTCCTCCACCACACCGATTCGGATCGTGTATGACTGTAGCTGCAGACAATCATCTAACTCTCCAAGCTTGAATGACTGCCTAGACCCTGGACCTCCCTTTCTCATGGACCTCTGTGCTATTCTCCTCCGATTCCGTCAATATGAGTTCGCCTTTTCATCCGACATTGAGAAAGCTTTCTTACATGTCCATTTGGATCCATCAGACAGAGATGTAACACGTTTTCTGTGGTTATCGGACCCAGCTGATACAAGCAGCCCCTTTACCACCTACAGGTTTAAGGTAGTGTTGTTTGGAGCTACCTGCTCTCCATTTATGTTAAATGCTGCACTGATCTACCATCTGTCCCAGAATAACTCAGAGGTTGCTCGTGATCTCCTTCACAATCTGTACGTTGACAATGTTGTGTCTGGTTGCCACAGTGAGCAAGCTGCTGTGGACTATTACCTCAAGTCAAGGTCACTACTCAACAGTGCCCACTTCAACCTACTTCTTGGGCTTCAAATAGCCCACATCTGAGAAGTACAGCAAAGGAACACAATGTAGCTGAATCCGGTAACCCAGTGAAGGCGCTTGGTCTAGTGTGGGACGTTCAGACTGATCTCATCTACCCTTCCCCCAAGCCAGAACCCAGTAACTTCATTTCTGCAAGTACAAAACGTGAAATATTGAAATGTGCCTCTAGTGTTTTCGACCCGTTGGGTCTTATTTCTCCAGTGACCATCTCTGCCAAACTGTTCTTGCAGCAACTGTGGCAACAACGTCTTGATTGGGACAGTGACCTAGCTGAGGAGCTCTGCAAGAACTGGAACACCATTGCCCATGATATACTTCATGCCACAGAAATTTCATTTCCTCGGCAGTGTGTCACTGTATCCTGCAATGCTGATGCAACACTCCATGTATTCGCAGATGCTAGCCCCAAAGCGTATGGTGCGGCTGCATACTTTCAGCTTGGAATGAATTCAGTCCTTGTAATGTCAAAGGCCAGAGCAGCACCCCTCCAGCAACACTCATTACCAAGGCTTGAACTAATGGCTGCTGTAACTGCTGCACGACTGTGCTCGTATATCTCAACATCACTCAATGCCACCTTCTCTGTTTGTCTCTGGTCCGACAGCCACATTGTTTTGTCATGGATTCACAGCAAGAAGTCTTTGAAACCCTTTGTCAGCCACCGAGTAAGTGAGATACGTTCTATTTCAACTACATGGCGGTACTGCCCATCAGCTGACAACCCAGCCGACTTACTCACCAGGGGCATAACATGTGATGTCCTGAAGTCTTCAACACAGTGGATGCATGGCCCAATATGGTTACCCACACCATCACAGTGGCCAACATGGCAGCAGTCTGAAGTGCTACATGTTCAGGCAGCAGAGGAGGAGCTAGATGTGATACAAGAAGTAACCAGTTTAAATCCCGCACCACCAGGTACACATAATCTTATTGATATTGCATGATTCAGCAGTTTGTCAAAGCTTATTTCCGTTACAGCGTTTGTGCTTCGGTTTATACAAAACACCAGACAATCCATCACCTCACGAATAGTAGGACCACTGACTCTCCCAGAGCTTACAGCAGCTAATTTGAAATGGCTACATGATGTTCAACACACCACGTTCCCAGATGAGGTCACTAACTTACAGTCAAGTGGAAATCGTTCACAACTTGTGAGACAATTAAGATTATTCTTAGATTGTAACAATTTATTACGCTGTGGAGGCCGCATTCATAATGCGCCATTGGCAGAATTGGCCAAGTTCCTTATCTGTTGCCTTCACGCCACCCCTTCACAGCCCTGATAATCAGGAACGCTCACTCAGCCCAACTGCACAGTGGAGTCAATGCTACACTTACAGCATTACGCCAGAAGTACTGGATTCCATGTGCCCGTCAACGGATCAAATCCATCATTAGGAAATGTGTAGTGTGCAGGAAGGCTGCCGGAAAAGCGTACACCATACCTGACCCCCCTCCACTAGTCAAGTCACGTGTTAACCACACAGACCCGTTTACTGTTACCGGAGTTGATTTCACCGGTGCCCTGTATGTCAGAGCTTCAGAGGGTGAGTGCAAGGTCTATCTTTGCTTATTTACGTGTGCCGTCTCACGTGCAGTCCACCTAGAAATAGTGACTGACCTCAGTGTAGAATGTTTCTTGCTAGCATTTCGGAGGTTTGCCGGCCGTCGATCCGTGCCTAAGCTTCTACTCTCTGACAATGGCTCCACCTATTTGGCCGCGGCGGAGGAACTCAAAGGTCTATTCTCATCTGCCGAATTATCAGACGCCCTCGCTCGTAGAGGTATCCAGTGGCAATTCATACCAAAACGTGCTCCCTGGTTTGGTGGCTTCTGGGAGCGGCTGATAGGCCTCACCAAGTCCGCCTTAAAGAAGACCCTGGGCAGAACACGTGCCACTTTAGAAAGCCTTCAAACAATTGTAGTTGAAGTGGAGGCACTCCTCAACGATCGGCCATTAACTCACACATCATCAGACATTTGCGACCCGGAGCCTATAACACCATCTCATTTGCTCCATGGGAGGAGGATTACCACCCTGCCACACTCTAGAGTTGAAGGCGATGAAGTTGAAGATCCTGATTTCGGAGATGTTTCAGAAGTTAAGCGTAGGGCAAGAGCACATGCCATCATTATTCGGCATTTTTGGAGTAGATGGAAACATGAATATTTAACTGCACTGAGGGAGACACACAAGACAACTGGCAACAATGTGCAGCATGTGAAAATAGGGGATGTAGTGTTAGTCCATGATGATACGGCAAGGATCAACTGGAAGCTAGCTGTAATAGAGTCAGTGAACAAGGGAGCAGATGGCCTGGTCCGCTCTGCTAACATTCGCACTGCCACTGGAAGGACAAACCGTCCCATAGCCCGCCTGTACCCCCTTGAAGTGACAGCAACTGAGATGACAGTCAAGCCATCCACTGTAAAGATGCCACAGAGCAAGGATAGTGATCAACCTGTACCTCCCTCAAACAGACCAGTTCGTGAAGCTGCCAGAAGAGGACAAGAACAAATGAAGGAGTGGATAAGCTATCTACGTGGCCCCCCGGAGGATGTCATGGACAGTGATTAACATTAAGTATATATAGATATGTATTGTGGGTTTTGTATATTGCTCACGTGCGTATGATTAGTTCAGCAGTGTGTGAACACGTGTTAGTGTTTTACCTTTGGTCTCGTACTCGGTCGACGTTACAATATTCTACGAGTGTCAAACATCGCTAACGGTTTGATGCTGTAACCAGGATTACTATCTCTACAGGTAACGCCGCTGTACTGTCAGTAGTATAGCAGTAGCCAGTGAAAGCCTATTGCAATTTGAAATATCTGCGATATAGATATATATGTGAGGAGCATAGGAATGGACCTATACAAGGTTTTGAACTTTTGAGTAAGTCAGCAAGTTTTCCTTTTATTTGTAGGTAAGTATATAGGTGACCAGGCCCGCGAAAACAGGGCATGTGGGCACAAACTACACCCCATCACCTAGCAGGTCATATCTCAGTACTGGAACAGAATATTTTGTATACTGTAACTTGCATCATAAAGCCAACTAAATGCTTACTAAGAGCTGAAAATTGCATTGCCATAGCATAATGTACAAAAAGTTATTAGCAGGGGCGTAGCCAGGATTTTTTTGAAAGGGGTTTAGATTAAATGTCTTAAGGGTAAGGCCTGGGTGTTTCCCCTAGCAGGGGCGTATGCAGGAATTTTGAAAAGGGGTTTCCACTACAACTAAGTGACTGTTATATTAGAGTAGTTTATATTATCTGACTACTCTATTAGAGTATCTCGATCTTTTCACCAAAATCATAATTCAGAAAATTGTTATAAGTGTTGCTATCATGTTAGAAACTATTATTTAACTAAGATAAAAGTTTAAAATGTGTCCTGTTCCATGATAGATTCCAGATCCTGGAAACTTAAAGTTTCAATTTCTTAATGTTTCAAGTAGTGTGTAAAATCCAAAGGGGTTTCCTGGAACCCCTGGAAACCCCCCTTGGTACGCCCCTGCCTAGACCATGCATGTTTGAACGAAAATGATGCATACACAAAATGTGCTCTTAGCCTAAGAGCACATTTTACTTAGGCAATAATATAAAGGCGCTTTGTGCATCTAACTAGCTAAAATCTACACATTGCTGTTTATGCAGCTTATAGAAACTATAAACCTATTCGTAAAACTAACTTTCAGACAGCATACTGACAGGCAACTTCAAATTCCTAGCACATACACGGAAGCCCTCCACACTCGAGTCCCTTAGTTGACAACACTCAGTCTTTCCAGCTATACACTATTCTCGGCCGGTCCTCCTGTTGATGGTCACTTCAGACTTGGCTTGTACTCCAATATGTTCGAGATATCACGTGCCCACTGCATGTAACAGATAAACAAACCATTCATCAGCTAAATATATATCAACAGTTCACAGTTTGTGCTAACCTGACACATGTATAACACGACCACTCAAGTTTAGCAGCTCCTGCCATACTATGAGAAGTGATTTACGCCAATAATACACTACTATATTAAATATAAATAGAAGGGTATATAGCTACCATTGTAAAGCAAATGTTGTACAGACTGCGGTGATCACGTGGTGTCTCGTGATCGACATCGGACAACTAACTCTACTAGTCTCGTGCCAGACCCCACCCACAACAAACTATTTACTTTTCAATTTGCCACATTCATGACAGTCGGAACTGTACCATTTTGCAAACATTTCGAGCTGGGCACCGACTCTACATACTCTACCTGCTGACTTGGCCGACTTGAGCGTAGAACTGATCGAAAGGCTGCAGACCTGGATTTGTCTTTAATATTATTATCAATTTACCAAAAAGGAAGGCATACACAAAAGGCAAAGCCTGTACAAGGTGTCCGCCTACAAAAAACAAACATACATATACCTACAGTACACTACAAACTAAACAGTACACAACAAAACACAAAACAGTGATTAAGAAGTTACTTTACACATAAGTAATTATAAAGGTGATGCCGGAAAGACTTTTGATTACTGTCTTCAAGGATATGTAATGGCACAGTGTTCCAGAAGAAAGTTGTGTTGACAAAAAAAAGAATATCTCCTAGAATTAATGGTGGACTGTGGAGGGACTAGTGAAAGATGGTGACTTCTGGTAGATGCTATGGAATTAAATGAACAGTGACTATTAAATGTAATAGATGTTTGCTGGTGATATATGTCATTGAGGAAACTGACCGAAAGGAAACTTCATCTTGACTGGAGAGAAGGAAGATGAAGTTGGGAGCAACAATCATTCGAAGAAATGGTCCAAGAGCTGGTAGATGGACTCCAGCGACTCCCACAGATCCATCGAGCTGCCCGCTTTTGTAGGGACTCTAGTAGTTGGATATCTCCCAAATTATGGGGATTCCATACGACTGCAGCATACTCTAGCGTTGGCCGGATGATAGCTTTGTATGCGGCACACTTAGCTGCACGGCTCTTTTAAACCTTCCAAGTGTATCTCCTGTTTTTTGATGGCCACAGTCATAGGAAAGAGTGTAGCTGTGTTTTTGTCTGTATTTGGCTCCGTTTTTAGTTTTGTATCTTCTAGGGAAACACCCTTGTACAGGCTCTGCCCGGGCCTTTTGGTGTCACCCTGTCTCGTGACAAATCAGATAAATAATACAGGTTTTTGCAATTGAACTCGGCGACTTTGCAATTGAATTCGTCCCGTTTGCAATTGAGTTCGTCGCTTTTGCAATTGAATTCGTCCCGTTTGCAATTGAATTCGTCCCGTTTGCAATTGAATTCGTCCCGTTTGCAATTGAATTCGTCCCGTTTGCAATTGAATTCGTCCCGTTTGCAATTGAATTCGTCCCGTTTGCAATTGAATTCGTCGCTTTTGCAATTGAATTCGTCGCTTTTGCAGTTAAATTCGTCCATAACAAGAATGGCAGCTGGAGCAAACATGAAAACATGATGTAGCAGCTGCTACAAGAACTTGTTCAAGTACAACAGTAGTAAACAACTCTTTATAAGGCAATAATTCTTCCTCTACAGCCTCTCCAACAACATTCCAAACTCTACTACGCCTTTCGCGATGGGTGTGGTCACTCGCGAGCAAGCTAATTAACTTGTCAGACAGCTATCAACTTCGCGTACTACCAGCTCCAATTACCTTCTAGTGTCTCAAGTGTAACTCTCCAAGGCATAAATAGTTCATCTCTTAATGAACGGGTTGGTTTCTTGGAGCCGTTTTGTTTATGACGAATTGTAATGCAAACGCGACGAATTCTATTGCAAAACCGACTAATTCAACTGCAAAAGCGACGAATTCAATTGCAAAACCGACGAATTCAATTGCAAACGGGACGAATTCAATTGCAATACCGACGAATTCAATTGCAATACCGACGAATTCAATTGCAAACGGGACGAATTCAATTGCAAAGGCGACGAATTCAATTGCAAAAACCTGTAATAAGGCATTCAACTGTCTGGAGGTTGCTGAAGTCAATTACTGAAGGCAGCATTAGTTTTTGGGGAAATCATTGGAAGTGTCCTTGAATGCCACAAAAGCTGCTGCAAACAAGAAAATGACTGACTCACTGTCTCAACTCTTATCAGCCACAGACCTGCTACCAATCCACGGTGAATATAAATTATGGTTAGAGAGGAACTATATTGTTTCACTATTAAGTTTTTGTTTGTCGGTATGTGGATGCTATAGGCTGAGTCTGCTATTGGTAAGTTAGAGAATTTGGCTACCTGCTACCTTAAGAAGTGGTTGGGACTTCCCAGATGTGCTACTCGGGCCTTACTTTACTACCCTGGTGTCTGCTGTCCCAGTGTATCAGTGGTGTCCAGAGAGACCAAGTTAAGTCTCCTGTCTTGTATCAACACATCTGGAGACCCCCAGCTCCAGCAGTTGGGGCTTCAACTTCATCTGGGTGATGCTTATTTACAGACCCAAGCATCTGGTTATCAACTTTTATCCAAGGCACATTTACAGTTGTCATCTTTTCCAGTGGCTCGTCCTTTGTACCTGCTTTCAAAGAAACTGCTATATAGCAGCTGATGAATGCTCTAGATATGATGATCATTTGGTTACTCTGTCTGTTCAGTGTAAGCTTAAAGACTCTGTGTGTTTGGAATCTTGCTGTAAAACTTGGAACAGACTTTTGTTGGGGTGTCATCCTGGCCACCTTTCCTTTATCCTGTGAGCTGTTTCTGATACCCTTCCCACACCAGTAAATTTTCAGCGATGGCACATTCAGTGTGATGTGAAGTGTTCTCTCTGTGGTAATACACGTCCCATCACTGCTCACATTTTAGGGGGTTGCCCTGTTGCTTTATAACAAGGCCGTTTTACTTACAGACATGATAAAGTTTTGTATTGCATAGTTTCCAATCTCTCTAGTCTTTTGGTGGAGTCACAAACCATTCATGTTTATGCTGACTTACCATAAATGTATGCTAGTGTGTCTCCTTAGGCAACCATCCCTCCATCACTTACCATAACTCCTTATTGTCCTGATATAGTGATTCACAATATATCAACTAATGCAGTTGTGCTGTTAGAGCTGATGTGCCCTTTGGACTCTATCCAACATTTGGAATCTGCAAGAGATCAAAAGCAGACCAAGGAAGATTACTTACAGATTTTATTGGAACTGGATAGAATGGGAATTCCTTGTTACTATAATACCATCGAAATTAATGTTCTTGGTCATTATTTGCATTCATCACTGTCCTCACTGTGTAATGCTCTAGGCTATATTCAACAAGCTATGGCAATCTCACGGTCTCAATGCAGAAAGTTATTTGATGAAGCTGCTGGATTATCTATTACTGCATCTCGAAGAATTTTTCTAGCAAGGAACTGTGCTGAGTGGTTGGTAGGAACATAGGACCACTTGTTTATTCGCTGTTATTTTTTGTTTGTTGTTTTGTGTTTTGTTATAATTTCACTCCTTGCCACGCCCACCTTATGGTCTTCCATGTTGTGGTTGCGTGTGCCGGAGGACACTTTCAGTTACTGTATAATATATGTATGCATTATTTTCATCATTGATGGTTCTCTCTCTGGAGTTTGTTTTAGGGAGTTGACTGCACAAAAGGTACTCATTATGTTTTGGCTCCATTTAGCTAGTTCAAGTCACTGAGTAAGTCGTCCTGCAAGGCACAAGACAAGGCTACATTCCCTTGAATGTTCCGCTACAGGCCACTATTAGTGCTTTTATATACCAGTAGATCTAGACCTGTACTCATTTTTCAATAGCTATTCCACTATTCTGTTTGATCATAGATAATAAAAATTATTATGTATGGTTTGATTTAAATTATATATTTAACCTAGGAACTACACATATACATAAGGAAACATAACCAAATACAAAAAACATAGCTAGCTACAACAAAATTACCCTTACCAAGGTGAAGACTTTGGAAAGTTCTGAGAACTTGTCTCTTTCAAGTTAATGTTTTAGTTATCTGTATAATGTAGTATGTATAACTGTGTCATGTTTTTTTGTATATTGTACATATGCATCTTGGGAAGCACCCATATAATGCATGTACAGGCTGAGCCTTTTGGATAAATTATATAATAAACAAATATATTAAACTAGCATTGGTACCTGCCCTATGTGCAGGACCATCTCCACATTAAACATTTTAATGCCACGAAGAGGGACTAAGCATTAAACACCAGCACTGCTAATGTAGCTATGTAGGGTACATGGTGATGTCACATTTTTTAAAGAGCATGAGGTTTTCTTATGTCATTAATGATGCAAAACACTAAAGTTTATTGTTTGTGGTTTTGCCAGGAATGTAGTTTAATCATTCAGTGCATCTTCCCTACCAGTGACTTCAACGTGCTGTATAGAACAAACGAAACCTTTGCTGCTTTACATGAGAACTAATGTAACAATAATTAATATATTGGGAACCAAGCATAAATATTAGTGTCCTATATTTGCTGTGTAGCATGTATGTCGATAGTGCTTTAAAGTACATGATCCTTATGCAGTACATAATAATTTATAGTGAAGCATGCATGCAAGGCTAGCTAATTAGTTAAACTGCATGTGAGCTAAGGCAATTGTATACAGTATACCCTACATTACATACAAGTTGTGTACACACGGTACAGTTTCAGTTTCTACAATTTGATGTTTACCTTACCGACTGTCACAAAGAGAAATGAACTTGAGCATAATTTAAAGTCAACACAATTTGCAGTTATAGTTACTGCATGGCAAGCAAAAGTTCAGAACTTGTCCTATGCACTTTCAGTTCTGATGTTGCAGTGACACATATACCTCTTGCCATACAAAAACCCAGTTTTGAAACACCTGCAGTGTAATTGACCAATAAGGCAATGTATGAATCTTTAGAGTGAAAGCATGTAAGCAGGATAGTGAAATAGTTGTGCCAGGTCAGATGCAGTTCCTCTGTGTAAACTATGGATCTGCATGGTTCCAGTATTATCATTTTTCAGATGCACAGTAGTATTTGTTCAATCATGCAAGCTGCCTATTACTACAGCAGTATTGAGGTAAGTCTGAACAAACAGTTTTTCATGTCAGTGCACACCTATGTGCTTAAAACAAAGATGTAGATATTCTGGATACTGGTGAAAGAAGCTTTTACCTACTCTAATACAACACACTGGACCAACACACAGATGGACAAATATGTTGGCAATTTGTCTGCCCTGTCCCAAAAGTGCTATAAGAGTCCCTATTATGTGAGGTAATTCAGTGCCAGTGCTGAAAAACTGATCATAAGAGTTTGTAGATGAAGACTTGCATGGAACAGATAGAGCAAAAAGGTGCATCAAAAAGGTCCCAAAAGTGAAAAAAAAAGTTATGACCTAGGCGGGGATTGAACCCTGGCAGGTTATAATAACTTGGGGTTAAGGGAGGTGCACAAATCGCCACAGTTGTTTATCAGTGGTTTTGACAGGAATGTAGCTCAACTTTTCAGTGATCCTTCCCTACACCAGTGCCTTCATCGCCCTATAAAGAGCGAACAAAAGCACGTATTGATTTGCTACAACAACACTCGAGTTGCCAGATGATGGGCGTTTAATTTCGCTGAAGTCCCGCCTCGATACGTGCTTTGCATGCCAAGATATGATGAGCTAAAAGCCGTGTTTTAAAAAGGTGTTCACAAAAAGGTACTAAGTAGAAAGAAAAAAATCTGTCAACACGTGGATTTGAACCCACGACCTCTTGCACGCTAGTCAGGCGTTCTACCACCTGAACAGTATGTGCTGTGGTTTTCAAAGGAATGTTGCTCAAGTTTTCTCTACACCTTGGCCTTCTACGCGCTGTAGAGACCGAACGGAAGCACGCGTGAACTCGTGATAACAATCTTAGAGTAGGCGGATGATGAGCGCTTCATTATCAGCACAGACTATGTCGATTCGCGCCAAGTCTGGTGAGTAAGCAGCGTGACCGTCAGACAGACAGACAGACAGACAGACAGACAGACATTTTCAGCTTTATATATATAGATAGAAGATAGATAGATAGATAGATAGATTAATAATAATATAAATAAATAAATAATATTAACACTGTACATTGCAATAGTTTGTAGAATAGTGCAACATGCTCAGAGTATCACTATAAGCATTGTGTATGTTGATGAGCAAAAATTGTTTTTGTAGTTGAAGTATGATATCTTTGTTGTGCTGTGTATACTGGGTAGATGTGGGAGGTGTTGACTTTTGTTAGGGTATGCATTTAGAGTTCTTTTGTTTATTAACGAAGAGGGTGATTGATCCAGAAATTGTTTTAGGGACAAGATTAATGTGAAAGGTCTAATTAGGTAGGATAAGATATGCATTTGTGCTATAGTGTTAGAATGGGTAGAACGTTGTATGATATTGCAGCAAGTGTACCAATTACAATTAGAGTGTTATTTGATCTGGTAGTGGGATTAAAATTTACATTATGTTGCAAGTTACTTTTGTTGTAGGTATGGTCAGTAGGGCTATGCAATAATAGTAAAACCTATATCTCAATAAGTGACAACCATTATTTTATTTTGATATCTCAATTATAATGGTGTGACATCATAGGACTGTTTTGTAAACATGTATCGTTTTACATAATATTAGTCCATTATAACTCAGAAATTTTATCCCTTTCTCAACTAGTTTGACACTTTTCCCACATGTGATAGATTGCGACATCGTGATGAGTGTTTGTGTTGTCTACATTGGCGATTTTGTTATGATTATATTGTTGGTGTGGTCAGTAGGTGATTTTTAGTGGATGGATTGATGAGGCCTCTGTTAAACGTTAATATCATGTAGCGTCCTGTGTCCTAGTGTTTACTTTAGGCTAGATCATGTCTTGCATTTTATAATTTAGGGTGCTGGTAGTTAGCAGCACTAGCACAGTGATAACAAGTATGAATCCTTCAGATTTTTTGATGTTCTGAGTTTGTATAAGTCAGAAGTGTGTCCAAAAATATTCCAGGGGAGGTTAGTCATCAATAGTCATGTGTTTATACTACCAAGTATGGCACCAGGTGTTTAGGAAAAGCACCATGTTGTGTTGAGAAGTTCTGGGGGACACAGGGATACACTCAATACACTACCAATTCACACATTAGAATACTTGGTATTGATACTGAGGTGATATGGTTGAACGTGTGATTCTCCTGTGTTATACTGTTTATTTTGGGTTGGTTGACCATGTAAACAAAACAAAACAAATGCAGGTCATGTGCTTGACGGTGTGAAGCTTTATTGGTTGTTTCTATGCACATGATATTTTTGCATTTGAAACTACATGGACAACCAACCTGAAATTGGCTGTATCTATTCTAATATCTCTGGCAACAACCACTCTCCCCCTGGTGATGTTTACCAGCATCGTTGACCTGACTTGTCAGTCCATAGTACTACTCAAGCTTCACGTTTCTTGTGCCAGGGTAGCTGCTATAACTGGGAAGTTGGCAAAGGACCAGACATCGAGAATGCTACAGAAGTAGGGTGTGACTTCATTTCCCTTGTAGTGGAAACATTTGGCGTTTGGTCTCCATTTGCTCTTAGAGCTCAATTGCTGACTGCACTACAGCCAGAAGTACATGGTGCTTCTACTAAACTGATTGGCTTAGGGGAACTTGCTGCAGCAAATTTCAGTGTTGCTTTGGACTAACAATGCTAGAATGGTACTAAGATACTGGGCTCTGCAGGGTGGAGACAATTTCCCTTCCCTGAATTCCTAGTTTGTTTCTGTAGTTATTGCAGGTAGTTTTAAGGTAATTAAGGTGTATTGTAGTTGGTTTCTTTTTAGTAGTTAGTTATTTTAATTGTAGTTTACTGATTTATAATCATGTTTGTGGCATTTCTAGTTTATACAAGTGACTAATATTCTAATATGTTCACAGGTTTTATAATCTAGTAAAGCCAAGGGGAGCTTGTATGTCTCCAGTGACCACTATACCAGCTGGGGATCTCATTGGAGATTTCCCTGTAGAACTTGTTTGTGACAACCACATCTGTACCATGATAAAAGTTGATTCTGGAATTTGGTTTATATGACTTTAAGCAGAGAGGAGGTGGTTTATGGTGGGTAATGAATGGATCCACCCATATAAACATAGTGAAATCACTTGTTTGAAGATAACCCAATTATCTGCTGACCCCCAGTGCACCACATTATTCTGAAACTATATTGAGTCTAGTTGTCTAAACTACACAATGGAAATATGCAACTAAAGCAGCAGCATGCAGTGCATACCCTACTATGTATTTTGACCATTACACTGTATCTACCATTCTATACACCATGCCAATAAAGAAATGTTGCTAACCTTATAGGAGCCCTGAATTATGAGTATTAAAACTTTTGATATTCCTATTAACTACTGTATGTACCTCAATTATAGTATAGCTGGCAGTCACAGAATAAATTATAAACTTTAAAACCACGTAATAAGCATACTACACACTGTTCTGTTCTACACTACACACTGTTCAGTAACTACGAATAACCATAGCCTCTGTTATGTTTAAATCCATATATCATATTTCGTTTAAACTCTTCATATTTGTCAACATACTTTGTAGGCAAAGTGAGGTTTGATCCACAGGTAGAGGCTGTTGGGTACTTGTTGTTGGCATTGAAGTACAAAGTACACTCGGCAAACCCTTCTGGTGGTATTCGTTCAGAACCAGTAAAAAATCGTAATGCTAGACTGAGATCTCCTTCTAAAAATGTCATACCCTTGTAAAGTTAGATTTTTAACAACAAACATCAAGCTGTATACCTTCCATTTCTTCTAGTAAGTCAGTAAAATAAATGTACGTTGTCTTTTCCCGTTGAAGATCATTTGACCCCTCACTAGAAAACACTTTCCTTGCAAAAACCTGGATCACTTGATCTATTTAACATTAGATTAATGTATAAAATGACTTTTTTGTTCTGTACCTGCTGTCAAAGGATCATTTTGGTACACAAAAAGTCGTTTGAACAACTCTGAATGATCTCTTATAGCATTTAGCACACCGGCATCTGCCAGTCCCACAATTACATCATCTAGTTCAGCTTTGATAGCTACATGACTACTCTGCAACAGAAGAAAACACATTCAAGAAGTGTGCACACTGAAGTCAGTTTGCACAAACAGTCTCCCCACATATACACTATTGAGCATCAAAACACAAGTACCGTATTTCTATAAATATATATAAGCTGCGAGAAATTTTCCCGAGTTTAATTTTCGTGTTAAACAATTTTCACTGATTTCCTCAAGCAACGAAAATTTTTTAACAATGAATTACGTAACTTTATTAATTCTGTACGGCCTTTTTTGTATATAGGAGCTGACAAGCAGCGAAACTGAAGTGTGGCGTCTCCATTCCATGGAGGCTGCACCCCAGATTCAGAAGTTGTCCGTCACAAATCAAGCAATTAACTGGAGTGGAATTGCTGTAGCTAGATGCATATGTGCATATATACTTCATTTAAATTAAATGTGTCCTGTAGTAGCTGTCTATCACGGAATGGCATCATTACCAATATGCGGTGAAATAGACGAAAACAGCTCCCCTCTCTCCTAGGATGAGGGAGGCCTTTGTTTTTAAGACTGCAGCAAAGACATATGCTTGACACGGCAATGGCCAAGCCTCAATCCAGATAGCCAGAAAGTAGTTAACCGAATTTATTCAACTTCTCAAATATTACGTTAGTAAAATTTTTTCACGTAATTAATTTTTGTCGGATACTAGCTTCGACAAAATATTTTTAACGGTTTATAAATATAGAAATACAGTAGTTGAATCAAAGAAAGTCGATCATATGTGTGTCATCTGAAATAGTTAAATATCAACCAATATTTTAGAATAGATCTAAATAAAATTTATTCTGGGGGTCTTACATCAGTAGAAAACATATCTTCCCTAGCTTTTAACATGCTTTAACACCTAGCACACTGCTTGATTATGTAGCATGCATAATAGGGTTATGATGCATGCATCCTCTGGAACTCAACTACGGAAAGCTGGTTTAAAAAGGCAGGTTTGATCCCAATATAAGATCACTGTACAGTTCTTAAGCTTCCAGAGACTGACCAGAGGCCACTATATTATATTATCTGGCCTTACGTCTTGGTGAGGGCACTGACACTATCAACTCAAATGGTGAATCTTGATAGTAGCATCCACACAGTTAATCACTTTCTTTCAGTCTTTCTTTACTTCCTTTACAATGCCTTACCATTAGCTTACTTTATAGACATGACAGGCACCACTGGAACTGATGCACTTATGAAACAATGTGGTACTGTCTACTTCACTCAGGGAAATTTTCTGAACTACTTAGAACAAGCCGACATCAGAGTTTACACTATTTAGAACACAGTCATCATGTTGCTGCTTTGTCATTGCATAGGGCTAAAAAGTACAGTACTTTAAAATACGTAGGGTGTATAAGTCCATGCATTTATAATTAAAAGGAAAGCACACAAAATAAGTACTGTACATGAACCGCAATGACTAAACTAATAGCTAAAATAGATGTGGTTTGCTTATGTGATCCACTGAGCGAAAACCGTTTTTTTTTGTATTTTGCAAAATTATACTTTGCTTAAAATTGAACTGGGTAAAAGTGCATGTGGTACATAAAAATTATACGCATATTTTAATTGCTTCAGTATGTGCTGAAACAAAAGCTCACATCAACAAAACCTACACACCACCAGATTCTCCTGTTCATGGGGAGTAAGAAAATCTTGGTTCCGTGTTCATAAAGTGTATGGAACGTGTGTTATGGGCGCTTATTTATGATATGGTAGAAATAAAGTTTACCACTGTTATCAGCATCAATGTTGGAATGGTCTTTTTGTTCTTTGTCTGCACGAAGATGTACAGGGTATCTTGATCAATGTGCCAGTTCATGTTGAATGGACTAAGCCAAACCCTGCCTTCACAGCTTGTTTCAGTCGTGATTTATGATTGATTATATAAGTGCCAGTAATATATCAAGTTTATTCCTGTTACAACCATCTAGCGCTATAACTCAAAGACTATTCATCACAAAAGGCTGAAACTTTCCTCCACTTTGGTTACATAACAGAGAAATAATGGAATCCAGGAATGTTTGGTGAACACATGGATGTCGCAGGACTTGAGGGAAGCTGATGCCATGCACATAAATTTGTTATATATACAAACAATTTAGCTAAATCTATTTATGTTACGCTACTTCTAAAAACCAAGTCCACATATGCATGCAGTTTATATACTATTCCTTAATAATCAACCATGTATATTATTTAGTTTAGCTTCATGCCATTGCTAATTTTGTTAGTAACTGTATATTGTGATGCTTTGTGACAATGCCACTGCTAAGAAAGCGTGATTCATGTAAATTACTTTTAACCACAATTACACACAGAAGTATCTTCTCAACTGTTTTATAGCTTGTCTGTTGTGTTTTCTGACACAAACTGTTAAGAGAAAGCCTCAAGGTTGCCCTTCTTTATGTTGTATAAATACAGCACACGCCTCCTTTCACCTAGTCTGGTGCAGCTGACCTGCGCGCGTAGTGTGAGGGTCTGGTGACAGCCGCATTCAGTACCTGTGCAGATGGAATGCAATTAAATTTGAATACGCGTGAAACACGTGGTCAATTTCCGGTAACAGAGCGCGATAGCTACTGTACTTGCACTTGAATGACATCTATTTCCTCTATAAACCCTTATATTTGTGCTGGTTGTGGAAAAGACATAAGAAGCTTGCCATAATCAGTGGGTAAATCGGGAATAACGTCATAGAATGTTGTTAATTGGTCACTAAGCGATCTGATTGGACGCACCAGTTTTTCGTAAGGCTGGCACAGGTACTGAATGTGGCTGTCACCAGACTACCTTTCACCTCAAAGAGTTTTGCTATTCTTGATAGCCTGCAAGGCTAGATACACCATTTTCGGTTGTTTTACACTTGTATAACTCATTGTGAAAGGCATTCATAATGTCTTTAGCAATCCACTTCCCCAGCAACAATCATCCACCTGAAACTAAAGCTTATCTGCCTGAAAGCTAAATACAGGTGCTACATGGCTTTAATTTCTTACTGCTTTTTTGACTTACAATGTTTTGCTCATGTGGGTGTGGAAAGGCAAACAAATATACAAACACTCATACACATTTTTCTGAAAACAAGCAAAAAAAACAAAAAACCAAGTGCATGCCCACAACCAGCTATGGGTGCCTGCCTCGTTTAAAAAATCAACAAGTTAGTACCATTAAGATACGTTAATACACAATAATCACACACCCTTGCAAACACTTAGCTATTTTAATTCCTTTGCAAATTAATGGGACTGGACATGCCTAATTAGAAAACAAAACAATGGGGTGGAACAGAAAATAAAAGTGTACAACAGAAATAACATTAACCAAAACAACCAAGATGTGAAAAAGTATGTAACCTTTAAACAGTCGTTAACATAAAGGTGATGATAGCCAAGAAACATACCAGTGATATTAATGATACTGCATTGAAATGGCTGCAGTGATATTATAATAAAACTATGTAACCATTTACACTTTTGTCACATTTTCCATAAACTAAAAGCTATACTATTTTCACAGCTTGGTTTTTTGTTGGTAGATTTCATACTTCTTGCACAGAGTTTCCTGGTATACACCCTGTACTTTTGCTGATGTATCGGTATATTTCAGGAGTAAAAAAAGGGAAGCCAGAGCCACCATGGATAAATGAAAGGCCCATTAGCAATCCTATCTTTCTGAAATACTCTTCCTATAATACACATAACATGACTAATAACACAACAGACTGTTGACTACAATATAGTCAATCTAAATAAAACATTATTAAACACTGTTACCTCATCATAGTACATCATAGTACATATCAGTGTAATTAGTATTATATTTATAATTATTTATTTTAATTTACTGGACAGGGACAGTGTTAGGGGACCAGCCCACTAGAGTACAATTGCTGATCAATTTTACCTGTAGCTTCATTGGATTTGGCTTTAGTGACATATTTGGCGACTTTCCAGTACATAACTTGAATTTGATTTCTTTGGCAAGAAGACTCCACAACTCTCTTGTAAGACCTCCATAATCTATCCCTAACTCTCCCACAAACCAGGTTTTCATATTGGAACAGTTACAGTTGAAACTCTTCTTTCCAACCTCCCGGATCATATCGTCCAAAACATTTTCTCGTCTAACTTGTACCTGCTGGATTCCATTACCTGAGGTTTGGCTTGACAATTCCATAATGACATCATGTAAAGTAAGTGCACCACTGAAAACAAAAATGAAAGCATATGATACATAAACAATGCCCAATACATACTCCATCTTCTTTGAGTCCTCTACTTCCTTCAGCTACAGAAGTCGTATGCATACAAACATAAACGTACCATTGGTGTTTAATTTACTTTGTCATGTGCTTCAAATCCTTGATCGGCATCATAAAGGTAACTTCTGGAGTAACTCTACATTATATTCAAATATGAAATAACAGCTATCTCAAGATTATACAGGGCTGAAAGACACCAGAGAAGGTTGCAATTGGAAGCAGGAACAATTTAAGTACATATCATTGTTGTAAGGACCAAAGAGGGTATATGGCATTAAAACAAGTACTTGGCCCATTAAGTATGTCATAGTTTTCCCATCCCATTTAACAAAACCTTACCAACATGAAGCCTCATTTCCCAAGCAGCAGCAGCAGCAAGGCTTTATGTGGCATATGCATTACCAAATACTCAATTGTTAATTTTTTCACAAATGAATTTCCTGGTGTACTTTACAAGGCATACTGAATGACTTTATACAAATCCTTCTGTATGCCAAACCACTTGGTTATAGGTATGGGTGGTATTGACATTTTTGCCATACGATTATTGTCATGAGATATCACAATTATTGTCCACTTAACCACTGTACCAAAAAAAACTAAAATATTTAACTAAACGACAAAAATAAGATAAATGATTATTCTTTTTGAAAACTCCTTGATTATTACGATTATTCAGCCAATTTCGATTATCACTGTATGATGAAAATTAGACGATGTTGATTATTGCCAACAAAATAATCACGATATCACGATAATAATTGTCCATCCCTACTTGGTTAATTACTATAGCTAGGTGATACGCATCTGTATGCCTTGTGTGTATTATAATTCTTTTGAAACCAGCATGTGCGTACACATCATCCAATTCAAATAGTACATAACACTTTAATCAATAAGTAAATGCAACGGACTAACAGTGTCAATTAAGATATAATAGAATGGACTAACCCTTGATGGTCCTGGTTTGCTGATATCATCAACCTAAGAAAAAAAATTGCAATTGCATTAGTTTACAGGTAGCTACTCCTTATCCATACCGGTGAATTTCTTGACACAGCATCAATGTCTTGCATACTTGAACCACTGTAGCCGCATGCATTATATAACATAAATGCATGGAAACACACAAAGTAATGCTATTTGTACATACCAGTTTCTTAAGTGGTTTCGGAGTACAGAAATAGTTACTATTTCGCCACATCGTTTACATTGTCCTTTTGGCTGATCAAAACACTAATAAAGACGAAAGGTCATGTATACAGACAGAAAATGCATGATAGCACACACGGTAAGAATCGGTCACCTTTAGGCCAGCTAAATTAATATAAGTGGGGGTATGTAGCTGCTTTTGACATGTGGATTATAGTGAATCCAAGATGGACTTTCTAAACAGGTGGTCACATACTATATATAATAAGGCAGATTTCACCACACATGTCTATATCGAAGTGTATATTTAGCCGGTACCGGTTTGCAAACACTAACGACTACTGTGCCGGCACTAGTAGGTTGCCCCGAGCATTCAACTTTAGGGCACGCGTCTAGTAGGTTGCCCCGAGCATTCAACTTTAGGGGATGCGAAAAGTAGTTCCTTAGCGTTAGGGGTAGGCTAGAGTTCAGCTTTGGTTTCTTCTTCACTCTTGTTATCTTCAGTCGGATGTTTATAACGTAGAAACTAAATAATATGACTAGCTGCAGCACCGGTGGTATAATCGTTACAAACATTGCTTATGAGTACGGATGCCCGGGTTCGAACCCTCGCTTAGACAACTTTTATTTTCGCTTTCTTAGGTTTTTTGTACAAGTTTTTTTTTAATGCACGTAACATTCTAAGTATTATACCCTGAGATTCGCTAAGTTCACTCGATTGGATGCCCCGGTATGTCAAATCACATTTATAAAATACAAAAGAAGGGAATCAAGGGAGCTAGCAGCGGTAGCATAATCGGTAGCACACTGGACCATCACACTGGGATCCTGGGTTCGATCCCCCTTAAGTCAATATTGCACTATTTTTTTCGCCCTTTTGGTTCACCGTCGGTTTTTTGTCTAAGTTCTGTAGGGTTATGAAATAGGGTGAAAAGAGTGATACCCTGGTGGCATGGAATCGAGTGAACTTAGTAAATCCCATTATACCCTCCACTGCCGGCAAAATAGCCGGCAAAACAGTGTATCCAGTACCGGCTCTATATAACCTGCCTATCTATATAGCAAATGTGATTTTCATTATACCAACTAAACAGAAAATATTCTGGTAGCAATTTTCCACTGTCTTGTTCACATTCATTTTTGTGGCTTAGGGTACTCTATAATTTTAACACAAGAGACAACAGACTGCTGTAAACAATCCACCTGGAACTCTCCAACCAAGTTGGATCCACCCAGCTGTAAACAATACACACTCAGAACTCTCCCACCAAGTCAGTTGGCTCCACCCAACTGCAAACAATACCTGAGAACACTGCCCAAGTATTTCATAAATGGCCTTCGTTAAAACCCGGAACGGACTGGACTGGACCGGACCGGGCGAATTTTTTTTTGGAGGCACTTCTGACTTAGAAAATTTTTCATGTTTTGTGAACTTACCGTTTTTCTTTGTTTTACGGAAAGCAACATTATTTGCGGAGAAGGAAAAGGCATAGATTCTTCCCCTCTATAATCTATGGAAAAGGTCACACTGAAACTATTAGCCCCTGTGTATTAAGTGTGTTAGTCGTCTTCAAAGATGTTGTGAACAATGTACGAGACTTACCTGAATGGACGTTTCTTCCCTGCCGTCCGCCTGTCATCTCACAACACTGGCGTGACTCGATGGCTGAAAACTTCCGAGTGAAGGCCAAGGTGAAGGCATGAAAGGATAGAAGGACACTTGTAAGAAGGTGTCACAAGTAATAAAGACAGTTGGGAACTGAATGCGTAGTATGTGACTACAATATCCATGTTTGCTGTATACACTCTGACTACCTATAGCTATCTTGTACTTGTCATTATGTATGTATGTATCCAGGTGGTGACCACAGTAGTTTGTTGTGTGTAAAGTTAACATCATTATTTTTCATTATGCTATGTACCGTAGTATTGTGTGATTGAATAAAGTTCACAACTGCCGGGGTATGAAAAGGCTAGCACTCACTTTAAAACACTCCAAATAAATTCTGTTTCACATCCACCACCCGCATCTCTTTATTCCCAGCTCTAAGATGTTCTATTCCGTATTCTTCCACTATTTTCTGCATGCTGTACAGGCTTAATAAAATTGATTTGTAAGGTTTACCAGCTCACATGTCAGAATGTTATCACTGTTCATGTTTGTGTTATTCTTACAGTGTAAATGACGAAGGTACAAGCTGAAAATGTTATGTTGTTTGCTATGGCTGTACTTAGGCAAATAATAACTTGAAAAGCTGCCAATTTTATAATAGAAATACATGGACCGCCTGCCAAGAGAAGCAGAGAATTTATTTGGAGTGGCCTTACTAGCTTCATTCAAAGTATGCAAAATACAAATGGGATCCACACTGTAAGAGTTTTAAATATTGTGTTGTACCACATCTTTGGCTCTCAGAAGAATTTTGTTTTTGTTCTACAATTGCACTGCACCCTTGAATACTGCATTGTGAATTCATGTTACTGATGCTGTCATTCTTACCAACGTTGCAAGTGCCTTCATCATTTGGGTTACATTTTGTCCAGGTTTAGCGGGTCTCATTCACTTTTGAATAATTATTGGAATGACCACAAATTAGCTAGTAATTATAGGAATGGCCAGGAATAAATCCCAGGCCGGGTAGTGACTTGATCCACAGGCTGGGTAGTGACTTGATCCACAGGCTTAATGCAGTATCCATGATCAAATTAACATATGTTAATACTAACCTGTGACCAAACTAGAGGTGTACCGATAATCAGATCGGCTATAATATCAGCCACCAATATGGCAATTTTTACCAATATCGGTATCGGTACAGAACAGCAGGAGGACCGATATTGCTACCGATATTTATACAGTAGCAATAGTTTGTACATAAACGGATTGTGCATTGGTTTTCTACATTATTCATGTGGCTCTTTAGTGCCAATGGCTTATTGTTCACTCTGAAACAAGCGCTACGTTACGAGAAGCCATATAAATACACGCGATTCTACTGTCTGTTGCTGGAAAGCTTATCACAGACACAGTCTTTAGGCCCCTATTCGGTGATTATTAGTTTCTCATCCAGCCTTTCTAATTATTACGATGCGGGCGGGCGGGAGGGTATTACCATTATGCCATTATTTTATAATATTAACACACTGATGTACAGACCTTGTCCAAATTGTCTTTCTTTCTTACTACAAACATTTCCTTCATCAGCCTATTCTACTTTTCGTAATCGACAACTGTTTTTCGACAGTCAACTGAAAGCCTGCTTTGATGAAGTCAATAGAGCACGATTGCAACTGGCACTGCAGCAATTTGCTAAGGAAAACAACAGTTCTCCTGGTGATATATAGTGCATTGTAGCGTTCATCAACAAAAATTATTTATTTATTTTATTTTTATTTTAACTGCTTTTTAATGCAGGCAAGGCCTGCATTAATGGTCTGTGGGCAACTGGTGCCCACAGCCAGAAAAAGTATACGTACAACTTACATTTATTGAATGTATAAAATTACAATCAAATTAAGTTAGCTGGCTAAGGTTATTACATACATTTACATTTGGTATATAGTTGAACTATAATTTTAAAACTTACATGTGTATTTAATAATAATAAACTTACTTATATAGCTAAGTACTTATTTTAAGAGAGAGCAAGAAGAAAAAAAAAAGATTAATTACTGCTGAAGTTTGGTGGGCGAGGAGACTTGGAGCAGGTACTACAAGGGCAAACAAAGTGCATATTATAAGTTTGGTATCACGTGTTCTTCTGCGCATGCGCAGAGTAAATAATGGCTTACCATGCGGCAGCTTAAGAAGGATGCGGGCGGTGGATGAGAAACTAATAATCACCAAATAGGGGCCTTATAAATGAAGCATTTATAGAGTAGCTACCTTGTAATAAAAAGAAGGGTCACAGGATAACCAAGGAAACTTGCTGTCACAGTACCAGCTTTCTCACCAACCATTAGAATGCAGAAATATCCGTATAAGGCTTCATGGGAGTATACATAAAAATGTTTGTGGGTGCCTAATTGTCTGGATTGCACAATAGAAACCCAAGCTGTGTACCACCACAGGCAGAGTATAGTAATGAATACATGCACATGTTGTTGTAGGGTAGGTAAATGTACACTTTTAACTATAATGCAAATATCGGATCGACTATCGGTTATCGGCCTCTTTTGGTGGCACCAATATCGGATATCGATACATGCCAAAAACCCATATCGGTACACCTCTAGACCAAACATCATGCTAATAGCTATATCCAGTATGCAGTTATGAATTATCAAATTTGGAAGAGACCTATTTCACAATGTGGTCACATAATGGGCATTTAAAGGTAGCATATTGCTAATTTGCTTAGGCTGACCGTGGTCATGAAATTATAACTGTTGGCTTTCTACCCAAAACAAGTCGGCCATTGATGGAACAAGATTGTTATTTACGTTGAAGTAAAGTAACACTTAGTCCTAACTACTTAACTTTACGACTCAAAATTTAGATTTAAATCACACAGTTATACTTTAGACCACATGTAATCATTTTTGAAGGCCTTGGTTTGATCATTTATAAGGACTATCAATATAATTGGCAAGAATCAGTCAAATCATTGTACTGGCTATTTCACCAACAAAGGAAGAAATACCACGTCCATCTCTTTTCCACCCAATAATCAAACATGTAAGGGTAACGATGAGACCAAAAAATGAAGTCAATTAACCAGTCATTGGAGACGTGTACATACACATTGAGTTCAGCTACACATTTCGAGATAAGATGAACATCATTGTAACAACCATTAATGATTGGCTGGATATTGAGGTCGTGCTGCACATCTACTGATACTACTGGCCCACACTACTTTTATAGATTAAAAAAAAAAATTCTTGCCCATAATATTATATTGATTTGCAATATCTGATTGAATCTACCTAGTTAGCACAACCTGCAATTCTGGTGTACTACCCTGCAACTTGATTGCTACATCCATACATAATTTCCCTTGCTCCACTTTAGCAATACATTCAGCTGCCTTTGTACAAGGCTGTCAAACGAAAGATGTCTTCAAGCAACCTGGTTGATTTAAGGTATAGATGGACATAGCTTTATCATTATTGAACACTTTAATGTGATACCTGAGAATTTCACAAGCATGTACATATGTATGTACATACGGGAGCTAACAAATCTAGTCACATATATTAATTACTACATTGACGTTAAGAATATTCTACGAGTCAGTGATTATTATGTACAATATTATATAGTTATGTAGTAAAACTCTTTAGCAGTTTTTTAAAACAATGTGATAGCATTTACCTTTCCTAGTACACTATTTTGCAGACCTCATACACACACTCCAAGTTTGTCTCATGTATACATATACAGTAATGCGTAAGTATTGTACTAGCTTCTTGTGTATATGCAACTGGCCCTTCATGGTTTTCCAGCTCACTAAACATCATTTCCAATAAAGCCATGGTGCCAAAGCTGCAGAAACCAGACTCTCCAGTTCCATAAAACAAAGAGCAGAATGTGGTGGTCTATTTAGCCAGCAATTCAAAGGATGAGTTTGATTTTGTGTTTGTGGAAGCCAAATCAGTACGTGAACACGACAGGTACATAGTGATACCTTATAATGCATAGTTTTGAGTAACAAAACATAGTTAAGGTGTACTTGACAACCTCATTAAGACCACCTCATTATAGTGAGGATGTCAAGTATGTCCCAAACGTAGCTAATTAACAAGACCACCTCATTATAGCGTCAAGTACATCCCAAACATGATCTTAGGTGTACTGCATGACCTCATTAATAAGACCACCTCATTACAATGACCATGACAAGTACATCCCAGACATGATCTAAAGTGTACTACATGACCTCATTAATAAGACCACCTCATTACAATGACCATGACAAGTACATCCTAGACATGATCTAAAGTGTACTACATGACCTCATTAATAGGACCACCTCATTACAGTGACCATGTTGAGTAGTTAGGTCTCAAACATAGCTAAGGTATACTCGACACAAGCTCAGTAATATCAAAGTGACCAACTCAAGTAGGTCCCACACATAGTTCATGTGTATTTTAAGACCTTGTTGAAAGATCACCTCATGATAAAATGTCCATGTTAATTAGGTCATAAGCCTTAATTAGCTAAAGTATAATTATATACTTCATGCATAATACAAGTACCATTTTTATGTAGCTAAACACCACCACACCTTTAACTGAGGCCGAATTTAAGCAGTGTCATAATAAAAAAAAAACATTGTTTTATACTGAGTAGTGGTCAAGTTTGAATAGCTGTTGCATCAATTTTGTGAACAAGTGTAATAAATGCTAACACAAGTACAGTGAAACCTCTATAACTTGACGCTCAAAAGATTATATATTTTATTAAGGCTAAATCTGAACTAAAATTATAATCAAGGTTGCTTGACTATCAAGGTATAGTGTTAAAGGATTCGGGGATGTGCCCACAGTGGTTGGAACCAGCTGCCACTGAATTACCACAATATTGCCACCACTACTCACCATAATATACCAACTGCTACATATTCACCACTAACTTATGCAGATATATAGCTAAGGCCACTTCAAATAAATTCTCTACTTCCTGTCCGCATAATTACACTCGGGTAATTGGCAGCTTTTCAAGCCACTATTTGCCTAGCACAACCATAAAAGCATGCTTAAGCTTGTTCCTTCCTTTTTAAGTTGCAAAAATAGCACAAACGTGAAGTTGTGCCAACTTGATAGCGCTGTTGTCACTGTTTCAAAACAACTTTGTCAGTATGCAAGAATAACTGGAAAATAATGGAAGAATACGGAATAATGGAATAGTTAGAGCTGACAGTAACTAGATGCGGGCAGTGGATGGGAAACAGAAAATTTATTTGGAGTGGCTGTAGTGGAGCCCCACAAATGTTATAGCAAAAAAACACTACAATTCCTTTAGTACACAGTAGCAATATTTTCAAATCCACTGAGTAGCTACATATTGTAAAATTAGTGACATGCATGCAGACCTTCAGTTCTGGTCGCTGTAAAGACAACACTATAAACATCTAGATACCCAGAGTCTACCATTACAGCTCTCAATAGTCACATACTACACATTCAGTTCCCAACTGTCTTTATTACTTGTGACACCTTCTTACAAGTGTCCTTCAATCCTTTCATGTCTTCACCTTGGTCTTCACTCGGAAGTTTCAGTCAGCCATCGAGTCACGCCAGTGTTGTGAGATGACAGGCGAACGGCAGTGAAGAAATGTCCATCCAGGTAGGTCTCGTCCTTTGTTCACAACGTCTTTGAAGACGACCGACACACTTAATACACAGGGGTTAATAGTTTCAATATGATCTCTTCCTTATCCGCAAACATCAATATTGCTTTCCGTAAAACAAAGAAAAACGGTAAGTTCACAGAACATGAAAAAAATTTTCTAAGTCAGAAGTGCGTCCAAAAAAAAATTCGCCCGGTCCGTTCCGGGTTTTAACGAATGCCCGGTTAGTGGCAATGTTTTTTTTTTTTTTTTTTTTACCCGGGCTTGATGGACTGCCCTTGCCTACCACCCCCAGCACATAAATGGCCTGTGCTGGACAAACCGGGACTTTCTTAGTCCACGGCAAACTGAGACTCTGCCCGAATCAGCTCCACAATTGGGGGAGTCTTAACATAGTGACCGATGGATGAGCGGGCTCCGCGGATGCATTGTATGGAGGACCGCAAGAGAGAAAAAGATAGACAGCACCTTAACCACCCCATGACAACAGAGTAATCATCGCCCCACTTGTTTGAAAGTTGATGAGCCAAGCGTTGATAAAAAACAGAAGCCTCATGAGCCAGACCACCAGAGGCAGACATTACCAGGGGGGTAAAAGAGGCATGCTCCTCCTCACGAATTCTCTGAGCATACGCACGTTTCTTAATGTTCTCGTGCCTCCGATAACAGGAGGCCAGTGATGAGGACGCATTAGAAGCAGCCAGAGGGTTGAACACCCGCACATCCACAAAACATCTTTCACTTCTTCCACCCCAAAAACCATTCATGGCGATGTCAAGACGGGCACCATCTTGGATATTGGCAGAAGCAGGGTAGTCCTGCTGTGAAACCGGCTGGAGCTCTGGTTCAACAGCTACCTGAGAGCATACTTCAGTCAACAGGGTAGCAGTTAGATCTCTGATCTCATTGTGTCGGATAGAAGGTAAGCCACCCTTGGGACAGGATAAAGCATGCTCCACTGAAAAGGAAGTCCCACATGCACAGTGAGCAGGAGTCCGCTGAGGAGACCACCCATAACGTAGTGCCACGGCATCGTGAAACGCGGACTTATGCAGTGCAAAGCCATGTTCCTGTAGGGGCCGGGTGGTAAGCCAGTTGGAGGCCCCTTTGGCTGAGGCTAGATCTAAAGCGCGTTGAGAGGAGGGATCTAAGTGGGTACGCAAACTGGAAGATCTATCCGAATAGTTGGAAGATTTGGAATTGCGGATTGCGGACTTGCGAGATAGCTGTTCTGTTTTAACAATAGCCGAATTGATACCCCGGTCCAGAATGAATTGTGAAAGAGGCTCAGCAATGTGACACGAGGCTGAATACTCCTCAGCTGCAATAAGAGTTGGGTTTATGATACCCAAACCACCATATCGAGGTGGAAGGGCAAATAATTTACGGATTGTGTCATTTGGTGGAGAGCAACCCATCAAAGTAGGGATAAGTACCAGCCGGATGTTGTCCTCAAGGGGTTGTAAAGCCTCTGATATGTTTGGAGTAGTGCGACAAAGGTAGAGCCAATGGCTTGACAAGCCATGAGTGAGAGCGGAATAAGCAGCATGCGGCTGAACTTGTGCGAACTTGGCAAGCCGTGTAATCTCTGCTGACCAACCAACAACCTTGTCCCTCACAAATTCCTGGACATAAGCGTTTGAACCAATGGCAGCCCCAAGGTAGGGACGGCCCGCAGAAGTAATTTGAACATCAGTATCTGAGAACAGAGTAGTAGCAATTGAATGGAACCTTTCCTTAGAAACTAACCAAGTTTTAGGAGCATTCACAAAATAGCCAAAAGCAGGTCCCTTAATACAGAGCTGGTTCCACCAGATGAGCAAGTCCTGTATACTGCCACAAGCACAAGCATCATCAGCATACCAGACCTGGTCCACTGTCCCATGAAGTTGATTGATTAAAGGCACTGTAGCAAGGGCATACATAGGCATAGCTAGTGGGTCTCCCTGTGTAGTACCCTCCTCTGATAAAATAACCTCCCCAGAAACAAGCAAAGAGGCTGGAGACCTATAAATATTGATCAGAATAGTGGAAAGTGGCGGGCACAGTTGTCTGATGTTGTGTAGAGCCACCAAACGGTTCAGCGAGTTAAAGGCATTGGAGGCGTCCACCAGCAACACAGCCTCAGTGCTTCCTTCCTCAAAAACCTTTCGGACAGCATGAACCGCAGCCTCCGCCCCAGAAAGTTGCCCCGCACAAAGTTGGTGTGAACCAGCTGCCTCCTGAATGTCATCCCGCAGGATGACCAGCACAGCCTTAGCAACAATACGTCTCATAACCTCGCACACACCAATAGGCCGCACCCCAGGATTTTTATCCAAAGCAATGAGGCGACACACCAAAAAAGGCGAGAGCAAATCTGGGGAGAGGAAAACAGTACATAAACGACGAGCAAATGAGGACATTGCAACACACAATTCACCTGAAGCAGAGTGGAATGAGGTACAAAGTCGACGCCAACCACGAGCGTCGATCCCAGAGGGTCCAGCCGCACCAGATGTTCGCAAAGCAGCAGACCTGATAACAGCAGCATTAAGAGAAGAGAATATAACAGGGTGTACGGATGGTGGGTCAGCCCAATGCTGTAGAAGACACTTAGGATCCAAAGGCTGAGCTGGAGGATGTTTAGCCCGCAGAACATCGCGAACACAATGGCCGGGAGAAGCAGAATCAGCTATCTCATCCAAGTTTAGAACTCCACCACGTTGGTAACCTGAGACTAATCGTAAAGCAGCCTTGGCAATGTGGGATCACGAGGGTCACACAAAACACTGCGCCGCCCGCCCCGATTCCCAAAATTGGGGACAAAAGACAAAACTTTCATCAAAGGAAATAAGGTTGTCTGTTGTGTTGTTGCATGATTTGTTGTTGCTCCAGTACAGAACGGCTCTGCCAACTACTGCATGTGAGGAATTATAAATAAAAAATCAAATCAAATCTGGTAGCTATAAACCACGAGTGAGCAACTTACTCAGCTAGTGAGAGAGAAAAACCATCATGATGAAAGTGTACAAAATAAAAAGCAGTATAAACAAAGCCACTAATTTGTGGAATTCCAACATTAATTTTAAGAACTTCATTCTTTAGAGACCTTCAAGACTATGAAAAAATCCGGCATTTCTTGTCATCAACGTTGCTTGTGGGGCAGTCCTTGCACTGTGTGTATGCATGTTGTCTTGCTTTGTGTTTATTATGTACTAATGCCATGCTTAGGTTTTTTTCTTTCTTATAGCTAACTCCAACAGGTGTATATATATTATGCAGATAGGGCCTAGTTGGCTATAGCTACCAGTCTCGAAAAATAATAATAGGAGTAAGTGGTACATGCAGGGACACACAATTAACATTACAGCTGTAGCCGAGTGTGTGTAGACAAAGCTAGTGGTGTGCTTTCAGGGATGCATCCACTCAGACTGTATATAGGTGTGAGAATGCTTGTAAACAGAAACTTTAGTGATTAGCTGTACTTTAATTCTTAACTGTTCTTCTAGGCCTTTGTCAAATATGCCAGCATATAATAAAAAGCATAATAGGCTGTATTGCTATGCCAGCATAATGCTAGTATATTAGGTACGTAGATATATTATTTCAAATGATATTTGATACTCCCTAATAGAGCAGTCCGTGGAAACTGTAGAGTAGATCGATGCTCTGAACATGTACAATCTGGGGTCAGTACAATCACTTTGTAGTGAAATACTCTAGTAGAGCATTTGCTGATTAAAATGTTAATGTTGCTGACCTAGGAGCATAATGCAAGCATATCAAGAGTTATGCATAATATTATGTAAAAGTTTTGGGAAATTTCTGAAAGCATTTTGGGCAAACTTTTGAGCAGGCCAACATTCTTCTACAATCATGTGATTGATACATACAATGGTTCAATTGGTATATTTGCAAAAACATGCACCCATATATACACACGTGTGTACGTGTATGCCCATATGCACTTACTGTACCACACTGACACACACACAAACATGCACATAAGGAGATCATCATTGTACATGATGTGCACTTGAGATCTGCCTCAACTCTCCATTAAAGGTATGTACACACTTACCCAGCCAGGGGACATATAACACATATATAAGCTATTGAAATTTAGGCCAGGCGAGAGGACGGCAGATTAGCCATAGATCTATGTGTAATAATTGTAACAACCTGAGCCAGTGACTCATGGAAAACATGGTATATGTATGATGTAGGACTAACCTGTACAAGAGGACAATTCAAGAAAATTATACCCTGATTCTGCAAGGTCTGCACCACAGGAGGTTAATGGCAGCACTCCTGACTCTGCTGTGAATCTCTCCCTCATGCGAACACAAATAAATGTTTACCACACACCTGTGCAATACTTAGATATATAGACACCAGACTGTGTTGGCGTAATTGGTGAAATGCTAACTATTCAAGGTACTACATTAATAATAAAACTGCTCTATATAGCTAAAATTCAAAACCATGCATTTTACATTAAATTATGTACATATAAAATCAATGATATCACTACAAAACTTTGGGTACAAAAGTCATAATAAAGAGATGCACTAGTCTACAACACTGCTTTGATCACACTGCCAGTTATTCAGCTTCCTAATAATAAAATTGATTGTAAAGCACACATGAATAATGATCCTAAACTTATAAGAAATGCAATGGCTGGTATTAAAGCATAGAAAATATAGCAATGTGGAGCCTATGAAATTTATAAACCTGAAGGCCCAGGCTGTAGTTCATGAGCGAAGCGAGGGCGCTACTAAGGGCCTGAGGGTTTATAAATTTTATAGATTCCACATTGTGCCCGTATAACTGCTTTAGACTCTATTTCACATTACACTCAGATTACTTATATACCTCATCCACAGCTGTTTTTTGCTGTAGGCTTGGCAAAAGCAGCTGGTTTTCTTGCAATAATACTAACACCATGGCAACTATGCATACTCACATGACAAAGTAAGCGCCCTTGTTACATCACTGCATTTGAAAAATGCATACTGATTGGATAAATCTAGTTTTGAGCATATGTTATATTGTGCCTGAAGGCATGGAGTATATTAGAAAACAAGGTGGAGTATACGAGATTTATTACCCACCTAAAACAGCCTAAATAGAGTCTAATAATAATGGTAACATACACCTGTAGGTGATCTGACAAGGTGTTATTTTCATAGAAAAATCAAAACACAGTTTTTATACCAGCAACTGTTAGATGAACTATTGAAGCACTACTGACCTAATTAGACTGCTATTGCTCTGCCACATTACTGGGTCAGTCTTAGGCACCGGCCTATTATGCCCGAAATTTTACCTATTATGCTTTTGAGCATTGCTCAAAAATTAAGCCTATTATGCTCAAAATTATGCTTTCGAAATCAAAATTATGCTCTAGAAGTGACTGTTTTATTAGAATATATCAACCTTTCCTGACTGCTCTATTAGAGTATCTCGATCTTATTTCTGCAAAGTGTGAATAACCAACAAAGAAACGGTTTAATAAGTTGTATTAAGTGTTTTTTGATTATAAAATGCACTAATAATACTATTGGCAGTGAATATTTGCTTTCTTTCAGGCGCACGTATTGCGCATTTAATTAATTTTTCAAACATCGTCCCTATTATGCTGGCATCATGCTTGATGCTTTTGGCCACCTATTATGCTTTAAATTATGCCGGCATAATCGGCCGGTGCCTAGTCAGTCTTTTTTTATTTCTGGTAGACTCATAAATGTGCATACGATGCACCTACCTTGAGACATGCATTTCTGGCTTTGCTGAAACAGCTGGTACAGGCTTAACTAAGCAGCACACCTAGTAAGTGCATGTGTATGTCAAATATTACTCGTTATGACTCACTTGTAATAAGCAGTTGAAAAAAGGTTTCGGCAGCACTCTCCTTCGCCTCTTCTTCATCAAGTCTAATAGCTCCATTGCATGATTCACCTGCTATGGTGACTGCACAGTAAAACCCACCACCACGTTGTGTTGGTAGTATTGTGTAGTCAGGATCATCAAGTTGATATTCTTGGCAGTATTCTTGTAGCTTAGCAATCATTGACTTTGTTATAGATGCTTGTAATGGTATTGGTACATCACTGGGTGATTCAGCCAAAAAGTTCACAGTGTCTGTCAACTTGTAATCAAACCGAGTTTCAAATAAAGAAATGGAGCTGTAGAGTTCTCTTAATGTGCTGCTGACATCACTTAACATGATCTTGATATCATTGTTTTCGTTTTGAAAAGATTTGCTCAATAATTCTATCCACAGACTACCAGACTGTAATTCCCTGTATGGTAATGCTAAATAAGCAACTAGAAAGTTATCACCTTCGGAGAAATTATCAAGATGTAAGAAGTTACCATGACCAGACCATTCTGAGCCTGATATCAAAGTTTGACATAAATTAAATAAAAGAAACTTTGGATGCTTGTATGCACCAAAAGCATCTAATATTTCTGCTACACTTATAGTCCATCCTTCTTGAGTGTGCAATTGTCCGCTCTTATCTTCTGTAGGGTTTTTTCCACTGGTATCTTCATCATCTTCTTCTCCACTGTTCTCTTTATCTTCTCCACTGCTGTCTTCATCTTCTCCATTGCTATCTTCATCTTCATACAGCTTAACAGGTGCACCATAACCAGAAAACACAAATACTAAACGTTTACAAGAAGTAAAGGGCAGTAACGCAGCAATGCGATCAATAATATCAGTCAATTCATAATAGGTCATATTTTTGCAATGAAAAGCTGCATATCCTAGTTTAGAGAAGGCTGTAAACATCTTGTCAGCATCTTTGTGAGTTCCATGTAGTTTTGTAAGTTCAGTGTCATTGTTAGCGTAATCATTTGAAACAATAACAGCTACTCCAATTTTTGATGATGACGAAAGCAACAACTCTGTTAATGGCTGCTTCAGTGACTGACCTATATACAAAACAAGAAATGTAAAATTCTGCATTAACAGAAAAATAAGAAGTCTTAAATATGTAGTTAAAGTATCACAACTCAAATTCTATGTCTAATCGTTCCTTTTCTTGTGCCCTTCACATTAACACTGATTGTCTCACTGCCACAACTGCTATAATTATTTTGAAATCAACCACAAGCACCCACAACATCACTTTGTAATATTTTATAGTAGGGTGCTGCTATACTTTCACATATCTCAAGTAAGTGGCCTCATGTGTGTACATGCATATGTGTATCTGTATAGTTACTCGAGCATCTGAAAACCAGACTTTGAGATGACTGCTTCATCTGTTAATAAGTTTATGTGTTTATTATAAGCAATATTTGACTGTAAAGGTATCTAAATTTATGTGACTGACCTCCCTTGTACCATTAGGTTTCAATTCTGTGATTCCTACTTGATATAGAACACTTTTAAAAGGAGACACGTAATGGCCAAGTATTAAGGTACATGTAAACATGGCAGAAGGGTAACTAAAGAGGTTGGAGCCCCTCCAATCTTGTTTCACTGTTTGCATAGCCTTTTCAGCTTTCAAGTTTGAGTTACACTAATCCAGCAGTCATCCGAGCTCTAATAAAACAATCCAGTAAAACTGAATGTATATATAATAATCAAATAATCACCTCCCACCCGTATCATTTTTGCTACACCTAGAGATGAGGAACAAGTACTATATAATAAAGTATATTAAAAATGATCAATTTATAAACAAAGTAGGAATCCAAGCAATAAAAAGTAGTGAAACAAGAGATGAACAATGGTAACTATTATAGTATAGCCTAGTGGAAAATCCCTACTTTGGCATTGAACACAAAATAATTGTTATACCACGCCAAAGTAGGGATTTCCCACTGAGCTATACTGTAATAGCTACCATTGTTCATCTCTTCTTTCACTAATTTTTATCGCTTGGATTCCTACTTCAGTTATAAATTGATCATTTTTAATTTACTAGTTTGTTTAGTTTTTTGATAAAGCATACAGCTAGCTATAAACATGTGACTGTTCTATTAGGGTGACAGCTGTATTGGAGTATCTCATGTCAGCCTGCAAAGATGCATGCTTTCCCAAAAAGGGGTGTGGTCATCGTGGTTTCGATCAATTCATAGTATTAGACTAGAGTATCTCGAATCAGCCTACCAACTTGAGGTGTGTGGTCACAAATACAGCTAGCGTAAAAGGGGCGTGGTCATGGCGGTCTTGATTGATAGATCGATAATACGTAGAATAAGAATGGGCGTGATGTTGTGACCTATCGTGGAGTACTGGTACATCCGTACAGTAGCGTACCGTACGCAAGGAAATTTTGACATAAAAAAATTTGACGAATTCAGACTTCAGCAGATTTGATGAATAAAATGTTGACGAAAATCAAGAAATTGTAAGCAAAACCTGTACTTTTAAGGGTGCTTATAAACATTAAATATTTTGACAAATTTAAATTTGACGAATTAAACCAATTCGTCAAATTCGTCAAATTTTTTTGACGTCAAAATTTCCTTGCGTACGGTAGTCTAAGCTCCTTAAATAATTTTGTGGCATCTATTACGCTGCGTAAAGAAAGTGTTGATATGAAAAATTAATGCCTTGATATATGGTTTCGTTGGATGAAGAAGAAAACAAGCAACCTGATTGAAAATGAAAGAAAAGACAAGGCGCACACTCATCGGAACCCCAAAAGGCACATCCCACTGGTGAGTTTGTTGTTGTGCCGTAAAATGGTGATCTTGCACTGCTTCATTTGGGCTCTAGGCTTGCGACTGTGGTCAGTGAGTGAATGAGACCGCAGTGAGTGAGACGAAATTTCGAATTTTGAATTTTTTTTTTAATTCTATACCTGGCTGCCAGTAAGTGTTTTCTTGTTTTTAACACTACATTTGATGCTAGATGGACTAATATTATTCCGTAAAGGTGATTTTCGTCGTGTAAGAAGTTTCTAAGATGGTTTTTAAAGGCAATATTTTGGCGGCGCGCGTCATTTCAGGGGATTCCTACTTAAACAGTACTACCATACTGTTTGATAATAATGGCTATATAGCACTTGGTTTTATTAGCCATTTATCCACACCTGCGTACTATTTCTCTTAATGGTGGTCTTTTAACTATCAGTATATTGTACGGTTTGTAATTTATGGCAGTTTAGAAGTAGTAAATTTAGATTGCAGCCTCTACAAATCTGGCAATTTACACCATTACATTTATTTCTTGGCCTTCGCCTGCAGATATTCACTCTGACAATAATAAATAATGGAGGCTAGCTGAATGCTTTTAGCTTGATTAATTGTATAGCAACATTTTCCAACCACATTTCAATGCAGTGGCAACCTTACAACAAAGGTACACAGCATCATGCAACATAGCACCACATCCTTCCACCAAATACTTATATAAATAAGATACACAAATAAGATATACAAATTACAATATATCATAGCCTGATTACAACAACTTACTAGGTGTGCTAGTTCCACTACCAGTAGCTACACTTTCTGATCCAACAACATCTATAGTAGAATAGAAATGTATGCCGAGCATACAATTAAAAACACATACCGAGTCATAGATAATAGACACCCATACCTGTATTGGAAGAACATGTACAGTGCCCATACAAACTACGTGACTATCCATATTTTACACCTGAAGTTTTTTGAAACATTCTTTTTTGTTCAAAGATACTGGTTTACTGCCTGAATACAGCTCAATTACCTTAGCTAGTACATTTTGTTTCTTTTAGGTGTCTGGCGCCTTCCGTATACATGACCATGTCTTAATTCAGAGTGCCATTTCGTCGTTTAAATACCAGGAATCACACGAGAAGGATCATGTGACACAAACTATGTACAAATACATAAACTTCCAAAGATTTACAGACTTTATTGATTCTAATACTGAGTGTTTTGTGGATATTAAGCTACAATGCTTGTAGGCATGAGATTCAATACCTTGGACATGAGAGCATGAGATTGCACCTCAAATCATGAGAATCATGCCGGACGAATGACAGTTGAGAGGTATGCAATTGTCCTTTGGAAAGAACAAGGAAGGCCAATGAGTGATGAAGCATAGTACAGTGGACAAAACATAATTGGAACAAAAGATTTGTGAATCTAGTCCTGCGTGGCCAGACCCTATTTTCTCGGGGTGGCGCTTATCAATTTTCTATTATAAGCACCCCCTCAATTGAAAATAAGCACCACCCTGAGAAAATAGGGTCTGGCCATGTGAGACTATCGTGAATCTGTTGTCATTACCTTGGATTTCTGAAATTTCTGGATCCATACACCTAGCGCTACCAGGTCTTATGGCAAGCAGATGGCAGGCAGGAAGGCAGGCAGACAATTTCAGAATTTTTAATTACTGTACATCAAAACATTTGACTTCTCAATTTATTCCAAGATACAGCATCATCACAGTAGTACTAATGCATTCTATGTGGTTTTTCAAGTAAAATTTATTGCAAGGCTAGTATATACATGCAAAAATAATTATGAAGCCATATCATTTTTACAAATCCTTACTTATTAAGTACTACTGTACTTTATAATAAGCACTGTAATAGTAAAATGATGATGGTAATACTCAACTACATTCAGTGAATACATTTTTTTTTTACAACTCACTAAGGTTATTAAGCAGTTGAACAGCAACATCAGCTGCAGCACTCTCTACTTCCTCTTCTTCTTCAAGTCTAACAGCTTCAGTGTGTGATCTATCTGCATCAGTGATTACGAAGTTATGTGCACTACTTCCTTGTACTGGTGGAACAATGAGCTCTGGACCACTCAGATGAGGTTCTTGGTAATATTTCTGTAGTTTAGCAGTAGTCGACATTGCTGTAGATACTTGTGACATTATTGGTGCATACAACGATACGTCAGGCCACAATGGCTGCATTGTGTGATGCTGAGGATCTGTTGTTGAAGAAAACATACCAATCATAAAACTATGCAATTTTTCGTCTACACTCACAAGAGCCCATTAATACTTCAGCACTTATGGGCTCTAGGTACACACACATGCATATTGACAACACATTAACATTACCAATGGGAAGTTCTGCTGAAAGTTTCACAGGCTTTTCCAACAAGTTATTAGAATGAGGAGCTTCAAATGGAGTTTGGAAACTGCAAAGTTCCTTTAATCTGTTGTTGACATCATGTAAAATTAATGCAATATCATTATTCTGTTTTTGAATAGCTTCACTCAATAGTTCTATCCATACACTACCACTACCAGACTGCAATTCTCTATAATTTGATAGTGTTGAATAAACAACTAGAAAGTTGTTATCTTTAGAGTAATGATCAGGATCTAAGAATTCATCGTGACCAGACCATTTTGACCCTGAAATAAAACTTGGACATAAACTAAAGATGAGCAATTTTGGATATTTATATGCATTGAAGTAATCTAATATTTCTGCTACACTGAAAGTCCATCCTTCTTGAGTATATAATCGTCCACGGTTATCTTCTGCTAAACATTTTACCACACTGCAATCTTCTTCACCTTCTCCACTGCTGTCTTCACCTCCACTGCTACCCTCGTCTTCTCCACTGCTATTTTCATTTTCTCTATCATAACCATGATGTTCTTTACCAGGTGCTCCATAACCACAGAACACAAAAGCAAAATGTTCATATGAAATAATAGGTAGTAAAGCTGCAATATGATCAATAAAATCAGTCAACTCATAATAAGTCATATTTTTGCAATGAAAAACTGCATATCCTAGTTGGTAGAAGGCATTAAACATCTTGTCAGCATCTTTGTGAGTTCCATGTAGTTTGGTAAGTTCAGTGTTGTCATTAGCATAGTCATTAGAAACAATAATTGCTATTCCAGTTTTTAATGCCGATGAAACCGATAACTGCATTAATAGCTGGTTCAATGGCTGATCTATACAAACACATATTAACTATTAACAAGAGTTAATGAGCGAGTTCCGAAATGATGTCACAATATAAATGGCGACCTCTATTTGGGGGACTCTTATGTATTCGCTATACTACAAAGTTGTTAAATTTGTGTTTTGCTCGGTTTTGAACTAGCTAGAAAAGGCAAGTGGCAAAGATATGAAAGAATTCAACGCCAATGGCCATGGTGACGATGGCGATTTGTATCTTTTGGAGGAAGGTGATATTTCCGGTGCTTCCTTGCACGGAAAAAAACCTAGCGAACTAACTGTTGCTAAACTAAAGAGATGGCTATCATGTAGAGGTGCTCCCTTAAGTTGAAAGAAACCGGAACTAGTAGAAAGGTATTACTGCTTTTGTAAAACAGCTGCTTGCTCGCTGCATCCACAGTGGCGAGCTCAGCTCCAAATGTACATGTTTACTAGCTACCCGTATTTTTTATGTAGGGTTGAATGCTACATCAAGTTTTGGTGGGATCATCTGCTTGTTGACCCGAACAAGGGTTTGAACACTCGAAAAAAGCTTTTAAACATGGCGGGTGAAAGAATGGAATCAGAGCCCTCAGGTTCATCCCAGTTGACGACATTATTAGAGTCACTCCCAAACACCACTGATCCTCAATGGACAGAGAGTTTAGTTGACATTCCACAAATTTCATTCAATGCAATTTTCAAGTTTTCAGTTGAAAGGAAAGTGCCGAGGAAGAAAGTTAACTACCTGGAAAATTTAGCAGATTTTAGGGCCCATATGTCATTGCAAGAAGACAGCAGTAAGGAGTCTGCTGAAGAGCTCTACATGGAAGCTGAGTACACTAGAACGCTGGACAAAGCTTATAGATTTTCCATGATGGCCATGTTCAAGACTTGAAGTTTCATCCAATGCCACATCTGGAAAATGGTGTTTGTGTTGTATCTAGAGTGTTAGCATCGATGAAAAAGGTTTTTTACCATGTTACCATTCTTGCATGCAAGTCATCTTGTACATTTAAGACAGCTTATTGTACTTGTCCTGCTGGGCTCTCTGGGTGTTGCAATCATGCAATCGCAACACTTTATTGTTTGGAGGACTATGTAAGCAGTGGTTTACAAGAAGAAGAAAAAAAAGGATGCACAGAACGGCTTCAAGTGTGGAACCGACCCAATCCACAACATGTAGTTGGACGCCCTACAGATGAAGTGACTTTAACTAAGAAAGTCTATGGTGTTGAGAAAAGACCCAAACTGCATTCTGTGAATAAATGGGACTGCCGTCCAGCATCAAGAAGACTGATTGACCCAAACAAGGCACGTCACCTTAGAGAGAGACTATTTGTTATAGAGGATGAAAAGGTACAATCAGCTGAGAAAGCACTACGTTCAGCAGGAACACTGAGTGAATTGAAGAAGGCGGCTCAAACCAAGTCATTGATAAGCATGTATAGGACCTCCGGTTACTTGCAAATGCTTGATGATGAGCCTGCCCCCTTAGAGAGCAGAGAAGACTTCCTTAGGAAGGAAAAGGAAGAGAGGTTGTCACGAGCTGCTGAAAAGAAGCGTCAATTTCAAGAAGAACTTGTAGCTAAGCAACTGCTTGTCCAGCATGACCATAAATATTCCCTGTGTGGTATGGATGAACACCCAACTGAAAAGCATAATGATTCTGCCGACATTAATCATTTAGCAAAGTCGTTGTACTACAATCATGTTTCTATTGATATGACAGCTATACATAAACTGGAAATTGATACAAGGGCTCAGTCTGACTCAGAAGTTTGGCACCGTGAATGCAAACTTAGGATCACTGCATCTATGATGAAGGAAGTCTGCCATAGAAAAGATAGTACTAGCTGCAAATCTTTCCTTTCGAAGAAGCTTTCCCCTACTGCTGCTATCAGTGCAGCCATGCATTATGGTATCAGGCACGAACAATATGCCATTGAATCCTATAAGAACCACCGTAAACTGAATGGAGCAGAAACAACTGTTGAACCATGTGGTCTGTTTGTGGATTCTTCTGAACCTTGGCTGGCAGCTAGCCCTGATGGGATTATTTTTGAGCCTTCTCAGAGCAATGGTTATAGTAAAGGGTGTTTAGAAGTGAAATGTCCAATGTTGTGTAAGCAGAAGTCGATTGTAGATGTTTGCAGAGAGAAGACCTCATTTTGTATTCAAGAAAAGAATGGCAAATTTGGTTTGTCAGAATCTCATGCATATTATTATCAGATCCAGACTCAAATGCATGTGGCTAAGCTCCCTTGGTGCGACTTTGTTGTTTGGTCACCAGTAGGTGAGTTGTTTGTGCAGCGTATTCTGTACAAGGAGCAATTTATGATAGCAGCTATTTCTAAAGCACGTTCTTTTTATTTCAATACTTATTTGCCAGCAATGGCTCCCTGTGTAATCATACGAAGTAGTATTGAACAAAATGGAAACATCGAACCATTGACTTTAGTCCAGGTGGCAGATAATTCCAAGCTTATGAATTCATCGAGCAATGATGAGCCATCATCAGCTACTGTGAAGCAGTCCGTTGATGAGAAGCAGTCTGTTGGTGTGAAGCAGTCCGTTGATGAGAAGCAGAGTGTTGGTGTGAAGCAGCCTGTTGGTGAGAAGCAGTCGGTCAGTGAGAAGCAGTCGGTCGGTGAGAAGCAGTCGGTCAGTGAGAAGCCGTCTGTTGGTGTGAAGCAGTCTGTTAGTGAGAAGCTGTCTGTTGATGTGAAGCAGTCTGTTGGTGTGAAGCAGTCTGTTGGTGAGAAGAGGTCTGTTGATGTAAAGCCGTCTGTTGATGTAAAGCAGTCTGTTGGTGTGAAGCAGTCTGTTCGTGAGAAGCAGTCTGTTGGTGGGAAGCAATCTGTTAGTGTGAAGCGGTGTGATAGTGAGCAGTCTGTATGTGATGATGTAGTGTTTCAAAAAATTGACTCACTTAAGCAAAAGAGGATGCCCTTGTATACAGTGCTTAAAAATCTGAATTTGGCAAGGCACTCTGTGTATGAAGACGGTAGCTGTCTCTACCATTCTATTGCACACCAGGCTGGTTTTATTGCGAAGTCAAGTTGTGGCGACAAGTTGGTTAGTAACCATTTAAGACAGGTGGCGCACAAAATGATGAATGAGCATCCTTGTGTCCGTTTGGAAGAAGGTCTGTCTGTAGTCCAATGGCTGGAAAAGAAGGAACGTGTGATGGATCCAACTGAATGGGGTGGTGACATGGAAGTGCGATTACTAGCCATTGCACTACACCGAGACGTTATTGTGATCACCGACAATTCCAGCGATGGCAGCTACGCAAGAAGATTCCCATGCCAACCACCTCCTTTACCCAAGATGAAGGGAGGTATATTTATTCCTATCAAGTGTAAAGAATTAAGCGTACAATGGACTATGACCCCCACTCCGTTAGTCATTATATTCAATGGTGTTAATCATTATGATTCAACTATTTCATTATCAATGTAAATATAACATATTAATGTAAATATACAGTACTACATCATTGCTTTCAAAATCCATTATTTATTTATTTATGTACAACTCATGATCAATAATAATATTATTATGAATAATAAATAACTACATACACTATGCTACCAAAGGTGGACTAAAATTTGTTAACATAAAGCAAACATACACAAGTTCATTTATTGAGTCCCACATTGATGCGGGTAGAGTGTGTTGTAGAATACGGAACTGCTTTGCACGTCCGATAGCTCTCTCTACATGTATCTGTAAATGAGCAATTTTTCTTGTGTGGAAAACATCATCTACTGGCATCTGTGTATTCGAGTTCAATAATGGGGGAATGTTTAATCTAACACCCAGTGGTGCCAATAAATCTTGTATCTGAAATCCTTTGTCTGCCATGATTTCATCACCTGTCTCAAGCAAATCTAGCAGCTCACTAACTTCCACTAGTTTCCTATCTGAGATAGACCCTTCATAGGTTGGAGAAACAAATGTTACAACTCCACTTGGCATAATTCCAACAAGAACCTTGACTGTATTTCTGTTTTTATACGAGGAAAACGTACAGGACTGTGGTAGCAATGATGAAGGTCTTTCAATTGGAAATTCTGTTGCATCAATGATCAGCCTTGTGTTAGGATAATCCTTCTTAAAAACTTCTGGCATGTATTTTTTGACTATGTGCCATCGTGGGTAACGCTCAAGGGCTTTCAAACTATGAAACATCAAATTGATCCATGTAGATACAATTCTGGATACAGAAGATTTTGAAATTCTAAACCTTTTGGCCAAGTTCAATTCTAGTAGTCCCAAATGAAGGCGAACTAAAGTTTTAAAAAACTGTTCCAAAAGAGGAAGTTTGCATGTTCGGCCAGTTTTTGTATCATCATAATCATCTTTACTGTTCTTTCCTTCCCATTGCCACATTACCTTTGCATCACTTTCCAAAACCTCCTCGTAAAATGCAATCAGAGTGTTGCAATCGGAAAACCCGGTGTAAAATTTTACTAATTCGTCATTGTCACAGATGTTTTCCAAACGGAATAAAGATCTTTGAAAAGCATTCTCCACTTCAGACAATTTTACCTGAAGTTCATCTATCCTCCTTTGCATTTCAGCAACATCAATACTATTTCCTCCAACTTCCATGAAATTTTCTCCTGACCAGTCACTATCCACTGGTGTACCTTGCCCTTCACTACGAGTTTCAATCATGTCTGCTCTTTGGTACACAGAGGCAGCTAAGCGAGATGTAGTTGTTGTTCGCTGCTGCATTTCCCTAGTCCAAGGAAACACGAATGGTACAGAAGTTGCCTTTAATACTCGTCTTGCAGAGTGTAATACGTCACCACTAATGTAGTCATCGAGAGTGAAATAAAGAGAGCAGACTTTCGTATTACTGTTTATCACAAAATCTGGTCCAGGATCTCGACGAATCTTTGCTATCCACATTTTCCCTTTGTCGCTAGAGACATCAGGAAATGAATGAAAAGATAATCTTTGCATCCCTAAACGCTCCCTCTCTGCCTTCTCCCCAGAAGAACTATGGCATAAGGGCACACAGCAGTATTGTCCGCGCCAAGCCTTTTGCTTAGCAGTATAGTGGCGATGACCACCTCGAGAAACACTTGGCCTAGGACCCTCTTCAACTGAGTCGAGAATTGAGCTCGGAACTGACTTGTTTTCTTCGGTTGAATTCTCACACAAAAACGGCTGGGGAACTCCATCGAAACACTTCTCAGATGTAGAATCAGATAAGACACAATTATACGCATCCATAACAAAATGCAGTCCGATTTCACTCTCACAAACACACAATTAATCCAACGAAACTATTTAAGTCCCCCAAATAGAGGTCGCCATTTATATTGTGGCGTCATTTTGGAATTCAGTCATAATAGTGGAGAGGAGAGTGTCTAACACAATACAGATGATTCAGTGTGATTCAAAGGGATTCTCTCAGACGTGTTAACAAGTGCACATGGCCAGAAAAAGGAAATGTGATGATTGCACATGGGAAGAACAAAGAAATGTGATGATTGCACATGGGAAGAACAAAGAAATGTGATGATTAAAGCAATCTTCACATATAGAATATACTACAAATCACAGAATTTTACAGAGGAATCCCTTTGAATCACGCTGAATCATCTCTGTATTGTGTTGGACACTCTCCTCTCAATTATTAACTCTTGCTATTAACAATGTGTAATACATGCATTATTATGTAGATGTGTCATACGTACATGTACAAATTAAAATTTATCCATAGAACATACAAGATAGTACTGAACTGTACTTTTGTAAATACTCAATACTAGTGCTCACATATCTATATGTAGAATGAAGATATAATATATTGTATAGTGGAAAACATTGGTGAATTTGGCAAAATAAACCATGATTTTCCAAAGTATTACTCTCCAAATTTTATCAAACTGAAAAAAAAATGCCGTCCAACAACTACTGGTGCTAACAAACACTTGAGGTACATAAATTGGTAGAATACCTTCTACTTTACACTACTATACAATAAATTGTACCCGTCTTCTAATAAACAATGAACAAATGGCCATCAATATTCTGTGTGATATATGTTCAACAACCCTTTTTTTCTCTGCCAATCGCTTTCTTAACAGCTACAGCATATACGAGTCATGGCTGTTTCCCAACTCACAACAGTAGTCAAGTTCTTTTTCAACAGCAGGTGTTCCCCAGATTAATTGATATTCACGGTAGCCATGGATCATTTACTCAAATGTAAACATGACACCATGCAAGATTCCATTCCATTACATGCAATATCTCTTCTGTAAGTGCACACCAAGTTACAGAATAATTTCTGAAATTTACTGTCCTTTTTGCGATGATTAGATGATAATTTCTGCAAAAGCATGTTCGGATTCACCAATTTCTCCTACCAATCTTGTAAGATTTGCCAATGTTTAATCACCAATTTAATTCACTTATCACCAACTCCACCAAAGTTTTCCACTATATTATGGTGTAAGTATTGTTTGTATTGTATAGCTAAGAATAAAAAATGAGGGGGTCTGGAGGGACACCCCCAAGTTTGAGATTTAAAAAGCACTGCAATGTTGGATACTTTTATTTATAATTACCGTAAATTTAATGCTTTAAGCTGTAAAATATAACGGTGGCCTAAACTGAAGCCTTGATTGCTCTATTAGAGTAGTTATTCTATAAGAGGTGAAAAGTAAAGGATTGTGAGGGTTTGGTATAATAGAAGTTAGTCAGGGAATTGTATTATAGTAGTTGGCTTTATGGTAAATTGTCAACACAGCAATAACATAACTATTAAGCTAGCTAGTAGGCCCCGGCTGATTATGCTGGCATAATTTAAAGCATAATAGCATCAAGCATAATGCTAGCACAATAGGGGCAATATTTGAAAATTTAATTAAAATGCGTAATGTATGCATCTGAAAGAAAGCAAATGATCACCACCAATGCACATTATTACTGCATTTCATATTTAGAAACATACAAAATAACTTAACTAATCATTTCTTGGTTGGTCATCCACACTTTGTAAAAATAAGGTCAAGATACTCTAATAGAGCAATCACTTACTCTAATACAGCAATCAGGAAACACTAATGTGCTTTAATAAAATAGCCATTTCTCAAGCAGTACCTTGATTTTGAAAGCATAATAGCCTTGATTTTTGAGCACTGCTCAAAAGCATAATAGGTAAATTTTGAGCATAATAGACCTGGGCCTACTAGCTAGACTGCTATTGATCGAGCTAACTTTAAACACCAAAACCACAGAAACTCATCTAGATCTGCCACTGGAAGCAAGCACAACACACTTTCTTTAAATTTAAAGCATTGTACTATTCCAGGTGCAGGTAGCCTAAATGGCAGTAATGTAAGGCTTTATAATCATTAGCACTTTTAGAGCCCAAGTAAAAAGTATTTAAATATTCTTAGAAATTTTTCACAGTTTAAACCAGCAATTTAACAACTTTAAAACAAAACATACATTTATATGGTGCGTTTAAGACAAAAATAGGTGCAAATGAGGTTGTACAGTAGACTCACACGCACATATGCATGCACACACACACACAAACACAGATATACATATGTACACACATAAATACCAAAACGTTTTTTCACAAAGCAATTTCGGAAAATCATACATGCATTCATAGTTGGTTCTGTACTGTCAGTTAAAAAATACATATCATGAATTCATGATCACAACTTACTAGGAGTGCTAGTTCCACTACTGGCAGCTACACCCTTTGATCCAACAATACCTATGGCATCATACAAATCTATCATCACTGCATACACTATACACCACACAAACACACACACAAACACACACACACAAACACACACACACACACACACAAACACACACACACACAAACACACAAACCTACAATAAAATCACCTTGTAACAAATATGATTCAATCTTGTCTGCCACATTGTTCTGGTTAATACATCTAGTAGCTTCTATTAACTGGTACCAAGTAGTAATATCAGATGTCTCCAGCCATTTACTGAACATCCTTTTACAGTAGAGCTGTATATCTTGCATGTGTTGCTTTTCCATAATATCTAACAAATCTTTGTACCTTGTATCAAGTAACACCAGCCCAAGACCATACCACTTTGTAGCTACTAATGGTATAACATGCTCCTCTAACTCAGCCATTGTAGGGTGAGTTTGACCTACAACAATGTGGCATGTTCATGCATTATGAAAGATGTAACACTAAAGTGTGATTATAAGCTGATTATAATAATCAGAAAAACTCTTAACCTGTATTGTCATGCCATATTTTCCATATTTCACAAACTTAAACACATTATTATAGGAAGTTGCATATACTATTGTATACTGAATGCTCAACCCTTGAAAGTGAAACTATAACATATTCGGTGCTTTAACTGGTTTACTGGGACGTGAATCCAGAGTTACTAAGACTATTCTGTAAACATTCTTTTTGTCAGCAAAATATTTCTACGATTTCTGATGACAGATTTGGGGGCACCATGTTTGTTTTAGGAGGGTCCCTAATATACAACTGTACTGCTTGATAGTAGCATAAGTATTTCAAATAATTTTGCGGCACCTGTAAAATATACAATTTTAGCATGGTTCTCCTCTGCTATCAACAAGGATATTACAAGGTGCAGAAAGAGATACTTGTTGGAACCCCAAGAAAGTTGCTTCCTACATGACAAGAGTGATGGAATCTACTGTATACAACCACACATGTAACATTCATATGCTTATTCAGCACTCACTTAAATGAAGCAATTGCATAGCAACTTCAGCTGCAGCACTCTCCATTGTGTCTTCTTCATCAAATCTAACAGTTCCAGTATATGATCTACCAGTTACAGTGACGTTACTGTAAAATCCACCACCACTTTTGAATGGTACTATTGTGTAAGCAGGATCACTAAGTTGAAATTTTTGGCAGTATTCTTGTAGTTTGACAGTAAAGGACTTTGCTTGTGACCTCTTATTATGAGAAAAAATATGACCTGGAAAATCAGGACATCTTTTATAATCAGAACACTATATTATTACGCTGTCCAAGGTGTCCAATTATACATGCACATCTTACAATTGCATTGATTACTGTTGTATGCAGTGTTAATATGTGTCCTTACCTAAGTCTGCATCATGGCTTGACCACACAAACGCCTCATCCTGTATACAGAAAAATTTATATTATTGAAGTTATGTATCTATCACTACAGGTGATCCACACTAAACAGTTTACTATTGTAAGCATGATACGTAAATGCAGTCTCTACATTTTAATTCCTGAACTAGAAGACTCAACTACTTATGGCTACTCTAAATATCAATTACCTTCTGGTCTTGTACTAACACTTTTAGTTCTTCATCATCAATTAGTACATGTGTAATGTTATACTTAGCTAGTACAGCAACAACTTCATTAGTAACCTTGTACTGTAGCAAATAAGATCTCACAGCACTTGAGATTTGAAATACAAAAGCTACACAGCCTTCTTCTGCACCTCTAAATATAATTGATACTTTTTTAAGTTGAAAACACTCATATACAACATTTCGGATGAATATTGTGCTCTCTAGTGTGCATTTTCCTCCAATGTATTTGATGATTAATTTATGTGTTCCAGGTAACACCTTAGGATCTTTTAACTCAGGCAGCAAATCAAGATTTTGTAAAACTGAATGTCTCAGCTGCTCAGTAAAATCATTTAACAACTTTTTAGATTCCTCACATTCAATGGACACCACCAGTGCCAGTAACAACTCATAGTCATACATGCTGCAGTACTTCATAATTTTATGGAATAGCTCCTTTGTGTTAGTTACTTTAACAAATGCTTCATCAGTGGAAAATACTGTAAGATTTGTACTATCACAAGCACTTAAGTTTTGGATAAGACTTTCAATATCAATGTTTTTCTTGTCAATAATGTCCTTTACTTGGCTTACAACTTTTGCATAATTTCCATTTAATGTTGAAATAACACGAGCATTAAAGTGTAACAGTGTTTCTGTTTCAGTTAATTCTTTTGGTGATTGATCTCCCTTATCTGAATAATGAGAAGTGAGAAAGAATAAAAATACTAGTAGTGTGTTTGAATATTTGAATAAGTATGATAGGAATTGTAAAAATAAAAAGGCAGTGGAACAAAAAGGTCACCAACGGTACTGCTCAAATGCAACGTCATTTTGCAAGAGTGCAAGCAATTGAATAACTTGATAATTAAAAGGCATTTCGCTCACAAGTATTCATCCCAAATGAAACAGGGTGAATACTGGGAGTATGGAAAACCTGGAATGCTGGAACAACCCGGATCAGTGTTATTTTTGCAATTGGAATCACGTGCAAGCACTAGCATGCCAGATTGTAAAGACCCCACAGTGGAATGATCAAAATTTGTCTGCTAATATGCTCTACAACATTGCTATTATTCTTACTTGTAACAAATCTGCAGGGTACACCACAAATTTTCTTGAGAGTGATCGTTAATTGGAATACACATTAAATCATTTATCTGAAAACCATCTTTCTCAGGCAAAACTTCATCTAAGCATTCCTAACCACACAATCGCTACAATCCCAAGACATAGTTTGCTACACTTAACACAAGCCAGCTAGCCTACTGGTGGTCAATGACCGAATTTATTAGAGGCATTCTTCAGTACAAAAATGGATTGTAGCGACTTAGCACAGTACTAGCTAGAAGTTGCATTATCTTTCAAATCATTTGGTTATTAGTTAAGGGTATGGAGTGTAGCTGAGATAACTGGGTCAGGGGAGTGGGAAGCAATCTTGGATTGGTCAGGCAACTAAAACTTTCACACAGATTGTAGTGGTGTACTACATCCTTAGATTGCCTTTTATATGGTTTTTATACAGTGTAGTTCAGCAAGTGACTGCTCTATTAGAGTACCTGACTGCTCTATTAGAGTGTCTGACTGCTCTATTAGAGTATATCGATCTTACTATGGCAAGTATTGGTCCGGCAATTGCCGGGTCTGCTGGACCTACTCTGACGCCCCTGTGGGTTGGTTTAGGATGCACGGTTACGTGCACTAATCCTAATTAATGCTTGCTTTTCTGTTGATTTATCTTACATCCTGCAGATTTGTTTCAAGTAAGGATTATATAAATGCTACAGAACATATTAGCAGACAAATTCTTCTGTGTAGTATTAATAATCTTGCATGCTAGTGCCTGCATGTGACTCCAATCACAAAAATAATGCTGTTCCAGTTGATCCGGGTTGTTCCAGCGTTCCGGGTTTTCCATACTCCCGTGAATACTCGCATGTGGAACGAGTGCCACGCTATTTATTAGTGAGTATTTAAATCGTTTGCACTCTCACAAGACGACATCGCATTTGAGCAGTACTGTACACCACTATAAATGCCATACTAGAGTACATTAATTTCTATACTTCAGTCATATAGTTAATCAATAGTATTTGTATAGGGTAGAGATCAAAATATGTTTACAGGTCTAACACTTTTAATTTCTATGATTGTTACTCAGATTTAAAATCCATTTGTACTTGTAGACAATAGTGAACCCACGCATACCATATTAAAGGATAAAATGACATCACACTTATCAGAAAGCTAACAGGATGCCACAATGCATACCCAAATAATCATTAATTTGGCTGGCAAATAACTTTCACTTCACTTTCGACTACACTTTGCCCATTAAATGTACCGCATTAGCTACATAGAAACAAGAGCTCATACATGAGCTCTTGATTGAAGATTATAGTACAACTGCCTCGGCAATCAATCTACTCTCTTCAAATGTAGGAGGCATGGCACAAAAATACAGATATTTTGTGGTTTATTCTCTGTAAACATGATAGCCAGCATAAGAAGCTATTGATGGGGTACACAAAAATCAACACTCGAGTGCTTAGTGGATAAAAAGAAACAGACAAAAAAAGTCTAAGGTAAGTAGGATCGACAATACACGGATTGTAGATGAAAAGGCACGCATGTCAGGCACAAACATTGAAGAAATCAAACAGTATCATGTACACAACAATACAAGTTATTCTGAAACCATCAAACAGATGGTTAGTTTGCAAACATTTTGGTTAAATTATCATCACAGTATAATGTGTTAATAACAGCTTGATTGTAATTCTACAAAAGCCTCATAAATAGTACATTAACATAAGTTTCTAATTCTAGCATGTGTGTGAGGGATCTATACAGGTAATAAAAACTTTTAATGCTACATTTGAAGTTACTTTTGTAATATAAGGCTTTCATGATTATGCTTACAGCTAAAAGTCACAAACAGAAAGATAAAACATCACTGGATTTTTTGCCATACTAGTGTACATAACTTCCATATATCGGTCATACAGCTTCTCAACAGTAATGGTATAGCCATAGATCCGTAGTATAGCTATCTCTTTAAATGATTTATTACTCAAACTTAAAATCTCATTTTTGCAACATAATTCATGTAAAAGAACAACACACATATAAAGCCAATGGCAACATCACAATGTATCAAACAATCATCATAATTGCTGGAAAGCAACAATACCACTTCACTTTAATTTGAACTAAGCTATGCCCGTTACACAGAATTAGCTGCATACAGTACGAAGAACAGATCAACATCCACCCCAACAATCAATCTGCTAAATTCAAATGCGCGAGGTGTGACATAAAAAACATGGATATTTCCTGGTTCATTTTATATAAACACATAAGTCACATGTGCTAGTAATATCCTTGAGTATCCATTTAAATATGAAGGTATAATCTGTGTAGTAATATAACTAAAACTTGGGAATAGAGATCGCTGAAAAGGTAAAGGAACAGGAGCCCAACAAGCCAACATACTAAACACACGGATATCTATATTTGGACTCAATGGATATGGTAGAAACAAATCCCATACATATGTTTTGATATGAAAAAGTAAAGAAACAAAAGAGTCCAACAAGCCAGCATATTAAACACACAGAGATCTCTATTTGGACTCAATGGATATGGTAGAAACTAAGGAAAAAACAGTAGTTTCTCCATAAATCAGGGGCAGTTAAGCACTGAGAATGCTCCTGTGTAAATGTGTAGTTGAGTCCAATAGAGATCTCTGTGTGTTTAATATGCTGGATTGTTGGACTATTGTTTCTTTACTTTTTTATATCAAAACATATGTATGGGATTTGTCAAATCCAGCATTTTCAGGTGGTCAACATTAAAAGTTTTCAAAATATTGGGTTAAACCCTTAAAAGTTTAGAACTATACATTAGATAAATCTAATATCTGTTTAATATCTTTTTTGAAACCTCAGCTTGGTAAAACAAGCTGATAATAAGATCTCATCATTCCCTGTCATTCGTTGCCCAATGCAAAATGCATGTATTTTACACTACATACAAAAACACTAATTTACAACCTTTTACTCACAAAATCTCTACAGCACACCACACAACAGAATAGAGCTGTACCGATATGGGATGTTGGCATGTACTGATATCCGATATGGATACCACCAAAAGAAGCCGATAACCGATAGTCGATCCGATATTTGCATTACAAACAAAAGTCATACAGTAGTTTATCTATGCAAAAGTGTACAGTTACTTACTCTACAACAACATGTGGATATATTCATTGCTCACTCTATGCCTGTGGTAATAGTGACTTGGATTTCTATTGTGCAATCCAGAAAATTAGGCACCCACAAACATTTTTATGCATACTCCCATGGAGCCTCAAAGGGATATTTCTGCATTACTCCGCATTTTATTGGCTTGGCACAGTAGGTTTTCTTGGTTATCCTGTGACTGTTCTTTTATATTACAAAGGTATATACTGCTTCATTTACTTAAGACTGATAAGCTTTCCAGCAACAAACACTAGAATTGTGTGTATTTGTACGGCTTCTCGTAGCGTAGCGCTTGCTGTACCATAGCTTATATGGTTGTACACTGAACAATAAGCCACTGCTACTAAACAGCCACATAGATAACGTAGAAAACCAATAGTATAAACCGTTTATGTACAAACTATTGCTGTATGAATATCGGTCCTCGTACTGTTCTGTACCAATGCCGATATTGGTAAAAATTGCCATATCGGTGGCCGATATTTTGGCCGATCCGATTATCGGTACAGCTCTACAACAGAAGAAAGCCCTTGAATTTCTCTATCCAATTCCAACCGTACAAACAGGAAAATGTTGCCATAGCAACAGTTATTTACTGCTGACAATGACATAATACGCTCTCCATACATTAACCCATTAACCTATTGGAAAATTTAATTATCTCAGTGGGAAAATCCCAATTTACAAGTTGTTATCCTCAACCAAATTTGCTAAATTTGGTATCATTCTAAGCAGTGAAGAATGCTTAATAAGACTCCAACCACACAAATTGTTGAACAGGTTAGTTTACAGAGATCTGTTGAAAATCATGTTTTTACGGACATTCTGACACATAAATTTCGCGGTACAAGGCTCCTTTTTAGCATCGCCTTCATTATTACACAAAGAACTTACACATGAATCGAATCGCCTCTTATCGAGGAATCTGATAAACCAAACCTTGTGTCTTGTCAACCACAGTACGCAGAAGTTATGGCGCCTTTTTAGAAGACGGTGTTATCTATTCTGAAATGGGCAGAAATCCAGAATGTCTTTGATATGTTCAGCAATCTCTATTCCCATGCTTTATCTTTCAAATTACTTTTATACTAGTTTGTCTACTTTTTATAAATGGATAGCTAACATGACAATAAGAGGTGCTAGTGGTGCTTGATATTACACAATACTAAACATGTATATCAAGTTTTATGTCTTGTTCAAGAATGATTAGCACGCTGACCTTCAAGAAGGATTGGCACACTTACCTTTATGTGTTAGTCAGGAAGGATTGGTATGCTTCCCATTGTGCTGTTCAAGTGGTACTGTTCAAGAAGAATCGGCATGCTTGATTTTGTGCATTGTTCAAGGGAGTTGGCATGCTTGCCAATATGTGTTATGTGAGAGGGACCAGCATGCCTGTCATTAGTGTGTTGCTCAACAAGTTGGCATTTATGTATATCAAAACTTCATGAGTTAATGGTATTGCTCAATCGCATTCTGTAAGTATCTTTCCTTCAAGCTCATTATCTACCTGTCTACTTGCCTCAGGCATTTAGTCCATCATGGCTTCTTCAGTGGACCAATCTAGCATGTGTACATTTGTTCAAGAAGGCGCTTTGCACCTTTATTTGGTAGGTTACTCAAGCACACATGCCTTTATGTGTCTCACCAACACTATATAGGTTACAATTATATACTCTTGGTCTCACTTAATGGATGCCATTATGTGTTGCTTACTGTAAGAGGAACAGGCATGTTTGCATGTTGGTGCATAGTGTGTGTGTGTGTGCGTATGTGTGTGTGTATATGTACTTAACATGCAGTCCATCATTTTATCTTACCCTACCATCAGTTAATCAATTACCTATTGTGAAGTTAAAAAGGGGGCTTTACGCTCTACCTCCATTTGAGGTGTGACCATCGTATGGCTGTCTCCTTTTTCTCTTAGTAGAGTTCTGGTCGGTATGGGTAAAATTCAGACAAGGCGTGCATGGGGTTGAATGGGTCATAAATCAGCTGATGATCAACTCATGTGCTGTACCCCTTTCATTAAATGGGTGTGTCCATGTGAAAGTATACTCCACCTAAAGGCACATGATAACAATAATGGCATGTGTTTCTCTCATAAAATAAATCTACAGTATTTACCTAATGAGAAGAGAAGTATATTATAAGTTGATGGAGTCACCTGGAACTCATACAAGGAACAAAATTAGAAAACAGGAGAGGAGGACAGAGTATAGATTGAAGGAATTGCTTCAGAACTTTCAGGGTTTACCAGATATAACAAGGCTATTATGTGCACGTGCTTGTTACTGTACTGTCAAACACAAAAGAATGGATCATGCTGCAACCTGAATTAAGTTGTTACTGGGCATGTCATTTGTTGAGCATGAAATCAAGGGTATGACCCAGGCAATTACAATGTTATTATTACAAAATACAAGCCAATACCTTAATCTTACTACTTTGACAATTTTGCTGTAACTCAGTTGCAGATGGAAGCATTAGGTGTCATCTCTAACAGGGATTGATAATTAAGATAGTTATAATTATCCGCACAAAAACAGCCAAGCTGTGAAAAAGGTGCGGCCTTAAAAAAAAGCAGTATTAACATCATTGCAGCCATTTGTTGGCCGCCACCTTTGATTTTGCAACTTTTTTTCACCCAGGCTTTTTAAGGCCACACTTTTTTCATAGCTTGGCTGTTTTTGTGCAGATATTACTTCTTTTTGTATTGCAAGTTCCAAAGCCAGCCTATGGTTGACCTTGATAATTCTTTTGAACATTTTTCCCCTTACTACAGGAATCATCAAAGACTACGTGGCTATATGAAGAACTGAAATAAGATGAATTTTGAAGGTGCGTATACCCCAACAATAGATGGGCAGATTCGACTCAAATTAGGAATGGGAGATTCCCTACCCTGAGGAAGCTTCCACTGCAAAAAATGGTTAATTATACCGTTCAAGCACTATGGAGCTACGGTTACAAGAAAACTTTTTAATTTAGATCTTTTATTATTATTCCCAGCACCCCTTGCCACCACCCTGTCATCACAGAACTATATGACACTACTCATTCTGAAGAGAGACAAGGAGAGTAAGTCTTCTATAAAATACAGCACTAAGCAGCATAGAGGTCACCGGTAGCTAAATATGGTTCATCAATGGTGTGGCAATGGCACAGTGATGGGTACACACTATATGCATGCACAACTTGCAGGAGATACACAATACATATACTGTAGGAGTATGAATGCCAGGTGAACCAGATAAAGGAAGACTGCCAAGTCAGCCAGAGCCTAGTAAGCCAGAAAAAATATAAAATACAAGTAAACAATACAAACAAACATACTGCTATTAATCCTGTTATTGTGCAGCTGGCATTGCAAACTTCCTGGCTGCCTTAATTAGCTACCTGCTTGACATCCACTGGCAGCTGGTACGGCGACTTGAGACTTAGCGTGCCAGCTGGTAACACTTTCAAAAACAAAGGAATAGTGGTTCACTTGTCTAAATAGGTATTTGAATCCACCTGCTTTGTAGTGGGTGTCACGTGTTAACTGTTTTGATCGACATTAAATAGAATCATTGTACCATTTCAAAACACCCACCCATTATACAACTGTCTCTTCATACAACATGGATTCTATTCCCGGTGGGTGCAAATCCTTAGGTCATGTAGTTTTTTCAAACATTATTTATTATTTATGTATTCATTTTTATTATTTATGACATAATTTTAACCGCATTTCTTATTATTCTTAGTACTTGGTTGTATAACAAGCTTTACAGTGGTCAGCACTGAAGGTCTGACAGCAACATGTGCTGCAGCCTTTGGAGTACCTAACCTAACAAACTGGAACTAGAGACATAAAGAAGATTACTTGACCTAGCTAACAATAAGGTGAAACAGAAAAGGGCCAAAAATCCCTCCTACCCCAGGATTTGAACTGCAGGCCACCCAATGTCAAGTCGAGCACCGCACTCAGTCTCCTCCAGGATTTTCTTCCTATATAATTCACTAGTTGTGGATATACTTTACATGTGTGTGGGTTCGTAAGGCCTAGTTGGCCTAGTTTTAGCTGACATATAATTCTATAGTGTAAACTAAATGTCTCCATGCAATGCTTTGGATTTACTTTACAAATGCAGAAATGCCATTGCATACAAAGCCTGTAGAACAATAAGTGCCACACATAGTTTTATATGTTACTAAAATTTCAGCAGCACTTTAAGTATGCAATAGTTTCAACCAAATCTGGAATTTACCATATGGATTGTGCTGCTGAGCTTGATTCAGTCAAGATAAGTCAGTCAAGCTGAGCAATAAAACATAAAAGTATATATACAACCACATGATCTTAATGAATATAACTATCTGGTGATGGTGAAAAGGAGACATGTGGGAGAATGACTAACACTGCAAAATATCTGCTGACATGGTGGCACTCCCAAACACAGTGTAAAGAAACTATTATAGACTACCAATAGTCTGGATATTATACCATTCCTTTGTCATGGAGTGATTATGCAATTACATGTGTTGGTTTATGTAATAGTTATACCATGGCTGCGAGGGATTTTGCTGATATATACACCCACAGCCCGAGGGCTGCAGGTGTATATGTCAGCAAAATCCCAAGCAGCCATGGTACAAGTGATATATATCAATTGGGGCGCACTCACCTAATAGGTGAAAGAACTAACGAGAACTCATCCCATTTGTTTTATACAGTAGCATCTGAAGATCGACTGTGGTTTTAATAGTGTGGGCTAATAGCCATCAAAACGTTGTCCATACGTTAAAACGTCATTAATACGTTACTATGCTTCAACACGCAATGTTAGAAAACTTGCGATTGTGGGATGGAGTTTATATTGTTATCATTTTTGTACTAAGTTAAGCCAACTAACTTCGCTATTGGGACAGTAAGTAAGTTATTATATTAAGTTAAGTACTTAGAACTGTAAGTTACTAACCTATTTCAACGTAGCAGTAGTAGCTTTGCTGTTCCGTGGTCTGTTCAAAGGCTGATACGCGGTGAGTAGAAATACGCATCCACAATCGCCCAAACAATTATTTTGTGCCTTCATTATCCTTTAGTAACAACCAACTACTCTATCTTAGCCTATGTACTAAGCTTAGCAACCTCTACAAAACCGAGTCCCACAATACAAAGCTCTATGTCGCTCAATATAACGAGTCAAAGCGCATCGATTCTTTGAACTGGCTGGGTATCAAAGTCATTGGCAAACCGCTTTCCCATGATATTGCCCGGGCAATATGCAAGCTAAACACCGAGCGGCGCCTTTGAACGCCTACGCTAAAGTGGTATATATGTGCATGTATAGCTTTGGAAGATGTCACAATGTATAAACAGCGAGTCACAACACCAGCATCAATGATTCTAATGCTATACTGATATAAATACATACTAACGTGTGAGTATAATACAGAACGTGATCATTTCAACCTTTATTTCAATTACACATTGAATTGTGGCCAGGATTTAAAAATGAACATAAGTCTATGTGTATAGCATTCAGACTGAAATGATCAAAAGAGTACAGTAAAGCTTTACATCAATGTAAGTTCTGTCATAAGATGATACAGCAGTAAGCTTGAGATTTCAGTGTTTCAAAGCAGTGATGTCATGTTGTAAATATGTGTATATGTGTGGTGATTGCAAGAAAGATCTAACCGTGCTGGAATCAGCTTTGTATACATAGATGTTCATAATACATTCTTAGTCTTCAAATTAATGGGAAGGTAAACATAATATGACTTGCCTGTACAAAGATTTACTGTATATGAGATTTACTGCATGTTCTACTTTAAATAACAGATTAATGAATACATTTGTACAAGCTGAGCAATTTGCAGCATCATCAAACAGGCAATACCAACTGCTATAAAAAGTGTGCAGTTCCCACAGTCATATACTCACTGTGAAGTGTGGTGTAAGTGAGAGATGGCTGCAGAATTACTGCTGTGCACTCTTCTACTGTTGGTTGTTGGCTATAGCCAGCTAGCAGTATCTCACAGTGACCTAGAGATGCTGGTGACATCTTTTAATAAACTGGGAACTGATCCTTCCTATCCTGGAAAGTCATGCAAGGACATTTATGACAACAACATGGCAAGTCGTGGATTGTCAGGAGAATACTGGATTGAAACAGATAAACTGTACAAGGTCTACTGTGACATGGAATTGAATTGTGGTGGGGTAAAAGGGGGATGGATGAGAATAGCCAAAGTTGATACCAGTCAAGGAGACGATTGTCCTGTGGGATGGAAGAAGATAACAAGCCCGCGACCTTTGTGCAGGGGATCTGGGAATGCAGCTGGTTGCTACTCTGCATACATTGCTAATCACAAGGCAGAGTATAATTCTATCTGTGGAAAATTACGTGGGTACCAGCAGGGTACACCTTCTGCATTTTTACCTAGTCGTAGACACTCCATTGATGGACCTTATCTTGAGGGTGTTTCCATAACTGTTGGTACTCCTCGTAAACATGTATGGAGCTATGCTGTTGGTTATAGTAAGTTGAAGACAGTCAATGCAATTGATAGTTGCCCTTGCAGACAAAATCCTGGTTCTAACCCTCCAACGTATGTAAAAGATCATTACTTCTGTGAATCTGGAGCATCCATTGGTGGTATCCCTCTGAACCAGTTCTTTGGATTAGACCCTCTTTGGGATGGTAAGGGCTGCATAGCTGGTGATGACTGTTGTTCTACGCTTGGAGCACCCTGGTTCTACCGCCACTTCACCCAACCTGAGAAGGGAGCTGTTGAAGTGAGGATCTGTCGTGATGAAGTATATAGCAATGAAGCAACTCTGGTAGAGCAAGTGGAACTGTACATTCAATAATTAACAATTAGTAAATAAATATTGTGTGTACACTATTGCATTCATTGTTTAATAAATATTAATTTGGTGACTCATTAAATTATTAAGTACAGTACTTGCAACCTGTCTTATCTTAGGGTCAATTCTTCTACTTCAAAGCTAGCCAGTAAAATTGTGATATTTCTGTGTCTATATATACGCTACAACCTTTAACCTTACAAGTATAAGAAAAAATTGGGAATTTTAAATATCAGTGCACAGTAGGGATATTTACTTCTTATTGTTTTACAGTATTTGGACTTGCGTACTACTCCGATCCAGCTTGTTTCAGTGCTTTTTATTGCAGCATTATACACTATCCCTACTCTAATTTAATATTCCCAATTTTTTTCTTATACTTGTTTGTGAAGTTTTTTTGCAAGCTCATGACCACTAAATAGCCTGCTTTTCACAAAACCAGTCACAATATTTTAAAAGAGTTAATCACAGCACTATTATACTAGATTATGACTCATACAATAACATCTGATCAGTGGGCGTGGCTCTACATAAGCCTGCATACAATAATGGACGTGGATTCGTGCATACCTACAGACTGATGAATGGGCATGGCTACCATGTCTACAGACAGTAATTTACATAAGTGGGCATGCATTCGTGCATACCTACACACTGATGAATAGGCGTGGCTACCATACATCTACAGACAGTAATTTATGTAAGTGGGCGTGGCTCATGAAAGAAGCAGAGCTACGCTATGATGTGTAGTAACACGTCCACATTGTGTGGGGTCAGACACAAATAATCTGTAAAGCAGGATCTGGATGACCCGACTTGGTTTAACATTGTTACTAAATAAACTATATTAACATACACATTGCTATATAGTTCACCGTGAGTTGCTCTCTCTGATCAATATCAACAGTGAATCACATACGCATGTGTTTTTGGTGCAACCGGCGACCACGTGTATTCGAATAGTTTGATGCAATATACACTGGTAGATGGAAGCCATACAGTAGTCTATTAACACTCAGCAGTAGAACCTTGATTGATGGCCATGGTAAAGAAGGATAAAAGGTAAAACAATAGTCTAAGCATTGTATGTTTAAGCATTGTATGTTTATCAATATACCAAAGGTTTTTTCTTAAGCAAACTAGAATACGCTTGACTAAAGGCATCAGGCAGGCTGGCAGGCTGGCAGGCTGGCAGGCTGGCAGGCTGGCAGGCTGGCAGGCTGGCAGGCTGGCAGGCTGGCAGGCTGGCAGGCTGGCAGGCAGGCAGTAGAAAATTCCGTTGAATAATGTTTTTAAAAAAATCTGTAGTAACTTGACGGAAACGTTTCAGGTCGATCTGAAGACACTTTCGGGCTTCATTTTACCCAACCAATACTGTCATGTTGTTGTGAGGAAAAACCGTGGCAGGTTTTTGGGTTATATTATACCACAGATCGCCCCCACACCTTCGATGGCCCTACTATACAGTACTATTGTACTGTATAATATAGATAAATTTAACTGTTCCGTCCTGTAGAGAGTTCAGCTACAAAAAAAATCACCCTGTAGAGTTCAGCTATGTGCAAGTTACCCTATAGAGAGATCAGCTACAATCAAGTCACCATGTAGAGAGTTCAGCCACAAACAAGTCCCAATGTAGAGTGATCAGCCACAAAGTCACCCTGTAGTAAGATCAGCTACAATCAAGTCACCATGTAGAGAGTTCAACCACAAAAAGTCACCCTGTAGAAATTTCAGCTATGAACAAGCCACCCTGTAGAGAGATCGGCTACAATCAAGTCATCATGTAGATAATTCATCTACGTACAAACAATTCATCCTGTAGTGTGTTCAGTCATGTAAAAAGAGACAGTTCGGCTACACATAACACCATGTATGGGGTTCAGCTTCATAACAAGTCACCCTAATAGCTACATGATAAATGTTTTATTTAGTTTCAAATTTACAATAAACATGCACATAGATTCACAATAATAGTAGCTAGTTTTTTTCTTTGTTGATGATTCCTGTAGTATATAAAAAGTTAAAAGGAAGCCTCAAAGCCAGCTATAGGGACTTGCTTCAAGCAATGCAAATAATGTGTGTGAATTTAAGCATGTAGCTACTGGATCCCATCTCTTACATTCAGCCTATGTACACACCAATTCCCATACTCGGATCCTGTAGCTGTGACAGAAGTTTTTTTATGTGAATAAATGCTTATACTCCTTGGATATTCATCAAATTCATAGTAAACTTGGTACATGAATTCACCTTTATACGTTCTTCATTTGTGCCAACTATCAAGGAAATAGAGGCACATATTTGCATTTTATATTAATTTTTCCAAATAAATCAAAGCCCCTGAAGCCCCCCTAAGACTTAAGAAGAAAAAAAACAAAGAAATTAAATCAAACTTTTGAACATCCATATTTTCCAAATGGCTGGTGCAAATTTAATCAAATTTACTTTGTAGCCTACCTACCAGGCAGACAGCTATAATGCAATAATGGTGTGCTTTGGAGAAGGAACCATGGAACTATATATGTGTACACGTACCTGATCGTATGCACGCATGAAAATGCTGTTTCTTTCTTTTTCCAGTCAATATACCCACAGAGTGGCACACCAGCTTTCTTGTCCACACGACACACTACCATGTGTCTTGATGTTAATCATGTTCTTTAAAAGTAGTGTGCTTAAAAGTATTTTAAAATGTGACTGGATTTTAGAAAATCAACTGTATGGGCACATTTTTGATTCACATAAAAATGTATTTTAACAATTTAAAACATTGTTACTCACCAGCCTTGGCAGCTATACATATGGAATTCTCACCAAAGATGTAGCAATTCATAACTTTTAAGACCATCTGGTGGCCAAGGTAATCCTTGTAGAGTTTCCCACTATTTTACATAAATTTTTTCACCAGTGTTGTTGTGTCACAAGCCCTCAAAAAGAGGTGGAGGGTGGAGGGTGGTGGGATGGGGAAGGATGTCTGGCATGATTATACAGGCCGCCAGAAACAGTCTACCAAAAGCAGATCCAACAAGAAAGTTTGATGCGGAAATTTTCAGCCTGATAGTGCAGCAACTTCATGCTGGAGTTATCTGTTTTAGTTCTTATGGTTGATTTCAGTCACAAATGAAGTAGGAGCCCATACATGTAACAAAAATTTATAATGCCACGGAGACAGTCACTTGTCAAATTATTTTTTCTAACATACGTATGTAAGATGTTTTCATGACAAATTTTATGCAGAATTTTAAGGCTACTGTACCAGCATTGAAACTCGGTTACTACTGTAGGATGACCAACAGATCTACATAGATATCAAAAAACCAAGCCAAGTGCTTCATTTTGGGCACTACACAAATTAACAAAACCAGTAGTTATATAATTAATATACAGATATGTTTTAACTAACAATCAGTCAGTGGGATTGGTTCAAAATAAGTTTATAGACAATAAAACTTGTGGGTGTGGCTTCATGCATACTAACAAACTTCAACAACACTTGCTCAGTGCCTACAGGTAATATCACATTTCCAGTCACAAAAGCTGGCTTGACGCTATGGCTTGTACAGTATCATACAGTACGATATTACTGTATAGTAGGGACCACAAAGGTGTAGGCATGGCCCATGAAAAACATCACTCAAAACCAGCCTAACTTTTCCCTGACAACTAGAGGTGTACCGATATGGGTTTTTGGCATGTACCAATATCCGATATTGATGCAACCAAAAGAAGCCGATAACCAATAGTTGATCTGATATTTGCATTAATATTTTAAGCAAACGAAAGTGTAAATTTACCTACCCTACAACAACATGTGCATGTATCCATTGCTGTAATCTGCCTGTGGTTTGGGTTTCTATTGTGCAATCCAGACAATTAGGCACCCACAAATATTTTTATGTATACTCTCATGAAGCCTTAAACAGATATTTCTGCATTACTCCGCATTCTAATGGCTAGTGAGAAAGTTGATACAGCAAGTTTCCTTGGTTATCCTATAATCCTTCTTTTACTACAAAGATACTCTATAACTGCTTCATTTGCAGTGTTGGGAGTAACGCGCTACTTATGTATCGCGTTACGTAATATTATTACTTTTGTGGTAACAAAGTAATATAACGAAATACACTATAAAAACAGGTAATATAACTCAAGTTACTTTACTTACAAGTGTAACGCGTTACCTAAGTAATATAGTTACTGTAACGAGTCTAATATTACGTTATATTATTACTACAAGTAATGAAGTTACTAATCTCGTTAGTAATCCACTGAGTAACGTCTAGCCACAACGAAGTAATGAAGCCTACTGAATGAAGCTTATTCACCAGCTTCTTACTTATAACCAACATTGCACATTGCCCAACAACGCAATCATGTCACGTGATAAGGTGGTACGTGACAGCTTAAGGCTGTGGACACAAAGTAATATAATATGTAATATTATTACAGTTACTTTATTTTATGAGTAATATGTAACTGTAACTAAATAGTTCAGTTGCAAGTAATATGTAATATGTAACTAGTTACTTTTAAAAAGTAACTTGCCCAACACTGTTCATTTGTAAAGACTGTGATAAGCTTTCCAGCAACAAACACTAGAATCATGTGTATTTATATGTGACCGGATCTGTGAAAACCTGACATAATGGCGCAAGCCTACATTTTCAGAATAAGCCATTGATTGCAATGGGTAAAATATTTGCATAATTGAAAAAAAGTCGTAAAATTTTTAAATGCTTTGTTCTTTGTGGAGAAAGGGTCCAATGATACAAACCTGGATATCACCTTATTCACCTACTCAAGAGGAGTTCAAAAATCTTTGTTTCGTTGTAATAGAGTAAAGGATACATAAGTTATGTCAAGAGGAGTTCAAAAATCTTTGTTTCGTTGTAATAGAGTAAAGGATACATAAGTTATGGTCATTTGTTTACGTCATGTCGAAACAATTGTACGCGATCGATTTTTCTTCACTGATTTCATCTCTGTATACAGTGAAGAGTGGCAATAGAAGACAAAACTTACCCAGTAATGGACTCCCCTATTCATGGTGAACACAATGGTGCAAGTTGCAACTCTGTACTGCATTGCGTTTGTAAGTTACAGCCATTTTTGTAAGTGCATGTAATTTATTTTCCCAATTTTTGCTGTACAAATTGATCTTTCTGTTGTTGCTACTTTGTAGGGCTGTAACTCCAAACATTGTAAGCATACAAGGCTAAAACTTGGCCAGATCATACACTTGGGCCAGTTGGCTAAGTAGATTATAAATATTCAATAATAAAGAATTTGAAAAATGCGCCATTATGTCGGGTTTTCAAAGATCCGGTCACATATGGTTTCTCATACAGTAGCGTTTGTTGTAGAGGGAACAATAAGCCAGAGCCACATAGATAACGTAGAAAACCAATGCATAATCCGTTAATGTACTGCTACTGTATAAATATCGGCAGCAATATCAGTCCTCCTGCTGTTCTGTACCGATACTGATATTGGTAAAAAATACCATATCGGTGGCAGATATTATAGCCGATCTGATTATCGGTACACCTCTACTGACAACGATAAAGCAGTATTGGTTAGGTAAAACTAAGCCAAAACAAGCATTCAGATTGACCCAAAACGCTTTCAACAAGTTGCTATGAAAATTGGAATTTTATACTGACTGACTAAGTAACTGCCTTCAGACAAGTGTAACTTGATAAAGGCCAAGGCTACGTGCTTGATTTTTTCACTGTTCAACATCACTTCAGCCGGACACATACCTTTTGGCATACTGCAGTACATACAATGCATTCTTCATAGACTTACCAGTGTCCTCCTTTGTGTCCCATTCATCATTGCTGACAGTAAAAGGTGTTGATTTGGCAGTAGCGCATGATGGCTTCCCTTCATAACAAAAATCGTCCACATTTTTCATAGTGGCTACTTTGATTGCAGAGGCGCTTTTCGAATAGTTCTTGATTTGTGATGCTGTGTAACGGGTTGAACATAGCTGACAATGAAGCATAATGGATATCTCACTTTTCAGATGATAATTGACAACTAGGTTGAGTGGTGCCTTTTGATGAGGTATGCATGGGTTCACCAGTCATGATAATTTTATTTTACAAAAAAGTTTACAAACAAATACACAAAAAATTGTAATTTTCAACTAGAGTAGGGACCATAGTACATCAATAAAGGTACTGAAACAAGCTGTAGTGCACGATATTACATCACAGGAAAACAATAAGAAGTGTTATATTCCTACTGTGCTCAAAATATCAAAATGGAAAATGCACAGTAGGGATATAACACTTCTATTTGATTAATTGTTGTGCACTACTCTCAGTACTTTTACCAATGTTCTATGATCCCTACTCTAGTTGAAGATTCCAAATTTTTTGTGCATTTGTATACAATTAGATTGATTTGTACATCAAATACAGGATATTAAATGATTAGTTGGCGTAAGCCTGCAGACAGCAACAGACATGCATACCTACAAACTGCTACTGATAATGGGCAAGGCTGCATGTATGCCTACAGAAAGTAACACATAAAAATCCCTATAAATAGGCGTGACTCACAAAGGGACTAGGCTATGATATGTTAATACTAGTATATTAAAAAAATTTTGAATTTAAAAATGAAGTAGGGATCCAAGCGATAAAAAGTAGTGAAACAAGAGATGAACAATGGTAGTTATTACAGCATAGCTCAGTGGGAAATCCTTACTTTGGCAATGAACACAAAATAATTGTTATACCATGCCAAAGTAGGGATTTCCCACTGAGCTATGCTGTAATAACTACCATTGTTCATCTCTTGTTTCACTACTTTTTATCGCTTGGATCCCTACTTCATTTTTAAATTCAAAATTTTTAATATACTAGTTTGTTTAGTTTTTTGTTAAAGCATACAGCTAACTATAAACATGTGACTGTTCTATTAGGATGACTGCTGTATTAGAGTATCTCGAGTCAGCTTGCAAAAGATGTGTGCTTGTCCAAAAGGGCTCGAAAAAGGGTGTGTTCATCGTGGTTTTGACCATACACCTTCAAGTTAGTAGGCTGATTCGAGATACTCTAGTCTAATAATCGATCAAAACCACGATGAACACACCCTTTTTCCGAGCCCTTTTTGGACAAGCACACAGCTAGCGTAAAAGGGGTGTGGTCTCAATCCATAGATCGATATACATAGAATAAAGAATGGGCGTGATCTTGTGGCCTATCGTGGAGTACTGGTACCTCCGTAGCTACAGTAGCGTATTCTAAGCACCTTAAATAATTTTGTGGCGTCTATTATGCTGCTTAAAGAAAGTGTTGATATGGAAAATTAATGCCTCGATATGGTTTCGTTGGATGAAGAAGACAAGCAGCCTGATTGAAGATAAAAGAAAAGACAAGGCACACAGGGCGTACACTCGTCGGAACCCCAAAAGGCACATCCCACCGGTGAGCTTGTTGTTGTAGCGTAAAATGGTGACCGTGCGCTGCTTCGTTTGGGCTCTAGGCTTGCGAATGTGGTCAGTGAGTGAGGCAGTGAGGCAGTTGTACTAAATTTGGAGATTTTGGCAATTTTTTTAAATTTTATATCCGGCCACCTGTAAGTGTTTCGTTGTATTTAATGCTGTTTTATGTATTATATGGACTAGTACTATTCCGTAAAGGTGGCTTTCGTCTCGTAAGATATCTCTAGGATGATTTTTAAAGGCGGAAAATTTGGCGGAACGCGAAACATTCACCACGATCCCTACTTAAACAGTACGACCATACCGTTTGATATTTCCATATCACCAGACATAATCCAATCTGAGTCAGACCCTGACATTTATAAAGCAGGTCAGACCCGGATGATCCGAACAAAGTGTGACCAGGGTGACCCGACCTGGTTTTAACGCCGACACATATACCATACCATATGATTACAGGCAGCTTTTGTTCATGTGCCTGTATTAGAGTAAATCACAGTCTGCAACATACTATGTCAAGGAATCTGATGTCATAATATCCACAAATACAGTATCATGGCTAGACAAGGTTCACTGTATGATTGAAATACCAATGATATTTTAGGATACAAGACTTACAGTATATACACATCAATCAACAAAATTGGTCTCACATTTCTCATTTAACTTTTGCTCAATTTGATTGGCCAAATTATTTAACTCAACAGGTGGAGTTCTAAGAGCTGCCAACACTTGGTTCCAGCTGGCATCTGGTATTCTATCTAGCCACTTTTGAAGTACTCTCATACAACATTCTTTAACATCATTTTGGCACTCCTTTTCGATTATGTCCAACATGTCTCCACTGGTCGGATCTAGTAGTTGTATACCAAGATCTCTCCACTTGACTGCAGCTCCTGGTACCACATGATTGTGTAGATCTTTAATGGTGGGACAGTTGTCAGCTGTACAAAATGTGTATGTTAGATACTAGTCTATACCCAACAAAAGAATGGATCACTTTTGAATTAACAGTGTTATAGCATGCAACCTGAGAAAAGGGATTGTATCGTCTTATGAAGTACAATATGCAAGAGTTTTTGATGTGCTTCCATTTCCACATCTTCCCCTGGTACATAAACACAACAAACATCATTAACTATACTACTCCTACTGTACACCATGCTGACTATCCCATAACCAAAACCATCCAACAAAACTCCTGCTTGGTCTTAACTAAGTATTCTTACATGATCTAACAATCCATTCTTGTACACGTATATTAAAGTATGCAGCTGCAGACAATTTCATGGTCTATTTTAACCTTGGAAATATATGCTTACATACGTATGCTTGTAAGCTACTAGCTCAAAAGTCCTGCACACCCTTTTGGATGAAATCTTCCCATCTGTAGTCAAACATGGGTGGGGTGTACTATTGATAGGGCACATGAAAAACTAAATCTGACCATCTAATTTTTTTGGCTAGGGGATACTCTAAGACCAGAGAAGTCATGCTCCCATACAATGCAGTGACACAGTTTTCTAACAGTGATGTTTCCATTTATTTCACTCTCTACCGAAAGTGCATGGACATCGCTTCCCCTGCAAACTGTATATGCCAGCGTCAGTTTAATATCTATGGTCGCAATCCTGCCGGCAACCAACTACCCAGTCTCCAGTCTCAAACTGTAAATCACATTCAGTACAATATGAATGGCCGGTCTTCTGTTTCAACCTTGCAAAGTAGGTAAAAACAAAACTAACAGTTACCTTTACCAGTAGCTTAGACTACGTATAACAGTACCATTTAATTAGCTATAAAATAAACATTTAGCTACGCTGTCAAATGAAGAGGGTCCAAATGCTGTACAGTGCTGCCGGGAATATATATAACAAACAAAATATTATAGCAAATAGTTTAGTTTAAAGGAGATTTGTAAGGGTGGAATCATTGCGAAAAACAAACGTTTTATTTAAAGCATGCACATACAGTGGAATCATGGCGAAACAAAAACGTTTAATTGAAAGCCCTTACACATAATATAATCATACACACTTACCATTGCTTTAAACAAAACAAACGCTTTTTGCTATGACACTCGCAACTGAAATTCTTTAAATGAAAGGTTGGTTGCAACTGAGGAATCATGGCGAAGTAGAATCGTTTAGGATCAAAACACCTTCATACGTTGAAACAATACACTTACGCCATTCCTTTGAACGAAACAAATCCTTTTTGCTGGAATACTTGCAGTGTAATCGGCCTTTAATCGAAAGGTTGTATGGGACTGGCTGTAAACATGTCAGGGTCACAAACGTTTGAATCCAACAATATTTCTTTTCTGGAATTACAGATATTTAGAATTCCTTTAAATAAAAGAAGTCAGATTGCTGAGATCACCGCGACTAGAAAATCCTTTAAACGAAAGGTTTGCATTTAGCCATAATATTAGCAAAGGCAAATGCTTTAGACGAAACAGTTGCATTTGGTGTGTGGTAACAGACAACATTACTATAATGATGCCTTCTAGTAACCACACTAGGTATTTATAATAATCATGCTTCTTTACGCATGCTCAGTAGTTGCCGCGAAAATCGATTGATTTGGTGTGAATTAACGTGGCGTTGGAAATGTCACAAGGTGAGCTTGCACGCACATTTATTCATCTTTATATGCCCTTTTACATTAGTTCATATACAAGGAGTGCCTGCTCGTAAGAAAAGACGATTGGCAGCGCCGTTACCTCCGCTACCGCCACAACAAGACCGTAATTGGAATAGCAGCTTTAATTTGGAAGGGAGGATAATAATGTCTCAACACGAAGTAGGTGATGGTGCAACTAGTCGTGTGTATGTAGGAACCTTAGATGGTGTTACAGTTGCTGTCAAGCAGCTTAAGTTGTACACTCCCCGATTGGCATCAGCATTAATCCAGGCTTATGAACAGCTTTTTAAGCTGAAGCATGACAACATTGTTCAGGTGCTTGGTATTTGTCCTACAAATGGTTACATTGTTATGGAATATTGTCACACAATACTTCATAATCACACACTCAGAACCTTGGGTGATTTATTGACATACTATGGTGACGATTTGCCTGTTGAACACAGAATTATGGCCCTTAGTGATATTGCAGAAGGTTTACAGTACCTTCACTCTAATGATCTAGTGCATGGTGACATCAAACCACACAATGTATTGGTGGCAGGATCAGAACAGGAGTTTTTGTTTAAAATTACTGATTATGCCTGTTACAAATACAAAACTGCTAATCAATTTTCTTCCCGGTCAACTTCTCTCAAACAGCTAATGACACCGGGGTATTTGGCACCAGAATTGATAAGTGATATAGGTAGCTATTTACACCCAACTAAAGCCTCAGACATATATTCATTTTCTATCTTGGCTTATGAAGTAGCCTTTATTCGTGAACCATGGCCAGTTGTCAACATGCAATTAATTGAATCTGTTAAAAAGAGGCAATAGACCTGTTGTTCCAAACAATGCTTCAACATTTATTTCCTCATTATTACAGAACTGTTGGAAGCATGATAGCTTATCACGCCCAAGTGCTTTGTATGTGTCACAGTCCATCCAAGATTACTTGGAATCATCATCTCCACAAATTTTTGTTAAAGATACCAGTAACATAAATCCTGGCCAGATTCAGAATCTATCGGCTGCTAGTAGTGTTGCGATACATCACTCAATAGACAACGTTGCAAGTACTGCTTTATTAAGCGAACAGATAACCCCTATACCTAACTCAAATTTCTCTGTGTCTGCTAAAGCTGGAGGGTCTCAGACACTATTTGGTGATGTATCTTCCATTCATTCGGACAATAATGGAGCAGGCTTTAATTCTAACACACGAGGTAATGAAATACAACAAGATAGTCATGGTGTTACTGCTGACATATCAGAATCTCCTTCAGATTCTTTACTCTCTACCCACAACGATTATGCTCTGGAATACAATGAGTGTGTAGCTCCTTCAGAATCATCAACAAATGGTTTTGATTCTATTAGTAAGCAAGTATTATGCAGCTCTGATCCTAGTACAGTAGTCTCACCAATTCATTGTACTACAGATATCCAGGACCAAAGTGCGATTTCCCAACATATTAGCTGCACAGATGTGTTAAGTGGTCATGATATAGAAAAGATTAAGACTGCCCTAAATGTCAGAGAATTAAAAGAGTTTCAAGTACAGTGCATTAATGCAGTTCAGCAAGGAAGGGATGTAATATTAGTTCAACCAACTGGCTCAGGAAAGTCATTGTGTTTTATTTTCCCTGCACTTCTCAATCCTGGAAAAGTTTGTATTGTCATTGAGCCAGTGGTGGCAATAATTAATAACCAAGTAGAAGCATTGGAAAGGAAAGGCATAGATGCTGTAGCATTAGGTAGGGCAGCAGAAAAAAAGAAGAGGTCACCAAACTTTAGACGTGTGTTTTACAGTTCCAATCTTCCTACTCTGGCATTTTGTACTCCTGAGTATCTATTCGGTGCACCAAGTAATGACTCTTTCTCAGGGTCAAGTGGTCAATCCCATTTGTTGCCTGAAATACAGGACAAGATTTCTATGGTAATTATAGATGAAGCCCATAAAATCTTTGACCGCATGCCAGATTATCGCCCAGCTTTTGATGAAATGAAGCAATTATGCAAACTTCCGTGCCCACTTGTTGCAATGTCTGCAACATTAACAAGTTCACAGGTGAATACTCTAAAGCAAGAGTATTTAAGAAGCGATCGGTGTCTTGTACTAACTAAAGGGGTACACCGAGACAATTTGCAGCTACGTATGCAACGCTATAGGCGCCGAAAGCTAAATAGCTTAGGAGAAGGCATGGTGAATGATCCTGATAGCGACAAAGAAAATGACAATGACATATCCATTTTGAGCAATGATATTTCAGCTAGTGTATATACATCCATGTGGGCAGACAGCATTAGTAGGATTAGCTCATTGTTTGAAGGTCACTCATCAGTGCTCTACTTAGATTTTGTTAAGGATGTTGAGGAAATTGCTAGTATTTTAGGCCAAAGCAATGTTAAAGTGGATAAGTACACTGGAGAAATGCAGATAGATGACCAAAAAATGGCAGACAGAAAGTTTTTACGTGGTGAAATATCAGTGTTAGTAGCAACTGAATCTTATGAACTAGGAGTTGATAATCCTAATATCAGTCAGATTATTAGAATTGGCTGCCCCCGTAATCTGGGTGTGTTCTTGCAAGAAGTGGGTCGTGCAGGTAGAAAGCCGAATAGTACAGCGAAAGGATTGCTACTTTTCAATGAATACATTGATGATAAGCATTTGGGTCAGTGGTTGAAATCATCACTGGGCCCTAAAGGAGAAGATCCGGCATTTAAAGCAGTGAAGTTGAGCATTCTTGATACATACACCAAAGCTTGGCGGTTCATTTATTCGATTTATAATGGGAAATGCTTATCTCGAGCTCTTGCTTACTTTTACGGCGGTGTTAATGATAACAATCCACCAACTTGCTTTGTGGCTAATAGTCCTCTGTGTATGGTATGTGAACATATGGAAGAAATGTGTGAAGTTAGCATAGACATTAAAGATTTCTTGTTAGTGTTGCTGAATACTATCAAACAGCTATGTACAACTGGTTTTGCAGGTGTGACCAAAACCCTACTGATATCTGTTTTGCTTGCCAACAATGAGAAGTACGTTCGTACATTTGAGGTTTTAACAGATATATTTGATAGCGAAGACACTTGTTGGGGGTCCGGCATATCTATTAATGGCACAGCAATGTCACAATCTGCTTGGCACAAACTATTGTATGTAGCAGTACATCTCTGTTTGATTGATTTGAACTTTACATTCAGACCATTTGAAAACCACTACGAAGTGCACAGAAAATATATTCTGTCTTCTGCAGGAAATGAGTTTTTGCAAGCTCCAGTAGCAATTATGTCACTAGATCCACATGCTTGCTTTGTTGATAGAATTCTAGGTGTCACACAAAGAATTTCTAAAAGATGCAATCAAAATCGTGGTAAGCAACTGAAACCACGTATAGTAGCTGCATTGGAAGAATGCCAAGAAGAAGGAACTGTGGATGACTTGAAATTGATTGGTTTTGAACGTGAAAATGATACATGCATATTTTTCAAGGATTGCTTTTCTCTTCCATGTGCAACAAAAGATCCACATTATCTCCTTGAATCCATTCAGTTATCACGCACTCAAGCTGGTATTAAAGAAATGTCAGCTGTGATTGATGGGGTCACGATGAATCTTATGTGCAATCGATCATACTGTTCTGGTGTGAAAATGTGTGGAGCAGATGATTGTACTTATACAGTGTCCACCAAACAAAGGGTGAACAGATGCAAAGCACACCCAAAAATGGGTCTTTTGCAAACTAGTCCTTGTAGTTGCTATATTGCATACTTTTACCCACTAGATCCCAAAGAGGATGGGAGACGTTGGTTTGTGGTGATAAATGCAGAAAGCACTACTGCAGGTGACTTGCATAATCACCTGCCACCATCAGAATGGAAACTTCCCCCAAAAATGATTAGTGATATTGTTGATGCAACAAAACGAAACATTCAGCTAACACCTAAAGAAATACAAAAAGGTGCTGGAATGGACTACAGACCAATGCAGGTGTCATTGGCTGCATCTCACATTGGCAGAATACGAGCTGCTGTGAAAAAGGGTAGGCATGATGTAGACAAGGTTGATCATGAAAAGGTAAATCCTTTTGCAATAATTGCATCTTTTCCATCAATTAAAGAACGAGTAGACCAGAGTAATGCATCTGATATACAAGGAATTGATGACATGATTGGTAAGTACCAACTTGATGGTGATGACGCTTACTCATTCGGAAGAGATAGACAATTTGCTTGGTTTCAAGCCCCATTTCAAGCATACCATTGGGCAAAAGCAGACGTTTTATTTGCAGATATTGACTATACAGGGTGCCACCATTTTCCTTACCTTCTGAATGTTGTGTGTAAGAACACCGTGTTGCAGCAGTACATGGCTTGTGGCAGGGTGCTGCTAAATCGTCAAGATGGTGCATCTATAGGGAAAGCCTTGTCTAAATTAGAATGCAATATTAAAACCTTGTACAAGGAATACAAGAGATCACAAAGAAATTTTATTAGATTTTGACGAGGCTGAATCTAATGCTTTTGTTGAAGCTTTTGGCAAGGAAATAGGAAATATTTTGCGAGGGTGCTCAGTGCATTTTTTTCGCTCGGCAATGCGTGTGGCAAAGCTGGTAAATTTGTCAACTTCCTCACAGGGATATCACATTTTTATGTCAATTGCTAAAAAGATACCTGATGAACCCTCACCAGATACTGTGATGAAGGCATTTGATGTGTTGTGTGGCTTAAAGTCTTTTGAACTATTTTCTTCCCAATTACCACCTGATTTAAAGTCGTTAAAAGCGAATAATGTTGACACTAGCAAATGGGGGGATACACAAACCTGGGTAGACTGGTGGAGTCGGCCACAGATTTTAAAGAAACTAACTGTGGCATTTAGTTCAATTTCTATAGAAGATTGGCAAGATCTTCCAGGTACCAATAATCCTGTTGAATCAATTAACAGACAAAGCACTCCAGAGAATGTAAAATCAGTCTCTTTGAAACCTCTTATTGAACATTTTTATCTGGAAGACAGAAGAATAGCTATAATGAAAATTGCTTCTTCTGCAAACGTAACAATTTCATATCAAGCAAATCCCAGAAAAAGAAGACGTCGCCTTGCAAAGCCTCCAGAGAAGAAAGCCTCATTAAGTTCAGTTCCTAAGGGAACCAAAGCAATTGGATGCAGAGTAAATGTAGAATTTTATGAAGGAGAAGAAGGGGAAAGTTATCAAACAACTAAGTGGTACAAGGGCACAATTATTGCATACAGTAAGAGGGGACATGTTGTTACTTTCGATGGATATGGTCCAGAACATAATGAAACAATAAAGCAACTGAAGAAGTCAGTAGAGAAGGGAGAGGTTCGGTTACTGTAGACTATAGACTAGTGTACGTGCGTGTATTTTTACTTCTAGCCAACTAATATACTTATAACTCATTGTTCACTATCTTTTCTGATTTATGATTTGATGTAATTTTTAACTTTAAATTTGGTTGCTGTAAGCTATAGACTACTGTACATGCATGTTTGTCATTTATTACTTTACTCTTGTTTATTGTATCTTGTCTGTAGCTTCAGTGTTATTTGTCTGATTCATGATTTGTTGTAAATTTTATTAATTTAGAAACATTTTTTTAACAGAGGTCTATACCTATTGTGCAGCTGTATACTATAAACATGATGAATAGCTATAGTTATATAATAATTGCAAGACTCCAATATACATGCAACATAACAATAACAGTATACGCCATTGACCACTTTCTGACTAATTTCAGCATTAGGCCATGGCCAGCCAAAATTCATTTTGTTTGAACATATTTTCAATGGAGAAGCCATGCATTGATTGCCCTTGGCCTCTGCTAATGGATGGTGGTGTGTTTAGTATTACATTAATTTAAGTTAATTGTGGGAGGGCTGAGCATTGATAACAGAGACAACCAGGAAATTCAGAAATTATCATTATAATTGTAAGATTCATATGCATGAGCATAGTACAATGATTAGTTACAAATTAAATTAGAATGTAAGTAAGTAATTAAGTAAGTAAATTAATTAAGTATATAAGTAATTATGTATAGAAGAGATCACTGGTGTACAAGTGTAGAGAACTGTTGTAGAGTTGGTGCAATGACAGTGACACTTGGTAAAGCATTCCACTGAGGGATTACTCGTGGAGATGAACTTGTAGCTATTAACTGTCGAAGATATTGTAATAAATCTTTTGTTGTGACCTCTAGTGATAAGAGAGTTATTAATCATGCATTCTGGGAGTGAAATGTCCAATAAACCATTTAAGATTTTATAAAGAACACATAGAGACCGAATATCTCGTCTCTTCTTCAAGCTGTCCCACTGTAAAGTTGATAACATTTCACTAACACTGCTGTATCTGTTAATTGGTTGAGAATTCTTTAAAGTGCAGCTTAAAATTAATGTGTATCTATGATTCCATAATCTGACATTAAAAGTGCTGATGTATGGAGGAAGGTGATGCAGAATTAATATTCTAACTTATGGCAGTTTCCAAATCTTGTGCAGTATGTGGTAAATTTATAATGTAATATTGTTCATATAGTGTTGAAATGATCAGATGGTTCTTAAGGCTATAAAAACCTCAAATCATCGAGTACATTAATGATATTAATTGTATAAGTTAATTTGTATGTGTATCCCTAAGTTAAATGTATTCCAGAGTGATGATTATATATGCAAAGCTGAGAGCAGACTTGAATACTTTATTATATAACTATAGAAGTGGCTAATAGTATAACTACATGCTTTGTAGCTATATATATATATATATATATAAAATTTATAGTGCTATAGCTATAGGCTGAAAGCATGGCATCATGAGAAATTCATATAGGTTGTGTCTGCATGCATCATGGTATGTGAATGATAGGATGCAATCAGCTATAGGCTAGCTAATAGCTATATAGTTAGCTATAAATGCAGGTGGCCATGATCTCAGCGAATGCTCTATCTTTTGGGCTAAAGAAAAGCAGGTAGCCATGATCTCAGCAAATGCTCTATCTTTTGGGCTAAAGAAATGCAGGTAGCCATGATCTCAGCAAATGCTCTATCTTTTGGGTTAAAGAAATGCAGGTCGCCATGATCTCAGCAAATGCTCTATCTTTTGGGTTAAAGAAATGCAGGTCGCCATGATCTCAGCGATTCGCCTATCCGCATATCATAGTATATTAAAAGAAATGAAGGTCGCCATGATCTCAGCGAATAGCATTTCCTTTGAATAAAAGAAATGCAGGTCGCCATGATCTCAGCGAATAGCATTTCCTTAGATATCATAGTATATTAAAAGAAATAAAGGTCGCCATGATCTCAGCGAATAGCATTTCCTTTGAATAAAAGAAATGTAGGTCGCCATGATCTCAGCGAATAGCATTTCCTTTGACTAAACAAAATGCAGGTCGCCAAGATCTAAGCGAATGACAGGCATTTAAGTAGCAAAATACTTAGTAGCTGCAGCAACTGCTGGGATCCCTGCAATTGAAATGCCTTTTGTTTAAACGTGGTGCGAATTCCTGTTATCTTAGCCAAATATATGGGTTTGAATGAAACGTTCTAACTCGACATGTATTCACCGAGTAGCATTTTTGCTTTTAACAAAAGGACTTTTAGGCGAAATGTAATCGTTTAACCGAAACGCCTTAACTATGAAAGTTTTGATATAGTCTAGTTTCTCCATAAATCAGGGGCAGTTAAGTACTGAGAATGCTCCTGTGTAAATGTGTAGTTGAGTCCAATAGAGATCTCTGTGTGTTTAATATGCTGGATTGTTGGACTATTGTTTCTTTACTTTTTTATATCAAAACATAATTATGTATGGGATTTGTCAAATCAAGCATTTTCAGGTGGTCAACATTAAAAGTTTTCAAAACATTGGGTTAAACCCTTAAAAGCTTAGAACTATACATTAGATAAATCTAATATCTGTTTAATATCTTTTTTGAAACCTCAGCTTGGTAAAACAAGCTGATCATAAGATCTCACCATTCCTTGTCATTTGTAATTGTCCAATGCAAAATGCATGTATTTTACACTACATACAAAAACACTAATTTACAACCTTTTACTCACAAAATCTCTACAGCACACCACACAACAGAATAGAGCTGTACCGATAAGGGATGTTGGCATGTACCGATATCCGATATGGATACCACCAAAAGAAGCCGATAACCGATAGTCGATCCGATATTTACATTACAAACAAAAGTCATACAGTAGTTTATCTATGCAAAAGTGTACAGTTACTTACTCTACAACAACATGTGGATATATTCATTGCTCACTCTATGCCTGTGGTAATAGTGACTTGGATTTCTATTGTGCAATCCAGACAATTAGGCACCCACAAACATTTTTATGCATACTCCCATAGAGCCTCAAAGGGATATTTCTGCATTATTCCGCATTTTATTGGCTTGGCACAGTAGGTTTTCTTGGTTATCCTGTGACTGTTCTTTTATATTACAAAGGGATATACTGCTTCATTTATTTAAGACTGATAAGCTTTCCAGCAACAAACACTAGAATTGCGTGTATTTGTATGGCTTCTCGTAGCGTAGCGCTTGCTGTACCATAGCTTATATGGTTGTACACTGAACAATAAGCCACTGCTACTGAACAGCTACATAGATAACGTAGAAAACCAATAGTATAATCCGTTTATGTACAAACTATTGCTGTATGAATATCGGTAGCGATATCGGTCCTCGTACTGTTCTGTACCAATGCCGATATTGGCCATATCGGTGGCCAATATTTTGGCCGATCCAATTATCGGTACAGCTCTACAACAGAAGAAAGCCCTTGAATTTCTCTATCCAATTCCAACCGTACAAACAGAAGTTATTTACTGCTGACAATGACATAATACGCTCTCCATACATTAGCCTATTCGAAAATTTAATTATCTCAGTGGGAAAATCCCAATTTACAAGTTGTTATCCTCAACCAAATTTGCTAAATTTGGTATCATTCTAAGCAGTGAAGAATGCTTAATAAGACTCCAACCACACAAATTGTTGAACAGGTTAGTTTACAGAGATATGTTGAAAATCATGTTTTTACGGACATTCTGACACATAAATTTCACGGTACAAGGCTCCTTTTTAGCATCACCTTCATTATTACACAAAGAACTTACACATGAATCAAATCGCCTCTTATCAAGGAATCTGATAAACCAAACCTTGTGCCTTGTCAACCACAGTACACGGAAGTTATGGTGCCTTTTTAGAAGACGGTGTTATCTATTCTGAAACGGGCAGAAATCCAGAATGTCTTTGATATGTTCAGCAATCTCTATTCCCATGCTTTATCTTTCAAATTACTTTTATACTAGTTTGTCTACTTTTATAAATCCATTTATGGATAGCTAACATGACAATAAGAGGTGCTAGTGGTGCTTGATATTACACAATACTAAACATGTATATCAAGTTTTTTTATGTCTTGTTCAAGAATGATTAGCACGCTGACCTTCAAGAAGGATTGGCACACTTACCTTTATGTGTTAGTCAGGAAGGATTGGTATGCTTCCCATTGTGCTGTTCAAGTGGTGCTGTTCAAGTGGTGCTGTTCAAGAAGAATTGGCATGCTTGCTTTTGTGCATTGTTCAAGGGAGTTGGCATGCTTGCCAATATGTGTTATGTGAGAGGGACCAGCATGCCTGTCATTATGTATTGTTTAAGAGGGACTGGCATGCTGCCATTAGTGTGTTGCTCAACAAGTTGGCATTTATGTATATCAAAACTTCATGAGTTAATGGTATTGCTCAATCGCATTCTGTAAGTATCTTTCCTTCAAGCTCATTATTTACCTGTCTACTTGCCTCAGGCATTTAGTCCATCATGGCTTCTTCAGTGGACCAATCTAGCATGTGTACATTTGTTCAAGAAGGCGCTTTGCACCTTTATTTGGTAGGTTACTCAAGCACACATGCCTTTATGTGTCTCACCAACACTATATAGGTTACAATTATATACTCTTGGTCTCACTTAATGGATGCCATTATGTGTTGCTTACTGTAAGAGGAACAGGCATGTTTGCATGTTGGTGCATAGTGTGTGTGTGTGTATATGTACTTAACATGCAGTCCATCATTTTATCTTACCCTACCATCAGTTAATCAATTACCTATTGTGAAGTTAAAAAGGGGGCTTTACGCTCTACCTCCATTTGAGGTGTGACCATCGTATGGCTGTCTCCTTTTTCTCTTAGTAGAGTTCTGGTCGGTATGGGTAAAATTCAGACAAGGCGTGCATGGGGTTGAATGGGTCATAAATCAGCTGATGATCAACTCATGTGCTGTACCCCTTTCATTAAATGGGTGTGTCCATGTGAAAGTATACTCCACCTAAAGGCACATGATAACAATAATGGCATGTGTTTCTCTCATAAAAAAAATCTACAGTATTTACCTAATGAGAAGAGAAGTATATTATAAGTTGATGGAGTCACCTGGAACTCATACAAGGAACAAAATTAGAAAACAGGAGAGGAGGACAGAGTATAGATTGAAGGAATTGCTTCAGAACTTTCAGGGTTTACCAGATATAACAAGGCTATTATGTGCACGTGCTTGTTACTGTACTGTCAAACACAAAAGAATGGATCATGCTGCAACCTGAATTAAGTTGTTACTGGGCATGTCATTTGTTGAGCATGAAATCAAGGGTATGACCCAGGCAATTACAATGTTATTATTACAAAATAAAAGCCAATACCTTAATCTTACTACTTTGACGATTTTGCTGTAACTCAGTTGCAGATGGAAGCATTAGGTGTCATCTCTAACAGGGATTGATAATTAAGATAGTTATAATTATCCGCACAAAAACAGCCAAGCTGTGAAAAAGGTGCGGCCTTAAAAAAAAGCAGCATTAACATCATTGCAGCCATTTGTTGGCCGCCACCTTTGATTTTGCAACTTTTTTCACCCAGGCTTTTTAAGGCCACACTTTTTTCATAGCTTGGCTGTTTTTGTGCAGATATTACTTCTTTTTGTATTGCAAGTTCCAAAGCCAGCCTATGGTTGACCTTGATAATTCTTTTGAACATTTTTCCCCTTACTACAGGAATCATCAAAGACTACGTGGCTATATGAAGAACTGAAATAAGATGAATTTTGAAGGTGCGTATACCCCAACAATAGATGGGCAGATTCGACTCAAATTAGGAATGGGAGATTCCCTACCCTGAGGAAGCTTCCACTGCAAAAAATGGTTAATTATACCGTTCAAGCACTATGGAGCTACGGTTACAAGAAAACTTTTTAATTTAGATCTTTTATTATTATTCCCAGCACCCCTTGCCACCACCCTGTCATCACAGAACTATATGACACTACTCATTCTGAAGAGAGACAAGGAGAGTAAGTCTTCTATAAAATACAGCACTAAGCAGCATAGAGGTCACCGGTAGCTAAATATGGTTCATCAATGGTGTGGCAATGGCACAGTGATGGGTACACACTATATGCATGCACAACTTGCAGGAGATACACAATACATATACTGTAGGAGTATGAATGCCAGGTGAACCAGATAAAGGAAGACTGCCAAGTCAGCCAGAGCCTAGTAAGCCAGAAAAAATATAAAATACAAGTAAACAATACAAACAAACATACTGCTATTAATCCTGTTATTGTGCAGCTGGCATTGCAAACTTCCTGGCTGCCTTAATTAGCTACCTGCTTGACATCCACTGGCAGCTGGTACGGCGACTTGAGACTTAGCGTGCCAGCTGGTAACACTTTCAAAAACAAAGGAATAGTGGTTCACTTGTCTAAATAGGTATTTGAATCCACCTGCTTTGTAGTGGGTGTCACGTGTTAACTGTTTTGATCGACATTAAATAGAATCATTGTACCATTTCAAAACACCCACCCATTATACAACTGTCTCTTCATACAACATGGATTCTATTCCCGGTGGGTGCAAATCCTTAGGTCATGTAGTTTTTTCAAACATTATTTATTATTTATGTATTCATTTTTATTATTTATGACATAATTTTAACCGCATTTCTTATTATTCTTAGTACTTGGTTGTATAACAAGCTTTACAGTGGTCAGCACTGAAGGTCTGACAGCAACATGTGCTGCAGCCTTTGGAGTACCTAACCTAACAAACTGGAACTAGAGACATAAAGAAGATTACTTGACCTAGCTAACAATAAGGTGAAACAGAAAAGGGCCAAAAATCCCTCCTACCCCAGGATTTGAACTGCAGGCCACCCAATGTCAAGTCGAGCACCGCACTCAGTCTCCTCCAGGATTTTCTTCCTATATAATTCACTAGTTGTGGATATACTTTACATGTGTGTGGGTTCGTAAGGCCTAGTTGGCCTAGTTTTAGCTGACATATAATTCTATAGTGTAAACTAAATGTCTCCATGCAATGCTTTGGATTTACTTTACAAATGCAGAAATGCCATTGCATACACAGCCTGTAGAACAATAAGTGCCACACATAGTTTTATATGTTACTAAAATTTCAGCAGCACTTTAAGTATGCAATAGTTTCAACCAAATCTGGAATTTACCATATGGATTGTGCTGCTGAGCTTGATTCAGTCAAGATAAGTCAGTCAAGCTGAGCAATAAAACATAAAAGTATATATACAACCACATGATCTTAATGAATATAACTATCTGGTGATGGTGAAAAGGAGACATGTGGGAGAATGACTAACACTGCAAAATATCTGCTGACATGGTGGCACTCCCAAACACAGTGTAAAGAAACTATTATAGACTACCAATAGTCTGGATATTATACCATTCCTTTGTCATGGAGTGATTATGCAATTACATGTGTTGGTTTATGTAATAGTTATACCATGGCTGCGAGGGATTTTGCTGATATATACACCCACAGCCCGAGGGCTGCAGGTGTATATGTCAGCAAAATCCCAAGCAGCCATGGTACAAGTGATATATATCAATTGGGGCGCACTCACCTAATAGGTGAAAGAACTAACGAGAACTCATCCCATTTGTTTTATACAGTAGCATCTGAAGATCGACTGTGGTTTTAATAGTGTGGGCTAATAGCCATCAAAACGTTGTCCATACGTTAAAACGTCATTAATACGTTACTATGCTTCAACACGCAATGTTAGAAAACTTGCGATTGTGGGATGGAGTTTATATTGTTATCATTTTTGTACTAAGTTAAGCCAACTAACTTCGCTATTGGGACAGTAAGTAAGTTATTATATTAAGTTAAGTACTTAGAACTGTAAGTTACTAACCTATTTCAACGTAGCAGTAGTAGCTTTGCTGTTCCGTGGTCTGTTCAAAGGCTGATACGCGGTGAGTAGAAATACGCATCCACAATCGCCCAAACAATTATTTTGTGCCTTCATTATCCTTTAGTAACAACCAACTACTCTATCTTAGCCTATGTACTAAGCTTAGCAACCTCTACAAAACCGAGTCCCACAATACAAAGCTCTATGTCGCTCAATATAACGAGTCAAAGCGCATCGATTCTTTGAACTGGCTGGGTATCAAAGTCATTGGCAAACCGCTTTCCCATGATATTGCCCGGGCAATATGCAAGCTAAACACCGAGCGGCGCCTTTGAACGCCTACGCTAAAGTGGTATATATGTGCATGTATAGCTTTGGAAGATGTCACAATGTATAAACAGCGAGTCACAACACCAGCATCAATGATTCTAATGCTATACTGATATAAATACATACTAACGTGTGAGTATAATACAGAACGTGATCATTTCAACCTTTATTTCAATTACACATTGAATTGTGGCCAGGATTTAAAAATGAACATAAGTCTATGTGTATAGCATTCAGACTGAAATGATCAAAAGAGTACAGTAAAGCTTTACATCAATGTAAGTTCTGTCATAAGATGATACAGCAGTAAGCTTGAGATTTCAGTGTTTCAAAGCAGTGATGTCATGTTGTAAATATGTGTATATGTGTGGTGATTGCAAGAAAGATCTAACCGTGCTGGAATCAGCTTTGTATACATAGATGTTCATAATACATTCTTAGTCTTCAAATTAATGGGAAGGTAAACATAATATGACTTGCCTGTACAAAGATTTACTGTATATGAGATTTACTGCATGTTCTACTTTAAATAACAGATTAATGAATACATTTGTACAAGCTGAGCAATTTGCAGCATCATCAAACAGGCAATACCAACTGCTATAAAAAGTGTGCAGTTCCCACAGTCATATACTCACTGTGAAGTGTGGTGTAAGTGAGAGATGGCTGCAGAATTACTGCTGTGCACTCTTCTACTGTTGGTTGTTGGCTATAGCCAGCTAGCAGTATCTCACAGTGACCTAGAGATGCTGGTGACATCTTTTAATAAACTGGGAACTGATCCTTCCTATCCTGGAAAGTCATGCAAGGACATTTATGACAACAACATGGCAAGTCGTGGATTGTCAGGAGAATACTGGATTGAAACAGATAAACTGTACAAGGTCTACTGTGACATGGAATTGAATTGTGGTGGGGTAAAAGGGGGATGGATGAGAATAGCCAAAGTTGATACCAGTCAAGGAGACGATTGTCCTGTGGGATGGAAGAAGATAACAAGCCCGCGACCTTTGTGCAGGGGATCTGGGAATGCAGCTGGTTGCTACTCTGCATACATTGCTAATCACAAGGCAGAGTATAATTCTATCTGTGGAAAATTACGTGGGTACCAGCAGGGTACACCTTCTGCATTTTTACCTAGTCGTAGACACTCCATTGATGGACCTTATCTTGAGGGTGTTTCCATAACTGTTGGTACTCCTCGTAAACATGTATGGAGCTATGCTGTTGGTTATAGTAAGTTGAAGACAGTCAATGCAATTGATAGTTGCCCTTGCAGACAAAATCCTGGTTCTAACCCTCCAACGTATGTAAAAGATCATTACTTCTGTGAATCTGGAGCATCCATTGGTGGTATCCCTCTGAACCAGTTCTTTGGATTAGACCCTCTTTGGGATGGTAAGGGCTGCATAGCTGGTGATGACTGTTGTTCTACGCTTGGAGCACCCTGGTTCTACCGCCACTTCACCCAACCTGAGAAGGGAGCTGTTGAAGTGAGGATCTGTCGTGATGAAGTATATAGCAATGAAGCAACTCTGGTAGAGCAAGTGGAACTGTACATTCAATAATTAACAATTAGTAAATAAATATTGTGTGTACACTATTGCATTCATTGTTTAATAAATATTAATTTGGTGACTCATTAAATTATTAAGTACAGTACTTGCAACCTGTCTTATCTTAGGGTCAATTCTTCTACTTCAAAGCTAGCCAGTAAAATTGTGATATTTCTGTGTCTATATATACGCTACAACCTTTAACCTTACAAGTATAAGAAAAAATTGGGAATTTTAAATATCAGTGCACAGTAGGGATATTTACTTCTTATTGTTTTACAGTATTTGGACTTGCGTACTACTCCGATCCAGCTTGTTTCAGTGCTTTTTATTGCAGCATTATACACTATCCCTACTCTAATTTAATATTCCCAATTTTTTTCTTATACTTGTTTGTGAAGTTTTTTTGCAAGCTCATGACCACTAAATAGCCTGCTTTTCACAAAACCAGTCACAATATTTTAAAAGAGTTAATCACAGCACTATTATACTAGATTATGACTCATACAATAACATCTGATCAGTGGGCGTGGCTCTACATAAGCCTGCATACAATAATGGACGTGGATTCGTGCATACCTACAGACTGATGAATGGGCATGGCTACCATGTCTACAGACAGTAATTTACATAAGTGGGCATGCATTCGTGCATACCTACACACTGATGAATAGGCGTGGCTACCATACATCTACAGACAGTAATTTATGTAAGTGGGCGTGGCTCATGAAAGAAGCAGAGCTACGCTATGATGTGTAGTAACACGTCCACATTGTGTGGGGTCAGACACAAATAATCTGTAAAGCAGGATCTGGATGACCCGACTTGGTTTAACATTGTTACTAAATAAACTATATTAACATACACATTGCTATATAGTTCACCGTGAGTTGCTCTCTCTGATCAATATCAACAGTGAATCACATACGCATGTGTTTTTGGTGCAACCGGCGACCACGTGTATTCGAATAGTTTGATGCAATATACACTGGTAGATGGAAGCCATACAGTAGTCTATTAACACTCAGCAGTAGAACCTTGATTGATGGCCATGGTAAAGAAGGATAAAAGGTAAAACAATAGTCTAAGCATTGTATGTTTAAGCATTGTATGTTTATCAATATACCAAAGGTTTTTTCTTAAGCAAACTAGAATACGCTTGACTAAAGGCATCAGGCAGGCTGGCAGGCTGGCAGGCTGGCAGGCTGGCAGGCTGGCAGGCTGGCAGGCTGGCAGGCTGGCAGGCTGGCAGGCTGGCAGGCTGGCAGGCTGGCAGGCAGGCAGTAGAAAATTCCGTTGAATAATGTTTTTAAAAAAATCTGTAGTAACTTGACGGAAACGTTTCAGGTCGATCTGAAGACACTTTCGGGCTTCATTTTACCCAACCAATACTGTCATGTTGTTGTGAGGAAAAACCGTGGCAGGTTTTTGGGTTATATTATACCACAGATCGCCCCCACACCTTCGATGGCCCTACTATACAGTACTATTGTACTGTATAATATAGATAAATTTAACTGTTCCGTCCTGTAGAGAGTTCAGCTACAAAAAAAATCACCCTGTAGAGTTCAGCTATGTGCAAGTTACCCTATAGAGAGATCAGCTACAATCAAGTCACCATGTAGAGAGTTCAGCCACAAACAAGTCCCAATGTAGAGTGATCAGCCACAAAGTCACCCTGTAGTAAGATCAGCTACAATCAAGTCACCATGTAGAGAGTTCAACCACAAAAAGTCACCCTGTAGAAATTTCAGCTATGAACAAGCCACCCTGTAGAGAGATCGGCTACAATCAAGTCATCATGTAGATAATTCATCTACGTACAAACAATTCATCCTGTAGTGTGTTCAGTCATGTAAAAAGAGACAGTTCGGCTACACATAACACCATGTATGGGGTTCAGCTTCATAACAAGTCACCCTAATAGCTACATGATAAATGTTTTATTTAGTTTCAAATTTACAATAAACATGCACATAGATTCACAATAATAGTAGCTAGTTTTTTTCTTTGTTGATGATTCCTGTAGTATATAAAAAGTTAAAAGGAAGCCTCAAAGCCAGCTATAGGGACTTGCTTCAAGCAATGCAAATAATGTGTGTGAATTTAAGCATGTAGCTACTGGATCCCATCTCTTACATTCAGCCTATGTACACACCAATTCCCATACTCGGATCCTGTAGCTGTGACAGAAGTTTTTTTATGTGAATAAATGCTTATACTCCTTGGATATTCATCAAATTCATAGTAAACTTGGTACATGAATTCACCTTTATACGTTCTTCATTTGTGCCAACTATCAAGGAAATAGAGGCACATATTTGCATTTTATATTAATTTTTCCAAATAAATCAAAGCCCCTGAAGCCCCCCTAAGACTTAAGAAGAAAAAAAACAAAGAAATTAAATCAAACTTTTGAACATCCATATTTTCCAAATGGCTGGTGCAAATTTAATCAAATTTACTTTGTAGCCTACCTACCAGGCAGACAGCTATAATGCAATAATGGTGTGCTTTGGAGAAGGAACCATGGAACTATATATGTGTACACGTACCTGATCGTATGCACGCATGAAAATGCTGTTTCTTTCTTTTTCCAGTCAATATACCCACAGAGTGGCACACCAGCTTTCTTGTCCACACGACACACTACCATGTGTCTTGATGTTAATCATGTTCTTTAAAAGTAGTGTGCTTAAAAGTATTTTAAAATGTGACTGGATTTTAGAAAATCAACTGTATGGGCACATTTTTGATTCACATAAAAATGTATTTTAACAATTTAAAACATTGTTACTCACCAGCCTTGGCAGCTATACATATGGAATTCTCACCAAAGATGTAGCAATTCATAACTTTTAAGACCATCTGGTGGCCAAGGTAATCCTTGTAGAGTTTCCCACTATTTTACATAAATTTTTTCACCAGTGTTGTTGTGTCACAAGCCCTCAAAAAGAGGTGGAGGGTGGAGGGTGGTGGGATGGGGAAGGATGTCTGGCATGATTATACAGGCCGCCAGAAACAGTCTACCAAAAGCAGATCCAACAAGAAAGTTTGATGCGGAAATTTTCAGCCTGATAGTGCAGCAACTTCATGCTGGAGTTATCTGTTTTAGTTCTTATGGTTGATTTCAGTCACAAATGAAGTAGGAGCCCATACATGTAACAAAAATTTATAATGCCACGGAGACAGTCACTTGTCAAATTATTTTTTCTAACATACGTATGTAAGATGTTTTCATGACAAATTTTATGCAGAATTTTAAGGCTACTGTACCAGCATTGAAACTCGGTTACTACTGTAGGATGACCAACAGATCTACATAGATATCAAAAAACCAAGCCAAGTGCTTCATTTTGGGCACTACACAAATTAACAAAACCAGTAGTTATATAATTAATATACAGATATGTTTTAACTAACAATCAGTCAGTGGGATTGGTTCAAAATAAGTTTATAGACAATAAAACTTGTGGGTGTGGCTTCATGCATACTAACAAACTTCAACAACACTTGCTCAGTGCCTACAGGTAATATCACATTTCCAGTCACAAAAGCTGGCTTGACGCTATGGCTTGTACAGTATCATACAGTACGATATTACTGTATAGTAGGGACCACAAAGGTGTAGGCATGGCCCATGAAAAACATCACTCAAAACCAGCCTAACTTTTCCCTGACAACTAGAGGTGTACCGATATGGGTTTTTGGCATGTACCAATATCCGATATTGATGCAACCAAAAGAAGCCGATAACCAATAGTTGATCTGATATTTGCATTAATATTTTAAGCAAACGAAAGTGTAAATTTACCTACCCTACAACAACATGTGCATGTATCCATTGCTGTACTCTGCCTGTGGTTTGGGTTTCTATTGTGCAATCCAGACAATTAGGCACCCACAAATATTTTTATGTATACTCTCATGAAGCCTTAAACAGATATTTCTGCATTACTCCGCATTCTAATGGCTAGTGAGAAAGTTGATACAGCAAGTTTCCTTGGTTATCCTATAATCCTTCTTTTACTACAAAGATACTCTATAACTGCTTCATTTGCAGTGTTGGGAGTAACGCGCTACTTATGTATCGCGTTACGTAATATTATTACTTTTGTGGTAACAAAGTAATATAACGAAATACACTATAAAAACAGGTAATATAACTCAAGTTACTTTACTTACAAGTGTAACGCGTTACCTAAGTAATATAGTTACTGTAACGAGTCTAATATTACGTTATATTATTACTACAAGTAATGAAGTTACTAATCTCGTTAGTAATCCACTGAGTAACGTCTAGCCACAACGAAGTAATGAAGCCTACTGAATGAAGCTTATTCACCAGCTTCTTACTTATAACCAACATTGCACATTGCCCAACAACGCAATCATGTCACGTGATAAGGTGGTACGTGACAGCTTAAGGCTGTGGACACAAAGTAATATAATATGTAATATTATTACAGTTACTTTATTTTATGAGTAATATGTAACTGTAACTAAATAGTTCAGTTGCAAGTAATATGTAATATGTAACTAGTTACTTTTAAAAAGTAACTTGCCCAACACTGTTCATTTGTAAAGACTGTGATAAGCTTTCCAGCAACAAACACTAGAATCATGTGTATTTATATGTGACCGGATCTGTGAAAACCTGACATAATGGCGCAAGCCTACATTTTCAGAATAAGCCATTGATTGCAATGGGTAAAATATTTGCATAATTGAAAAAAAGTCGTAAAATTTTTAAATGCTTTGTTCTTTGTGGAGAAAGGGTCCAATGATACAAACCTGGATATCACCTTATTCACCTACTCAAGAGGAGTTCAAAAATCTTTGTTTCGTTGTAATAGAGTAAAGGATACATAAGTTATGTCAAGAGGAGTTCAAAAATCTTTGTTTCGTTGTAATAGAGTAAAGGATACATAAGTTATGGTCATTTGTTTACGTCATGTCGAAACAATTGTACGCGATCGATTTTTCTTCACTGATTTCATCTCTGTATACAGTGAAGAGTGGCAATAGAAGACAAAACTTACCCAGTAATGGACTCCCCTATTCATGGTGAACACAATGGTGCAAGTTGCAACTCTGTACTGCATTGCGTTTGTAAGTTACAGCCATTTTTGTAAGTGCATGTAATTTATTTTCCCAATTTTTGCTGTACAAATTGATCTTTCTGTTGTTGCTACTTTGTAGGGCTGTAACTCCAAACATTGTAAGCATACAAGGCTAAAACTTGGCCAGATCATACACTTGGGCCAGTTGGCTAAGTAGATTATAAATATTCAATAATAAAGAATTTGAAAAATGCGCCATTATGTCGGGTTTTCAAAGATCCGGTCACATATGGTTTCTCATACAGTAGCGTTTGTTGTAGAGGGAACAATAAGCCAGAGCCACATAGATAACGTAGAAAACCAATGCATAATCCGTTAATGTACTGCTACTGTATAAATATCGGCAGCAATATCAGTCCTCCTGCTGTTCTGTACCGATACTGATATTGGTAAAAAATACCATATCGGTGGCAGATATTATAGCCGATCTGATTATCGGTACACCTCTACTGACAACGATAAAGCAGTATTGGTTAGGTAAAACTAAGCCAAAACAAGCATTCAGATTGACCCAAAACGCTTTCAACAAGTTGCTATGAAAATTGGAATTTTATACTGACTGACTAAGTAACTGCCTTCAGACAAGTGTAACTTGATAAAGGCCAAGGCTACGTGCTTGATTTTTTCACTGTTCAACATCACTTCAGCCGGACACATACCTTTTGGCATACTGCAGTACATACAATGCATTCTTCATAGACTTACCAGTGTCCTCCTTTGTGTCCCATTCATCATTGCTGACAGTAAAAGGTGTTGATTTGGCAGTAGCGCATGATGGCTTCCCTTCATAACAAAAATCGTCCACATTTTTCATAGTGGCTACTTTGATTGCAGAGGCGCTTTTCGAATAGTTCTTGATTTGTGATGCTGTGTAACGGGTTGAACATAGCTGACAATGAAGCATAATGGATATCTCACTTTTCAGATGATAATTGACAACTAGGTTGAGTGGCGCCTTTTGATGAGGTATGCATGGGTTCACCAGTCATGATAATTTTATTTTACAAAAAAGTTTACAAACAAATACACAAAAAATTGTAATTTTCAACTAGAGTAGGGACCATAGTACATCAATAAAGGTACTGAAACAAGCTGTAGTGCACGATATTACATCACAGGAAAACAATAAGAAGTGTTATATTCCTACTGTGCTCAAAATATCAAAATGGAAAATGCACAGTAGGGATATAACACTTCTATTTGATTAATTGTTGTGCACTACTCTCAGTACTTTTACCAATGTTCTATGATCCCTACTCTAGTTGAAGATTCCAAATTTTTTGTGCATTTGTATACAATTAGATTGATTTGTACATCAAATACAGGATATTAAATGATTAGTTGGCGTAAGCCTGCAGACAGCAACAGACATGCATACCTACAAACTGCTACTGATAATGGGCAAGGCTGCATGTATGCCTACAGAAAGTAACACATAAAAATCCCTATAAATAGGCGTGACTCACAAAGGGACTAGGCTATGATATGTTAATACTAGTATATTAAAAAAATTTTGAATTTAAAAATGAAGTAGGGATCCAAGCGATAAAAAGTAGTGAAACAAGAGATGAACAATGGTAGTTATTACAGCATAGCTCAGTGGGAAATCCTTACTTTGGCAATGAACACAAAATAATTGTTATACCATGCCAAAGTAGGGATTTCCCACTGAGCTATGCTGTAATAACTACCATTGTTCATCTCTTGTTTCACTACTTTTTATCGCTTGGATCCCTACTTCATTTTTAAATTCAAAATTTTTAATATACTAGTTTGTTTAGTTTTTTGTTAAAGCATACAGCTAACTATAAACATGTGACTGTTCTATTAGGATGACTGCTGTATTAGAGTATCTCGAGTCAGCTTGCAAAAGATGTGTGCTTGTCCAAAAGGGCTCGAAAAAGGGTGTGTTCATCGTGGTTTTGACCATACACCTTCAAGTTAGTAGGCTGATTCGAGATACTCTAGTCTAATAATCGATCAAAACCACGATGAACACACCCTTTTTCCGAGCCCTTTTTGGACAAGCACACAGCTAGCGTAAAAGGGGTGTGGTCTCAATCCATAGATCGATATACATAGAATAAAGAATGGGCGTGATCTTGTGGCCTATCGTGGAGTACTGGTACCTCCGTAGCTACAGTAGCGTATTCTAAGCACCTTAAATAATTTTGTGGCGTCTATTATGCTGCTTAAAGAAAGTGTTGATATGGAAAATTAATGCCTCGATATGGTTTCGTTGGATGAAGAAGACAAGCAGCCTGATTGAAGATAAAAGAAAAGACAAGGCACACAGGGCGTACACTCGTCGGAACCCCAAAAGGCACATCCCACCGGTGAGCTTGTTGTTGTAGCGTAAAATGGTGACCGTGCGCTGCTTCGTTTGGGCTCTAGGCTTGCGAATGTGGTCAGTGAGTGAGGCAGTGAGGCAGTTGTACTAAATTTGGAGATTTTGGCAATTTTTTTAAATTTTATATCCGGCCACCTGTAAGTGTTTCGTTGTATTTAATGCTGTTTTATGTATTATATGGACTAGTACTATTCCGTAAAGGTGGCTTTCGTCTCGTAAGATATCTCTAGGATGATTTTTAAAGGCGGAAAATTTGGCGGAACGCGAAACATTCACCACGATCCCTACTTAAACAGTACGACCATACCGTTTGATATTTCCATATCACCAGACATAATCCAATCTGAGTCAGACCCTGACATTTATAAAGCAGGTCAGACCCGGATGATCCGAACAAAGTGTGACCAGGGTGACCCGACCTGGTTTTAACGCCGACACATATACCATACCATATGATTACAGGCAGCTTTTGTTCATGTGCCTGTATTAGAGTAAATCACAGTCTGCAACATACTATGTCAAGGAATCTGATGTCATAATATCCACAAATACAGTATCATGGCTAGACAAGGTTCACTGTATGATTGAAATACCAATGATATTTTAGGATACAAGACTTACAGTATATACACATCAATCAACAAAATTGGTCTCACATTTCTCATTTAACTTTTGCTCAATTTGATTGGCCAAATTATTTAACTCAACAGGTGGAGTTCTAAGAGCTGCCAACACTTGGTTCCAGCTGGCATCTGGTATTCTATCTAGCCACTTTTGAAGTACTCTCATACAACATTCTTTAACATCATTTTGGCACTCCTTTTCGATTATGTCCAACATGTCTCCACTGGTCGGATCTAGTAGTTGTATACCAAGATCTCTCCACTTGACTGCAGCTCCTGGTACCACATGATTGTGTAGATCTTTAATGGTGGGACAGTTGTCAGCTGTACAAAATGTGTATGTTAGATACTAGTCTATACCCAACAAAAGAATGGATCACTTTTGAATTAACAGTGTTATAGCATGCAACCTGAGAAAAGGGATTGTATCGTCTTATGAAGTACAATATGCAAGAGTTTTTGATGTGCTTCCATTTCCACATCTTCCCCTGGTACATAAACACAACAAACATCATTAACTATACTACTCCTACTGTACACCATGCTGACTATCCCATAACCAAAACCATCCAACAAAACTCCTGCTTGGTCTTAACTAAGTATTCTTACATGATCTAACAATCCATTCTTGTACACGTATATTAAAGTATGCAGCTGCAGACAATTTCATGGTCTATTTTAACCTTGGAAATATATGCTTACATACGTATGCTTGTAAGCTACTAGCTCAAAAGTCCTGCACACCCTTTTGGATGAAATCTTCCCATCTGTAGTCAAACATGGGTGGGGTGTACTATTGATAGGGCACATGAAAAACTAAATCTGACCATCTAATTTTTTTGGCTAGGGGATACTCTAAGACCAGAGAAGTCATGCTCCCATACAATGCAGTGACACAGTTTTCTAACAGTGATGTTTCCATTTATTTCACTCTCTACCGAAAGTGCATGGACATCGCTTCCCCTGCAAACTGTATATGCCAGCGTCAGTTTAATATCTATGGTCGCAATCCTGCCGGCAACCAACTACCCAGTCTCCAGTCTCAAACTGCAAATCACATTCAGTACAATATGAATGGCCGGTCTTCTGTTTCAACCTTGCAAAGTAGGTAAAAACAAAACTAACAGTTACCTTTACCAGTAGCTTAGACTACGTATAACAGTACCATTTAATTAGCTATAAAATAAACATTTAGCTACGCTGTCAAATGAAGAGGGTCCAAATGCTGTACAGTGCTGCCGGTATACTGGCAAACCTCGGAACAAACCAAGACCCCCGTCCCGTGCATCTCAGTCTATCTCGTAATTGTTACCTGTTGCATTAATAACTTCTCTCAATGAATCTCTCCCTGCCATTATTTATCAGTAACCGATTCAAGTTATAGGGAAGGCTTTAATAAGATACCAAAACGTCATTAAATACCAATCACGTGAGTGAAGTGAACCCTTTGTTTTATGATTGATTCCTTGACTGTACGTCTTTAGGTGCAGTGACACAGAAGAACCATATTTGAATGGGCTGCATGGACTGTATCAGAAAACTCGACGGTGCACAAATCAGCAAAGCAGCCACACCCCAATGAATCATGTGACTTTGTATGCTTTGTTATAATTAATCGATTTATAATTTAACTGAGAGTAACAGGATGTTTTTGGTACTCGCTACAACGGCTTTGCTTGCTGTATACGTATCTGCAGTAGAAGTGACAGCGACGCGACCACACGACCCTACTTGCGGTGGTAAATCTGGTGGTCCCCAGGACAATCCGGTAGCATCAAAAGGTAGCTATGAGTAATGGAGGAGGTGTGGTCTACTATCATCATGATCCAGAGTAACATTGTCATCAGAGGTGAACCTACAAATGCTGCAGCTAAGAAAGGGACCAAACCAGGACCACCAAAGACAGTTTTCAAGCGTACATTTGGACAACACATTGGAGTGTTAAATAATGATCCCAAAGGAGCTAACTTTGGTATTGTCAATGCTGAAATGGATGGCTGTGCTGTGATGTTCTTGCCAGGATTAAAGTCTTTTTCTACAAATATAAAGACACTAGCTGTAGTACCTGCCCTATCGTGCAGGGCAGTATGTACAATGACATGGAAATTAAATGAAATTACAGTTGGTAATATACTATTATAGATACTTTATAAAAGACTAAGGAAACAATGTGGTGCAAGGATTGCATGAATGCAATAATTGTGGAGAAGTGCACTCTTATTGGAATATTTTGTGATTTAAGTTGCTCAAATTCTACCATCAACCAAACATACCATGAATTACTGTAATCTGCACTACAACGATTCTGTTATGACAAGATATAACGGCTTTATAAAATATAACGGCTTTATAAAATATAACAGCATGGGCACAGAGTGGGGGCTAGCAAGAAACAATAATAAATGAAAACAAAAAAATTTGAGTCATCCAGCCCAAGACAGCTCATGGAAAAAACCTGCCAGCCTTTTCTTTTGTTTTGCTGCACAGGAAAAACCTAAAAATGCTCCACTCTGCTTTGTATGCATGTGTAGAAAGAGTTTAAATCATTGCTGCAAAGTCTATAAATAGCTCCCATTTTCACAACGTGCCCCACGTTGTGAAGAACAGTCTGCCACGGGACCGTGTCATTTCACTGTGTAGCTGCAGTCATCCCTCCTCCTAGCAAACCATCCAGGATATGCATAAAGACAAAAGAATAGAAAAGATAAATAGTTTCACACATACATAAATATACAAAGCAACCATCTGATACATTTTTTTTACCATAATACCTTCCTTACCACCATCCACAGGTGCTGATCCACAATATCACAAAGCAGCAGTAGCAGCAGACAAACCTAACTAAGGTGCATGTGTTTGCCTATCTAAAAACCTCACTATAGACTACATTACGTGTTTTGCAATCCCCTCTAACTAAAAGTGTCAATCTATCTGCTGAACCTACCCTAGATAGTGCCACATAAAGCATGCCGTGTGTGAAGCTTTCGTCCGTCAAATCTAATCCTACAGCCTTAAAAGTTTGGCCCTGGCTTTTGTTAATGTTCATGGCAAAGCAAAGTGCAATTGGAAATTGAAGCCGTGTAAATTCAAAAGGCAAAACCGAGTTACTCGGAATGAGAGGAATGCGTGGTATTATAATATCGTGTCCTGCATATCTACCGTGAGAGATCTTGGCCTCTACTGTGTTAGCCGACAGTTTAGTAACTACACACCTAGTGCCATTAGTAACCCTTGGAGGATCTAGAGAGCGTAGAATAATAATAGGAGCGCCTACTTTAAGTAAGAGAAGATGCTGAGGTAGTCCAGATACCTCTAAAGAGTTCAAGAATTCTGTTGGAAAGTGAACAGCCTGAGATTCATCAGGTATGGTGTCCAAGGACCTGTAGTCACAGCAGTCACCAGGTAACTGCTCCACCAGAGTCATGTTGATGGAATGAGTGGTCTTGTTAAGAGGAGCAAGAATGCAGCGTTCAGAAAGCCAAGCCAAGTCCCTAAAGTTAGAGAGCAAATCTGGATACACCCTGAAAACCAGTTCCTCCTTGCTATCCACAAAGGTTCCCATGGTGTCAGGTAGCTGGACAACATCAGGTAGAGTGTCAATAGGAAACTTCCCATCTCCAATGGCCAATAGTTCTTCAACGAATTGTCCAGCTGCCACATCCCCACACAGGTGCACTCTCATGTTAGTGTGTAGTTGTTTAACTACCACACTGTCCCACAGATGAGATCGCTTGAGGCAAGCATCGGTAGGATCACCCTACGACCAACATTCCTGGGGTCACCATCCCCATCTACCATTGCATCCCGCAAATCCTGGTAGCAATCAGCACGTAGTGCCTTTTGCTCACGCCTGAGAAACTGTAAGCGCTCAGTTTCAATCTTACAGTAGGCGTCAACCAGGAATTGCTGGAAAAGTCTTTTAGCCTTAAGCAATACAGGCACTTGCTGCCTGACCATGATGTGGTAGCGGCAATACACCATGGCTGTCAATTTCCTACCATTAGCCAATTTCAGGTTGATGTGCCATCCATCGGTGCCATAAGAAAAGAGTAAAGGATACTGTAAAGGATCATACCCCCTATGAAGTTCAGAAATGCGCTGCAAAGACCCATCCCTATAGTGCAAAACTATGTCCCTATTATTAACATTATCATTTGGCATTAGCACTCCTACCTCGTCACACATCGGGCTATTGTACCTCCTAGCATGCTCTCCTACAGGCCGTTTGTTCTCATTAATCACTACCCTAATATTTGCTGGCTCATCATGCTGCTCAAATATTTCTTTAGCTACCTTAATAAGTTGAACATAGTGATTATCGTCATGCAAAAGCTCAGTAATACCCCTAACTATGTCAAGCCTTAACCCATCAACTATCCCACATCTTGTAGCTACTTCAGTTTGCTGGTTGTCGATAAAATAAATTTGGGAAAATTTAGGAGACTCACCTGTTGATGGAACTAAACTACCTATACGATGATAGACTTGACCCTGTACTCTAAAAGAAGGATTGAAGCCAACCATAGTTATCTCGTTACAGCCAAAGCTTGTCATTTGAAATGCACTATTATACTTACGTATGCTAGCTAGAAAATGTTTACCTGCTGTTTTTGTACCTTCATACAGGTGTCTCAAGAATGACCGGGGCTGTGGAAATGCCTCTAAGTGGACATTACCCTTCAAGCAACAAAGGGATTCGGTCTCCCGGGGAAATTTTAATGCGCCGCAGTGTGTGCATTCTACACTAAGTGTGCCTACATCTGTAGTGTTGAAGAAGTTGTGTGGCTGATAGTTAAGCCCCCTAAAGCTTGGGTGTGTGCTTGCACGTACCTGTTGCTGTGTTAGCCTGCTGCTCCAGAGCTCTGTAGAGTGGATCAGCTCCTCCCTCCTTGTTGCTGGGTCTTCACACGCGCAAGTCGACGGGCAGCTGTTTCACGCTGCTGTTCTTCTTCTCTGGTGGCCCGGTCCGCACGCGCAAGTCGACGGGCAGCTGTATCACGCTGTTGTTCAAGTCGACGGGCAGCTGCATCGTGGATCCGTTCCTGTGATCTTCTTTCTTCGTCCTGGCGGGCCACACGATGGGCTTCTGCGTCACGTTGTCGTCGTCTCTGTTGTGAGTCGAGTTCACACCTAGCACTGGATGAGGTGGTAGCTCCAGTTGAAGCCTCCTGGTGGCGCAGTATTTGTCGTTCTGCTTCTTCCCGTCTCTTCTCTGGATCCAATCTTTGGTTCTGCTTGCGTCTCTTTGCTTGAAACGCACAAAAAGTAGACGATCGTTTTCGCTTAGGCGGCATGCTCGGGCATGCTTACACAGCACATCAAATGAATTTGAATTAGAAATATCACGTGTGTACAGTTGGCAAAAACACATGCAGTACAGTACAGTGCGAAAAAAGGTGTACTGAAAAGGTGCCCAAAACGCAAAAAAAATTAACACCAGCTGGACTCGAACCCACAACCTCGCGCACGTAAGACAGGCACCTAAACCATTAACCTATTTACTTCACCACATTGTTACAGCAATATTTTTGTCTTATAAAGACTTGTACGAATGGACTGAGATAGGTGTTTACTTGCGGTTTGCATGCGATTTATAGAAACAATTCAAGCGAATTTTAGTCTACACACCTGCTTTCAACGGCCCCTAGACGACTAACGATAGCTCGCACGAACTTTTCGAAAGCGTCATTGTTGAGCTCAATAATCAGCGCTTCCGTGACGCCAAAGACGCTTCGAAACGCGCAGCGGTTCGAGAGTACAATGCGTGACATCAAATGGAATGCAGACAGACAGACAGACAGACGGCTTTTCACTCTTATAATATAGAATACTGGTATGATGCAGAAGATTAGTCAGAAAAAGATTATAGTTGGAAACAAGGTCCATGACGTGACATACAAACATCCCAACCCTGAAGAAAATAGTGGAATTATGTGGCCTTGGTCATTTAGTACTGCCATAGCAAGCTATAGTGACAATAATACACTTGTAGGCTGTGTTGTAGCTAATAATCTCATTTCTAAAGGCAGTACTAACATGAAAACAACTGTCACTTTAGATGGAGACAAAATGACTATTCCCAATCTTGTTGATAATTGATATGGTATTGATGTCAACCAGATTCTACTCAGTGGTGTAGCTGGCAAATACTTGAGTAAGCAATGTCCAAAGGATTGAGGCAAAATGACACCATCTTGGTTCCCTTGGAGTTTCAGACATGGACAGTTATCCGTGATAACTACATCTACCAGAATGGACGTGTTGGAGTATCCTGGAGTGGAATGGGAGATGGGAAAACTGTTGGATCAGGTACAGTTGATATGATCAAAAAGGATATGACAATAACATCACTTTAACACAGGACATATCAACCAACAAAAAGCTGCTGACAGTAATTATATGACAGTTGATGGAGAGGGTATTCTTCAGCAGACAGAAAATGGAAACGATGCACTTCGTAACATGTGGTACAAGAACAACCTGTATGGAGGGGTCATGGGTCATCTTGTCTTCTACAAGTTGTACAATGTGGAGTTGTACAATGTGGAGTACAACCACTTGATAGTAAGTACCACCAGCAATACACAATTTCATGCATGGCTTGCTTAGCTAGATTGTAACACACAAACGCTTGCCTAGGGGTGAGATATAGATACATAATAGTAGCTACAATAAGAAACAATTCAGTTTATTGTAGCTATTACATGGTCACTTGATATAAACATTAAAATTATATACCACAGACTGAATGATAATACATACTAAAACAAAGCAAATACATGCTACAGAGTGACTCTCCTATTAGAGAGTATTGGTCTGAGGAGCTATGTATAATACATTTGAGTGCTCTATTGCAGTTTGCAGTTACTGCTCTATTAGTATCTATTTTCATGGCGTAACAGTAGAACCTCTCTTATCCAGGCGGTCTGGTACATACTACTCAACTACTGTCTGTATTTCAGAAATGCCTATAACTAAGAATTGCATGCTAGCTATTATGCTAAAGTGACTAACTAAGGTCGTTATTGTATATCAGTTAGACCTATGTAGTTTAGTGGGCAGAGAAGGAAGTCACTATAGAGCATTCATGGTCACTCCCCTAGGCTGTAAAAATGTACTATCATCTAGCTAGCAACCATGGTAGTCATTGTTAGTAGAATAAACATGCAAGCCACCAAACTGGTAAACAGCAACCTTTAGGCTCCCTCTCCTTGTGCTTTCATCTAACCCAAACTTCATTATGGTCAATAAACTACAAGCCACATGAGGTTGTCCAGACCAAGGAGGTGCCTGGAAAATAGAGGTCCAGATAAGAGCGGTTCCACTGTAAGATCCATAGGACCATATAGTTTGAAATGATCTACCTAATAATTATGCCAGCATTGTGCTGGCATAGCACTCCAACCTATCATGCTCTTTATTATCCTGGCAATCCTGGCATATTTGATGCATGCAGGCCTATTCTGACTCTCCTGCTGTATGCTGCTTCTTAATTTATATTGCTGGTTATCAAGAGTTGATGGCCATCTGCTGTACAGCTATCGTACACTGCAGGCTATTTTTTTCCTACTAGCTATACTGTTCAGTAGTATATACCAGAGACTGTAGAATTAATAATTCGTTAATGTCAACAATGTGATATGCAATGATAAGCTATACAGCCAAAGAGACAATGAGTGGAAGCCAATTTCTAGGCAAGCAATACTCTCAATGTTCTAGTAGGGAGGAATGGATATATCGAATGTACTACATAATATGCTAATGTATAAAACTCCCTTTACTAATTTTTTGAAATCATAATCTAAATGCTCTTTTGTGTGTCACTGCAGCTTCTTTACAAGCTCTTTGCAAGAAACTTAAGCATCTGTGGACTATTTTAGTTACTACCATAGATCGGAAAATATTCGACAGTAAGAATATTTCGTGGTTGCCTATACCTATGAAAATAAATTATGCAAAATATTTTCACTCTTGAATATTTTCTATTTGCAAAATATTTTTATGGAGGCTGAGCAAAAACCGAGGTCAAAGCACTTGAGAAATGAGTACACTGTTGGAGAAAGAAAGACTAAAGGCCTACCGTCAGGGTTCCAATATTTAGTCTCACCTGGCCAGTCACAGCTGTATGGGCATCCATCACAATTGCCCCGGCGTTCACGTACAACAGGTACCCGTATATCAACTTTTATCGTATCTTCCATGTTCATTTCTGGCACACCAGCAAAATTATTTGCTGTACAGAAAAATTCGCTAGTAAAATATTTTCATGGCTTAGGTTGTCCATGAAAATATAACACATTGAATTTATTTTAAAACTCGAACGAAAATTTCCTGATTTATGGTATTAGACTTTTACATAAGGCGTGAAACTTAACTATAAATTACATGTGTATCTCTGCATAATGCATGTACAGCATCAAGAACAAACAATATTATACACACCTGTATACAGTCAGTTACAGTGAGTTCCAAGGCTTCCATGGAAATCCTTTTTGAGAAGCAACTTGAGGATGAAACATTTGAAATTTGGTGAACTCAAGAGCGGTTAACCAGTATATACCCAATGCATAATGTAATTAAAAGTATCTGTTAGTACTCACACTCTTCATATTACCTGTATAGTATTGCTACAAAACTGATAGTGCATTAAGCATCTGTATAGTGTATTATTATTCAGCTCCTATAACTATTGTAACTGTTTTGTTAAGGAATAAAGTCTGTCTGAAGGCTTGTAATGGTAATATTCAAACAACGTTGAGCATTGGCTTTTACTGTTACATATCACAGCTAACTAGCTAGCTAGCTAGGCTAATAGACTTTAGTTGGCCAGACCTCTCAGTGGAATCCCACATACTATAAATGTATTGATTTACAAACCACTGTTGACAAATGCAGTGCTCATGGAATGGTGATAAAACAACAGCAATGTGCAACACAAGTCTATTTGTACTACAACATTAATGCATGCATGTGTAAGTAACGACTACATAGCTATATGCATATATATACAGAAAAAAGGGTGCTTTGCTAGTTCTATGTGTGCATTGTGTCACAATATACATGTACATATGTATTCACCTATCACATGAATTTTAATGTGGAACAAAGGAAAATAGTCTGCTTAATGCTTTCTTTTCTTCTCAGAATTGTAGCACATAAAGTAAATTGACGCCATTGGCAAAACCAACAAATGCAGTAGCTACCAAGTCAATTACCATGGAGGAGACCAGACTGTCGTGAAGTGCATCTCTAAATCTATTACATTCTTCTCTGTAACCACCAGCTGAACACAGAGTAAAATCTGTTAAGCTTTCAGAGGAACTATCAAAACTGTGTGAAACAAATGTAAAAGATATCAGTAATAATACCACTGCGATGCAATAGTATGAAAACAGAATTATCAGTTTTGTCTCTGAAGTTGAGCAGCTCATACATACTGTAGCTTGGGAAGATCTCTCTTCATTTAGCATATTTTTATTCTGAGGAAAAAAGACAGATGAGACAAATAACATATACATTCTACTCTACAAGAAGAGTGACTTGTACAACAATATGTAAATAGTGACTGACTAGAAAACCAGTAAAAACTGTAAGATTAATTATATCACCTAAGGATTGGTTTTTTTAGTTTCATCAAGGTTTCATTGTTTACACAGGTTTACAAGCATAAACTGTGTGGCTTATTGGTTTTAAAAACTGTAACTATTAGCTTTTTTATAATCAAGTATTAAAGGAAGTGGCTAAACAATTTGGCTACTATAGTGCTTCAGATACACTCCAATAGAACAGGAATATAAAATAAATTGCATTATAATACACCGTACACAAACATCTATACACAATCATGGAAATTTTATTGCACAAAACTAAAGTAAACTACATACGGTACTCTACAACAAGTGAAATACAACACTACCTTGCTTTCGTGTTACACTGGTTTTACCTTATGCAATATCCATAAAGAAAGGAGTAATATGCAGCATCCAACAGTTGATCCCAGAGCCACTGGCAATATCAATGTATAAAACTGCACTTCAGGATTGTCAACATAACATGCTGGTGGAAATCCTGAATATCTGTAGCCTGAAGTATTTACTATCATTATACTTGGTGTAAATCCACAGATAAGCACTATTAGTACTTCAATTAAGTGAGCAGATCTCTTAAAATGTGTAGATGCCATCAACTTTTGTGCTTTAAATGGAAACAACAAGCTGTGAAACATGTGGCAAAGGTGACATAACCAAAACCCACACCACACAAGAGCTCCACTATGCACTACAATTCCTGCAAAAATCAAAAATCAATTGTCTTAACATAAGTAATTTGTGACCGGATTTGCAAAAAGAGGGTCTTCTTCACACATCCATCCAATGAACTTCGAAGATTATAAACCTGAAATTTCCTTAGTTATGTTGGTATTCACTACTGACCAAGTTTAATTTCAAGTTAATGTAGCCATTTTCAATCTGAAGTAATGAGCTGTCAAAGTTGGTGAATTGGATGTGTGTGGAAGATCTCTTTTCATTAACTCTGGTCACTTTTAGTTATGAATGTACATAGTACCTTGGACTTTACAAAAGTCTGTTGGTTTAGCATTGGCCACTATCAAACTGGGATGAGCACACAGTAAACTATCTATTCCAACAATGTATGGTAATACTAGAAAGAAGCCTATTATAAAATCAGTTAAAATAAATCTTGTCACACTAAAAAGCAAACAAAACTTACCAGTGATTGAGGTAGAGATTGTATTGTACACCACAAATATTAATGGAAAAGTAAACCTATACGCAAAAGAAATACTGGTGTACAAAATACTCATTGGTGCTACATGTTGAAGCACAAACTGAAATGTCATATCAAACACATCCTTACACATGGTACCACTACCATACAATAATGTTGAATACACATGCATCATTGATGCATGCCTACAACACTGCCTATACAGATCATAAGCACAACAACAGTAATTCCACTCACATTTTCTTCCTATCATAAATACTGGCAACTATGGTGATAAGTCCAGTAAGGATAGACGTGCATTGAAATAGGGCATTCAATACAGCATAAGCAGTGGTAGCTGCATCGTTGTATAAAGAAAACTCAGCACATAAAGGTTGACAAATAGAACCACATAACACCCCAAAGTCATCAGGACATGTCTGTGTTGGAGCTCTTGACAATGAAATATTCCCAGTTTCATTTAAACTGTTACAATCTAGAAGTGTGAGATTAAATAATATCTCTACAATTCTCCACTCAGCTGCACATTCATTGTCTCTAACTTTCACACACTCTTCATCCAGAGAAATTGTCACATTACAACCATCATATAATGCCTCTGCATTGCAGAACAAGGAAAGGATCACTTTACTACACAGGCCATTTCCTGTGATGAAACTGACATCATACACTGATTGAAAGAGATAAAATTCTAGTGGTACACTGTAAGTGTAGTTACAAAGTTCACACATGCCAAGCAAAGATATATTTGAAGAATGAAACACCACTGCATCAACCTGAAATAATAATGTAAAATACAACTATATCCCCATAAACAGCTTGGCTGCACAACATCCACAACAACAATAGTAACTGGTGACTACGTAAGCGATGCCTGGTGCAACCAAGAAAAAACGTTGTTGTAGCTAATTCTGATTCAACCATATGATACTTTATCAGTAACACATCTTCTATGCTACATTCATTCTTGCTGCATTCCTGATTAATTCCTATAACTGAATAATAATTTAGCCACTTTTTTAAATAGTTGGTGCAGAAAAAAGTGGCCAAATTGCCAGCTGTGTAAATAAAGTTAAAAGGAATTAATTATATAGGAACGCAGCAAGGTTGAAAGTGGTGCAATATCGATTCATCACACAAAATTAGCATTGCTAAAATATGTACACAATATCAAAATTCTCTAATTGTGACTGGGTCTGCAATAATAGGGCATGTGGATACATGCATGATTTTTGTCTACTTTTTCAAACTTTCATCGTACATAATTTTTTGTACCATTATGCTATGGCAATGCAATTTTCAGCTCTATGTATGCATTATAATTGGCATTATAATATAAGTTACAGAATGCAAATATTGTGTTCCAGTAATGAGATATGACCTGTAGAGTGACTGGATGTAGTTTGTGCCCGCATGCCCTATTTTCGCAGGCCCGGTCACAATTTTAAATGTTAAATGAGGATTTTGATGAATTCCAAGCAAACTCACTACTTCCCTGTTAGTACTCTATGGTAATAATTAATTATGTACCCTTCCTCTTACTATTTAATTGATACTGCATAAAATCCCAATGCACCCCAGCTTGGTTGCACATCCACAAAAGTGAAAGTAACTTACAGCTGTCTAAAACAAGGCTGGAACCTGCTTTCTGGTTTGTCCAAAAATATAATTTAATAATGTTAATACAACTACGTAGCTATGTAAAATTAAAAAGGCTTTAATAGTATTCTTATGTCATTGACTCATGTTCTACACTTATCCAAATCCTGTCAGAACTTTCTATAAACATGCTATTTTTGTCTAATATAGTGTGTAATAAAAAGATAGCTACCACTGCATTTTGATAAGATAGTCTAATCAAAATTAAACATGAGGCACTGTGGGTAGAAATTTTTGGCAGTTAGAAAAGTGGCTGAGAATTAAGCAAGTGATCATGATCTGTTATTCTAAGAAAGTATCTTGACTATGCAGCAGTCACTATGGTTCAACATGCAAACTGCCAAGCTTTTCTCAGAGAAGCTAGATATAAATTACTAAGACGAATGTCAGAAAGTTCAAAGACGAATGTCAGAAAGTTCAAGGACAAGTATTTAAAGAATTATATGTTGAACATTATTCAAAATAATTATGAGGGAAGGTATGCTGGACCATTTCATTTAAATTTTACTCATCAAACTACTAGTATCCAGTTTTTAATGTCACTATTTTCACTATAACTTTAAAACTTAGGTTGTGCTATATACCTTTAAAAAAATTAGCTGTTAATTAATTTGTTTACTAATTACCAATTTATTAATTATGCGATTCATTATGTTACATTATTCTTATTATTGTTATTATTACTAAGACCAGGTCAAAAGTACATACACCAATGCGACAACCCCTGAGGCTATGCATGACCTTGGTGAAGCTATGCATGACAAGGTGGTGAAAGGTATGATCAACATATGATCTCAAGTCAAGCCGATATGGTACAATAGTGCCATCATAACTAGAGCCCACCAGTAGCTAAGTGCCAGTACATCAGTGATGTGGCAATGGCACAGTGATATGTACATGGTATATATGCATATAAAACATACATATTGTAGTATTGTATGCAGCAATGCATTATTGGCAACACCGAAGATGGAAATTATTCAGCTACATAACAAGTCAGGTGATGAAGCATACAAAAGTTAAACCCACAAACAATTATTGTTTTATACTGTAGGTGTGAGATGTCTCTGAAGACAACTCAATCAAAAAGTGGACAAGGTAGTGAAGACCAGCACAGTCAGTGTATGATTCCAAGCCAAGCCAATATACAGCAGAGTATTAGGCCCTGTTTAACTAAAGGCCATCAATAGCTAAGTGCAGTTCATCAGTGGTGTGGCAGGCAGAGTGATACATACACACAACATGCAGGAGATACACATTAAGAGTATGTGAGCCAGATAAAGGAAACCAGCCAGGTGAGACAGCCAAGCCAGCTAGGGCCTAGCAAACCACAGGATGAAGCATACAAAATGTACAATACAAGTAAGCAATACAAGCAAACATTAAAACATACCATGCTCTTCACAATACAAACATTTACAAACAGACTGCCAAGCCAACCAGAACCTACTAAGCCAGGTGACATGCAAAATATACGCTATAAGCAAACAATACCAACAAACATACTGCTAATAATTTTATTCCTCATCTTGTGCACAAGTGCAACAGCTAACACAGCAAACTGACTCGCTGTGTTTACTGACCACCAGAGTGACTTGTTTGTTGGTCTAACTTAGGATTTAACTTGATTCATAGACAAGGAAGTGATACGTTTTGGTTGCCATTCCATTAATCAGAGGAATCAGGTGCAAAAGTGAGTACTCAACTTCACCCACAACCACGCCAGTCAACAATTATGATACCTGTATTACTTGTGATAGACTGATTGCCAATGACTATCTAGAGTGTGTGGTGTGAAAGGTATTAACACTGCAGATGTGTGGGATAAGTGTTAAACAATTTTCTACCCTTTGTGACCTTCCCAAAAAATTGTACTTATTTTTGTTGTGAGTGTGTCAATAAACATCTCTACTGTGCATTCCAATATGGTATCTTGAGCACAGTAGGGATATAACAGTTCTTTTTGTTTTACTGTGATTAAATATCATGCACTACTCCAGCTTGTTTCAGTAATTTTTATTGATGTGTTATGGTCCCTACTCTAGTTGAAAATTCCAAATTTTTTGTGTACTTGTTTGTTAACTTTTTTTGTAAAATAAAATTTGTGAACCCACACATACTGCGTCATAAGAAATAAATGGCGCCACGCGCCCCAGCTACCAATTATGCACCTATCAATGTAATACCCAACTACCACAGGTACAGTGGGGGCTGGTGGGGGAATTGACTGTTAAATCTCCTTGAGGTGGTGGGGGATTTGTCGTTGTCTAAGAAGCACACCAATGCAGCATTTCATGGATGCTGACTTACTATCTGTATCACTAAAACCTGCTCAAAGTAACTTGCAACCGGAATGGCTACTCTGTAACAGATCACGTATACTAGTGATGCGATTGTGAATAGCCCCACTAACCTCTGGTTTTGCTACTGGGAGATTCGTCAGGGTATGTGGGGGGTTGTATCACCAGTACTTCCCCAGTAGGCGGAGATATGGCACGCCGTTTGTAACAAAAATCGCCACTTATTTTCTCAGAAAATAAGCTTATTATCCCAGAAAATAAGTTATTATCTCAGATAATAAAAATCCTTATTTTCCCCGAAAATAAAAAAAACTGCTTATTTTCCAAGCATATAAAAGAATTTAAAATTGCATGCGGACCATACGGAGAATTGTAATTTTCAGGGATGCGGATCCTCACCTTCTCCCACCTCAGCCCGTACCTGTGGTAGTGGGGCTTTACATTGATAGGTGCATAATTATTGTCTGGTAAGTGAAGTATCCGTTATGATTCAATGTCAGCTATGTTCAACCCGTTACACAGCATTATAAATCAAGAACTGTTCGAAAAGCACCTCTGCAAAGTAGTCACTGTGAAAACACAGACGATTTTCGTTACGAAGGGAAGCCATCACATGTTACCACCAAATCAACACTTTTCGTTGTCAGCAAAGTTGAATGTGACACAAAGGAGGACACTGGTAAGTCTATGAAGAATGCATTGTACGTACTGCGTGCCGAAGCGACATCAAACAGTGAAAAAATCAACCCTGTAGCCTTAGCCGTTGTCAAGTTGCGCTTGTCTGAAGGCATCAGGCAGTCAGTCAGTTTTTTGATTTTGATTTTTTTCCCGGGAGACCAGTACCCCTTGCCACCATCCCCAGCACCAGAAGGTAAGATGCTGGACAAAGATGTTTAGACTAATGTGAAGGAAGCACCTGACCTTCAGATGTCATAAGGTCAAGTGCTCCAATCACTACTGGGCTGCCATGGATGGATCTAGCTCCACGTAGGTAGGTTATAGCAGACCACATGTGCAGTAAGGATAAACTAATGGAACACAGCAGTCAAGACATCACCAAGCTATTGGGTTGTTCCCTCTTTGCAGAGAGCAGGGAAGCAATTCTCTTATAAATAGTAGTAGCAGCACTGTCCATTCCCCCAAAGGGGTGAACAAACCCATTTCTACCTCATGAACTCTTTGCTCATGTTTTCTCTGTTTCTCCCACTCAAATCATCAGGCAGTCAGTCAGTAGAAAATTCTGCTTAATAAAGTTTGTTTTTTTTAAATTCCGTAGTAACTTGTTGAAAGCATTTTGGGTCAATCTGAACGCTTGTTTGGGCTTAGTTTCTTGTTTGGGCTTAGTTTTACCTAACCAATACTGCCTTATCGTTGTCAGGCAAAATTGAGGCTGGGTTTTGGGTGATGTTTTTTCATGGACCACACCTACAACTTTGTGGTCTATACAGTACTATAGTACTGTATGATGATGGTGAATATAATTTTCAGTATAATGACCAGACAAATGTCGGACATGTCTGCAAGCCAATCAGCCAGTAACACTATTTGCCTCAAAATATTTGTTTATACTATAATGATGGTCACCATCAGGGAAAATTGAGGCTGGGTTTTGGGTGTATGCCTTGAGTTTATTATGCTCCAAATTTTTCCTATTATGCTTTCCCCAATTTTCTACCTATTATGCTTGTTTTTATGCTTTTCAGAAATGCATTGTGCTTTTATTTTGTGTGCTTTTTCTTTGTGCAGAGAAGTTCCTTATGTGATAGAATGTAAATGGAGAAATGTCACTTCAACTACAACTTACAATAGCTTGAAATTAGGATGTGCTCCAGAATTCATATGGATATTAGAGCAGGGGTCTGGGGACATATCTATAGACCCTCAGAAGCTATAGAAATTTTATTGTCTACTATCTTGGCAGTTTTGTATGTAAAAAAAATATTATGCAGTGTTTCTGATTGACTTCTGAGTTGTAGCAATTGGTATTCAAAGGACAGCAATTGCCCATTATGTAACTTGCATTTGCAGCACCATACCAAAAACTTACTAGCCTCCAGGGGATAAACACTTAAGTGGCTCTCATTCTCTCTGTTGCATGCGATGACTGCTATATTAGAGTGTCTAGAGAATCTTGATCTTTTAAAAATATTTTCCTGGTTTGATATTGACCTCAGTAGGCCTGCAGAGACTTCACTACTTTCAATGTCCAGGAATTCACTAGCTATCTGACTCAACACTAACTTTATTATCATCAGAGCTTCTATTGTATTATCTTCCAATCGAGCTTCTAACAATTATGCATAATCACCATATCACATTTTATTCAAAATCAAATGATGAGACATGATATATAATACCAAATTCAATGATTGAAGCTCAAATAAACTACTTTGCCATGCCTTAGTATTAGTTGGTACATGACTACAGTCTGTTTGTATTCACCTGAGCCCTTGTTTCTTGTTAATGACTCTTGTTACATGGACCAGCTGCCCACACATTTAGTAGCACTGTGAAGCCCTTTAAATGCTGGAACCATTAGTCAAAAAAGTGCTTTGATATGGGTGAGTTATGAAGCTTTAAAAATATCCCATACATTTTGTATGGACGATTCAGGCGCACAAACATGTTTACAACATGAAAACATGTTTGTTCCAGTACAAATCATTGGGAGTGAACATGCGTTCACCTCTCTATATTTGGCAGGAGCTCAGGTGAATGCGTACCAGCTATACATATGTCCTATAAAACTCAAACCCACAATGAAAAGCATTCATTTTGTTGAGCAATGTAAACTTGTAGTAGTGCATTTTTCTACTCGTTGTCAGGAATCATTTCACCATCCAAAACAGCCTTGACTATGACTGTTATAGCAGAAGCTATGCTTATTGTGGTGGAAATTTGCCCATTATGCTCCTAATTGTGCTCCATTATGCTTTTCATCCCCTATTATGCCAAAAATTATGCCGGAATAATCAACATAAGCCTTTTTGGGTGATTTTTTTGTGGGCCACACCTACACCTTTGTGGTAGTACTATCGTGATGATGATTATAATTTTTCAGTATAATGACCAGACAAATGTCAGACATGCCTGCAAGCTAATCAACCAACAACAACACTGTTTGCCTCAAAATACTTGTTTACACTATAATGATGGTACAGTGGCCCCACCTAGTTTGTAAATATTTTAGCAAGAGAACACTGTTATTATGTCAACAATAGTGTAACTACACAGGTGAAAACTATAGCCTACACCCAACCTTACCTGACCTGACACAAACACCAGACCAAGTAAGGAAATGGGTGGCAATCTTGCTAATTGGTCAGCAAATAGCCAATGGCTGACTATAATCACCCCTAAAGTAATACTGTGATATTCTTATTGAAGGTATCTATTTGTCAATACCCCAAATCATATATATGATATGCGATGATATATTGGCATATACGTATATACTAGCTGAAAGATAATTTATGATGTTAAAACTGATTAAACAATTTTTGCTTAGTTATGTCCACACAACGAGATGCTTATAAGTATTGAAAGTGATGGCCAATAGTAGGCTCCTTGCAGCTGGGGTGAGAGGGTGGGGATAGATGTTTGTCATAACTACAATTGGGACTGTACATGTTGACCATGGGACACAAGACATTTTATACTCATTCAATGGCGAATCCAGGATGGGGCATTTGGGGCAAATTCCCCCCCCCCCCCCCCACCCCCCCCCCCCCCCCCCCCCCCCTCACCTCACTTTGTGGAGTATGAGGTGGAGTAGCCATAGCTAGGCTACTTCTTTTTGGTTAAAAATAGCTACTAAACTTTACATCAGGCCTTATAACTCATGAAAATATGCACATTTTAATAGCATCTATTATTACAAATTCACCTAAAACCAAAGTGAATCGGTCTAACTATCAAATTGTCACCTAGCACCTTCGTGCGTACTAAGTGCCTCTAAAAATAATTATCGTGTTGCAAGACATTAATAGCCTTTAAGACTTCCCAACCATCTGCAAAGGCAAAATGGCAAAATCAGAAGTGAGACACTACAAAGAGGTGATCATTTGCTGTTTCAAAATACAGCAACTAATAAGAGAATCCAACCACTTACAACTTAGCCTGTTTGTGCCCCTCCCCTTACCAGCTCCTGGATCCACCCCTGTCATTCATTACAATTACTATACGGCATAGGCGGCGGAAAGGGGGAGGCTAGGGGGCTAAAGCTCCCCCTCGGTCTGCTGAGGGGGGGCTTAGCACCCCCTCAGAATGATATCACACCGAAATTATCTTTCTTGGAGTGGGGCTGAAAACCGTGATAAAGATCGAGATACTCTAATAGAGCAGTCACTCTAATAAAGTAGTCAGTGTGTAACGAGCTATGAAAGGATTTTTATGTAGTTTATCAGCTAGAAATGTTAACTGGTCAGGTGGAAAGCTCTTGTCAGTTGGTTGCGACCTTTTTTTTTTTTTTTTTTTTTTTTTTGGTCTTACCTTACCAAACTATAGAAATAAGTCTGGGTCAGCCCAGCCCCCCCTCATATCAACTACTTCCTCCGCCGCTGCTATACGATACCTGTCCTTTTATTATTTTTGTGTTTAATATCATCCTTTAAATAAAATAAGCCTTAGATTATCAGTGTCTTGTTGCAATCTTTTAATCATTGTTTATACATGCTGTATACTTTGGTGTTATGAGCAAAAAGTGAACAAGGATTTGATATGATTGAAAATGGTTTCTATGGAGTTACAATAAACTTGTATATCTTTAAATCGCACATTGCCCAACAACAAAATCATGTCACGTGATAAGGTGGTAGTTTCACACGTGACAGCTTAAGGCTGTGGACACAAAGTAATATAATATGTAATATTATTATAGTTACTTTATTTTATGGGAAATATGTAGCTGTAACTAAATAGTTCAGTTGCAAGTAATATGTAATATGTAACTAGTTACTTTTTATAAAAGTAACTTGCCCAACACTGGCTGTTGGTATGATAAAGCAAGGGATAGGAAGCAGTAGAGACAATTGTATCTTCAATCTGCAACGATGATGAGCAGGAATACCTACATGCAGCTCAGATGTGGACTGTGCAGTGTGCAATTTGTCAGAGGTGTTTTCGAAATGAGGGTGGTAAGGCCCATCACAAGTGTACTGCAGAATGACAGCTACCTGTACAGGAACAGTCTGGTGGAGTTCAATGTCAGATATGTGAATGCTGGTTCAGGATCAGATCCGAAGTAGAGGAGGATTAGCCGTACATAAATGTGAGACAAGTGAACATTCTACACAAGTCAGTTTCCCCCCTGAACAATCTGTTCTTTGCAATGATTGTGGCAGACGTTTTAGGATGCCTGGGGGTTATTGTGGCAGACGTTTTAGGATGCCTGGAGATCTGAAAAGACACAAGTGTTTAACAGAATGAGCTAAACCCATCTTTGAACAGCAGTTCAATGCCAACATTGTCATCGATGGATGAAGAGTGCTGGGGGCCTGAAAGTCCACCTAAAGAAGTGTGTTCCACCAGTGTGACAACAAGCTCTTGCTTCCTCCACTACAGTGGAGAACCACATTACCTGAATAGGCAGTGTCAAGACAAGACAATTATATATATGTACCACTTTCACTCCTCAAATCAAAGGAAAGCCAGTGCACATATATCACATATTGCACTGACTCGAAATGTTAACGAGATATATGTACTGCCTTAACAAGATGTATGCACTTGTACCGGTGCGTATATCTCATTACACACTGCCTTAATGAGATATACGCACTGCTACCAGTGAGTATCTCATTAAGGAAGTGTATATATCTCGTTAACTCAACACATTGCACACCTAATAGGAGTGCACACTATAACTAGATTTCTTTGATGTTATACTGCTATCTCTCTTCTCTTATATAGCAAGTTGTGATTGTGGGAATGAATTTTGCCAAACAAGCTGTGATTGTGGGATTCAATTTTAATACATCTACTGTAGTTTGTTTTTTTTACTTTTGTAAACATAGTAAGTAAAGAAACATAATTAACACTAATCTCTTAAAACTATACTATATTATAATAGTATGTTCACGTTGAGCTGAACCCTCAAAAACATTTAATAGCTCATGGATGCAAATACACACGATCTTAAAATTTGGCTCATCTGTAGTACTGTTTGACCCGCTAAAAATGTTTCAAAATCTTTTTGTTCAAATGTTTGATGTAATATTTACGGCCAATCAAAATTTTCACAATACATTTCCTATGGGGAAGCCATATAAGTACAGTGTCCATTACAGCCCTTTCCCGAATTTGTAATGGAGCCAAACCGAACCTGTTTGTTGTTGACACCTTTGCTGTTACCAATAATCATCTGGTTGGCTGAAATGTTAACTCTGTTGAGAAAAAATCTACTTTTAATTTTTAGCTGTTTTTCAGGATTCAGCTCAACGTGAACATACTATAGCAAAAGTAAAATCAAACTACTGTTCAATGTAATAAAATTGAATCCCACAATCACAGTTTGTTTGGCAGAATTCAATCCCACAATCACAGCTTACAGGGGCGGATCTAGGATTTTTTGAAAGGGAGGACTAAGCTGGACAGGGACATAGGCAGACATTAGAAGATACCAAGCCTTCTCACAAGGCCCTAATGGTAAGATTCATGTAATACCAATGGTCAAAATTAGCTATTTGGAATAATGACTATATTAGTGTGCAAAGCACACTAGCATGCAAAGCATGCTAGCCTGGGGTCTGTGGGCATGCCCTTCAGGAAATTTTTGAAAATTAGGCCCTCTAAAGGTGAATATGAGTGTTTTTAGCAGTTTTTCAGTGGAAAATAATGGAATTTCAGTTTATCAAAACACTTTTACTTTTCCATTAAATCAATACTGATTGCAAATCAAGACTGTAGCTATCATGCATGCATGATAATCTTTTCATTTGTAGCTACCAAGCATTTAGATATAGCTAGCTATATATCATAATGCATCAGCTCCTCTTCAACAGCCTCAACTGTCTATCTTACTGATAAAAATAATGTTGTTGGATCCCACTGGAAGGTTGGAGTAGATTATTTCACTCACCATGAAGTTGGAAGAATTGTGGAAATGCTTACTCCAGCCTCAACATCAACAGATTCAAGGCAAACTCTCTTTATGGAACACTTGACTATCATCTTCTAAAGACCATCTGGGATTCATCAACATTAGAAACTACACAAGTTTGACTGTGATGATTTTGCTGTCTGCATGAAGAATGCTGTTTCTAAATACTCCCATGATCAAACAAAGCCAGACAATAGGGGGAGCCTTTGTGGGATAGATAATGTGCGGAAGAAACATGTATAGCTAAACAGAGGTAGAAGCATGTATAGCTAAGTAGCAGTGGTGTTGAACGTCACAATTATTAGTATGCATGCTCCTTAGCCTCTTTGTTAGTCTTAACACCAATAAATTGTATTGAAAAGCAGAATGCAGTGGAGGGTACTAGTAGCTGTTAACTAGTCCACTAGAAATCCTTAGTAAAGTGCAACTATATTTGCATTTATGGGGTTTCTGAATTTACTGTTGTGGTGGTCAACTTATTTCTAGATCTGCCGGGTTATGAAGACTGACAAATACCAGCACCATAATCCACAGCATGGGGTCATATCAGAAAGTAACTGAAACAGATTTTACATTCATCGACAAAAGTGCTATAGCTACCTTATAAACTTATAAAATACCAAAAGACTACAGTTTGCTAAATGGCTGAGTTGATAACTATATATTAGGCCACTCCAAATAAATTCTCTGTTTCCCGTCCACCACCCGCATCTAGTTACTGTCAGCTCTAAATATTCCATTATTCCGTATTCTTCCATTATTTTCCGGTTATTCTTGCATACGTAAAAGCCATCTTGAAACAGTGTCAGCTCACGTGTCAGCAGTGCTATCGAGTTGCACAAACTTCACGTTTGTACTATTTTTGCAACTTGAAAAGAAAGGAACAAGCTTAAGCATGCTTTTATGCTTTTTATAGTTGTACCAGGCAAATAATGGCTTGAAAAGCTGCCAATCTTATATAATGAAATAATGGAAATGGACCGCCCGCCCGCCCGCCCGCATGCAAATATGCTTGAGTCCAGGACGGGAAACAGAGAATTTATTTGGAGTGGCCTTATACTGAAGCTGATAATTCTAACCAATTAATTAAACCAACTAACATTTTTTTAATCATATAATAAATTCTAAAAATCACACTAATCACCTCTTATAGTCATAGTGGAAAACACTGTTAATTATCTAAATAAAACAAAACCCACAATTAAAACTTTTGTAACTAAAGATGCAGCCCACAATCAAAACTTTTTCTTGAAGAACTCTTGAGGAAAAAGGAAGCTGTATTATTCTGGAACAGGGTTGAACAATAGGTATAGTTACATAGACGATATTTGTGTTGGTAGTGATGCATAGTCCCTGAAATAAGCCTGCTTTTGATACACATAGAAGATTTAGGGTTTATTGGCCAAGTACTAACTTAGAAAGGAAAGGGGGGGGGGGGGGGCTACAGCCCCCTCCCTAAATCCGCCCCTGGCTTACTTGGTTCCATATATAAGAGAAGGGTATAACAAAAGATTTTGCCAATTAGGTAAGTCTGCATGCTAAAGTAGAACATATTAATTATACCACCGGCACTTGTGTATATACACACTTGCCCTTGGGCGCGTGCATATTTATCAGGTAAAGTACTTGTTCCCTTGGTATAACTATTACATATATACATTTTGGGTGAAAGCATAATGTTCACTTTTGCTGAAGAAATGATATTATGATGAAAATTTTGCACATTCAATTCCCACAAGCCATGGCATAACTGGAACTGTAATTTTAATAAAAGGTTAAAGGATTTCAGAATTGGAATGGAAGTCTGGAAATGAAATGAAAAGCTGGTGTGCCCCTGTATAACAGCTTTGCTAAAGACTGATGATCATTTCTTTTAACATGAAATTATCAAACATATAAATATGGTTATATTTAAATGTGGTGCTTTTGACTGTAACTCTGCATGACATGGTATAGTAGACTCAAACTAATATTCAGCCTCATTCTGTTTTTAAAAATACATAAAAATCTGCATAATAAATAATGCCAGCTGGAGATGCAGTTTTAACTTCCACATACAGTGGAACCTCAGTTATCCGAACCCCTTGGGATCAGGGGTGGTCCATAAGTCTGAAAAGTCCATATCTCTGAAACTGCAGCCTTAAAATAGCATACAGAACATTTTTTAAATTTCAGTATTATCAACTACTCTAATAGAACAGTCACTACTCTAATAGTGCGGTCACTTCCATAGTTCGGTTAACCGAGAATCCGGTTAAGTAGGGTCCAGATAACTGAGGTTCCACTGTATGTACACTGTGAATAGAGAATAACAAATGTACAATTGTACATGTAGTGTACATGTATCCCTAGCTTTAATTTCATATAAGCTACTGTGCTTTGTTATTTACTATTTGCTCCCACGCAAAATAGCTGCAAAATTTATAATTAATTGACTGCATTTATACTGACTGCATGTTGTGTTATAGACTCCATTGAGTACCTTACTACCGTATAGAGGGAAACTTTGGCAGAGGAAAACTTTAGTGAATTTGGCGATTCACTACAAATTTGCCAAGTTTTAACCTGCCAATATAGCTCTTGAATTTGCCAAAGTAATAATGCAATTTAGCTTGCTATTCGCCAACGTTTACCCCTGCCTCTATACAGTATATCTAAGTATGCATTTTATTAGGGTATATAGTAAAACTAATGGTAATTGGTCTGTGTTGAATGATTTTGCCAACAAACGTTGTTGTACCATCTTGCCATCAAAAGTATTGAGCATGTAGTGTCCACTAAATAGAACGTGTTATATGTGAATTTGAAAACTATCATCCACAATGTATCTCCTTATACATTTGTACTTTAATAGCAAGTTTGACGTCAAAATCACTGTAATTACAATGCAAAATACAATATGAAACCACTTACATAATTTATGTATATAAACACAAAATAAAAATTTCTAAATGTCCTTAAATCAGATAACAGTGTATTACTAAATTTACAATAACTATGCTAAAAATGGTTAACAATGCTGTTTTAGGCTCTTCTTAAACACACTGCCAGTACTTCAGCTTCCTATACATATTAATCACACATGAATAATGTTAATAAGATCAACATGTAACAAAACAATAGAGCAGCATGTCTACGTACCATATATATAACTTACTTATATTAAACATTTGAACAACTTCTTCAGCAGCACTCTCTTTTGCCTCTTCTTCGTCAAGTCTAATAGCTCCAGTGTATGATTCACCTGCTATAGTGACTGTACAGTAAAATCCACCACCTCTTTGTGTTGGTAGTACTGCAAAGTTGGGATCACTAAGGTTAAGTTTTTGACAATATTCTTGCAGTTTAGCAGTATATGACTGTGTTATTGATACTTGTGGTATTATTGGTACATCTAATGTCACTTCTGGCCACAATGGTTGCATTACATGATGTTGACGACTTGTTGCTGAACTGCTGCTTGCTATACGATTATAAAACACAACTGTTCACAGTAAATAATAAGTATTGAATACTGTAGCAAACAGTGAACATCACTGCAAATTCTTAATGACAGTCACTAAAATGTACAGTGACATTCACTATTTGCTACTTATTTTTATAGTGAATACAAATTCTTAACCTGCACATACACTCATGCAGTATATTCACAATAACACACTATGCATACCAGTGAGTGATTCTGCCAAATAGTTCACAGGCTCTGTCAACTTGTTAACAGGCTCTGGAGCTACAAATAAACCAAAAGAATTGTATAGTCCCTTTATTCTGCTGTTGATATCATTTATTGTAAATGTAACATCATTATCATGGTGTTGAATAGCTTCACTTAATAAGTCAATCCACAAACTACCAAAACGTGATTTTCTGTATGGTAGTGTTGAACAAGCAACTAAAAAGTTTTCATATTTAGTGAGGTGATCTTGATTAAATTTTAGGAAGTTATCGTAACCAGACCATTGTGACTTAGGCATTACATTTTGACAGAAAAATAATTTTGGATGCTTGTAAGCACCAAAGTAGTCTAATATTTCTGCTACACTTATAGTCCATCCATCTTGAGTGTACAATTGTCCACTTATGTCCTTTTTATCATCATCATCATCACCATCATCATGCTGTTCACCAGGTATTGCATAACCAGAAAACACAAATACTACATTTTTACAAGAAATAAATGGTAGTAAAGCTGCAATACGATCAACAGTATCAGTCAACTCATAATAATACATATTTTTGCAATGACAAACTGCATATCCCAGTTTGGAGAGTGCCATTAACATCCTTTCAGCATCTTTATGGGTCCCATTTAGTTTAGAATGTTCAGTACCAGCATAATCATTGGAAACAATGATGGCTACTCCAACTTTTGATATAGATGAAAGTGATAACTGCATTAATAGCTGATTCCATGGTTGACCTATATATAAACACACAAATATATGACAAATGGTTTATTATATGATAACAGGTGAACTAATTGTGTATGTATGTTGCATTACGCAAGCAGTATACAAAATACCGTCAATGTATACCAAAACCACAAAGATGTACACTAATGCACTAAAGAACAGGCAGTCATTACTAAATTTTAGGTTTATTTGCTACACCAGACAGGAACTTCCATTTAAGGCAGCACTAAACTAATTAAGGGCAGCCATACAAAGACAGCATGTCCGTAATCATGTGTGAAAATATGGAAATCAGCCATAATGAAATGTCTCAGTAGACTAGTGGGGAACAAGCTCTATCAGACCGCCAAGCTATATTGTTGTTGATACAACTGACATTATTCATGTTTTAAAATACTAGTTTGTCATACCCTGGTTAATTCACTGCCTGGGGTGATGCCATCACATGATTACTGTCATACAGAAGCATGCCCTGACTAGCTACATGGTCTCCTTTCTAGCTAAAAACTTCAAAATTATACACCACAGGCCAACAAAATTATTTTGGTATAGGCATCGGGTAAGCATTACTCTACAATAGTATGCTTTGAATTTTCATGATCCTGTCTTGGTTGGTTTGTTAGCAAATGTTTTATTTCACAGGTGTGTGTTTTCACTACTTTTTATGTTGTTGTCCGTAAAAAGGAAAGCATAGAATTGTTCTACAAGGTGAGAAATGGGACCCAAGTGGCTTAGCGCTACGTAGGTTATTCATTGGCCAAGTTATTTTATTTGAAACTTCTGACTTGAAATGAAGGTGTGTTAGTTTATGAAACTTTGTAACTCCTGGATCTACCTATGCCCTATGTGGTAGCAAACAGTTATTGAGTATAGTATTACAACATAAGGTGGCGCTGAACTGAATAAGTCCAGCTGCACAGTACAAGTTTCCAAATAATGAGCTTTTTAGAGTGATCCAAAACTTCACTAGTGTACAATTTAATGTACGCCTAAAAAGCTGTTATGAATGATGCTTTAGTTTATTGTGGTATAAGGGTAAGGGCACACCCATACAAAAACATGGTTGATCAGACAGAAAAGTTCACTAGCGATAGTGATAATGTAGCATCTCAGTTGTTTAAATGGGTGTATACATCAGTGTATTTAAAAGACCTTGCCAATTCACATTCAAACACATGGTATTGCTATTATTGTACTATTAGAGTTATGGCTCCCCTATTTAAATTTTATTTTGGTTAGGACAGAAGGCTGTCACGATGACATGGGTATCTCTACACCCATCTCTATATCTGCCTTATTACATAAAGAAGCTATCATCATTACAGCTTCTCTGTACATACATATAGCCTCGTGCATAGATAGCTTAAAGAGGTGCGATGTGGGAGGTCTATACCCACTGGTTCTGCCATTGCATAGGAGAATACACGCACTGCAGATACACTGACACATGCATACAATAAAACATGATAGCACATGAATGCAGGTAGCTAGTTTGTGTTGCCAACTGTGGGCATCTGCCAAGTGCACATCTGCCCAGTCATAGTACAGTATGTGTACTTAACTATATAGTCACACACTGATGGTCACATACTATTGACATGCAAAACTAATCAGTCATGCATGAACAATATCAAGCCGTAGGCAATTCTAAGGGGGGCCATGCCCCTCCCCCCCCCAACTGAAAAATAACCTTTTAAAATCTTGGGAGAAAGTTACTGTATAGATTAGCATTGTTGTTTTTAACATTTTTCATGTTTTTAGCATAAATGTTTGGCTGTTTTCAAGTCTTCAAATTGCAAAAACCCTACTGCTTTTGGGGATTGCACCCCCAGACCCCTGAAATTCTACTTTATATTACAGCCATATAACAACAGTCATGCTGTTCCCTAATTCCCCCCCTTCCTGTAGGTTAGATCTAGAATCGCCTCTGTATCAAACTCTTCAAATTATATTGTTTGTATTTATTATTGCAGAGTGCCTTTTTCTACTAATGATCAAATAACATGATTACAATAACTTACTGTGTATACTGGTTTCACTACTGGTAGCTTCGCTCTCGGTTCCAACAACACCTACAGCATCATAATATATTATGTACAAATCTATGTTGGCACATGGTAAATGACACAATTACCAGCATGCCTACACTTTATCATGCAAGCACACATTCAGTAATGCACACACCCATGCAAATATGTACAGTTAAACAGCGCACTAGCCTTGAAGTAATAATGATTCAATGTTATCAGCCACATCATTCAAGAACATGCATCTGGTAGCTTCTATTAACTGGTACCAAGTAGCAATATTAGATTCTTGTAACCACGTACTGAACATTTTTCTACAGTTGAGCTGTACATCTTCCTTGTACTGCTTTTCAATATAATCCAATGAATCTTTACTCCCTGGATTCAGTAATGCTAGCCCAAGTTCATACCACTTTGTAGCAACTAATGGTACGACATGTTCATCTAATTCGTCCATAGTAGGATGAGTTTGACCTACAAACAAAGCAGCAAAGTGACTCACATTATCTGAAAACTAAAACATTCACAATGTCATGCACAATATTGCGATATTTCTCATATTGTACTTGGGGATTTTATAGTGATTATAATTATAGCCATAAAAAGTAGAGAAACAAGGGAGGTCAGCAGATATACTAGTGGACTTTAAATCTATAGACTGAGGGATAAATGTCCACTTATTTATTTATGATTACTGGGCAGTCAGCACAGCTGCTGTGTCCAAAGCCTTGATGGAGAATCGAACCCGGGACCTCCAGTACATGAGCCCAGAGTCTTAGCAATTGTGCTACATGTAGGCTCCCATTAGTACAGTGTATATCAACAATCTCCTTGTTTCTCTACTTTTTATGGCCATGATCCCTAATCAAACTTAAAATTTCTAATTTCCTTGTACTTGTTTGTTTACTTTTGTTTGTAACACCGCATCAAAAGTAAGCATGGCACCAGGTATGCCATAAACTTAATTTTGCATCAGAACGCATGTCCCAACAATCAATTACTGAAAAGTGAAGTGGCCATTATATGCTTTGTTTTCAGCTATGTTCCACCGGTTACACAGCAAAAAAACAGTACAAAAGTGTCTCTGCAATCAATTCATTCACTACGAAAAATGCGGGCAATAAGCATGATAGGAATATTACTAGGAAATACCTAGTGATTACAATTTGCTCAATGCTGAAGTTTCTATTCACACTTTTAATGCAATTGTGTCTTTTGTTTTTCTGCTTAATAGTTCCCAACTCCCTATTGTATTTTACAGTGGTTTGTTAATTTACTTGTTTGCTGTTATTACGCATAATTTTCCATTACATGGCTATTTGTATTAAGGTGACTGCTTTATCAGGATATCTCAATCTGCTATTTGTAACAAGCTATCCCACAAAATAAATCAGGGCATACCATAATTTGCTTCTTTTCATTCATTGTAAAATAATTTCAATATGCAAAAACTTGTATGAAAATTTCTTACACGAAAAATTTTTCACAAGATCGAACTACTCTAATAGAGCAGTCATTCATGTAAATCATACAAAAATATTTTTACATGGAAATTGTTATCACAATTTTTTTGCACGAAAATAAAGCGAATTATGGTAATCACCATACTCTCCTTTGCTGTAGTGAAATACATAGATTGATACAAGTGCAGTTATATGCACTCTAATAATTATGGCAGTACAGTATTGTACAAGTAGAAGGAAAATTTAGAAGTTTAAGGATCAAAGAAAAACAGTGGAATGAGCTAAAAAGCAGAAACAAGAGAGGTTGTCTATATATTTACAGACATACTAATAGACTTTTAATCCCTATACTTCAGTGTATAACCATGACTGAATTAGGGATTAAAAATATATAATATAATTGTTGCTATTACAGTTCAATTAGTTAACCTTTGTTGGCTTTTGTCTGGTCTGTTGTGTAACTTATGCTAGTTCATCTAATAAATTTAGTGTTGAATAAAGTAGGGACTCATGAAATAAAAAGTAGTAAAGCAAGAGACATACGGAGTTTCTTTGATGAAGCACTCCAGAGGCTCTATAGTGGACATGCAATGTCACAAATTGAACACAAGTACATTTAACAAACACTTATACGTACTTCATTACCACAATAATTAACTGGTTTGCACTGTTTGATAGAATATAGTCTTCGTTCTCACTGTTGTAAATAAATCAAACAAAGCAGGCTACGACGGTTTCAAAACGGCGTAGGAAAATTTCTGTTTCTGTAAAAATTCTAATTGACTATTAGGACGTGCACTCAGATGTGCAGTTAATTTTATGATATGTCTGGTATCATTCTTTCCTTTGACACAGTATGCACCAGTATGTTGCAAAAAAAAATAAAACAACAAATATAAGAAAAAGATATGATGTTTAAAATAATGGAGTTAATGCTGGAGATAATCACGTGTGTGCTTGTAATGATATTACTTACTGACATCTAATGCAAGGAGGAGTAATTGATGACCAGGTAGATGCAATAGGGTAGGCAGATTCCACAACACAATTTAGGAAGACAGAAAAAGTGAAGAGGAGTCACAAAAAGGTATGTGTCAGAAAAGGGCCTCATGGAAAGTTCGAAAAAGTTTGATCCTGCTTTATGATTGAAGCAGGAAATAAATGTGCACTAGTTTATGTAGCTGCAGATGTACGTGACTTCCTTGTCTTTCACCTATTAGGTGAGTGTTCCTAGAGTGATCACTTATACCATGACTGTGTCGGGTTTTGCTGATTCACTACACAAATGTAAAATTCCAACTGTACAGTATATTGTATAAATTAAAAATAATATCGATACAGAAAGAATGCAGAAAATAAAATAATTACTAAATACTAAAGTGCTTCAATAAAAAAGACTTTGAAATTGTAAGGCATAAAGATTAGGATAAGCCTATTTGAGGATGCAATCCAATTAAAAATCATGAAAGTACCTTCACTAGCATGTGCATGCTATTCGAGACTTCTTGTGCACAAATCACACAAAACCAGTTATATAATTGTTAATTATGGAACAACATTTCTTTATCTAGAAGAAATTCAACCCACAATATATGTATATGTAGCTATGTAAAACCCAGGTTGAAATCAAGTCAGCAACACAGAGACAAACTCGGATGTAATCTGCAGAGACCCACTTTAATTTACAAACACATGTGCAAGAACTCTTACTGTCACTCACACTGTATTTAGGGCACAGTGTTGAAGGTAGTTGAATTGCATTGGAGGCCAGCAAAACAAAAGGTAAATGTGTAGCTTATAGTAACCAAACGCTAAACACAGTAATTTTTGAACCTTCCAGCTCACTTGTGCATAATAATCATCATACAGTACGATAGTAACTCATACAGTACGATAGTAACTGTATAGTAGGGACCACAAAGAAGTAGGCGTGGCCCACAAAATAAAATCACCCAAAAACCAGCCTCAATATTCCCTGACGACGATGAGGCAGTATTGGTAGGCAAGCTTTCAGATCGACCCGAAACGCTTTCAACAAGTTGCTACGGAATTTTAAAATTTTTTTATTCGACGGAATTTTCTACTGACTGAGTAAGTAACTGACTGACTGATGCCTTCAGACTAGCGTAACTCGATAACGGCTAAGGCTACGGGCTTGATTTTTTCACTGTTCGACATCGCTTCAGCCCAACAAGTGCCTTTAGGCATACTTTATGGACTTACCAGTGACCTCCTTTGTGTCCATTCATCTTTGCTGACAGGGAAAGGTGTTGATTTGGCACGAGCACGTGATGGCTTCCCTTCAAAACAGAAATCATCCGCATTTCTCATAGTGGCTATTTTGATTGCAAATGTGCTTTTCAAAAAGTTCTTGATTTGTATTGCTGTGTAACGGGTTGAACATAGCCGACAGCGAAGCGTAATGGATACTTCACTTTTCAGACGATAATTAATAAAATTGGGACGTGGCACCATTTCTTTTGGCATGCGTAGATTGTAGAGGTGCTTCCGGAAAAGTTATTGGTTCGTATTGCTGTGTAACAGTTTGAACATAGCTGACAACCAAGCATAATGGATACTTCACTTTTCAGACGATTATTGATATAGCTGGGGCGCGCGGCACCATTTCAGATGCGGTATGCATGGGTTCACCAGTCATAATAAAATTATTTACAAAAAAAGTTAACAAACAAGTACACGAAAAAATTTGAAATTTTCAACTAGAGTAGGGACCATAGCACATCGATAAAAAGAGCTGGAGTAGTGCTTGATATTAAATCACAGTAAAACAATAAAAAGTGTTATAACCCTACTGTGCATTTCTGTTATGGTATCTTGAGCACAGTAGGGACATAACACTTCTTATTGTTTTACTGTGATTTAATGTCATGCACTACTCCAGCTTGTTTCAGTACTTTTTATCGATGTGCTATGGTCCCTACTCTAGTTCAAAATTTCAAATTTTTTCGTGTACTTGTTATATGTAAGTGTGGATCCCATAAGCCTGCAGATGATCTAGATAATCTGGACTATTCTATTTGGTTTTACGTAGGTGTCTTTTAATTTAAAACTTTCTTAGAATGGTTTAAAATCACCAGGTGACACACTTGTATGAATATAAGCCTCACACAATTCATACAAGGTTAATGAACATAAAAATGGAATTTTAAAGGAACATGAGCAGAGCACACATCATAGCTTTTATTGCAAAGTTGTCCCTCCCTCTTTTACATGCTCACCACCTTTGTCATGACCATCATTAAACCCACATTTTTATTTAAAGCACACTACAAACCATTCTGGAGAATCCCCTCAGATTTTGAAATGGTGTCTACTGCGTTAATAAATTAAGTAAATATACTGCCAGTTTTAAGCGATATAATACATGGTCATTGGGGATATAACATCTTACAAATTACATATTATCTATTCATTCAACACTCACTTAAACAAAGAAGCTGCACAGCAAATTCAATAGCAGCACTCTCCTTTGCCTCTTCTTCGTCAAATCTGATAGCTCCAGTATATGATTCACCTGCTATGGTGACTGTACAGTAAAATCCACCACCACTTTGTGTTGATCGCACTGCAAAGTCGGGATCATTTAGCTGAAATTTTTCACAGTATCCTTGTAGCTTAGAAGTAGAAGAATTTGTTTGTGGCACCACGTGAAATGGCATCTGTGGTTGTATAGTATGGTGCTGACGACTGTTTGCTAGATGTAAAATATACACAAATTACACACCAGTAGATTTTATTAGTAATACACAATAATCATAGTGCAAGCCATTGGCTTTCCGATTAATCTATTCATCAGAAACATGCTGATGTTTTAATTTAGAATGACAGCAATACAAGAGGTGTCATCACTCTGCTGTAATTACAACTAAGACCTGTTTTTAAAATATCAAATGTGTGTGTCATACTGCATGTATTAAGAAATAATCACCATCTGGAAAATCATCTGTTTTCATTGAAAACAGTGACAGAACACCAGAATACACAGACATAAACAAGGCAGCAATTCATAATCAAATTCAGTACTTGTATATGGTAGCTCACCTGTGGGTCCCAACTACATGTAGTATTATTTCAGTTCTGTGGCAACCCACTCTGGCAAGCATTTTTGGGACCACTTCGAGGCAGCCATACACAACAATACATCCTTGACCAGAGTCCAGAAATTACCTGTGTGCTCAACTGAAGGGGGAAGCATCCAAAATTATTGCTGGATTTCAACTGACTAATTCTAATTACAATGAAACCTCTTTGTTACGGATATTTTTGGACTCAGATTTTTTGGTCACTTTTTGCTGTAATATAGAGGTTTTCCTCTGTCAGAGGTAAAAAATGTATTAACCAGACCTGATGAGACCAAAATTTTTGTCTTTATTATGGAGGTTTCTTCTATTGTGTCCCTAGTTCAGGGGGTTTGTTTAATAAGTTGCACATTTTCGAGATGGGGTCCCATGTAAACCCATGGTGCCAACAACTGCAACATTGTTGCCAGGACTAGTAAGCCAATTGCTAAATTGAAACCACAATGTCCCTTTTGTAAAGGTCTCACTCTCCCTCATTATGCAACACTTTTACAGAGTACTGATATCATATGCCAGGAAAGATTGTGGTTTAGCTGAGATTTCCTCTTATTGCACCTTTAAACATTGCTGTCACCACAAAAACCACGCAAGCTTTGTTCACTTATAGTGGAGATGTACTCCCTATAACTAAACTATTGACAAGCTGTTGCTATATGACTAAAGTTCCATTTCAGTGGACCTTTAATAATAAACATGAACTAGTAAAGCTGCAACTATATAATACGTAGGCAACCTCCCTTGTTTCATAGTTCTATATCCCCCCTCAAATGTAATTTTTCGTTATACTTTCCATCCTTTTCATTAAGATCATGTTAAAATATTTCATACAACCAGTACAATTTCACATGTTTACCAATCAAAATATCATGACTGTTCTTATAGTATATTGTGTCCCGAAATATTATGCATATTTAAATTTTTCTGAGGACTTCTATATCACACAAGTAGAAGGAAATCTAGTGAATTTTCAGTCTGATTAGGCATCATAGTTATAAAATAAAACGTAGTGAGGGTCAATCAGCAGAATATTCTGCTAAATAAATTCCGTAGCAACTTATTGAAAGCATTTTTGGTCACTCTGTAGACACTTTTGGGCTTACTTATATCTCACCAATACTGCCAAGGTATTGTCGGGCTGGTTTTGGGGTGATAGTTTTGGCCAGAAAAGCCCAAGCCTTCATGATCTCTAAAAGCAGAGGCATAGATCACCTATACCTGGTGGACATTTAACCCCTAATTCTATAGCTAACTAGACATGATTGAATTAGGAATTAAATGTCCACTAGTATATCTGCAGGTATAGGTGACCTCCCTTGTTTCTTTACCTTTTATTTCTATGATACCCAATCAAACTTAAAATTCCTACAAATTATTTGTTTACGTTTTATAAGATGATGAGCCTGTGCATACTGCATCAAAATAAAGAGAGGCGCCAGACATAATATTTTCATTTGAATGTGTGCTGTAACTATCAATTAGTGAAAAGTGGATCACTCATTTCGTTTATTTCCAGTTATGTTCAGTGAGTTATATACACAGCATTTTAAATATAAAATAATAGGAGACAGCCCTTCTGACATCAATCCAGTCACCGCAGAAAATACGGACAAATCACTGGGAAACCATGCACATGCTACCACAAATCAACACCTTACACTGTCATCAAGAAGAAATAGGATACAGAGGAGGACAAAGGTGAGTCCATGATTCATGCATTGTATGTACTGCAGTATGCCAAAAGGCACCAGAAGCAATGTCTATCAGAAAATCCAGCTCGTAGCATCAACCATTATAAAGTTACACTTGTCTGAAGGCATTAGTTAGTCAGCAGTCAACAGAAAATTCCATTGAACAATAATATTTTTTTAATTTTGTAGCATCCTATCTGAAGCGTTTTGGCCACTTTTAGGCTTGATTCTACCTAACTAATACTGCCAAGGTGCCATGAAGTTATTGTGAGGCTGATTTATGGTTAATATTATTTTGTGAAAAGGTGTTAATCCCATGATCCCTAATATACAGTTCTACTGTACCATATGATGCATATACAAATCTGTACACATACAGATACACTATGATCATTACCTGGAGATGACCCTGCTAAAAAGCTGAAAGGCTTAGTCAACATGTCAACAAACTGTGAAACTTCAAATAAAGAAAGAGAGCTGTATAGTTCCCTCAATGAGTTGCTAACAGCATTTAAAATGAATGTAATATGGTTATCTTGTTTTTGGATAGCTTCACACAACAGTTCTACCCAAAGACTACCAGATTGCAGTTCCCTGTATGGTAGCATTACACTAGCAACCAGAACATTGTCTCTTTTAGGGAATAGATCAGGATTCAAAAACTTGGCAGGACCTAACCAATCTGACTCTAACATTAAATCTTGGCACAGATTAAAGAAAAGTAGTTTTGGACATCTGCATGAGGTGAAAATCTTAGAGGATAATATTTCTGCCAGACTAAATGTCATTCCTTCTTGATTGTAAAAGTTTCCACTGGTATCTATTGGTTCTTCTATAGGTACTCCATAACCACAAAACACAAACACCAAGCATTCATAAAATGGAAGGTGAGGCATGGTAGCTGCTTCATTGAAAATACTAATTATTTCAAAAGAAGTTACATTTTTATACTGAGCAACTTCATATCCTAGATTAGCAAATGTAGTAAACATTCTGTCAGCATCCTTGTGGGCTCCATGTAGTTTAGCAAGTCTAGCTTCGTTGTTGGTATAATCGTTTGAAACAATAATAGCTAATCCAATTTTCTGTACTTGTTCTGGTGATGACTGCAGAGATAGCTGGCTTGATCGCTGACCTATATGCACATGTAACAAAAGAAAAATAATAGTAAAAAACTAAGAAATAACATTCTATTTACAGTTTAAAGTTATAACAGAAGTATGTGACAGGTTAGCAAAACTATACCAAAACAGCCCACCTGTAAAGGTAACTTATGTACAGTATATCTGGGCCATAGAAACAGTTGTTATGCTGCCATTTAAGCATCTGATATAGTCACTGACATGATTGCAGTCATTTCTTGGCAATTTCCATTGACATTAGTATTTTTGAAGACCGCACCCATTATTCAGCTGGGCTGTTTTAGTATAGATTTTATATACACTGGAACCTGTTAGTTTGGATAATCAAAGCATGACCATAAATAATCCTTAAGTCCCATATATTAGTACAAAATCTGATGTGGAAATCAGGACTTCTTTATAGTCCACACACCATGTACATGGTAGGCCAGTATTATGCACTATATAATGTGCTGCTGTGAAGCTTTGTTCTGCTGTACTTCCTTACTTCTTTTCTATATGTAATATTAAACATACATTGCTAGAAAGAATGAAACATTATTTCCACCATGTTTTAGTAAATGTATTGACCGTTCTATTATTACCTTACATGATCACAAACTTAATACACTTGTAGGCCTTTACATGGGCAGTTCTTAGGTTTCCAGAAACTAGCAGGCAATTAAAATTAATTTTGCTAAGGTATCAAGGCTCAGATCAAAATACTCTAATAGAGCAGTCAACTACCCTAATAGAACAGTCACATTTGTATAATTTTTAGTAGATAGTTTACCAACACAGTAAAAATACATATTGTATCTCGAGTGTTCAAGACCAATATTTTTTTCTGGGGGCCAGACCCCAGAATGACATCTGCATTTATTGTACACATGTTTCAAAGTTCACATAGCTCTCCACCTCTTAACTCTTCAGCCTGCCCTTGTACAGTGACGGCAGTAGCAAGCAAGCCTTTATAGTAGCATATGTTTAAACTGTCAGTTTTAAACATTTCTCAATGAAAATTGTTACTAGATTCAATCTCAGAATACAAAATTTCCTGGGGGAGAATGTATCCAGACCCCTAGATTTAAAGTATGTGTGCAACAGAAAATATTTGGAAACCTGTCACTAAAATTTCTGGAGCTTATAATGATGTACGTAGTCTCCACAGTTCATGAAGCAACTTTGTTATACTTTTGTGACTTACATCTAGTAGTGCTAGTGCAAATATGTAACCAGCTTTGCAAAAAAGGGTCTTCCACACACATTCATGTCTATTAAGTTGGAAGACCATAATTTTAATCTCCAGTGACAATTATACACATGAAATTTTCTCCACCCATTAAGCTATGATGGTGCTCACGAGTGACCAAATTTCCAGTCAATATAGTCTTTTCCTATCTTAAATTAGTGTCAAAGTTAATGTGTACATGGAAGACCACATTTCACAAATACGATCACATATATATACGTATGTGTATGCTTACCTAAGTCTGCATCCTCACTTGATTTTTCACCCTATAAATAGACAGAGAACATTTCATATTATTATTTCATGTGATTTTATGCTCCAAGGATACTTCATGCATTATTGCTGGTTTATTACTAATAGGTTCTACCATTCAAGTTGATAGTCATGTTTGGACATTATTACAGCTGTGAGGAGATACAAACTGGGCCTTGTACTAACTGTAAATCAGTAATAATTTGTAAAATAATTATAAGCATGTCTGAATTAATTTACAATTTTAAAACACAAATAAGTCCTAAGTAGTGAAGTTTATAAGTTTCTGCTTAGCTATAACACCCATAGCTTAGTCCTGTACACAGAGCAAGCACCCATGCATGGCTTAGGTCTGAATACAGAACATTTTTAAAATGGGTCACGGTTACCATTTATGCCAAAGAACTTCATTATTCTTGTAACTTTACGACACCAAGATAGTTATTCTAAAAACACCTGTACAACACATATACAAGCCACCACCAAGCAGTTTCATTGATAGGTAAACATAAACAGTTTACAACAAAGCTAACCTTCATTGGTGTTTAACACAGTTCTTTATTCAGAGAATAAAGGCTTCTCTTCCATATTGTCATGTGGGTAGTACATAAACAAAATACTATAGATTCGAACAAAACAAAGTGCTCCAGCCTAGCTTAAATGTTATTTTTAACATTTGAATGGAAGAAATAGAATAGGTCATAAAAGCATGTTTTCAGCTATTATGTACTTTTTGTCTGGTAAAGCAAGTAGCAGGTGACAAGCAATAACCAATTTGTGGACGTGCAAATCTACTGATCTAGTATCAGGCAGGCAAAATGAAAATTAGATTTTTACAATTTTGTAAACTCAATATGGCCTTCTGTATAGTCTTTTCACTGAATTTGATGTGAGACCATTCCATAAAAGTGATTTTCATCGTTTCTATGATTAATTCTAATGGCAACATTATGGCAGGTACTAGGGAGAACTTTACTAAGCAGTACCACCATACTGTTTGATGCTTGCAACTAGTTATGGCAGATTTCCAAAAAATCAGTTACCTTCTGATCCTGTGATATCACCTTCAGTTCTTCATCATCAATTAGTACATGTGTAATGTTGTGCTTAGCTAGTACAGCAACATCCTCATCAGTAATCTGGTACTGCAGCAAATAAGATTTCACTGCACCTGAGATTTGAAATACGAAAGCTACACAGCCTTCTTCTGCACCTCTGAATATAATTGATACTTTTTTAAGGTGAAAACACTCATATACAACATCTTGGATAATTTTTTTGCTCTCCAGTGTGCATTCTCCTCCAGTGTATTTGATGATTAGTTTGTGTGTTCCAGGTAAAACCTTAGGGTCTTTTAACTCACACAGCAAATCAAGGTTTTGTAAAACTGAATGTCTCAGCTGCTCAGCAAAATCATCTAATAACTTTGTAGCTTCTTTACAATCAATAGACCCCACAAATGCCAGTAGCAACTCATAGTCGTACATGCTACAGTACTTTGTGATCTCGTAGAATAGTTGTACTGTATTAGTTACTTTAACAAATGCTTCATCAGTAGAAAATATTGTCAGATTTGTAGTATCGCAAGCACCCAAGTGTAGGATGAGACTTTCAATATCAATGTTTTGCTTATCAATAATCTGCTTTATTTGGATTACAACTTTAGCATAGCTTCCTTTTAACTTTGAAATACCACGAGCGTCAAACTGTAATTGTGTTTCTATTTCTGTTTGTTTCTTTGGTGATTGATGATCATCAACTGAATAGTGAGAAATGAAGGTATGTAAATATAAGTACGTCAGGGCCGGATGCAGACTTTTGGAAAGGGGGTGTCAAAATGAAATGACACTACAGGAAACCACAACTTGCATGCAAAGTATGCTAACCTAGGAGGTTTGAAGGCATACGTTCTGGGAAATTTTTGAGAATTATACCCTCTGAGAGGAATCTGAGAGTGATTTCATCACAAGTTTTATTCTATCATTGTATTTGAGGTGACTGCTCTATCAGCGGCGGAGGAAGTAGTTGATATGAGGGGGGGCTCCGCTGAGCTGACCCAGACTTATTTCTATAGTTTGGTAAAGTGAGACCAAAAAAAAAAAAAAAAAAAAAAAAAAAAGTCACAACCAACTCACAAGAGCTTTCCACCTCACCAGCTACCATTTATAGCTGATAAACTACATAAAAATCCTTACATAGCTCGCTACACACTGACTACTTTATTCGAGTGACTGCTCTATTAGAGTATCTCAATCTTTATCACGGTTTTCAGCCCCACTCCAAGAAAGATAATTTCGGTGTGATATCATTCTGAGGGGGGCTAAGCCCCCCCTCAGCAGACCTAGGGGGGCTTTAGCCCCTAGCCCCCCCTTTCCGCCGCCTATGTGCTCTATTAGGGTATCTCAATCTTGATACTTACGGTGAGCTCTTGACTAACCCAAAGTTGCTATTGTCCAGTTAAATACATGCTACCCAGGAAATTTTGAACATTAGACCCTCTGAAATTGAATGTTTGGCTGATTTTAGCAGTTTGTTAGAATAGCTATACTGTTACTGAATATTGCCTGACACAGTGGGAAATAGAGTGTCTCAGTGTACAATTATTGATGGGCCAGGGTTTTCAGCTACCCTCCTGATGAACTATTATATACAGCCTGCACAGCAGTTCTGCACAATACACACCTATGTGCACTCAAATACAATGATAGTAGCTAGACAGAATTATACAATGCAATTGTCTTGAAAATACAGCAACAAACTCTGAATATTGAAAGGATACATTTAACAAATTTTGGTGTGTAGCTATATAGCTGTTTAGACAACAATCAAAGGAAAGTTAATTATACTGTTTGCATTAAAGAAATTTCATTTGGTTATACACTGCCACTAGTTGAAACTCATACAATAGTGTTTCTGACTCCCTGTATTGACAGCCTTCTCACAGGTAGTATGTTCACGTTGAGCTGAACCCTGAAAAACAGCTAAAAATTAAAAGTGGATTTTTTCTCAACAGAGTTAGCATTTCTGCCAACCAGATGATTATTGGTAACAGCAAAGATGTCAACAACAGACACGTACAGTTTGGCTCCATTACAAGTTCAGGAAAGGGCTCTAATGGACACTGTATTTATATGGCTTCTCCATAGGAAATGTATTGTGAAAATTTTGATTGGCCATAAATATTATGTCAAACATTTAAAGAACAAGATTTTGAAATATTTTTAGCGGATCAAGCAGTACTACAAATGAGCCAAATTTCAAGATCGTGTGTAATTGCATCCATGAGTTATTAAATGTTTTTGAGGATTCAGCTCAACGTGAACATACTATAGTGGGATAGCATTCACAGAAAAAAACTATTTGCTGGCAAGAAGTCAATGTTCAAGTACAGGTTGAATGCAGATATATCAGTTCCCAACTGTTGTGGCTCCTTTGGCGCATGCCTAGACTGCATGTTGCTGGGGATCAAGTCACCACTGGGTCTGGGATTTTTTCTGCATTCTTCACATTTCAGTTGCATGTTTCTGACTCCCTGTATTCACAGGCTTTAAGCCTTCTCACAGGTATAGCATTCACAAAATACACACACAGCTAGCTGTGTACTTTTATAGAACACTCAGATATATGTCTTTAATTGTGTAGCATCTAGGCTGGCCATTGGGAGTCTTGGCACTACAGCATGTATATCAGAAAACCAATGGCAACATCACAAAGTATCACCCAATCATCAATTGTTGGCAAGCAACAATGCCACTTTGCTTTAATTTCAGCTAAGCTCTGCCTGTTACACAGCTACATATACAGTACAGTGGATCCTCAGTTATCCGAACAGCTTTGTTCTTATAGTTTGCCAAAAGTGTTCAGATAAGTGAATTTGTTCGGATAACTGAAGCCCATTGATTTATATACAGAGCTTCGTTGAACTACTCTAATAGAACAGTCATTTACTCTAATAGAATGCACACTGATGGCAAAATACTCTAATAGAACAGTCACATTTGGTGTTCGGATAATCGAGGTGTTCGGATAACCGAAGTTCGGATAAGCGAGGATCCACTGTATGAAGAACAGTACAACAACCACCTCATCAATCAATTCACTCACTTCAAATGTGGGAAGTATGGTACAAAAAGAACATGGATATTTCCTGGTTCGTTTTATATAAACATGACAGTAATTTATTGATGAGATACGTACTCATGAATCAATACCTACTGTATGTGTTAGCGGAGGTGCGAAACATGACACAAAGAAAGTCAAAGGTAAGTGTATGATGTCTGCATTGTATATGAAAAGACACATCTCAGGTACAAACAATGAAGAAATCAAACACATAGCATTAGCCTTATGCAAACCAGTCAGTCAGTATTAAAAATTTTGGTTAAATTATTACATCAACACATGCGTTAGTAATAAACTTGATTATCCGTTTCAAGTATTCTCAATAAATTTGAAGGTATAACCATTGCAGTAATATAATAACAAGTACGAAAAATTTGGAATTTTCAACCAGAGTAGGGACTATATCACATCAATAAAAAGTACTGAAACGAGCTGGAGTAGTGCATGATAAGAAGTGTTATATCCCTAGATATCATAATGGAAATGCACAGTAGGGATATAACACTTCTTATGGTTTTAATATCATGCACTACTCCAGCTTCTTTCAGTACTTTTTATCAATGTGCTATGGTCCTTACTCTAGTTGAAAATTCCAAAAATCTTTGTGTAGTTGGTTGTTAACTTTTTTGTAAATAATTATTATGACTGGTGAACCCACGCATACCACATCTGAAATGGTGCCGTGCGCCCCAGCTATATTAATTATCGTCTGAAAAGTGAACATTACACTTCGTTGTCAGCTATGTTCAACCTGTTACACAGCATTACGAATCAAGAACTGTTCGAAAAGCACCTCTGCAATCCACGCATACCGAAAGAAAGAAATGGCACCACACACCCCAGTTATATCAATTACCATCTGAAAAGTGAAGTATCCATTACGCTTCATTGTCAGCTATGTTCAACCCATTACACCGCAGTATGAATAAAGAACTGTTCAAAAAGCACCTCTGCAATCAAAGTAGCAACTATGAAAAATATGGACAATTTCCGTTACAAAGGGAAGCCATCACATGCCATCACATGCCATCACATGCCATCATGTGCTACCGCCAAATGGACACTTTTCACTGTCAGCAAAGATGAATGGGACACAAAGGAGGACACTGGTAAGTCCATGAAGAATGCATTGTATGTACTGTGGTATGCCAAATGGCAGCCGAAGCGATGTCAAACAGTGAAAAAAATCAAGCCGACAGCCTTAGCCGTTATCAAGATATGCTTGTCTGAACGCATCTGTCAGTCAGTCAGTCAGTCAGTCAGTCATTCATTCAGTCAGTCAGTCAGTCAGTCAGTCAGTCAGTCAGTCAGTCAGTCAGTAGGTCAGTCAGTCAGTCAGTCAGTCAGTCAGTCAGTCAGTCAGTCAGTCAGTCAGTCAGTCAGTCAGTCAGTCATCAGTCACTAGAAAATTCCATTAAGTAATTTTTTTTTAAATTCTGTATCAACTTGTTGAAAGCAATTCGGGTCGATCTGAAGGCTTGTTTGGGCTTATTTTTACCTAACCAATACTGCCTCGTCGTCTTGGAAATGTGAGGCTGGCTTTTGGGAGATGTTTTTAATGGGCCACGCCCACACCTTTGTGGTCCCTACTATACAGTGCTATCATACTGTATGATAGTGCATTATGAAATAATTATGCTAATCATGTTCCTTTAAAAGCAGTGTGATAACAAAAAGTTTTAATGCCATAGATTTGATGTCAGACACACTTGTGAAATTATTTAACTGAGTGTACCCACAGCCAGCTGTGGGCATACGCTTGCTTTACTGAAATTGTTTTCATAAAAATATCATGTGTGTACTTATCTATCTACCTACCTATATCTATCTATCTATATATCTAAGTTTGTCCATACGCACTGATATGAGCAAATCCTTTTAGTGGTTAAAGCAGTCAGCCTATGAAAATTAAACACTAAATGAAGCCTGTATTAAACTTCAGTATAGGTAGGCTTTGCACTGAGATGGCTTCCTTTCAATTCCTGGCTTGAAATACGGGTGTAGCGACTCTCTACATACTTCATGAACTACCTTCTCATTAGTTAGGCTCTTCAGGTATTACCTATTGAAAACACCATAGCATGCCCTCTTAGGCTACTAGAAAATGTGTATCTCTTTGACTCAATAGGGGGCGTGTCCCTACATACACGAATGAAAATGAAGGGAAGCCTTGAGAGTTAATTGCAGAAAAAACATTATAAACAAACTATAAAACAGTTGAGAAGATACCTCTGTGCATAATATGTTGTTGAAAGCGGTTTGTTTGGACAGCACTTCCTTAGCAATGCATAGCAATGTAGTTTGAGAATTACAAAATAATTCACCAATTACAAAATACAAAATTACAATAACTTTAGTAATTCTGTATGCATAATTGCATTATTACAAAACAGAATCCTATTAAATAATGTACTGTAATACGACGTCGTAGATTACATATTTCCAGCTATATAATTAGCGCCTGGTTTTTAGAATAGCACAACATCAACTTGTTTCTAGTGTAAGATGTTTTTATAAAAAAAAACAAGGCATGTGCCAAGAGCTACATTTTGGGCACAATGTATAGTAAACGGGTAACTTTATGATAAGTAAACAGGAAAGATTTATAACTAACAATCAGTCAGTGGGATTGGTTCAAAATAAGTTTATAGACAGTAAAACTCATTGACTATGGCTTTGTGCATACCAACAAACTTCAATGACCCTTATTAACATTGCTCAGTGCCTACACATTCCTGGTAAGTTGGCGTAGCTCACAAAAGAAACTGGCTGGCCACAAGACTTGGCTTACACAATATATAATCACATTGATTTGTACATAAAATACAGGATATTAATCGATTAGCTGGCATGCCTCCATGTAATCCTTCAGACAGCAATAGACATGCATATCTACAGACTGCAGTACACCTACTGATAAATGGGCGAGGCTCCATGTATGCCTACAGAAAGTAACATATAAAAATCCCCATAAGCAGGATCGAGTGACTCACAAAGGGACTTGGCTATGATATGTTAATACATTTCCACATCACCAAACTAAGTCACATGTGATCCAGACCCTGATATTCATAAAGCAGATGACCTGAACAAAATGTGACCAGGGTGACCCAACCCAGTTTCAACACTGGTATATACCACACCATATGATTACAGACAGCTTTCATTCACATATTCTGTATTAGAGTAAATTACTGTCTTCAGCATACTATGTCAAGGAATCTGATGTCACAATATGCACTACAGTATCGTGGCTAGACAAGGTACACTGTATGACATGATACAAGACTTACAGTACACATGCATCAATCAACAAAATTGGTCTCACGTTTCTCATTTAACTTTTGCTCAATTTGATTGGCCAAATTATTTAACTCAACAGATGGAGTTCTAAGAGCTGCCAACACTTGATTCCAGCTCGCATTTGGCATTCTATCTAGCCACTTTTGAAGCACCCGCATACAACATCCTTTAGCATCATTTTGGCACTCCTTTTCAATTATGTCCAACATGTCTCCACTGGTAGGATCTAGTAATTGTATACCAAGATCTCTCCACTTGACTGTAGCTCCTGGTACCACGTGATTGTGTAGATCTTTAATGGAGGGACAGTTATCAGCTGTACAAAATGAGTAGCATGTATATATGTTACGTATATATACTAATCTATACCCAACAAAAGAATGGATCTCTTTAAAATTGACAATATGTGGGAAAACCGGTCTTATCACCCATGTCAGCAGATTTGATTTTTCGCTAAGAACACAAAGCTACATGAATAAACTATCAAATTTCAGTCAAAATCAGCTAGACTTTAGGAGTAGTCTGTTTTCGCTGGCTTCTTTTCCCAAGCCCAGTGGCAATCCATACGTGCAGTGTGGGGCTTTAATGGAGCTCTGGCCAGCCTGGGGATGGCTGTATATGGCTATACAGTTCCATAGTTTTGAATAAAGACCTGTGTTGTAAATTTCCTTTTACTTAACCCACTTTTGATACCTGAATGGTCTCTAATTCATCCCTACGCCTACTTCTTCAATTTCTAAACAGCCTCTTGCCATCCCTCCGGACCCCACCACCCACCCCTTTGGAGCACAGTCAACCTCACTTCAAAAGCTATCTAAAATGGCGGGAAACTTAGTTGTTGGCTACTTGTACAGTGGATGCTCTGGAACATAGAAATTGGTATAAAACATGTGAAAATTTGGTACGCATACGTATATACGTAGTTTCAACCATTGGCAAACTACAACACTTAAAACCGCCATACTTTTAAATAGGCAATAAGACCAGTTTTCCCAGACTGGGTCAAATATAGTGTTATAGCATACAACCTGAGAAAAGGGATTGCCTTAAGAGTTTTTGATGCACTTCCATTTCCACATCTTCCCAAACACAACAAACATCATTAACTATATTACTCCTGTAGTGCACCATGCTGATTAGCCCATAATCAAACCCACCAAAACCATCCAACAAATCTCTTGCTTGCTCTTAACTAAGTATTATTGCACGATCTAAACCATTCTTATACACGTATATTAAAGTATGACAATTTTATACTTAATTTTTCTAACCTTGGAAATATGCTTACATACGTATGTTTATAAGCTCCCTGCTCAAAAATCCCTGCACATCCTCTAAGATGAAAACTTCAAAATCCCCACCTGTAGTCCGACATGGATGGTTGTAATATTGATAGGGCATGTACATGAAAAACTAAATCTGACTATCTAATTTTGTTGGCTAGAGGGACACTCTCAGATCAAAGAATTCATAATGTTCCCATACAATGTAGTGACGCAGTTCTCTAACAGTGATGCTTCTGTTTACTGTATTTCACCCTCCAAAACCTCTGGTTTAGCCTATTGAAAGTGCATGGATATCACTTCCCCTGCAAATTCTATGTGCCGGCATAAGTTTAATATCTATGGTTGTAATCTTGCTGGCAACCAACCAAGAAACCAACTACGTATACCCAGTCCCGACTCCCCAGTCTTACATTGCAAATCACATTCACAAATTAAAGCTAGCTACAATTACTGCATGGTCTTCTACTTCAAACTTGCAAAGTAGATAAAAACAAAACAAACAGCTACCTTCACCAGTAGCTTAATAGTACCATTTAACGATATTTTTGCAGCTAATAAGATCTGGAGACATTTACACTGTGGAATGAAGGGGACCGGATGCCGCACACTATAGAGCTGTAAACCAAGAGTGAAGACCCCACCCGTTCCATGCATCTCGATCATATTGTATTTATTGTTACCTGTCGCATTAATAACTTCTCTCAATGAATCTCTCCCTGCCATTATTCATCAGTTTGATTAGAGGGAAGGCTTTAATAAGAGTCCAAAAATTATTTAATACCAATCACGTGAGTGAGGCAAACTTTACGTTTCGTGATAGATTCCTTGTATAGCTATGACTTAGGTGCAGTGGCAAAGAAAAGACCTTTGAATGAGCTGCATGCACACACTGTACGTATCAGACGGTGCACAGGTCCGCAAAGCAGCCACACCCCAAAGAATCATGTGACTTTCAAACTAAGCATTATTGTATAAATTTTAACGAGTAACCTAGCTATGTATACTAGTGTGGGTAGTAGGATGTTTTTGGTACTCGCTACAACATTAGCTTTGCTTGCTGGATATGCCACTTCTACTGCAGCGACGCTACCACACGACCCTACTTGCGGTAGTAAATCTGATGGTCCCCAGGACAATCCCGTAGCATCCTTGTATGGTAACAAATCCTACCCGTGGACTGATAACATGATCAAGTGGAACTGTGTATACAACATCAAGGATTATGGAGGATCATTTGAGTCAGCTCAAAAAGCAGCTATGAATAATGGAGGAGGCGTGGTCTACTATCCATCTGGTAGTTATTCCTTCACCAGTAACATTATGATCCAGAGTAACATTGTCATCAGAGGTGAGCCTACAACTGCTGCAGCTAAGAAAGGAACCGAACCAGGACCACTAGCACCAAAGACAATCTTCAAGTGTACATTTGGACAACACATCGGAGTGTTCAATAATGATCCCAAAGGAACTAACTTTGGTATTGTCAACGTTGAAATGGATGGCTGTGCTGTGATGTTCTGGCCAGGATTAAAGTCATCTTCTACGAATATAAAAACATACTGGTATGATGCAGAAGATGTGATTGGAATGGGTCAGACCAAGATAGTAGTTGGAAACAAGGTCCATGACGTGACGTATGAACATCCCAATCCTGAAGAAAATAGTGGAATTATGTGGCCTTGGTCATTTAGTACTGCCATTGCATGCTATAGTGACAATAATACACTTGTAGCAAATAATTTAATTTCCAAAAGTACTGCTAAATTAAAAACAACTGTAACTTTAGATGGGGATAAAATGACCGTTCCCTATCTTGTTGATAATCGATATGGTATTGATGTCAACCAGATTCTACTCGGTGGTGTAGCCGGTAAATACTTGGATAAGCAATGTCCAAAGGATTGGGGCAAAATGACACCATCTTGCTTCCCTTGGAGTTTCAGACGTGGACTAGTTATCCGTGATAACTACATCTACCAAAATGGACGTGTTGGAGTATCCTGGAGTGGAATGGGAGATGGGAAAACTGTCGGATCAGGTACTGTAGTTTACAACAATCATGTAGAGGTGGCAGCTGGTACTACATGTTGGTCACATGATGGTAAGAAAAAGATGACTGGCCATGATACTAATGAAAATCGAGGATATGATCAAAAAGGATATGACAATAATGTCACTTTAAACACAGGACATATCAACCAACAAAAAGCTGCTGACAGTAATTACATGACAGTCGATGGAGAGGGTATTCTTCAGCAGACAGAAAATGGAAATGATGCCCTTCGTAACATGTGGTACAAGAACAACCTATATGGAGGGGCCACGGGTCATCTTGTCTTCTACAAGTTGTACAATGTGGAGTACAACTACTTGATAGTAAGTACCACCTGCAATGCACAATTTCATGCATGGCTCACTTAGCTAGAACGTAACACAAACGCTTGCCTAGGGGTGAAAAGATTTACACATAATAGGTTAGTACCTACAATAAGAAACAGTGCAGTTTATTGTACAGTAGCTATATCACATGATCACATGCTATAAACATTTAAATTTACTACAACCTGAATGACAAAGCAAAATACAACTGCGTGAAGTCAAAACTTTTTTGTACTTGTGCTTTTTGAAACCCCACTTAGTAACCATACACCTCTTTTAATAGACCACCTTGTTATAAAGACCATCTCTTACACAACTATCACCATTAAAGCCATAATAATAATAATAATAGTTTCCAAGCATTTATGAGGTTCGCCTCATCTACTTCACTAGTTAATAAGTACATGTTCTTAAACATGCATGATGAATCAAGTGTCTGTTATATTCCACAGGATAACACAGCTGCTGCCAATCACATGATCGGTGTAGTGACTGACTCAACACACAACAATGTCAAGAACAATGTCTGCCAAGGAAATAAACCAAAGTGTACAGGAATGTAACTGCTACTGTGGTCAAAACTTTAGCTGCTTGTTATATGTAAAACTTATAATTGTGATTATAACAGTTTCAATTGTTAGGCATTATGACTTATAAGAGTTTAACAACTTGTCGATGATATTAAATGTTTGCAGATGATCTGGCTAGTTAATGAGCACATCAACTTCAGCAAATCCCAAGCACTGATGATTCAGCAAGACATGCATGCAGTAGTACCTGACTGCATGGTTAAAAATCAGTTTTGCTAAACATAATATACTACTTTATGTGAAGTCAGAGGAGTAGGGAGGGGGGGGTTCAGGAATCCCCCTGTAAAATTTAAACTTCTGAGTTTACATCAAGAGTAAGACCCTAACACACCATTTAGTGTGGCAGGACAAAATGAGCTAGTAAAAGTATATGGGCATAATATGGCACAGCACAAACAAATGATTGCATTCATCTCTCAGAGAAGGGTTTACAGCAGTAACATGAGCCCTCTTGAAAACTTATTAGCAAGATCGATATACTCTAATAGAGCAGTCTGGTATATACTCTAATAGAGCAGTCACATTTGCATGTGTGTGCTCCAATAGAACATGCATGTAAATATCCATGTTAAGGAACTTCATTAGTGGAGTCTTTCAGACATTCTAACATTAAATTCAAAACTGAGCATGACCTTATACTGCTATAGCTTTGGTGTGCAGTATTTAAAGATATAGAACTCCAGTAATTTATCACTTGGGCATGCAAAATGAATCCATATTTGTAGTTAACTATAATGTTTTAATTGTAAGTCATTCCATTTGTATCAGTGGATTCAAGGTTCCCATACCAGTGAAATAACAGATGTCTATATGTGTCTCCATGTGTTATGCCACTAGGTAGCTTTATCTAGTGCTAGCTAGCTTCATCCCAGGGGTACTTATATGCATTATAATTAATGTACTATTCTTTGCATAAAATATAGCAATTTGTTCAGTTTTGATTCAATAAAATATTGAGTCTCTCAGCGACTGGGGCTGTGCCCCCAGACCCCTGGTCTTAGTAACTCAATACTAATGCTGGAACCCCCTTCAAACAATCCTGACTACACCCCTGGAAATGTATGAATATCTACAGGGAGTATTACATTAATACCAAGTTTTGTAGTATACAAATAAGATGTATGTCATATTACTTGCAAAACCTATTGACTGTTCTATTAGAGTAAACCAATGGTTCAGTGTTTAAACTAAGTTGTTATAATATGATACAAATGAATTCTTTATGTACTAATTCCTGTGATCTGGCTCTCTAAGATGTGAAAATGAGTCCAATGTTAATACCTGTAGCGGACAGAATGTAAACAGCCTACTAGTTTATATACAACTCACCACAACCCCTACCAGAAAACCAAGAGGTACTCCTAACAGAACATAATACAAGTGAAGGGCAGCACCAGCCCATAAGGGACCGAAAGCTGTTGCTAATGATCCAATCGATCGTCGCAATCCTTGACCAACTCCTGTGAAGAAACAATAATAAGGAACAACTCTATTACACAATTTCAATATAATGATGAATTCATTTTTAATATTAAACTTGTGCTATATATAACACATAAATGATGAAAGTTTGGTGCAACTTAAGTTTGGCAAATCAGCATGTGAAACATAAAGTTTGGTGAATTTACCATGCAGTTAATATAAAACTGAATAGCCGATTTACAAACAAAATTCGGCTCAATTCACCAAACTTTAGTCACTCCAAACTTTCGTCGTTTACGGTAATTAGGATACAACACAATTTTATCAAAATTAAAGATGCAATCAATTAAGACAAAAAAGTGAATATCACCATAATAAGCATACCTTGAATGCATGTCTATAAAAAGATAGACATACTCTAATAGAACAGTCGGTAACAACCTTTCGTGTTTTTTTATTAGAGTATATTAAGCAAAATATTAGGTACAACTACACAGGTGGAGTTAAAAGCATAACAGACTGGTACAGGGATTGCTGTTTAGCAGAAATTTGTTAGCTATTAACAAAATGCTTGCATAATACTGAATTTAAAAATTTTGAGTGCCTATTCTCTGAGTAGTTTTCCTTTATCCAAATGATAAATTACCATCAAAGGTACTGCTCATTATTCAGACAGTTATACACATAATTACCTTGAACATGTCCCGGTAATAGTTTAGAGAACACTGATCCATTAGTAACAAATGTCAAGGGTAGACCAAATAATGCAACAGCAGCCCCACTCAGTATTTTTACATGAATCCAAGGTGTTTCTAAACAAAAGCAATATACGCTCTTATTGTTCAACTGCAGAAATATAACTAATTCTAGGATCGGAGACACTGGCACCCATAATTTTTAAAACCAATGGGGAAATTGCATTATAGTATTAAAGGATTTAAGGTATTGTAAAAACCTAACAGCTTAATTGGGGTTTGTACTTTATACTAAAGTCATATTTATTACATGTTGCATCTCTTAAATTTCAGTTCTAAAAATAGCCAATTTCAGTTTTATAAATAACTACTGACTGCAGACACTTTGGGCCACATGCATTTCTCTATACCAGAAACATTAACAATATAATTATGTTGTATTGTAGATTCGGTATAGTATAGGGATGCAACAGCTGTTTTCACAAAGTATCAGAATAGTCCATTATTTTCAGGGATGGATACAGGGGGAGGGGCACATACCATTAAAAGGGGAGGCCACTCTGAGTTGCTAGTATATAGTTAGCTACAATCTGCTATAGTTGATGGAAACACATAGCAGCTGCAAACAATCACCTCTCAGTAGTGTTCATTGTTGAATTGTACCATACCATTTAGGCCATTGCATGAGCAGAAGGTTGTGAAGTCTTAAAAGCAGTTACAAAAACTCAAGCAAAATTTATTAATGGCTTGAACACCTGCCAAACAATAATTATTTTTAGAGGCACTTACTATGCATGAAGGTGCTGGTGGTCAGTTTTGAGTTTCGATAAACTTCAGTTTTGCAATAAAGGGAGATATGTCTGCCTTTCAAACTAAAACTTTTTGATTTGTCAATGTTTCTTGAGCAATAAACTGATTTTGGCTTTACTGGCATATCAAAGTGATAGCTAGCTTCTTCTAAAAGGAAATGGCACTATGAGAGGAGGGGGGGGGGACATTTGCCCCAAATGCCCTATGCTGGATCCGCCATTGATTTCAACACTGTTTATGTAACTGGTTCATCACACATTGAAAAAAATGGCCTCCAAACCAGTTATTGTGTTGGTACAATGGAGCATCAAGTATAATGCTAGCACATCAACTACAACAATGTACGTTAGAGAAAAAGATTAACTTACTCTACTGAAACAGTCAGCACTCTATAGACTAGCAAGAAATGGTCTTTATTACAGAATTAACTAGTTCATTTCTGGAGGCACTAAAGCTATTGTATTCATTCACCACAAAGTGATAAATCACAGGAGTACATGACTAGTTAAATGGCTTGTACTTCAGTGAATTTCTCTACATTGCCTAACTTCACCGTTTAAACAAATTATCAGGATGTTACTAATAACTACAAAATAGATAAGAACTTGGACTTGTACAAATACTTTTCATGTGAGTACTTGAAGTGCTGGTAGTAGCTGGAATCAGTGCAACTTATTTTTAAACAAATGTAAGGAATGTTTTTTCGAGTAGGTATGATAGAAGCAATGAAACAAGGGAGGTCATCTACGCCTGCAGCTATACTAGTAAACATTTAATCCCTAATTTAGTCATATATAGCCTGTCAATAGTATCCACTCAAAAACAGCCAAGCTGTAAAAAAGAGTGCGGCCCTCAAAAGCTTGGGTGAAAAAAGAAATCAAAGGTAGTGGCCAAGAAATGGCTGCAGTGATGTTAATGCTAATAAATTTTAACAATGCACAAAGCCATTATTAAAATTTTTTTGGATTAACATCATTGCAGCTATTTCTTGGCCACCACCTTTGATTTCACAACTTTTTTCACCCAGGCTTTTGAGGGTAGCACTCTTTTTTACAGCTTGGCTGTTTTTGAGTGGATTTCACTTCTTTTTTTATTTTCAAAACCACCAAGATTTGACGTCTATTATTTCTTTTTATCTACAGATCATAGCTAACTGCTACAGGAACAATGATGACCATACAAGTGATACAAAAAACATGCAAACGTGAAAAGATGCAGTTGCTCAACTTTAAACAAAGCAAATCCTGCAAATCCTGCACCTTTTTATTGGGATATAATTTCCAGGCTGTTGTATCACAAGTGTTGCTAGCATAGCATTTATTATGATGATTATGATGATGGTGATGATTGGCGCGAGTTGGTCATACTAGTCTGCTTGCAGACCACCTGGGGGTGAAACCAAGTTAATACTACAAATATACCACTGATCGATACGTAAATGGCTCCAATTTGATGGCATAGCTACTAGACTGAGCCTCAAAGTGTTGCAACCATAGTATGGTGCTATTGCTAGCACGTTTTTGCTTTCACTGAAATCATCTAATAGAACACACATAGAATGTTCTAGAACAATCTAGATTTTCTATTGGTAGATCAGTTTTACTTATTAAGCCAGAGTTTTCATTTATAAGGTAGAAATTAAGTGAAGTGACCAGCCAAGATAGCAGTGGTTCAGTGGTTAAGGATGCAGGAGTTAGGTAAGGAGGTTCTTGGTTTGAACTCTGGTTGTGATCAGTTGATATTTTTTGACATTATTTATGCACCTTTTTTGCCCCCCAGTGACTGCTCTATTAGAGTATCTCGATCCCATGATTTTACAATTGCTTGGTTTTTTGCTGTAAGTCTGTTACTGTTCTAACCACCAAAAGGCACTCCAACGATGATCAGCCTATGTACACATGATTTTTCAAAGTTATTCCTCTACTCGGTTTACCCTGTAGCTGTGACAAAGTTTCATCTTTTTTTACGTGAATAAACACTCATAGCTCCTTGGATATTTATCAGATTCATAGCAAACTTAGTATGCGAATGTACCTTTATACGCTCTTTACTTGTGCAAATATTAATACAATGGAGTTACAAGTTTGTGTTTTATAGCAATTTTTGCAAAGTGTGCGAAAAGAAATCAAAGCCCCCATAGCCCCCCTACGACCAAGAAAAAAAACAAAGAAATTAAAATGAAACTTTGGCCACTCATATCTCAGAAACAGCTGAGGCGATTTCCTTCAAATTTGATAAGTGACATGGCCTACCTGGTGAACACCTCTGTAGTGAAACTAGTTCCAATCGGATAAGGGATCATGGAGCTACAAAGGTATGAAAATCATGTTTTCTTTCTACCTGTAAATATACTCACGGTGTGGCGTGTCGGCTTCTTGGGCCACAGAACATACTACCGCGTGTCTTGATATACCCATGACTGAAGTAGGGATTAAATGTCCACTAGTATAGCTGCAGGTGTAGGTGGACTCCCTTGCTTCATTGCTTTTTTACTACAAATAAAAGATAAATTTGAGTTCGATCAGGGATCACAGAATAAAACAAGGAAGGTCACCTACATATGCAAATATACTAAATGGATAGTCAATCCCTAATCTGATCATGTGGGGTATACTCTAAATTAGGAATTGAATGTCCACTAGTATATCTGCAGGTATAGGCAACCTTAAGTCTTCCTAACTTTTTTTTCCCATGATCCCTAATCAAACTTAAAACTCCTGGCACTTGTTTGTTTACTTTTTTTATCAGTAAATCCGTAGAATACCACATCAAAAGAAAGAATGGCACCAGTTATCATGTGAATGCACACCTAAATATCAATTACTATCTGAAAAGTGAGGTAGCTATGGTACCACTCAAACGTAACGTCCCACATTCATCCCATACGAAACGGGATGAATACTCGCAAAGGAAACAAGTGCCATGCCCTTTAATTAGCAAGTTTTTTAATCACTTGCAGTGTGAGCAAGTGCAACGCTACGTTTGAGCAGTACCGTATGTTCAGCCGGTTACACAACATTACAAGCACCCCTGCAATCAATCTAGCCATTACAGAAAACAAGGACGATTTCCATTGCAAACCTAGGGAAGTCATTACATGATATTGCAAATCAACACCTTGCACTGTCATCAAAGACAAATGACACACAAAGGAGTACACAAAGTCCATGAAGCATGCATTGTATGTACTGCGATATGCAAAAAGGTACCTGTGATACTGAAGCGACATCAAACAGTGAAAAAATCAAGCCCAAAGCCTTAACCATTATTGCATTATGCTTGGCTGAAGGCATCAGTCAGGCAATTCAGTCAGTAGAAAATTCCACTGAATCATTTTTTTAATTTTGTAGCAACCTACTAAAATCATTTCAGGTTGTACTGAATGCATTTTTTGGGTTTGTAACCAATACTGCCAAAGATATTGTGAAATTGGTTTCTGGTCAACATTTCTGTGAGAAAATGTAAACCTTCATCATCTTTTATTAACAGAACACAGATTTGTCACAAAGTGAGGCACACTCTTATGATCATGAAGACTTGGGTATGCAACAAGAAATAAAGGGAAGCCTCAGTTCCAGCTAAATGAAATATTAATTTTGAAGTAAGCCACTTTGCCATGAAGCAAGTCCTTGAATTCATATTTTGTAAGCTCTTCATAACCAGTGAACCTTAACATATGTTACAAAGTGTTTTGTATGGCAGTTAAGTAGCTTATTAATTATTCACTGCACATATTTTAGGGCTGATATGCAGGGAGAATTTCCTGGGGTTCCAGAACGCCCTTTCAAATTTCAGCTGGTAGCTTGCAGCCAAAACACCAGTCTACCTTAGTTCGGACACAATAAATCAAACAGTACAGTAGTGTCATTTAAGCAAAAAATTTCACACGCCACCCAAAATTCTGCCTTTGAAAATCATCCTAGAGACATCTTACGAGAGGAAAATCACCTTTACAGAATAGTACTAGTTCATATGATCAAGACACACGGTAGTGTGTCGTGCGGCCCAAGAAGCCGGCGCGTAACACCCGTGAGTATATTGACAGGAAGAAAGAAAACGCAATTTTCGCACCTCCGTAGCTCTGTGCTTCCTTGATGAAACAAGACGATTTTTGCTGTGGACATTCCCTCCAACTGCAGCACTCCACGTTCCAAATTTGAGCGAAATCGCTTCGCGCGTTCCCGAGATATGCGACTTCAAAAATTGGCTCAGTTTCTTCGTTTTTTTTCTTCTTCTTATTTTTCTTTTTCTTGTCGCACACTTACAAAAACTGCTATAAAACGCGAACGCGTTATCCGATTGCCTTGAAATTTGGCACACAGAAGGGAGGTATAAAGGCGCATCTCGGTACCAACTTTGGCTGGAATACGATAAACAGACAAAGAGTTATGAGCGATTATTCACGAAAAATAACACCAATATGTTGTCACGCCTACAGGGTAAACCGCGTATGGGAAGAAGCTGAAAATCGGTGGGTGAATAGGTTAACTATTGAACCTCAAACCTTTTGTGGTTTGAAAGAAATCGAGCTAAAAAACAGGAAGATACAACGAAAAAGCCAACAGTGTGTAACAATTACGCAATCGAGATTAGCTAATAAAAGAACGACTACTTGCCACGCCTACCAGATAAACCGCTTGGGGTAATGCTTTGAAAATCGTTGTACAGATGGAATAATCATCTTAGAAAGGCTCATCAATGGTGTAGAAGAATCAGACTTAAAGCCACGGAGTTATAACACGAAATCCAACTTGGTGCAGCAAGTGCGAGATCGAGATACTCTAATAGAGCAGTCATCCTAATAGAGCAGTCACTCTGAAGAGAATTCAAGAGATCAGCTAGAAACAAGAAACCTGTATAGAGATCAGCTACACACAAGTCACCCTGTAGAGAGATCAGCTAGAAGAAGTTACCTTGTAGGGAGTTCATACAACTATGGAAAGGGATAGTTCAGCTAGAAAAAATCACCTTGTAGAATTCAGCTACAAAGAAACCACCATGTAGAGAGTTCAGCTACAAACAAATCGCCCTGTGGAGAGATCAATAGAAGAAGTTACCTTGCAGAGAGTTCAGCTACAAAGAAACCATCATGTAGAGAGTTCAGCTACAAACAAATCTCCCTGTAGAGAGATTAGCTAGAAGAAGTTACCTTGTAGAGAGTTCAGCTACAAAGAAACCATCATGTAGAGAGTTCAGCTACAAACAAATCTCCCTGTATAGAGAGATCAGCTAGAAGAAGTTACCTTGTAGAGAGTTCAGCTTCAAACAAATCACCCTGTAGAAAGATCAACTAGAAGAGGTCACCTTGTAGAGAGTTCAGTTACAAAGAAACCACCATGTAGAGAACTCAGCTACAAATTAGTGACTTTGTAGAGACATCAGCTAGAAGAAGTTACCTTGTAGAGAGTTCAGCTACAAAGAAACCATTCTTTAAAGAGTCAGCTGCAAACAAATCACCTGTACAGAATTCAGCTACAAATAAATCACCCTGTAGAAAGATGAGCTAGAAAAAGTTACCTTGTAGAGAGTTCAGTTACAAAGAAACCACCATGTAGAGAATTCAGCTACAAACTAGTGACCCTGTAAAGACATCAGCTAGAAGAAGTTACCTTGAGAGAGTTCAGCTACAAAGAAACCATTATTTAAAGAGCTCAGCTGCAAACAAATCACCTATACAGAATTCAGCTACAAACAAATCACCATGTAGAGAGATCAGCTAGAAGAAGTTATCTTGTAGATAGTTCAGCTACAAGCAAATCACCCTGTAGAGAGATCAGCTAGAAGAAGTTTACTTGTAGAGAGTTCAGCTACAAAGAAACCATCATTTAGAGAGTTCAGCTTCAAACAAATCACCTGTAGAGAGTTCAGCTACAAACAAATCTCCCTGTAGAGAGATCAGCTAGAAGAAGTTACCTTGTAGAGAGTTCAGCTACAAACAAATCACCCTGTAGAAAGATCAGCTAGAAGAAGTCACCTTGTAGAAAGTTCAGTTACAAAGAAACCACCATGTAGAGAGTTCAGCTACAAACTAGTCACCTTGTAGAGACATCAGCTAGAAGAAGTTACCTTGTAGAGAGTTCAGCTACAAAGAAACCATTTTGTAAAGAGCTCAGCTGCAAACAAATCACCTGTACAGAATTCAGCTACAAACAAATCACCCTGTAGAGAGATCAGCTAGAAGAAGTTACCTTGTAGATCGTTCAGCTACAAACAAATCACCCTGTAGAGAGATCAGCTAGAAGATATTACCTTGTAGAGAGTTCAGCTATAAAGAAACCACCATGTAGAGAGTTCAGCTGCAAAGAAATCACCATGTATAAAATTCTGCCACGAACAAATTGCCCTGTAGAAAGATCAGTTAGAAGAAGTTACCTTGTAGCGAGTTCAGCTACAAAGAAACCATTCTGTAAAAGCTCGGCTGCAAACAAATCACCTGTACAGAATTCAGCTACAAACAAATCACCCTGTAGAGAGATCAGCTAGAAGAAGTTAACTTGTAGAGAGTTCAGCTACAAAGAAACCATTCTGTAAAGAGCTCAGCTGCAAACAAATCACCTGTACAGAATTCAGCTACAAACAAATCACCCTGTAGAGAGATCAGCTAGAAGAAATTACTTTGTAAAGAGTTCAGCTACAAAGAAACCACCATGTAGAGAGTTCAGCTGCAAAGAAATCACCCTGTATAAAATTCTGCCACAAGCAAATTGCCCTGTAGAAAGATCAGTTAGAAGAAGTTACCTTGTAGATAGTTCAGCTACAAACAGATCTCCCTGTAGAGAGATCAGCTAGAAGAAATTACCTTGTAGAGAGTTCAGCTACAAAGAAACCACCATGTAGAAAGTTCAGCTGCAAAGAAATCACCCTGTAGAAAATTCTGCCAGAAACAAATTGCCCTGTAGAAAGATCAGTTATAAGAAGTTACCTTTTAGAGAGTTCAGCTACAAAGAAACCATTCTGTAAAGAACTCAGCTGCAAACAAATCACCTATACAGAATTCAGCTACGAACAAATCATCCTGTAGAGAGATCAGCTAGAAGAAATTACCTTGTAGAGAGTTCAGCTACAAACAAATCTCCCTGTAGAGAGATCAGCTAGAAGAAGTTACCTTGTAGATAGTTCGGCTACAAACAAATCTCCCTGTAGAGAGATCAGCTAGAAGACATTACCTTGTAGAGAGTTCAGCTACAAAGAAACCATCATTTAGAAAGTTCAGCTTCAAACAAATCTCCCTGTAGAGAGATCAGCTAGAAGAAGTTACCTTGTAGAGAGTGAAGCTACAAACAAATCATCCTATTGAAAGATCAGATAGAAGAAGTCACCTTGTAGAAAGTTCAGTTACAAAGAAACCACCATGTAGAGAGTTCAGCTACAAACTAGCCACCTTGTAGAGACATCAGCTAGTAAAGTTACCTTGTAGAGAGTTCAGCTACAAACAAATCTCCCTGTAGAGAGATCAGCTAGAAGAAATTACTTTGTAGAGAGTTCAGCTACAAAGAAACCATTCTGTAAAGAGCTCAGCTGCAAACAAATCACCTGTACAGAATTCAGCTTCAAACAAATCACCCTGTACAGAGATCAGCTAGAAGATGTTACCTTGTAGATAGTTCAGCTACAAACAAATCACCCTGTAGAAAGATCCGTTAGAAGAAGTTACCTTTTAGAGAGTTCAGCTACAAAGAAACCATTCTGTAAAGAGCTCAGCTGCAAACAAATCACCTGTACAGAATTCAGCTACAAACAAATCACCTGTAGAGAGTTCAGCTACAAACAAATCTCCCTGTAGAGAGATCAGCTAGAAGAAGTTACCTTGTAGAGAGTGAAGCTACAAACAAATCACCCTATTGAAAGATCAGCTAGAAGAAGTCACCTTGTAGAAAGTTCAGTTACAAAGAAACCACCATGTAGAGAGTTCAGCTACAAACTAGCCACTTTGTAGAGACATCAGCTAGAAAAGTTACCTTGTAGAGAGTTCAGCTACAAAGAAACCATTCTGTAAAGAGCTCAGCCGCAAACAAATCACCTGTACAGAATTCAGCTACAAACAAATCACCTTGTAGAGAGATCAGCTAGAAGAAATTACCTTGTAGATAGTTCAGCTACAAACAAATCACCCTGTAGAAAGATCAGTTAGAAGAAGTTACTTTGTAGAGAGTTCAGCTACAAAGAAACCATTTTGTAAAGAGCTCAGCTGCAAACAAATCACCTGTACAGAATTCAGCTATGAACAAATCACCCCTGTAGAGAGATCAGCTAGAAGAAGTTACCTTGTAGAGAGTTCAGCTACAAACAAATCTCCCTGTAAAGAGATCAGCTACCTTGTAGAGAGTTCAGCTACAAAGAAACCATCATGTAGAGAGTTCAGCTGCAAAGAAATCACCACTGTCCAAATTTCAAGGCAATAGCTCTTTCCAATCTGAAGTTATCAATTGTCAAAGTTGGCAAATTGGATGTGTGGAAGGCCCCTTTTCGCAAATCCGGTCACATATGTATTATATATATAATTGTACATCTACTGATAAAATATTTAAAGTACGTACATCTACTTCATCTATTCTTCTTCCTGTAGTAAAGAAAAAAAACATAGGTTTAAAAAGTCCCAAAGCTGGCCATAGGCTGGCTTTGGGGTATACAAATACAAAAAGAAATGAAATCTAATCCAAAACAGCCAAGCTGTAAAAAAAGTGTGCGGCCCTCAGAAAGGCTATGGTGAAAAAAGATGTGAAATCCAAGGTGGCGGCCAAGAAATGACTGTGATGGTAGGTTAATGGTAAAAATTTTAATAATGACAATTCAGGTGAATTTTTGTGCCGCTTCACAAAATTTACCTGAATTGTCATTATTAAAATTTTTACCATTAACCTACCATCACAGTCATTTCTTGGCCGCCACCTTGGATTTCACATCTTTTTTCACCATAGCCTTTCTGAGGGCCGCACACTTTTTTTACAGCTTGGCTGTTTTGGATTAGATATATAATACAGCATAAAATATAACAAAATACTTACAGGTGGCTGGATATAGAATTTTAAACAATTGTTAAAATTCGAATTTTAGACTCACTGCCTGACTGCCTGACTGACCACAGTCGCAAGGCTAGAGCCTAAACGAAGCAGCAGATGGCCACCATTTTACACCACACTAACAAACTCACCAGTGGGATGCCTTTTGGGGTTCCGACAAGTGTAGGCCCTCTGCACCTTGTATCTCCAATCAGGCTGTTTTCTTCTTCTTCATCCATTGAAACCATATCAAGGCATTAATTTTCCGTATCAACACTTTCCTTCAGTAGCACACTTAGATGCCACAGAATTATTTCACAGCTGGATTTTTGAAGCACTTCAGTCCTGGCGCTACTATAAGAGGCAAACTAGCTAGATATCTGCAACTTCACAATTGGGATCTTGTTCGGGATTTGTCTGGCGACGCCATGCAAGAGAGCGGGCGCCAATAGACTAGCTCGCGATAGGTTTGCGACCACACCCACCTAGGTTGACTAATCGTGATAGAGTACGGAGACCACACCTCTTCATAATCTAGCTATTTGCTTAACAGAAAACAAGACTTATTGGTGTAGCTATCTGTACACCCCTTGTCTGACTCAAGATACTCTAATACAACAGTCATGTATTTATGATATTCTAATAAAACAGTCACTGAACTACAATAAAAACTAAACAGTATTTTTTTTTTAAATTGTCAATTTTAAAAATGAAGTAGGGATCTACGCAATAAAAAGTAGTGAAACAAGAGATGAATGATGGTATTACAGCACAGCTCAGTAGGGAAAGTCCCTACTTTGGCATTGAACAAAATAATTGTTATAGATAATGTGCCAAAGTAGGAACTTTCCCACCGAGCTATGCTGTAATATCATCATTCATCTCTTGTTTCATTACTTTTTATTGCATAGATCCCTACTTCATTTTTAAATTGACATTATTTTAAAAATACTAGTTTAAAACAGAGCAGCATAGTTATAGTGTAATAGAAAACAACATTGTTTTCTCAAAAGTGGATGAAGGGAGAACAAGTAGCTAGGAATGCACTGAAACATCTATATTAAGATTGAGATACTCTAATAGAGCAGTCAGATGTTATCAATAGAGCACTAAGCGTAGTCAAAACTAATAGAACATTCATAACATAATACAATCATTATATAACATAAATGTAAGACTAGCGAATGAATTGTTTAGCAGCTAAACCTTTGGATATGTTCTTAGATCACTAGAGCATTAAATTGCTTTAAATTCAGGATTTTAAGTCCTGAATATAATTTTATTGTTTATACATATGGCTTGCCAGACAATTTGTCAACAGCTGGGGGCTATACCCCTACTTATACACTACCACGGAAATATGGAAACCATCTTGAAAAAATCCTGGGATACGCCCCTGGAACGAATTTACAAATATACTCTCCGAAGCTTTTTTAGAAATGGTGCCAAAGCTACAAAAAGCTTCGTTAATAAATTCATGTCAATAATTAATGAGAATAATTGATGGTTAATAGCATGTACATTGCAGTACAGGTCCCTACACTTTGGTATAGCTCCAGGTTTAAACTATTAACTATACCAAAAATACATAAATGGCAGCTACCACAAGGAGTAACAGTACTTGTACAGCTGATTTTTCATGTTAGTATCCATGGTAACAAAACTTTGGAGGAGTAAAGCAATATTCAAATCTAGTGAAATTAAACAATGTTTCAAAGCTTTGAACTACTCGTCTCAGCCCTAACATAACATGTATAAAATACCTTTAGTTGCTCCAGCCACAAATACCTCAAACCAAATGTATCCCAACAATTGCAGAAATAAACCAAATAACAATAGCCACCTGCCAAATACAAATGAAATACAGAAATACATGTAAACTGATTGTGACTGACCTGTCAGTAACTCTTTTGCTTAAAAGCATCAAACAAACAAATGAAACGATGAGCTACACAAACAGTTATTAAGAGTATGTAAAGACTTCATCTAATTACAGTGTTCTGTCAGCTACTGACTTAATATTTAGCTGAAGTCTCTACAAGGTGACTTGTTACATAGTTGAACTCTCTACAGGGTGATTATTTCTAAAATTTTGCTCTTCAGGATGTGAACTCTGTACTGGAAGACTTGTATAACATGAGGTACATACCACTGAAATGCAACATCAGCTCAGGAGAGTGCGAGCAATTAAATAATGTGATAATTCAAGGGCGTGGCAACCATTTCGCTTGCAAGAATTTATCCCAAACAAAACAAGATGGGTGCCACACCCTTTAATCAGCCGCTTGCACTCTCGTGAGATAATGTTGCATTTGAGCGGTACCGTAGCTGAACATTCTACTGTAAAACAGTTAAACTCTCCACAGAGTGAATTGTATACTGAACTCTCAATATAGAAAGTAACTTGTTACATAGCCGAAACCCCTACAGGTTTTCTTGATATATAGATGAATGGTATACAGGATGACTTGTAACATAGCTGAACTCTCTACTGGGTGACTTCTTATGTATCTTAGCACTCTACAGGGTGACTTGTTTGTAACTGAACTCTCTACTTGGTAACATAATAGTTGTTGAACTAGCCACATGATGAATCATAATTTTGTAGTTTGACTTGTTTGTAACTGATCTCTCTACACCGACTTGTTACATAGCTGAACTCACTACAGGGCTCTTCTTGCTTCATGTGTTTTTTTAGTAATCCCTAATCCTTATTAATATATGTCTAGTTTATGTACTATTTATTTTAATGAATTAACTTGGTAGACACCACAGTAGCTATAGACTTTGACACTAATGACTGGAGCACTTACAATTGCAAGATGCTACATACAAGACATGTAATTACTAAGTCAAGCACATGTACAATCTACCACTGCCAATGGCATGAATTCATTACTACACTACACAAGAATGCAGTTCTGCCACAGTTGGGGGACAAGACCACAGGTGGTATATGGAGTAGCATTCTTCACAGTGTAGAGCATGTTTCTCACTTCTCAGATTGTAAGATTGTGGAAGGGAAGAAGCTACTATTAAACACAAGTATAAGGAAAAATAAGTTTGATTATGGATCATAGAAAAAGTAGGGAAGCAAGGGAGGTTGCCTACACCTGCAGATATACTAGTAGACATTTAATCCCTACTTCAATACCCATGACTGAATTAGGGATTACTTGTCCACTAGTATATCTGCAGGTGCAGGCGACCTCCCTTGTTTCTCTACTTCTTTTTCTTACGATCCCTAATTGAACTTAGAATTCCTTTTACTTGTTTGTTTACTTTTTTGTAACATTATTATGACTGGTGAACCCATGCATACCACATCTGCATCAAAAGAAATGAGAGTACAGAATTAATGTTTTCATCTGAATGCATGCCCCAGCTATTGATTACTAACTCAAAAGTGAAGTGGCCATTACGCTTCGCTTTCAGCTACTGTATGTTTAGCTCATTACACAGCACTACAAATGAAGAACAATAGAAGAAGCTACTCTGCAATCAATCCAGTCACCACAAAAAAATACAAACGATTTGCATGCCCCAACTATCAATTACTGACTCGGAAGTGGCCATTATGCTTTGCTTTCAACTATGTTCAGCCCATTTCACAGCATTACAAACCAAAAACAGTAGGGGAAGTACCTCTGCAGTCACCATGGAAATACAACCCATTTACAAAAGTAAGGAAGCCATTGCACTAGCTACCATGAATCAACACCTTGGGCTGTCAGCAAAAATAAAAATGGACACAAAGGAGAACAAAGGTAAGTCCATGATGCATGCATTGTATGTACTGCAGTGCATGTCTCAGGAAGAAATGACATAGAAAAGTGAAAAAGCAAGTCTGTAGCCTTAGTCACTATTGAGTTACACTTGTCTGAAGGAATCAGTCAGTAAGTCAGAGTCAGTCAGTCAATCAGGTGGTAAAAAACTCCTCTTACTATTTTTTTTTTAATTTTGTAGCATTTTGGAAGCATTTCAGGGCATACTGAAGGCACTTTCGGGCTTGGTTATACCTAACCAACACTGCCAAGGCACCAGGAAGGTATTGTGAAGCTGGATTTTGGGTGATATTTTTGGCCAGAAAACCCAAACCTCCATGATCACTAATATACAGTACTAGATACATGTTTATACGTACATTTCTGATTAGATGTGAATGATGCATCACAGACTGTATTCAGTGTGTTGCCAGAATGAATCAGCCTGATCAAAAAGCTATATGCACTGAAAAGCAGTCTTTCTTCAGTCACACACATGTACACACACAGAACGCTGTATGCACATCTATAGCAGAGTAGCTAATCTGAAGATAAGTGCACACATCACTGACCATACAAATGTAAGGTAACTTGGTATACATTTGCTGTAAGAAGCAAAACATTGGAAGTTCTGAGGGGTTACAAATTGTGGGAAGACTATATGGCACTACTTATAAATATTTTTTTACGATTGATAGAAATCGAATTGAACATTGGTATCAACACTATAATTATTATATATAGCGCTGGGTGCCTGAAAGACAATAGTGGCACTCATCTCTGCCTTAGAAGATCACCTATACAGTGTCCTGGTGAGTCTTTCTTTTTGTACGTGATCTGCTAGAGATTGCACTAAAATAACAACATGGTTCTTAACACAATCCATTAGTGGTTAGTGTATACCACGAAATCCTGCAATTTCATTGTTAATTTGTTAAAAGGCTTCTTTAGTATATGGAACGGTTGGCACAATGGAAAAGACAACATTGAGGTCCAGGGTTGTTGGTGATCTGGACATGCCGAAGGTAGGCATGAGGCTATTATGCTCCAAAAATTGAGCATTATGCTTTTAAGCAGTGCTCAAAAAATCACCTATTGTGCTTTTGAGAATTGCCCATTATTCCCAAAATTATGCCACCATAATTGGCTAGTTTATTGCTGTATCACACCATTTTCATTGATGTTTAAGCTTCAAATAGTCTTGAATTCTTTAGCTGGTTGCTGTATTAGAGTATTTCATTTCAATATGATTGCTTTATTAGAGTAAATAATATTCAGTGACTGTTCTATTAGAGTTTCTGACTGCTCTATTAGAGTATCTTGATTTTTTTAACGGAATTATGCAATCTGCAGATTTTCCTACTATTAAAACTTTATAATCATCTCTAAATGCTAGCATGCATAATTCTCGATTCCCACACCTACCTATTATTCCCGAAATTACACAGGGAAAAATATCTTGCAAGGTTTTCAAGATTCTTGGGACATTTTCAGTGCAAGATTCTTGCAAGTTTGCATTAGTGCACATTTCTTGCAAGAACTAGTGCAAGGATCTTACACTGCAAATCTTGAAAGATATTTTTCCTGGGTATGCTGGCATAATCGCTGCATCCCTAGCTGAAGGACTCAGCCAGCATGACTATTATAATTTTTGTCGTGATAAACTGGGTTGTACATCTCTGAAAGAATAATAATATTAAAGCTTTACAACACAAGTGCTGAGGACACCTGGTCCTATAGCCTGTTTAAAGTTGTTACATTACATAAAGTGTGTTTGAAAATGTGGAGAAAGGAGAAAAAATCCAATCTGGGCAGCCTCGAACCTGCAGCCATGTGAACATAACAGCAAATTTCAGATTTGTCTAAAATATGTACACAATGCATAGTGGCGGATATAGGGGGGTTTCAAGGTTTCCACGGAAACTCCCTTTGTAAAATGATTATGCAACAGTTGAGTATTTTAATTAATTATTGCGGCGTGCGCCTATAATAAGCGACAAAGCGATGTGCATGCTCAACACTGTAAATATAGACTTCGTAAATATTTATTTTTCACACTAAAGTTGCTGCCAAATGCAGTCTCAGAACATCAAAATTTCTAAAATTTCCTGGGGGGCATGCTCCCAGACAAGTGAGTATGCTTCTTCCCACACTCATGCTTAGGCAGCGGAAGAGGGGGTGCTGCAACTATTTCACTGGGGTGCTGCAACTATTTCACTGGGGTGCTGAGCACCCCCAACTCAAAGCTGTATTGTGCAATGGTCATCATGTGAATTTCCAGAAACTTGTCAGTCACAATCGAAATACTCTAATAGAGCAGTCACCCTAATACAACTCAAGCATCTATTAAAATCAAAGTAACAGTATTAGTATTTGATTAACAACTAAATCCACCGAAAATGCCTCAAAATTCAATCTCTGACACCAAATTTTTCCTGGGGGGGGGGGGGGGGGGGGATGCCCCCAGACCCCTCCTAGAATTAGCATACTTTGAATGCTTGGTGTGCTTCACACACCTACTGCTATCACCATAAATTTTGGGCACCCCCAACTGTAGCATCCTTCCGCCTCCTATGCAGTGGATATGTCCACATTCTAAACTGGAAACCCCCTTTATAAATTCCTAGATCTGCCACTGCTGTTACCTGATCACTTGATACTTCTGGTGGACCTTGCAAAAAAGCCACCAGAGGGTTGTTTTGAGTTGAAGGATGCTTTACAAGGTGGTTTTTTAGTTTGTGTTCTATTAGGAGTTTTGCAAACACACGGGCAATCCCTATGTATTACAAGTATGACTGAATTAGGGACTACATATCCACTAGTATATCTGCAGGCATAGGCAACTTCCCTTGTTTCGCTACTTTGTTTTCTACAATCCTTATTGAACTTTTAAAATTTATAATTTTGTGCGTTTACTCATTTGTAACACAATAACCTGTGGATACTGCATCAGAACAAAGAATGGCATCAAAGTTGGATTTTTCCACCTTTTCAAACATGTAACAACTTTAAACAGGCTGTAGGACCAGGTGTCCTACAGACCTTCAGCACTTGTGCAGTAAAGCCTTAATAAATTAATTACTTAATTATTAATTAATTAATGTTTTCGTCTGAACGCATGCCCCAACTATCAATTACTGACTTGAAAATGAAAAGGCCATTAAGCTTCACTTTCAGCTATGTTCAGCTCGTTACACAGTGTCACAAATAGAAAACAGTATGAGAAGCACCTCTGAAATCAATCCATGCAGTCACAACAGAAAATACAAGCAATTCCCATTTACAACTGTAGGAAAGCCATCATGCACTATCATGAATTGACACCTTCAGGCTGTCAGCGAAAAGAACTGGGACACAAAGGAGGACAAAGGTAAGTCCATGAAGTGTACATTGTACATACCGTATAGTAAAAAACTTTGGCAGTAAAAAAGTGTGACGAAACCCCTCTGTTAAAAAAATTGGTGGAAAAAACTTTGGCGATTGAAATAATATTCACCAAAGTTTTTACCGCAAAAGTTTTTACTGTACGGTACGTAAGGATCTCGGTAAAGATAAAATGACAAGGTATCAACTCATCATTAAGTAGTGTAGTAAGTGTATAAGTAGCTAGCGTTGTTGTTGTAGCAGTACTTTTGTAGCTACTGATCTGGCGACGTGCTAGCAAAGGCGTGCTTCTCTACATGATCTCCTGCGATGACGAGAGCGACCGTATTTGCTTCTTAGTGAACTGCAGTAGCAGAGATTATCACGTATATCAAAGTATTTGGCCAAATCCATCACGAGACAACGAACTAACTGACGTGCAAACGGGGAGCCGGTTGGAAATGCTATCCCAAGGAGTGCTTGCAACTGTGGGACACATTCCTAGGCCGGAAGATCAAGATATCCAAAGTCAGCTCGATCTTTATTGCGTGGTGGTACGAACTCACCTTCATCTCAAGTTCTAGTTACTCAATACGAGAGTCAATGTGCTCGTGTGATCATCTAAAATAATTGGCAAAAAAAACTTTGGCGAATTGAATGCTATTCGCCAAATTCGTCAAATTTTTTACCGCCAAAGTTTTTTACTATATGGTACTGCAGTTTGCCAAAAGGCACCTGTCAGGCAGAAGTGACATCAAACAGTGAAAAATCAAGCCCATATACTTAGTCGTTACCAAGTTATGAATGTTTGAAGGCATCAGGCAGCATGAGGCAGACAGTTTAACAGTAGAAAAATAAAATTTCGTAGCGATCTATTGGAAGCATTAAGGGTTATGCTGAAGGCACTTTTAGGCTTGGTTATATCAACCCAATGCAGCCAAGGCACCACGAAGGTATTGTGAAGCTGGTTTTCAGATGATATTTTTGATAGGAATATATACATGTACCATTGTACAGTGTACTACAGCAAGTTGTATATACATATCACATTTGGCATTTATGCACGCATATTCCATTACTCACAACTATGCCAGCTCCACAGAAAAACAAGCTAGTTTCAAACTCAGTCCATCCCAGTAAATCCTCAAACATAGGCACAATCATAGTCTAGTGGACAGAATAAAGAGATACAATACCCAAAATTATTACTATACCTCTAAGCTAGTTTGGTTAAAGAGCGTCACAAACAAAATGGCACATGAGCAAACTAGCTCATGCCGAATAAACTCTAGAAGACAACAAGAGCATATCAAACAAATGTTGTGGTCAACAACTTTCCTCACCATATAACATCCAGTATGCCTTAGACAGAAATCCTTCAGGTGCTGGAACAGAATCTTTCTTAATGTCTTCTGGTGACTTTTGTATTGACTGAGCCGTTGACTGGGAGCTGGAGTAATAGCTCAAATCCTTCATGCTGTCATTCATTAACAGTGGAGCTTTTTCCTGTTTGGCTGATGAGTCCTTATCACTGCAGTTATGCTCTTCATTAACAGAAGCAATTGATTTCTCCTCTATGCTGTGATTTGTGCTGTTTTGGCTAGCCGTTTGCCATTGAGTGTGCTCAATATGATGTTCATACTGTGATTTTACAAAGTCGTTCACTGGCGGTAATTGAAAAAACAAAAACAAAAACATCAGCTCTAAAATCAACCACACTAGTGTCATCAATGCCTGTATTTACTACGATGACATGTGTACATTAATTATTGAGGATTAACTCACCCCAGGGGCTGTGTACTTGTCAAGAGTAAATGGTCCAATTTCATAGTTTAGTTTGCGAAGAAATAAATTTAGTCCTGGGCCTATGATGAGGCCGAGCTGTCTAAATGCCATTACTATTGAGAAGGCTGTAGTTCTTTCCTTCTTTGTGGTAGTGTGTGCAATTTCTGCAAATAGTGTCATTCCAGCCCCAAATCCAATGCCTACAGCAAGTATATCCACATACAGACAATATCAATGTCGTACTCATATGCAAAGAAAAATTTCACTCAAATCTTTCACAACTATCACATAGTCATGAACCACGATTGTGGGTTCATAATAGGGATCGCCCATGTTTTTGCAAAAATATTAATAGATCACACACCTAAAAACCACCTTGAAAAGCATCCTTCAACTGAAAACATCCCTCTAGTGGCTCTTTGCAATGAGCATAGGTCTACTAGTAAGTATCAAGTGAAAAGAAACAGTACATGTATTCAGACAAAACTGAAAATTGCCCATTTGTTCATATTATTATTATTATTCATAAATAATGCTATTCTTTTTTCACAGGCATAGTGAAGTTTACAACTGGGATAAAAAAGTAACAAAGCTTGCTGAATGGATCATTGCGCATGTCCATGACCTATTTTTGATTTTGTTTTCGGATGGAAACAGCACAAACCGGGCCATTTCTTCTTGCCAAACATGCAAAGCCAAACAAGATTGCATTCATAGTTTGCTTTTCTAGTGTACACTGCTCAGTATAGGCCAGGACGCTTAATCTGAGCTGAAGATTTTGTTGTAGAGCGATTTTTCTGCTCTGTAATTATTGTACCTGGGCAGGTTATCCAAGCTTGATTAAATACTCTAATAGAGCAGTCATGTAAATACTCTAATAATGCAGTCAAGTACATAACAACAATCCTTGTACTGAATTTGATAGCTATTAAAGGCACCAGTAATGTAAATTCTAGTACACGCTCAGTCTGTATGCACATTGCAATTTGATCAGTTTTCATGTGTGTACTGAAAAGTTGCTGGCATTACTATAATATGTAGAATGCAAAATTACACCATTCACAACAGTCTTCATCATCAATAAAATAAATCCATAATCCATTACTGGATTAATAAAAAGTACATAAACTAGATGAATAAAAAATTGAAAATTTTAAGAGGGAGAAACAAGTCAAAATAGGGGTTTGTAGTTTACATTATCACCCCAGCAATTCCTTCTTGTTTCATGGCTTTTTTCAGCGATCCCTATTCCCATTTTAAAATTTTAAAATTTTTATTCATCTTGTAGTAATAAGGGCAGGATTTTATTTTAGGGAGAGGGACACACACGCACGCACACTCTCACACACACACGCACGCACACTCTCACACACACACACACACACACACACACACACACACACACACACACACACACACACACACACACACACACACACACACATACACACACACACACACACATAGTTTAAATAAAAGTGCATCAGGAACAATAATAACCTGAGATTATATACTTCTGGTCATTTTCAGGTAGCTGACAGATGCAGCAATCTGAGAGAGCCTAAAACACAAAAATTTCCTGAAGGCACACATAATTACCTAAATGAGAAATGCATCAGATGCAATCTGAGAGAGTCTTAAATATTCCTGGTGGTCTGGAGGTGGCTCACCCCACCCCCTCCCCCGTAGGTTGAGTTTATACAAAAAAATCCAAAACCCAGTTTTTGATCTACCTTCCTGCCTACCTTTCAACCCAGGCCTATAGGTTCAGGGGGTTCTGAAGAACCACCTTCTTGGAAAAAAGGTCCACGATTTCAGGAGAAAGTTACCAACAAGGTTTACAATATGTAAGTCCAAATTTTCAGTAGCAAAAGTCCATTAGCTATAGCAAGAGTTCATAATATATATACTGAGGAGAGTATCCTACTCTCATATTATACCCCTGTAGAAGGGCGTATTGTGAAGTTGTGACGTAACAACAAGATGTTGTGGTTTGTGGTGTATGAGCAGCTGTAAAAGTGCAAGAATTGTTAGCATCATTTCACACTCACGATGCTCAGTATAGCCGTATTCATGAATGCCCTAGCAAGAAACACCTACGGAGTGGTCTTAACCCATGAAGGAAAGATCGTAGTTAGGTGAAAAAATGCTGAGAGCTGGAGTTGATTTGGTTGCTAGCGACATGGTTAGGCACATGTTTAATCGATACCATGTTCAATTAATGGCTGCTTCTGCTGCTGAAGAGGTTGCCAAGGATGAGAAGTATTTGGCAGCTGTGGAGAAGGTGGGGTCAGATTTCATTCCATTAGTTGTGGAGTTTGGACACCTTTTGCTCTAAAAATTTTACAGAATATAGCTGACCGTACCACTCCTCGCAGCAGTGTCCCTCGGAAAGTTGCTAGAAAGAATTTACTACAACAATTGTCTGTGCAACTGTGGTCCAACAATGCTAAGATGATCTTGAGGTACTGGGCCCTTCAGGGCTCGGATGATGATGACAATCCCCTTTTCCCCCTAGTAATAGTTTTCCCCCTGTAGCTAGCTGTAGTTTATGTAGTTGTAATAGTTGTTAGTAATTGTAAAAAAAAAAATTTTTTTTAATTAATGACATCACTAATTACACAATGAAAAACGGGCGAACTCAGAAGTACTACGTCATAACTTCACGATACAGGGGTATATGAGAGTAGGATACTCTCCTCAGTATATATATATATATATATATATATATTATACTCTTGGCTATAGTTTACTAAATATTGCTAAGACACTCTTTGTTCTGCTCCACTGCCCCTGTTGATCATGACAGAGTGCTCAATCTTTCCCATTCTTATTCACTACACTATATCACATTTAGACACAGTATAATTACAGTAGCAGTAGAGATATTTTTCCAGATGTCATCCATACAGCTGGTCTTGAGCTTACCTAAAAAAATTGTTATTGCTATTGACTGAAATTCCACTAAATTCAACCCTTTTTTTTTAATTCCTGAGGGTGAGTGCATGCCCCCAGACCCCCCTAGTTTCAGTATGCTTCACATGCTGGATGCACACACCATAATATAATCTGAATCATACCATATAAAAAGGTCCTTCAAAAAGAACCTACCCAGATAAAAATCTGGTTACGGCCCTGCAACCTGAACATATCAAATGGCTAAATGATGCAGCATACAGCCACCACAACAACAAAAAACTTACATATGGCATGTGACTGTTGGAATTTCACCTTGCCTTTACCTTGTTGCTTATTTATGCAAGCAAAACTAACATGCATATCAAGGCATTGGTTTTCCATATCAACACCTTTTCTTACAGGCACAAATAAAATTGCCACAAAATAATTTGAAGTGGTTGCACTATTCTGTTAAGAGAAAGTAAATAACTGCATTAATAACAAATATTTTTAAAAGACGGTGACCACAATCTTTGATAATCTAGCTGCACTTCTTTGCTGCAAAAAAGCGAGCTACCACAACATCTATCATGATCATGTCTACAGAAGTTTACCGATCATCACCGAGACTGACACTCTAATACATAAAGCATTCACCCTAAAGCAAATAATGGTTTCACAACTGCTAGGTGGGAAAATTCCTACTTTGGCATTGAACAAATTGCAACCACATGCCAATGTCAGGATTTTCTCACATAGCCAAAATTTACAAACATCAAGTATACAGCTTCTACCTTTAATGTTTTCAACTACGTATGACACATCAAGAGTCAAAGAATATCACTGACAATCTCTTATATTTGTTACCCTCAGTTGAACTTTGAGCCTGAGTTATTCCACTTACCATACATTCACCAAACACACTGTTTTTAAAAATCCATGGTATTGAGGTGTTAAGTTATCAAAAACAGATACCACAGTTTCACTAAATAACCAGTATATTGCTTCGCACTACACACACACACACACACACACACACACACACACACACACACACACGCACACGCACACACGCACACAATTAGAGAGTGAAAATTTAACTCACCTGCACAAATTCTACTAGCCAGAACCACGTATTTAGACTGAGCAGCAAAGTACATAAAATTACCTAGAGAAATAAGAATAGTTTTGTTATCAATTCTAACAGTTAGTCCACTCCAACTTTATTTCCACATAAAATTCCATTATTTGTGTACATTAACTGTATTTTAAAATGCAAATGTGTTTTAGTTCAAATACTTGTTATACAAGTTGGATAATAATAATACCAGGTGATGTTTGTCTTTGTGATAGCAGCTGTAAAAAGAGTTGTTGGGGTGCTGTGATAGTACTACCCACAGCAGGCAGAACGAAACCATTTTGGATCATGTGATGAAAAGAACACATGAGCTGCATTCTTGGTACCTCCTGCAGTGGTGTGTAGAATGTACCAAGCAGGTTTTTGTCCTGCCTGCATTCCGGGGATAGTCATGGTAAACTATAAAAAAACAGCATTGTCACATTAGCTGGCTGAAACAAACCAGCCAATGGAATGTTGCCAACTATATCACCATGAAAGGAAAAAGAAGTTTAGGCATTAGGGAAATCAACAAGCTGCTACAAGTTAACACTGTGACACTGCAGAACTCTGATACTGCAGCACTCTACTACTACAACACTACTTACATACCCAGCAAAGAAGGTCAAACCAGACTTGTGCAGCTTCCTTTGAACGATAACAGAGACAGGTAGGTAACCCATGGGAGGTTAAGTCTACCCAAATGAGTAAGCAAGTGGAATCCATAAACATGTGAATTTCATTATACTATGAAATCACTATACCGCTCAAATGTTCATTGTCTCGTGAGAGTGCGAGCAATTTAGAAACTTTCCAATTAAAGGGCGTGGTCCCTGTTTCGCTTGCTTCATTCTGTTTTTGGGATGAATACTAGCAAGCGAAACAAGTGCCACACCCCTTCATTAGCAAGTTTTTTAAATCTCTCACGCTCTAGCAAGACAACGTTGCATTTGAGCGGTACCGCAGCTACCTAAGCAAGAAGGAATTCCACTGCAGAGTTGACAGAGGTTACCCTTACTATACTATGAGATTGACAGAAGCTGATATCTTTTCCAGCACAGTGCCTTCAAATACATACCCACACACCCACACCCACACACACGTATGCTGTGCGCACGCATGCACGCACGCACACACAACCCAAGTACTGCATCACAGTGCACGAATGGTTACAACCTCTCAATCAAACCTTTTTAACCTATGGTTAAATTAACATTATTACAGTCATGTAAATATTTCAAGGATAACGTTTTCACTGGTAACCCCCAAAACCACAAAATCAGCAAAAATTTCCCCCTTGGGAATATTTGGGTTATACAATACAAGACCTCCATATAGTGTAATACATGTTTGCAAATTCATGAAAAATCAATTTTTAGCAACATAGCTCAACCTCAAAAAATTTTCCCATCAGGTAGCTACAGTAGCTAAACACATCTTCATAATGAATAATGGAATTTCCTTCCCTCCCACATACCAAAATTTGTGCGATCAGGATGAGAAACAGAAAATCAATTTAGAGTGACCTTATAACACTGGAAGGCAACAAATAACAAACATACACACACTTGAGCACATACATTAAAATACTACATACTCACACACTGACCTCCAATTTCAAACAAGTTACCAAACAGTACAATCAACTTAGTCTGGTGTGTGCGGTCAAATGCCAATCCGTACAGTGGTCCAGACAGCAGGCCAGCCATACTGAATGCACTAAGTGATAGTCCATAGAAAAACTTGTTAGCTCCAAACTGGATATGTAGATAATCCCATAATGTAGGCAGTATCACACCTAAAACAACACATCACATGCTGAAGTAATGTATTCCACTACCGTAGGGCAAGAAATTTCATTTTCGTGGATTGCCAAAATGTGGCAAAATTAGTAATTTCGTGGAACAAATTTTCATGGTTTAGATGTCAATCTTCATACAACTTGTACATAAGCTACAAAATACTTAATTTTCGTGGATAAAACACCCGCAAAATTGAATCTCTGAAAATTTCTCACCCTACGGTATTCTCAAGGCATCCAACAAAGTCAGGTAGCTTACAGTTATTGAGCGGACAAAAAGTATCAAATTTTGCATAGTTTGTCTAGGTGGTACTAATTAAAGTTATACTAGGAGTCCTCATTCAATTTTAGTACACGCCCCCCTAAAAAGAAAATGGCTATGCTAGTGTTAAAAATGTTCAACTTTTCAGCTAAACATACCATTTTCATGGTAAATAGCAATTTTGTACTCTACAATTAATGAAGACTATATTATGGCATTTGTATTTGTTCACTAAGAGCTTAAAGAGTCATTACATTTACAGTTATAAAGTGGCAAGCATGCTAAATTAGTTTCTCCACACTTGCAGTTTATGCAGTCTCCTTTACAAGAACATTTGATCAGTTCACTACACACTTCTGATACTTCAGAAATTGTCATCCAAACTGGCTGCCATAACTGTGTAGATGAAGTCTTGGTCCAAGCAAAACCTTGTGGGGATGGAATCATATGCTGTACCTGAGTACTGGTTATCCATATTTCAGCTTGGTAAATTGCCTGTTGTGAGTGCTGTAGAAGTGCATTTTGGATAGGTGGTATCCTGTCCATACTTCGGCTCTTGCGGCAAAACAGATCTTTTCTTGCATCATTTACAAAGCTAAGTGGACTTGTCTTGTCATACAGGATCACTGTAAACCATTAAATTTTCTGAAAATGAATAGAATCGTTATTCAAAAATTCTAAAGAGTGAGAAGCCAGGTATTGGAATGTCTCAGTGACATCTTCGTATACTTGCCAAGCCTGCCATGCTAACTTCTTACCCTTGCTTCTAAATGCTGAAGTGGTATCACAACCAATCAGTGCATGAAATACAGGTAGTGCTTGTGACCTTCGTTTTCAATGGCGGCACAAAAATTCTGGTATCTGCTTCTTCATGGTTGCAGTTTGACATAATTGGATTACCGTCACCCAAAGACACTATAGATTAACCAAGTGTAGCATAAACAGCTTTGTGTGGAGGAAAAGTGGACTCAGAAATCTTTCCTGTGAGAAAGACAAACAGCTCCTTTTTGTAGTTTGGTTCATGGAGAAAATCAATCCAGTTGTTTGGGATTTTAGTTTAACCTGACACCTTTCTGTGAACACTTTTACCTCTCTTCTCCCTTGTAGACTCTTTCAAGCTATTTGATATGTATGTGACAATGTCTACTCTCATGCAGCCCTATAACTGCTTACTTATGTATGGGACAAACACCTTGTCTGCATATTCATTAAAAGTACTCACTCCTTTGGTTGATAAAAGTGGACAACCAAAGCACCATCCAGCACTATGCAGTCATATGTTGAAGGTGGGTCAGGTAGGCTGGTTGGTAAAAACATTTCAGCAGATCAGACTTCATGTTTGGTAAATTGAGCTTTCCTAAATCAGACAGAGATGGTGTGAAGGATTGTTATCTCATGAGCAAAGAATTCATTCAAGTCTCCATCACGGCTTTACATGAAAATGTGTAATTGACCAAATAGAGCTACATTGTTCTGAAGCACTTTAATCCTCCTTCCCTGCATAGATGTTGCTTTCACTTGAGGCCTTTTGAAAAGTGCAAGAGAATTTCTCTTGAATGGAGCATACATGTAAGAGGTGCAGTTTTCAAGGACTTTTGTTATAAAATCCTGGTATTGTTGTTTGCCTGTGTCTTCCAAGGCGTACAGGGCTAGTGTGACTGATTCATCCACACAATTATGATTGTCCAGCATCACAAGTTCTGGAAAATCATCTACGAAGGGATTCCCCATTCTCCCAATTGAGTTGAACAGACTGTTAACCTGCTTTTGAAATGTTTTCTGCATTGCAAGACCCTGCTCATGATTCTGAAAATTCCTTGGGTTGTCTGGATCATTATCAGAAAGGTATTCATCCTCAATCTGCCTTTGTAATCTGGCCAGTTCTGGACCTGATAACATCCATTGCCTGAAAGCATGCAGTAGGGCTCTCTGTAAGTCCAACTAAACCACCAGTGCCTTTAACAAATGCATTCTCCTGTTCATGTACCTGATCAATTGGAATTGCTGAGAAACTATTTGTTGGTTTTAGATAAAAACCCAGTGGTATTGCATTGCAAACTCATTTCTGATTGGTCAAAGTCTAAGTCAAAGGTCAGGCCACCAAAATCATGCCAGGTCAACGGTCAAGGGTAAAAATTTCCAACCCATAATCGAAAAGTACTGAAATATCATTGCTAAGTCACCGGTCAAAGATTGAAAAAGGCTTTTAGTCACAGGTCAAGGTGAAATTTTGGCTGGTCAAGATTTTGGCGGCAGTCGCAAATCTACCTACGGTGAGTGCCTGTGTGTCACCCCCTTGCAAAAGAAAAGGGCAAGTTATATAGTGCCTGCAGTCACGTGCATTAAAAAAAACTTCGACAAAAACCTAAGTAAGCAAAAAAAAAATTACCTCAGCAAGGGCTTGAACCTGGGCATCCATACTCATAAACAATGCTCGTAACCACTGTACCACCGGTGCTGCGAGAAGTCTCAAATACCTTAGTTTCTAGCTACCTTATAAGGCTACTCCAAATAAATTCTCTGTTTCCCGTCCTGGACTCAAGCATATTTGCATGCGGGCAGGCGGTCCATTTCCATTATAAGATTGGCAGCTTTTCAAGCCATTATTTGCCTGGCACAACCATTAAAAAACTGCTTTAAAACATGCTTAAGCTAGTTCCTTCCTTTTCAAGTTGCAAAAATAGTACAAACGTGAAGTTTGTACCGACTTGGTAGCACTGCTGACAGGTGAGCTGACATGGTTTCAAGTGAGCCTGTCAGTATGCAACAATAACCAGAAAATAATGGAAGAATACAGAATAATGGAATATTTAGAGCTGACACTAGATGCGGGCGGTGGACGGGAAACAGAGAATTTATTTGGAGTGGCCTAAACATCCGACTGAAATGACTTCCATATATATTATTATAAAGAAGAAACCAAAGCTGAACCCTACCCTACCCCTAATGCTAACGGGAACTACTTTTCGCGTCCCCTAAAGTTGAATGCTCGAGGAAACCTACTATAGTCTGTTCGCGTTCACCTAAGCCCTCGTTTCTTGTTAATAACTCGTGTTAAATGGGCCAGCTGCCCAAACACTTAGTATCGCTGTGAAGCCCTTTAAACGCCGGAACTGTTAATCAAAAAAGCGCTTTGATACGGGCAAGAACAAGTGAGTTATGAGGCTTCAAAATATCCCACACATTTCTGAGTATGGACGATTCAGGCGCGCAAACATGTTTACAACATATGATTGTTCCTGTACCCATTGGGAATAAACATATATTCACCTCTTTGATAATACTATATTTTGCGGAACCTCAGGTGAACACGTAGCTACCGACTACAGACGCGTGCCCTAAAGTGCTCGGCGGGGCATATTGGGCGCGTAACAACCCTAGCTCGCCTAGACACAACTGGTCTGTTTGATAGTCCAGTAAATGATGGACTTGTACCGGTAAAATAGCCGTTCACGTTCGTAACCGGTGCAGGTACCATATCCACTTTGAAAGTAAAAGGTAGCTAGTACGCGAGACCTCTTATGGCGAGACTATAGAACTTACCATATTCTATTCCAGCAAAGAAAAAGAATGCTTTGATGCTTATCCCAGTTACTAGTTTCTTAGTTCTCATCGGTTTAGTTCAGCGAGAATTCCCATTAGGGCTCGTATATTGGTGACATATTCAGTCACGTGATCTTCTGTACCTGTCTGGACTGGCGTATCTTAGTTGTAATTGTATTTTTTTAACAGGGGATCCACTCAGTAACTGAATACTGATTTTCAGTGGAGCCCTGTAAAGATTAAAAGTACAATACAATAAAGCTAAATACAGAACACTAACACACATACAATAGCTAATAAATACAACAGGCATACACACACATACAAAACAAGTTAATGAAAATACAACTTTTTAAACAAAGACAAAGAAGCAGCCTCTACAACAGCAGATCTTAATTCAGTAAAAGGGTAAAACATGACAAAGGAAATGAATGGCTTGAGTTGTTAGTGATTTGGATTATCTTCTAGAGAAGCACATGATGTTAAGGAGGGTAACAGTTGAATTATATTGAATACAACTCGAAGGCCTTCAGCAAACACAGAGTGTGTAAATGCAGAGTGGAATGTTAGCTAGGTATGTATTACACGTAATGCAAAACTTAAATGGATGATCATTGTCAATATGTAGTCAGTATAAAGCTAGTGTCTGAATCGTATACATCATGCTACGCAAGGTGCTACGTATGTATGGTTTTAGCTAAACAACCAATTAAAATTAGTGCTTACAAAGCACTTGTCAGCAAGACCTCATCTTGAATATGCCTATGCAGTATTTGTCTTGCAATTATTGTTGTTGCTGTTGTTGTTAGTCTTTTTTTTACATGTACACACTCCTTGCCGTGCCCACAAGATCTCGTTTTGCTTGATCTGACTGTGGTCACACGAGACCGAGGACTAATAATGTATTGTAGGTATCATCTTATTACTAATGATGGTTCTCTTTCTGGATCCATACACAACACATGATATTAGCTTATATTCATCTGCTATAGAATGCCGGTCCAAATCTTCTATTGTTTGTGTCAATAAACTAGCTAGGATGGCCCTCACTCAAAGCATATCAAAACTAGACTATATATCTATCTGGACTCTCTACTCCATCTTGCACAATAAGAGAACAGCCATTGATTTTCAAAATATTTTGCTTCAATACATTTGCCACAAAGTCACCCAAATTCTTTGACTTTGAACCTACTACCTAGTGTCAGTAACAATTAATGCATTTGTGCACTTTTTTGTGGCCGCACTAATGTTACGGAACTCTATACCATCGACAGTTTTGTCCCAACCAACTAGTACTGCAGGAAGTTTTAAGTATAAGCTTAAGCATTTTCTTTTTTGTAATTAGGTATTTCATTGTGATTGTTAATAGTAGATTACTATTATTATTATTTTGTATTAGTTTGTGTCTAACTATGCATGTGTGTATGTATGTTCTGTGTTGGGGACCACCTTGTACAGGCCGTCTAGCCTTTTGTGTACCGTTCTTCGGAGACATGATAATAGTAATAATAATGCACCTGCCAATATTAACCCCTCCTGGGAGCTAGGCCCTGAAATTCAACTATTTGATTGATGGTATTACAGCATAGATCAGTGCAAAAGTCCCTACTTTGGCACATTAACTATAACAATAGTTTTGTTCAATGCCAAAGTAGGGACTTCCCACCAAGCTAAGTTATAATACCATCATTCATCTCTTGTTTCTGACTCACTACTTTTGATTGCATAGATCCCTACTTTACAATTTTTTTTAAATACTGGTTTGTTTAGTTTTTGTTGTAGCACAGCTAGCTACAGTGTAACTTGTCACTGTTCTATTAGAATATCATACATGACTGTTGTATTAGAGTATCTCAAGTCAGACAAGGGGTGTGCAGGTAGCTAGACCAATAAGGGGTGAGGTCATTTTGTTTACTGTTAAGTAAATATCTAGATTGTTAAGAACCATACTTTATTGCTATAAGTCACCCTAGATCTTTATTTGATGGGTGTGGTCTCGACCCTATCACTAACGGGATCCCAATTGCAAAGTTGTAGATATCTAGTTAGTATACTTCTTATAGTAGCGCTGGCACTAAAGCGCTTCTGAAATCCAGCTCTGAAATGATTCCGTGGCATCTAAATATGCTGATGAAAGCAAGTGTTGATACAGAACATTAACGTCTTGATATGGTTTTGTTGGATGAAGAAGAAGACAAGCAGCCTAATTGAAGATAATAAAAAAGACAAGGCACAGAGGGCCTAAACTCGTTGGAATCTCAAAAGACACATCCCACTGGTAAGTTTGTTATTGTGGCATAAAATAGTGGCCGTGCGCTGCTTTGTTTGGCCTCTAGCTTTGTGATTGTGGTCAGGCCTCAGGTCAGGCAGTGAGGCAGTGAGACAAAAATTAGAGTTTTGGGATTTTTTTAAATTCTATATCCAGCCAACTGTAAGTGTATTGTTATAATTATATTATATATTATATGGCCTAGTACTATTCCATAAAGGTGATTTTTGTCATGTAAGATGTCTCTAGGATGATTTTCAAAGGTGGAATTTTGGATGGCACGCAAAATGTTTTTGGGGCGATCCCTACTTTAAATGGTACTAGTGTACCATTTGATAAAAATTAACCTGTTTATGGCCTTGCTATGCGGGGACACTATTCATGGGTGGAGAATTAATTAGATTTATAAAAAAGTACATTTTCCCCACTATGCTTGGGAGGGGTAGCGCATGTACTGTATGCGCAGAGATGGAATTAGTTACTTTTCAAAAATAGCTAGCTAATTACTTATTATTTCATACAATGTAATTTATTTTAGTTTCATTTACTTTAGTAATTCAATAGTAATATAGTATACTTAATCATCACAGTTCATACAAAAATCAGTAAAGTTGCAGATCAGGTAATATAAATAGCTAGATCCAGTTATAACCAGCTTGTCAATCTATAGCTAAATGTCTAGAAAGTCTCCATTAGCAACAGCTTTTCAAACCTTAAATCAGCCAGCCTGTTTGCTTTGGTGTATAAAGCACTGCACCTCATCTTTCAACAGGAGCACCACAGTATTGTACATAAGAAACAGTTTCTTTATGATTGGGTACTTATGAAGCCATTCAATGTCATTTGCCTCAGTTGGCTTGTGAGCTGCCTTCATCATCGTTAAAATCATAAATGAATTCTCTTTCTTGCTCTTTGATCTTTGTGATCTGCCTTGACTTTCTGGTGTAACTTCTACTTCATCATCGGTCTGCTCTTCCATTGCATGTAAAAGCATTTGCTTGAATTCATCTTTTATATTTTGATATTCCTACCCTGAGGCTACCCACTTCAGCTTAAATTTGGGCAAAACTACTGCAGCTAAAATAGGATCTTTAGTTTCGAAAAATACTTGGAAGCGACGTTTAATCACATTTTCTATGCAATCAACAAGCCCCATGGTCGCAGATGATAGGTTAGGTTTTACTGTTTTGACCTTCTTGATTATGGTTTTCAAAGTTGGTAGCAGTGTGCCAAAGTAGCAGTTCATGCAATTATCCTTAACCTGTAATATATCTAGACCCTTAGCAAGTGGCTTGAATGCATCACAATATTCCTTTTAAAAAGTTATTTCTTTGTCATTGAAGCAACGAAGTCCCATTCAGGTACATAATTCATTAAGCTCAGTCGTGGAATTTTCAGTGATCTGCACCACAACACAAATTCCATCTTGTAGGAGTGGCTACTTTTAGCTACCTCCTCCACTTTGTCAGCAGCAACTGTAAATCTACTGCTTTGTTATGGAAACTTCAGTAGACTCTGCTGCTGATGATGATGAGATTGAATACAATGAGAAGGCTTTTACAAAGTTAAAGCCACTATAGGTAATTGTACTGACCACTTTTCCACTCAACCCATAGCTTGCGTGAATGCATTCTATTTTTGAAGCTATAACATTGTAGGTGTGGCGTACAGTTATTCTAACACAAGCAATTGCAACTTTGCATCACTTCAAGGTATCTTTGTCAATCCAGTGAAAAGTCATTCCTAAGTAACTGCGATGGTGGGCTGTCCACACATCAGCTGTTGTCAAAACTCCATCAACTGCTTCCAGTACCTCTTTTACCTTCTTGACCATCATATCATAAATCTTTTCCCAGTGTTGGGTAAGTGACTTTCGATCTGGCAACTGATAAGGGCAGATGCTGCCAATCAGTTTACAAAATGCAGGGGACTCAACTGTGGTCAGTGGCTGCATGTCTTCAATAACATATTCAGCAAGTGCATTACATATTCAACAAGTGCATTACATAATTTTGTAGAAGAAATATCTTTCAACATTGATGCATGGTGATGTGCGCTGCCTCTTCAGTGGCTGATTATCACTGTCATCGTCATTATCAGCCCTTGGGCATTTACTACCTTTTCTCTTTGCTCCTTCAACTTGCCTTGACTCTCTTATGAACATTCTCCAAATGTTTTCTTAAGTTGGAGGTAGTGTTCCGAGGGTCTTGTTTCCAACACAATGAGCTCTGATATTCTTCTCACCTTCATCCACTATCACAAAATAATGTTTATACTTCCAACTATAAAAGCGGCTTGTGCTTAATCTTGCTATGTGTCACTACAAAAATCCATGGCTTCTCAATTGCTCTTGCCTCACAGGCTGGCTTCTTGCATAGTATCATGAACCACTACCATGGTTCATAATAGAGATCACCTATGTTTTTTTCCAAATTCATAATAGAACACTCAACTAAACACTACCTTAGAAACCTTCTCCAACCTCAAAAGAAGCCGTAGAAGTTAATTGGGGAAGAAGTTTAGATCCACTAGCAAAGATGAAGTCAGGACTTGATAAAAGTACCTTTTTAAAGAACTGAAATTTGCCATTTTGTTCATCTAATTATAATTTTTTTCCTCACTGGGCTAGAGCAAAATGTGAGTACTTTTTGGAGATAAAAACTACATAACTTTCTTTCATTTTTTATGTCTTTCTTCATGTCCATGACCTATTTTTAAATGCATATTGCAATGTTAACATCCACTTTCAAGTGAATTTGCTTCTTTTAGGTTCACTTTGCCATTGATCTTCTGACTTAGTCTCTGCAAGGGTAACCAACGTGTTAATATGTGTTGATAAGTATCCAATTTATTCACATTAACATGTTCATTTGGAAACCTTATCATTACCTACATTTTATTAACCACAGTATGTTATGAGCAGCAATGTTGTTGTGTACCACTGCATACTTGACTTCCTGTGATCACATAGCTGCACAAGTATGTGTGACTATATGATAAATCTGAAGCCATACTATTGCTGACCACAGCATGCTGTACACTGCCTATAGTTGATGTCAGAGTTACATAGATTCAATAGTGAGACTGGTGTTTGCTAACTCTGATAATATTAGCTGACTACTTAACAGCTACTGTACATGACTGACTTTGATATACATGTTTAGTACTGTACTGTGTAATATCAAGCACCACCAGCACATCTTATTATCATGTTAGCTATCCATAATGGATTTATAAAAAGTAAACAAACTAGTGTAAAAATAATTTTAGAAAATTAAAACATGGGAATAGAGATTGCTGAAAAAAGTAAAGAAATAAGAGTCGAACAGCCAGCATGTTAAACACACAGAGATCTCTATTTGGACTCAAATAAACATTTATACAGAAGCATTTTCAGTACTTATCTGCCCCTAATTTATGGAGAAACTCAGTACTGTTTTTCTTTTATCTTAGTTTCTACTATATCCATTGATTCCAAATAGAGATCTCTGTGTGGTTAACATGCTGGCTGTTTGACTCTTGTATCTTTACTTTTTTCAGCGATCTCTAATTCCCATGTTTTAATTTTTTAAATTATTTTTTACACAAGTAGTATAATCTATGCTTCTTGCATGTCACAGACTGGCTTCTTGCACATCACAGAATGGCTTCTTTAGCAGCACAAATTGGCTTCTTGAATGCAATAATATGGACTAATTCTTTTACTATGTAAGAATTCACACATTACCACGAGGCAAACACACATGTACAAACTAAGTTTTACACTTTACAGCCTGCAGTCTCACATGCAGTACATTCTACTATGTTGTGGTTGAACGTCAGGTGCTAGCAAACCTTGATGGTTTTTAAACATGCTACTTTTGCAAGGTAACCATTAGTTACTCCATTACCGCTTTTGCAAAGTAACGTGTCACTTGAGAAGTAGCTAAGTTTCGTGTTACTTCAAAAGTAATATTACTACTACAATTATTCATTACTGTAGTAACGTGTTACTTTTTTCAAAGATAACTTCACTACATATTACTTCTTAAGTGGCATGTTTTGCATTATACTCCAACACTCAATGGGAGCCATAAATTTTGCTGGATTAAGGAGGATGTTGGATTATCAAGTCACCTCTGTAATCCGACATTGTACAATATCTAGAATTATGTCAGATTATGTAGGTAAAATGGATCACACAATGCTTTTAACATGAATTAATTTTAGAATTTGCAGGTATTACAGCTTTTTCTATTATTGTCAACCAATTAAATGCTTTGGTTGCTTAATGATTATTTTCTATGATTGTTTTTAATGCTGCTATTACACTCTCTACACAAAAGTGTTGGTGAATGGATATTTTGGTTGGATTAGAGAGGATCCTGAATTACACAGGTGTTGGAATAGAGAGGTTCGACTGTACTTTGTTACGTAAAAGGTATATTATTATGTAATGCGTTACTTTTGTAATGCATTACCCCCATCTCAGTGTATACAGTTATAACCTTGTACTGATTATTCCAAATAATGCCGTAATATGGTGACAGGAGTAGGATCTGTCTAAGAATGATGGTAGCACTGCAGCTTAAAGTTCGAGAACCCTTCAATTTGATGAGCAGTCACAGTTGAAGAAAAGGTTCGAACAATACAGCATCACATCAGGCCTAGGAGTGGAGAGCGACCAAAGACAAATCAGCACATTCTTGGAGAGGAGGCCAATGACATTCTCAGTTCAACAAACATGTATTTCAGAAGTGCAAAGATGACAATGTTTTCTTTTTCAAAATTCGACTCCTTCCGCTTTGATGTGACAAAAAAGTGTGATCTTCTAGTGGCTAGATTTAATCGCTGTGTACAACAAGAGGTGAGTCTGCTGAACAATATATTGTTGCTTTATGCAATCTTGCTGAATCCTGTGGGTATATGATGCCATGAAATTTGAACTGATTAGAGACTACTAGTGGTCAGTATACATGATATTGGCCTGTCTGAATGCCTACAAGCAGATGAAATGCTGACACTGGACAAGGTTAAGAAAGCCATTAGAATCAAGGAAGCATGCAGTTCATGAAGTTCCGAAAGGGTTTGTTTCCTTTCAGTTTACTTGTGGAATTAAGAATGTTGGTAAGATAGTTGTTATGTTGTAGTCAGATGGATCAGCATACTTGTTTTTGAATGTTCTTAAATTGTGCCCAATCAGTAGTTGTCCTGTTTCACTTTGCTTTATTGTAAAATCTCTGCTTTTTCCATATTAGTCTTTTAAGGCAAGGTGTCATCCATGGAAGTTTTTTCTGACTAGAAATATATTTCATAGGTGTGTAGGTGTCATCAGCTTGTAAGAGGTTTGCATGTATATAATTCCAGTTTTCTTCAACAGATCTTGAGTTGGTGTCATTTAGTCAAAAATAATCTGCAGAAATGCTGCTTACTTTGTCATGTAGAGAGACCCAGTCTGCTCTTTTACTCTTTCTAGGTTTGCTATTACAAGGAATATATACAATTTAACAGATCAACAATTACTGCATTATGATCACTTAAGTCTGAAACAGTTCTAGATTGACAAACATAGCTAGGATGTAATATAAAATATAGGTCTAAAATATTTTCTTCTCTAGTAAGCTCGGTAACTATTTGCTCTAATAAAATGTCTTGTGATAGCAAATTAATGATTCTCTAAATGCTGCTGGCTTCAATTAGACAACTAGAAGACCAATCAATTCCCAGGGAGTTAAAATCACCCCCAAAAATGAGTACTGCATCAGGAAACATTTGCTGAATTTGTTGTATACATTCAGATAGTGTGATCAAAACTTTAGCTGCTTGTTGTATGTAAGACTTATAATTGTGATTATAACAGTTTCAATTGTTAGGCATTATGACCTATAATTATGAGTTTAACAACTTGATATTAAATGTTTGCAGATGATCTGGCTAGTTACATGTAGCTATACAAGGAATGAGCACATCAACTTGAAGAAATCCCAAGCACTGATGATTCAGCAAGACATGCATGCAGTAGTACCTAACTGCATGGTTGAGAAATTTTGTGAAACATATTAAATTATTACTACTTTATGGGGCATAGGGAGGGGGGGTCAGGAACCCCCCTGTAAAATTTAGACTTCTGAGTTTACAGCAGGACCCTAACAGATCATTTAGTGTGGCAGGACAAAATGAGTGAGTAATAGTGTATGGCACAACACAAACAAATGATTGCATTCATCTCTCAGGGAAGGACTTACGGAGGTAACAAAACTTGCTAGAAATATCGATATACTCTAATAGAGCAGTTACGCATGTGCACTCTAATAGAACATGCATGTAAATATCCATGTTAAGGAACTTCATTAGTAGAGTCTTTCAGACATTCTAACATTAAATGCAAAACTGAGCATGACCTTATACTGCTATAGCTTTGATGTGCAGTATTTAAAGATATAGAGCTCCAGTAATTTATCACTTGGGCAAATCAAAACTCAGCAAATTACTATATTTTATGCAAAAAAAATAGTACGTTAATTATAATGACTATAAGGGGATGAAGCTAGTACTAGATAAAGCTACCTAGTGGCATAACACATGGAGACACATATATACATCTGTTATTTCACTGGTATGGGAACCTTGAATCCACTGATACAAATGGAATGACTTACAATTAAAACATTATAGTTAACTACAAATATGGATTCAGTAAAATATTGAAAGTCTCTCAGCGACCCCTGCTCTTGGTAACTGAGTACTGCTGTTGGAACCCCCCTTCAAAAAATCCTGGCTATGCCCCTGGTTCAAATGTATGAATATCTAATGGTTCAGTGTTTAAACTAAGTTGTTACAATATGATACAAATGAATTCTTTATGTACTAATTCCCGTGATCTGGTTCTCTAAGACGTGAAAATGAGTCCAATGTTAATACCTGTAGTGGACAGAATGTAAACAGTCTACTAGTTTATATACAACTCACCACAACTCCTACCAGAAAACCAAGAGGTACTCCTAACAGAACATAATACAAGTGAAGGGCAGCACCAGCCCATAAGGGACCAAGAACTGTTGCTAATGATCCAATCAATCGTCGCAATCCTTGACCAACTCCTGTGAAGAAACAATAATAAGGAACAACTCTATTACACAATTTCAAAATAATGATGAATTCATTTTTAATATTAAACTCGTGCTATAACATATACCATAAACGATGAAAGTTTGGTGCAACTTAAGTTTGGCAAACCAGCATGTGAAACATAAAGTTTGGTGAATTTACCATGCAGTTAATAGAGCTGATTGACAAATAAAATTTGGCAAATTTACTCAATTCACCAAATTTTAGTCACTCCAAACACGGTATTTAGAATACAACACAATTTTATCAAAATTAAAGATGCAATCAATTAAGACAAAAAAGTGAATATAATAAGCATAATACCACCATAATAAGCACACCTTGAATGCATGTCTATAAAAAAATAGACATACTCTAATAGAACAGTCGGTAACAACCTTTTATGTTTTTTTTATTAGAGTATATTAAGTAAACGTTTGGGCACAACTACACAGGTGGAGTTAAAAGCATAACAGACTGGTACAGGGATTGCTGTTTAGCAGAAACTTGTTAGCCATTAACAAAATGCTTGCATAATACTGAAATAAAAAAATTTTGAGTGCTTATTCTTTTAGTACTGTTTCCCTTTATCCAAATGATAAATCACCATCAATGGTACTGCTCATTATTCAGACAGTTATACACATAATTACCTTGAACATGTCCCGGTAATAGTTTAGAGAACACTGATCCATTAGTAACAAATGTCAAGGGTAGACCAAATAATGCAACAGCAGCCCCACTCAGTATTTTTACATTAATCCAAGGTGTTTCTAAACAAAAGCAATATACACTCTTATTGTTCAACTGTAGAAATACAGGAGACACTGGCTACCCATAATTTTTAAAATCAATGGGGAAATTGCATTCTAGTATTAAAGGATTGAAGGTATTGTAAAAACCTAACAGCTTCTTGGGGTTTGTACTTTATACTAAAGTCATATTTATTACATGCTGCATCTCTTAAATCTCACTTCTAAAAATAGCCTATTTCAGTTCTATAAATAACCACTGCCTGCAGACACTTTGTGCCATATGCATTTGTCTCTACCAGAAACATTAATAATATATGTTGTATTGTAGATTCAGTATAGTAGGGATGCAACAGCTGTTTTCACAAAGTATCAGAATTGTCCATTATTTTCAGGGGCAGATCCAGGATCTGGCAAGGGGAGGGACACAAACAAGTTCATAGCTATACCGGAGGCTACTCTGAGTTTCTAGTATATAGTTAGCTACAATCTGTTACAGTTGATGGAGACACATAGCAGCTGCAAATAATCATCTCTCAGTAGTGTTCATTGTTGAATTTTAGCATACTGTTTAGGCAACTGCATGCGCAAAAGGTTGTGAAGTCTTAAAAGCAGTCACAAAAACTCAAGCAAAAAAATTATTTAATGGCTTGAACACCTGCCAAACAATTATTATTTTTAGAGGCACTTACTATGCACGAAGGTGCTGGTGGTTGTCAGTTAGAGTTTTGGTAAACTTGTAGTTTTGCAATAAAGGGAGATTTATCTGCCTTTCAAACTAAAACTTTTTGATATGTCAATGTTTCTTTAGCAATAAACTGATTTTGGCTTTACTGGCATATCAAAGTGATAGCTAGCTCTTTTAAAAGGAAATGGCACTATGAGAGGAGGGGGGGGGGGGGGATATTTGCCCCAAATACCCTATGCTGGATCCGCCATTGATTTTCAACACTGTTTATGTAACTGGTTCATCACACATTGAAAAAAAATGGCCTCCAAACCAGTTATTGTGTTGGTACAATGGAGCATCAAGTATAATGCTAGCACATCAACTACAACAATGTATGTTAGAGAAAAAGATTAACTTACTATAATAAAACAGTCAGCACTCTATAGACTAGCAAGAAATGGTCTTTATTATGGAATTAACTAGTTCATTTCTGGAGGCACTAAAGGTATTGTATTCATTCACCACAAAGTGATAAATCACAGGAGTACATGACTAGCTAAAATGGCTTGTACTTCAGTGAATTTCTCTGCATTTCCTAACTTCAGCGTGTCTCCCATTTAAACAAATTATCAGGATGTTACTAATAGCTACAAAATAGATAAGAACTTGGACTTGTACAAATACTTTTCACGTGAGTACTTGAAGTGCTGGTAGTAGCTGGAATCAGTGCAACTCTATTTTTAAACAAATGTAAGGAATGTTTTTTGAGTAGGTATCATAGAAGCAATGAAACAAGGGAGGTCATCTATGCCTACAGCTATACTAGTAAACATTTAATCCCTAATTTAGTCATATACAGCCTGTCAATAGTATATACCCATGACTGAAGTAGGGATTAAATGTCCACTAGTATAGCTGCAGGTGTAGGTGGCCTCTCTTGCTTCATTGCTTTTTCACTACAAATAAAAGATAAATTTGAGTTCGATCAGGGATCACAGAATAAAACAAGGAAGGTCACCTACATCTGCAGATATACTAGTGGATAGTCAATCCCTAATCTGATCATGTGGGGTATACTCTAAATTAGGGATTGAATGTCCACTAGTATATCTGCAGGTATAGGCAACCTTCCTACTTTTTTCCCGTGATCCCTATCAAACTTAAAACTCCTGGCACTTGTTTGTTTGCTTTTTTGATCAGTAAATCCGTAGCATACCACATCAAAAGAAAGAATGGCACCAGACTTAATGTTATCATGTGAACGCACACCTAAATATCAATTACTATCTGAAAAGTGAAGTGGCTATGTTCAGCCGGTTACACAGCATTACAAATGAAGAAACACCTCTGCAATCAATCTAGCCATTAGAGAAAACAAGGACGATTTCCATTACATACCTAGGGAAGTCATTACATGATATTGCAAAGCAACACCTTGCACTATCATCAAAGACAGATGGCACACAAAGGAGTACACAAAGTCCATGAAACATGCATTGTATGTACTTTGTGCGAAATGCAAAAGGGTACCTGTGAGACTGAAGCGACATCAAACGGTGAAAAAATCAAGCCCAAAGCCTTAACCATTATTGAGTTATGCTTGTCTGAAGGCATCAGTCAGGAAAGTCAGTCAGTAGAAAATTCTACTGAATCAATTTTTTTTAAAATTTTGTAGCAACCTACTGAAAGCATTTCAGGTTGTATACCGAATGCATTTTTGAGTTTGTAACCAATACTGCCAACACCATTGTGAGATTGGTTTCTGGTCAATATTTTAGTGAGAAAATGCAAACCTTCATCATCTTTTACTAACAGAACACAGATTTGTCACAAAGTGAGGCACACTCTTATGATCATGAAGACTTGGGTATGCTCAAACAAGAAATAAAGGGAAGCCTCAGTTTGAGCTAAATGAAATATTAATTTTAAAGTAAGCCACTTCACCATGAAGCAAGTCCTTGAATTAATATTTTGTAAGCTCTTCATAACCAGTGAACCTTAATGTATGCTCATGACAATTACAACATATGTTACAGAGTGTTTTGTATGGTAGTTAAGTAGCTTATTAATTGTTTACTGTACATATTGTAGGGCTGGTATATATGCAGGGGGGATTTCCTAGGGTTCCGGAAACCCCCTTTCAAATTTCAGCTGGTAGCTTGCAGCCAAAACACCAGTCTACCTTAGTTTGGACACAATGAATCAAATGGTACAGTAGTACCATTTAAGTAGGGATCAGCCCAAAAATTTCTCGCATTACCCAAACTTCCGCCTTTGAAAATCACCCTAGAGACACCTTATGTGACGAAAATCACCTTTACGGAATAGTACTAGTTCATATGATATACAATATACAACAAAACGCTTACAGGTGGCTGGATATAGAATTTTTTAAAATTGTTATAACTCGAATTTTAGACTCACTACCTAACTGCCTGACTGACCACAGTCACAAGGCTAGAGCTTAAACGAAGCAGCGGATGGCCACCATTTTACACCACACTAACAAACTCACCAGTGGAATGCCTTTTGGGGTTCCGACGAGTCTAAGCTTACTTCTCTGCACCTTGTCTCTTCTTTTATCTCCAATCAGGCTGTTTTCTTCTTCATCCAATGAAACCATATCGAGGCATTAATTTTCCGTATCAACACTTTCTTTCAGTAGCACATTTAGATGCCACAGAACTATTTCATAGCTGGATTTTTGAAGCACTTCAGTCCTGGCACTACTATAAGAGGCATACTAGCTAAATATCTGCAAATTTGCGATTAGGATCTCATTTGGTATTTGTATGGCGGCGCCATGCATAAAAGCGGGCGCCAACAGACTAGTTTGCAATAGGTTTGCAACGACACCCATCTAGGTTGACTAATCGCGATAGAGTACAGAGACCACACCTCTTCATAATCTAGCTAATTGCTTAACAGAAAACAAGACTTATTGGTGTAGCTAGCTGTACATCCCTTGTCTAACTCAAGATACTCTAATACAACAGTCATGCATTTATGATATTCTAATAGAACAGTCACTGAGCTACAACAAAAACTAAACAAACTAGTATTTTTTTCTTTTTAAATTTAATAGGGATCTATGCAATAAAAAGTAATGAAACAACTGATGAATGATGGTATTACAGCATAGCTCAAAGAGAAAGTCCCTACTTTGGCATCGAACAAAATAATTGTTATAGCTAATGTGCCAAAAGTAGGGACTACCCACTGAGCTATGCTGTAATACCATCATTCATCTCTTTCTTCTTTCCTTTTTATTGCATAGATCCCTACTTCATTTTTAAATTGACTTTTTTTTTTAAATAGTAGAGCAGTATAGTTATAGTATAATAGAAAACAACATTGATTTCTCAAAAGTGGATGAAGGGAGAACAAGTAGCTAGGAATGCACTGAAACATCTATATTAAGATTGAGATACTCTAATAGAGCAGTCAGATGTTATCAATAGAGCACTAAGCGCAGTCAAACTACTCTAATAGAACATTCATAACATAATACAATCATTATATAACATAAATGTAAGACTAACTTGGAAATAAAGAATGAATTATTTAGCAGCTAAACCTTTGGATGTGTTCTTAGATCACTAGAGCATTAAATTCAGGATTTTATAAACTCTTTTCTTCCTTTAAGTCCTAAATATCATTTATTGTTTATGCATATGGCTTGCCAGAAAATTTGTCAACGGTTGGGGGCTGTATCCCCACTTATACACTACCACTGAATATGGAAACCATCTTGAAAAAAATCCTGGGATACACCCCTGGAACAAATTTACAAATTTCTCTCCAAAACATTTTTAGAAATGGTACCAAAGCTACAAAAAGCTTTGTTAATAAATTCATGTCAATAATTAATGAGAATAATTGATGGTTAATAGTGTGTACATTGTAATACAGGTCCCTACACTGTGGTATAGCTCCAGGTTTAAACTACTAACTATACCAAAAATACATAAATGGCAGCTACCACAAGGAGTAACAGTACTTGTACAGCTGATTTTTCATGTTAGTATCCATGGTAACAAAACTTTGGAGGGGTAAAGCAGCATTCAAATCTAGTAAAATTGAACTACTCATCTTAGCCCTAACATAACATGTATAAAATACCTTTAGTTACTCCAGCCACAAATACTTCAAACAAAATGTATCCCAACAATTGCAGAAATAAACCAAATAACAATATCCACCTGCCAAACACAAATGAAATACAGAAATACATGTAAATTGACTGTGACTGACCTGTCAGTAATTCTTTTGCTTAAAAGCATCAAACAAACAAATGAAATGATGAGCTACACAAACAGTTATTAAGAGTATGTAAAGACTTCATCTAATTACAGTGTTATGTCAGCTACCGACTTAATATTTAGCTGAAGTCTCTACAAGGTGACTTGTTACGTAGCTGAACTCTCTACAGGGTGATTACTTCTAAAGTGTTACTCTTCAGGGTGTAAACTCTGTGCTGGGTGACTTGTATAACATGTGGTACGTACCACTCAATACAACATCATCTCACAGGAGTGCGAGCAATTAAATAATGTGATAATTCAAGGGCGTGGCAACCATTTCGCTTGCAAGAATTTATCCCAAACAAAACAAGATGGGTGCCACACCTTTTAATTAGCCGCTTGCACTCTCGTGAGATGGTGTTGTGTTTGAGTGGTACCGTAGCTCTCCAAAGAGTGAATTGTAGACTCTCTGGTTACTTGACTCTGAACTCTCAATATAGAAAGTGACTTGTTACATAGCTGAAACCCCTACAGGTTTTCTTGATATATAGATGAATGGTTTACAGGATGACTTGTAACATAGCTGAACTCTCTACTGGGTGACTTCTTATGTATCTGAACACTCTACAGGGTGACTTGTTTGTAACTGAACTCTCTACTTGGTAACTTGTAACATAATAGTTGTTGAACTAGCCACATGATGAATCATTTGTAGTTTGACTTGTTTGTAACTGATCTCTCTACACAGAGACGGGAGTGTATAAACAGTGGAATGGACTACTGGAATGGTGGAATACTGGAATGGAATTTTTTAAAGTTCAATATCATTTTTTACATCCAAATAAGCCCCTTATGTAAGCAAATAAACAGGATTTCCCTTGAAGTCAGCTTATTTAGCATAATTCACCTCACCATAGACAAAGTTTACCAATATATTGTACTGTAAAGTCAGTTATGAACACGCACAATAGCAGTTTATTGGGAACACTAAGAAGACTCCTGACTTAACCCTTGTTCCCAAATGATAAGCTAGCTGATTACATGAATGCACTGTAAAGTACATCACTGTATAATGAAGTATTCATTTATTATCAACTTTATCAGTTAGGCACTGGAGGGCAAACACAGAAGGCAGAGCCTGTACTGATGAGGTGTTTACCACTAACCTAGGACCCTAAGTGAAAATCATTGGGAAAAGTGAAATGCGACTATCTTGTAAGTGTTTACAATGAGCCTTTTTCACAATTATGTCAGAAAACAAAATTTAAGCCAAAGTTCATTGTGGCAGTGCCATGTTGCACACTGAATTGAACCACAGTTAGTTTCATACAAGTAATAAAGTATTGAGCTTATAAGTCATACAAGTGTTGTGGTGAGGAAAAGTATGCTGACTTCAAGGGAAATCCAATTTATTTGCTTACATAAGGGGAGGAGTTGTACTTATTTGGATGTAAAAAATGATATTGAACTTTAAAAAATTCCATTCCACCATTCCAGTATTCCACCATTCCAGTAGTCCATTCCACTGTTTATATACTCCCCACAGAGACTTGTTGTAAGTCAAGCGCATGTACAATATACCACTACCATAAAATTAATGGCATGCATTCATTACTACACTACACAAGAATGCAATTCTGCCACAGTTGAGGGACAAGACCACAGGTATATGGAGTAGCATTCTTCACAGCGTAGAGCATGTTTCTCATTTCTCAGATTGGTATTGTGAAGTTGGATTTTGGGTGATATTTTTGGCCAGAAAAACCCAAACCTCCATAATCACTAATATACAGTACTAGACACATGTTTATACGTACATTTATGATTGGATGCGAAAGATGCATCACAGACTGTATTCAGTGTGTTGCCAGAATGAATCGGCCTGATCGATGAGCTATATGTACTGAAAAGTAGTCTTTCTTCAGTCACACACCTGTACTCACACAGAACGCTGTATGCACATCTATAGTAGAGTAGCTAATCTGAAGATAAGTGCACACATCACTGACCATACAATTGTAAGGTAACAGTTGGTATACATTTGCTGCAAGAAGCAAAACATTGCTGTCAGGATGATCTGAGGGGTCACAAACTGTGGGCAGACTATATGGCACTACTCATATAAATATTTATTTTACGATTTATAGAAATCAAATTCATTACAATGAACATTGGTATCGACACTATAATTTTATTATATATATAGTGCTGGGTGCCTGAAAGGCAACAGCGGCACTCATCTCTGCCTTAGGAGATCACCTATACAGCGTCCTGGTGAGTCTTACTTCTTGTACATGATTTGCTAGAGATTGCACTAAAATAACAACATGGTTCTTAACACGATCAATTAGTGATTAGCAAATACCACGGAATCCTGTAATTTCATTATTAATTTGCTAAAAGACTTCTTTAGTATATGGAACGGTTGGCATAATGGAGAAGACAACATTGAGGTCCAGGGTTGTTGGTGATCTGGACATGCCGAAGGACTCAGCAAACGTGACTATATAATTTTTATCACGATGAACTGGGTTGTACATCTCTGAAAGAATAATAATATTAAAGCTTTACAGCACAGATGCTGAAGGTCTGTAGGACACCTGGTCCTACAGCCTGTTTAAAGTTGTTACATAAAATGTGTTTGAAAAGGTGGAGAAAAGAGAAAAAATCCATGACTGGACCTGGGCAGCCTCAAACCTGCAGCCATATGAACAAAACAGATTTGTCTAAAATATATACCTTATCACTTGATACCTCTGGTGGACCTTGCAAAAAACCACCAGAGAGTTGTTTTGTGTTAAAAGATGCTTTGCAAGGTGATTTTTTTAGTTTGTGTTCTATTAGGAGTTTTGCAAAAACATAGGCAATCCCTATGTATTACAAGTATGACTGAATTAGGGACTACATATCCACTAGTATATCTGCAGGAGTAGGTGACTTCCCTTGTTTCCCTGCTTTGTTTTCTATGATCCTTATTGAACTTTTAAAATTTCTAATTTTTGTGTTTACTTATTTGTAACACAATAACCTGTGGATACTGCATCAGAAGAAAGAATGGCGTCAAAGTTGGATTTTTCCACCTTTTCAAACATACTTTATGTAACAACTATAAACAGGCTGTAGGACCAGGTGCCCTACAGACCTTCAGCACTTGTACTGTAAAGCCTTAATAAATAAATTAATTAATTTTAGTATGAACGCATACCCCAACTATCATTTACTGACTTGAAAGTGAAAAGGCCATTAAGCTTCGCTTTCAGCTATGTTCAGCTCGTTGCACAGTGTCACAAACGGAAAACAGTGTGAGAAGCGCCTCTGAAATCAATCCATGCAGTCACAACAGAAATTACAGACAATTCCCATTTACTAATGTAGGAAAGCCATCATGCACTATCATGAATTGACATCTTCAGGCTGTCAGCGAAAAGAACTGGGACACAAAAGAGGACAAAGGTAAGTCCATGAAGTGTACATTGTACATACTGTGGTTTGCCAAAAGGCACCTGTCAGGCAGAAGCGACAACGAACAGTGAAAAATTCAAGCCTATATCCTTAGCCATTATTAAATTATGAATTTCTGAAGGCATCAGGCAGCATCAGGCAGACAGTTTAACAGCAGAAAATAAAAAGAAAAGTTCGTAGCGATCTATTGGAAGCATTAAGGCCGGGTTGTGCTGAAGGCACTTTTAGGCTTGGTTACATCAACCCAAATCTGCCAAGACACCACAAAAGTATTGTAAAGCTGGTTTTCGGATGATATTTTTGATAGGAGTATATACATGTACCATTGTACAGTGTAGTACAGCAAGTTGTATATACATATCAAATTTGGCATTTATGCACGCATATTCCATTACTCACAACTATGCCAGCTCCACAGAAAAACAAGCTAGTTTCAAACTCAGTCCATCCCAGTAAATCCTCAAACATAGGTACAATCATAGTCTAGTGGACAGAATAAAAGATAGAATACCCAAGATTATTACTATACCTCAAGGCTAGTTTGGTTGAAGAGCATCACAAACATAATGGCATATGAGCAAACAATCTCATTCCGAATAAACTCTAGAAGACCGACAACAAGAGTATATCAAACAAATGTTGTGGTCAACAACTTTCCTCACCAGATAACATCCAGTATGCCTTAGACAGAAATCCTTCTGGTTCTGGAACAGAATCTTTCTTAACATCTACTGGTGACTTTTTTATTGACTGAGCTGTTGACTGGGAGCTGGAGTAATGGCTCACATCCTTCATACTATCCTAACAGTGGAGCTTTCTCCTGTTTGGCTAATAAGTCCTTATCACTACAGCTATGCTCTTCAGAATTAACATTAATATCAACAGAAGCAATTGATTTCTCCTCTATGCTGTGATCTGTGCTGTTTCGGTTAGCCGTACGTTGTTGAGTGCGCTCAATATGTTGTTCATACTGTGATTTTACAAAGTCATTCACTGGCGGTAATTGAAAAAACAAAAACAAAAACATCAGCTCTAAAATCAACCACACTAGTGTCATCAATGCCTGTATTAATTACAATAACATGTGTACATTAATTGCGAGGGTTCCACTCTTAATGGTGGGCTCTCAAACGATGTTTTACTGTAAATCACCATAAGAAATGCAGCTGAAGCCTTTAACAGTTACTGTAAATAGCTTTAAAAGACAAAACAATAATTATTTTTAGAGGCGCTTATTATGTACGAAGGTAAAACATAACTGCTTCAAGTGATGTTTATACTATGTGTAAAAAAAAGGTGTATAGCTAGCTAGCTAGACAAAAAAAAGTAAACAAACTAGCTATTTAAAAATTTTAAAATTTAAAAGGAAGTAGGGATTGGTATAATATACATGCTACAAAAAGTGAGGAAACAAGCTCAAAAATGTTGCAATTGAAATGAGAAATTATCCAGCAGTAAAAGGTAAGGGAACAAGATTAGACTACTTGCTAAAATGAGACACACTTTAATCCCTACTTTGGGCTAATTTGATGGTCTCATTTCAAGATGCTAGCCAAAACTATAGGGATTAAAGTGTGTCTCATTTTAGCAAGTAGTCGTCTAATCTTGTTTCCTTACTTTTAACTGCTGGATCATTTCTCATTTCAACTGCAAATTTTTTGAGCTTGTTTCCTTACTTTTTGTAGCATGTATATTATACCAATCCCTACTTCCTTTTAAAATTTTTAAATAGCTAGTATTATGTTGATATGCCTTAGTTAGATGCCATTTTAGACCCCTACTACTAGATCCAGATACAAAAATACAGTTTCCAAACATTTTTACTTAAGACTTTCACTTAGTGTTGGCAAGATGATTGCAGTACACCAGGCCATATACTTTTGTATGTGCACTTTTTCATGCACATTGTGAAGCTTTAAAAAAACTGCTTTTAAAATCCACGATATTGCGATATCAAGAAATTAGATGGTATTAAAAACAGATACCACGATTTCACTAAATAATTGGTAGTACTACCACACATGCACGCACGCATGCACGCACTCACACACACACAATTAAGACAGTGAACATTTAACTCACCTACACAAATTCTACTAACCAGAACCATGTATTTAGACTGTGCAGCAAAATACATGAAATAACCTAGAGAAATGAGAATTAGGTTTTGTTATTAATTCTAGCAGTTTGTTCACTCCAAATTTATTTCCTATTTCTCATCCACTGCCCACATAAAACTCCATTATTTTTCGTACATGAAACTATATTTTAAAATTCACATGAGTTTAGTCCAAATATTTGCTACACAAGTGAATAATACCAGGTGATGTACGTCTTTGTGATAACAACTGTACAAAGGTTATTCTTAGCTAACTAGCTATAATATGCAACCATTTCAGTAACTCAGCTACCTAGATATCTCTGTTGTAGCTAGCTAAACACACTTTCATAATGATTACCGCCCTCCCACATACTAAACTTTGTGTGATCAGGACGAGAAACAGGAAATCAACTTGGAATGACCTTAGGCACTGGAATGACACGGTGACCTTAAGGCAACAAGTATCAAACATACACACGTACATTAAAGTACTGCATACTCTCATTGACCTCCAATTTCAAACAAGTTACCAAACAGTACAATCAACTTAGTCTGGTGTGTGCGGTCAAACACCAATCCGTACAGTGGTCCAGACAACAAGCCAGCCATACCGAATGCACTAAGTGTCAGTCCATAGAAAAACTTGTTAGCTCCAAATTGTATGTGTAGATAATCCCATAATGTAGGCAGGATCACAGCTAAAACAACACATCAAATGAAGTAATGTATTCCACTATTTTCCATGCCAGGTATCCAACACAATGAAAAGGTCATCGTTGATTAGTCTCGCGTCTGGCCACGCGAGACTACATCGTTGATATCAAGGTCATCACATCCGTCTATCCATATGGTCTATCGATCAATCGACAATCCCAACTTACCATATTCTATTCCACCAAAGAAAAAGAATGCTTTGATGCTTAACCCAGTTAGCAGTTTCTTAGTCCTCATTGGTTTAGTTCAACCTTGGTTCAGCGTGTTCGAATAGGGAGGCGCTAATTTCTATTAGGGCTTGTATTAGGGCGCCCTGTTCAGTCACGTGATCTTCTGTTCTAGTAGCTAATTACATAGTTATCTATGGACTTCGCGCACCTTAGCTTAGTAGTGAACGGGTAAAACATGACAGAGGAAAACATCTTGGCTGAATGGCTTGGAGCAGAAAGGATTATTACAAAGGTATAGCTAGTCAGTGATTTGGATGATCTTTTAGAGAAGCATATAAACACTGTAAATTCAGAAGTATGAAGTTCATATTAATAGTATGGTCCCTGCGGTCACTTAGTATGATGATGTGGTCACTTAGTATGATGATGTGTACATCATACTAAGTGACCACATCATCATACTAAGTGACCGCAGGGACCATACTATTAATATGAACTTCATACTTCTGAATTTACAGTGTTTATATGCTTCTCTAAAAGATCATCCAAATCACTGACTAGCTATACCTTTGTAATAATCCTTTCTGCTCCAAGCCATTCAGCCAAGATGTTTTCCTCTGTCATGTTTTACCCGTTCACTACTAAGCTAAGGTGCGCGAAGTCCATAGATAACTATGTAATTAGTATGATGATGTGTACATCATACTAAGTGACCACAGGGAGCATACCGCCATTAGTATGAACAGTGAACAGGGTGCAGGACAGTTCAGTCACAACTCGGGGAACTAGAACGTCTTCAGCAAATACAGACTGCTGTAAGTTTATAAATATAACGAGTAGAATATTAGCTAGGTATTACGCATAATGCACCTGACTCAATATTAGCCCCTTCTAAGGGGCAGGCCGGCCCAATTTGATCTGAAACTCAGCCATTTAATTGTTCAAAAATTTTGTTGTTTGTTGCAAACTACATAAGAATTAACTAGTTAGAAGCCTTGCTACATGCATGGGGAATTTACCATTATTCTTTCCCCCAGAATTTGATTTGTCAAGAAGTCCATTTTGATTCCCCCACTATATCTGGGAGGGGGAGGTTGGGATGTAGAGCCAGACTTATAATAGTCATTACTTGTGATTATTGTAGTTATAATTACCATCATAGTTGTATGCATATGCTGTAAAAAATAAAGGTGGACCGATACCGATACCAGTATCGGTATAGATGCCGATACCAGTGGTATCGGTATCGGATCGGTATCGGTAAGGCCCCTATTTGGTGATTATTAGTTTCTCATCCACCGCCCACATCCTTCTTAATCTACCGCATGGTAAGCCATTATTTACTCTGTGCATGCTCAGAAGAACACGTGATACCAAACTGATATAAGTTGTGTTGATGAATGCTACAATTCGCTATATATCGCCAGGAGAACTGTTGCCTCCTTAGCAAATTACTGCAGTACCAGTTGCAATCGTGTTCTATCGACTTCATCAAAGCAGGCTTTCAGTTGACTGTCGAAAAACAGTTGGCAATCATGAAAAGTAGAATCAGCTGGTGAAGGAAATGTTTGTAGTAAGAAAGAAAGACAATTTGGACAAGGTCTGTACATCAGTGTGTTAATATTATAAAATAATGGCATAATGGTAATACCCTCCCGCCCGCATCATAATAATTAGAAAGGCTGGATGAGAAACTAATAATCACCAAATAGGGGCCTAATACAAGGTACAGATACCACAGTAGACACTCACCACTTTTATTAAACCATCTCTAGCTAAGTTTCCAGTAGCTAATAACTTAGTTGAGCTAATCAGTAACTTAACAAAGTAGCAAAACGAAGCTTTTGTTACTCTTTTCCAAGTATTGCTGCAATTGCTCTGTGTGTATTCTAATATATTAGAGCACGTGAATCCTTTGTAATTAAATGGTAGTGCAGTTGTTCCCCAAGAAATAAGTTTATGACTACTTGGCTTGCTTTTTCATGAAAAAGTTTGGTTGAAAAGCTGTAACAAACATTGTACAATTATCGGTCGCCCACGCAATTAATTGTCCGTCCACGCAATTAATTGTCCGCCCACGCAATTAATTGGTCGCCCACTCACTTAATTGACCGCCCACGCAATTAATTGCCTTATCAATAAGCTTACAAGAAAACTACCTCAAATCAAGAAATTAGTAATCCACAATGATGTTTATCATGTTTAGCTGTTATACAATGAATATTTTAAAACTTGATTGAACTGAGATCAATCAATTGCTGTGATATTTTAATAGCTAGCTATGTATCACAACAATGAAATTTCTATAATAAACTTGTCTAGGCTTCAATGTATAGTATCGGTATCGGCATCGGTATCAGCAAATAATTTCAGTACAAATACTCGTATCGGAAATATTGGTAAAAAGTGGTATCGGTCCATCTCTAGTAAAAAAGAACGATAGCTTAAAGTTCCAGAGCCTTTTGACTTTCAAGAAGCCAGAGGAGTGGCCACAGTGGAAGAAAAGGTTTGAATAATACTGCCTAGGAAAGCAGAGCAACCAAAGACAAATCACCACATTGTTGTATTGCCTCGGAGAGGAGGCTATGATGTTCGACATACGTTACAGAAGTGCAAAAACAATGATAGTTTTTCTCTCTCTCTCTCCTTCTTTCATGTGACAAAAATGTGTTTTTCAAGCGGCTAGATTTAATCACTGCATGTGTACAACAAGAGGGTGGGTCTGCTGAACACTATATGTGACCGGATTTGCAAAAAGGTACCTTTTTCACACACAAAATTTGACCCATTTTTTGAACTTTAAAGCTTCATAACGTTTTGATCATGGCATATAATTGCTTAAATTTTTCAATGAATCTAGCTACAGTATCTGGCTACATTGTGATGCTAAGAGCAAGTTAATCAGTATAAGGAGTCACATGTATATCGTTTTGTTTGCTGCTATGTCAAACGTGTGGAAAAGGTACCTTTTCGCAAATCCGGTCACATATGTGACCCTATTTTTGAAAACCATACATCTGGGCACATGCTAAATTTGTGGGAATTCTCAATTGAAAATTTCAGATATTTTTTTTAAATTTAACTTTTCTGTATATTCTGATAAAGCAACTATTAGGCCTTCTTGTTGTGAAATTTCACACCCATAGCTTCTTTTATCTAGGAGATATACTCAATTATATCAGACCATGTAGTTGTTTCACAATGCGTGGGGCAACAATTAACTTACAAATTGGGTGATTTGTTCATTCCCAAAACCAAACATTTCTTGCTTTTAGACAATAATACAAGTGATTTAATTGAGAAAAAGCACAAAGAACACATGATTAAACTCTAAAAGATCTTTTTTCATTAATTTTAGATTGTAAGAATGGTGATCTTTGTCAACAAAGTGATTTGTCATCAATTTGTCACATCTGATCACTATACAGTTCTATTAACTGATAATGAAAAGTTAGTTTGTAATGTATTAGACAGTAAATTGTCTATATCTTTGGAATGCTTCAACGTATCATCACAAAATTTTCACACAAGGTAGATAACCATTCAGTGCTTCATTGTAGCTATAAAAAAAGAAAATTGGCCAATGTGCCCAAATGTATGGTTTTCCAAAATAGGGTCACATATCACAGCTTTATACAATCTTGCTGAACTTGTGAGTATGGTGCCATGAAATCCAAACTGATTAGAGACTGCCTAGTGGTCGGTAATATTATATACATGATATTGGCCTATCAGAATTCCTATACACAAGTATATGAAAATCTGATGCTAGACAAGGCCAAGAAAATGATTAAAATCACTGAAGCAGTTCATGAACAGCAGGAGTTCCTTCAAGGTGATACCAAGGGGAAACCCATAAGTTTGGATGGAGTAAGGACAAATCATGTATCCTCACCAAGAAATAGTTGGCTAGTTTTGGAATATCAAGCTAGTCTAGAAAGCATAGCAAAGTCATTAAAGTCTTGGGAGCAGTATTGTGAGCCAATGTCGTTATGAGCTCTTCTGGAATTCCATGGCAGGAAAAGATGGAGGAAATTAAGAGATTTGATGATACTCTGTGATGATGAATAGTGAGCAACTCCTGGGTATCTAGAAAAAATAGTCCACTACCAGCAAGAATGTGTGTCCATGAAGCTGAAATAAGTCAGAACTCACTTTGTCTCAAGATTAATCAGGAAGGATTGATTGGTTCTCATGGTGGTGGTAAGTATTTAACATAATTTTGGGCATGTTTGTTCCATATCGCTGATAGGGATCCAGGAATTATGCCTGCATAATTTTGAGCATAATGATGGGTTAAAATAATTGGGAATTATTCTGGAATTTTGAAGTGATTAAGATCATAATTAGCATAATATATATTTTCATGCGAGCTGAGATCAATACACTCTAATTCTAATAGTTCCTGAAATTGGGATGGCAGGTGTGAAACTAGTGTTCTGTGGGATGCTGGGCCTTGGAGACTTGAGCTGCAGTTTATTAGGGACCTTAAAGTAAAGCATGTGTAAACCCAGCTTGTTTGTTATGTCAATAATTAGGGACCCGCCGATTATGCTGGCATAATTATGAGCATAATAGGTGTCTGAAAGCATTGAGCATAATGCTAGCATAATAGGTAGAATATTTGTGTAATAGTATGAATTCTTGCTTATCAAAATAGGTATCACAGAAAGATCGATATACTCTAACAGAACAGTCAGTAACTCTAATAGAACAATCACATAACTGATCAGTTGTTCTATTAGAGTATATCGATCTTTTCTGTGATATGCATTTTGACAAGTAAGTTTGTGCTTCAGCCACTTATTATTTATCCATAAATTAGCAGAGCATGAGAACTGAGGCATAAATAATTGGGCATAATTTGAGCATAATGGGTAAGTATTGAGCATAAATTTAAGCATAATACTGTAGGCATTCCAGCCCGATTTTTAAATTTTGGAAAAATGGGCTTTTTATATGCTCAATAAATAGAGTATTGATTGCCGATCTCAGAAATATATAGTTTGTTGGGTTGGAATTAGCTACTTTGGTATGCACAGTGCTTATAAACTGAAAAAAGGTACATTTTTTCTCCAGGGCTCCCCATACATTTTAAAGGGAAAAATGGCACAATTGAATCAGGAAGCCATCTAGCAATCTGGACTATCTTGAAACTGCAGTTGCTTCTAGCTGCAAGTTTGTACATATAATGAGAGTAACTTCAGATTGTATCAGATCTCAGCTATCTTTGTATACTTTGTGGTGAACAAATATGTTTCACCTATTACACACTTCTCAATACAATGGTGTATACCTATAGGCAAGAGGCTATGTCAAGTAAGTAAAAACATCAAGTTAACAACTTATAAAGGTAAACAACTAAAGTGGAGATGCCGCAATGATGCAACAATACCTGAGGTGGAGTTGTGGTTTCAATTATGGTATTGTTATGCCAACTTTGAAGTGGTTTATACTTTTGAGCTTTTGACACAGCCATCAGAAAATTGCTCTGGAGCTGAAAATCGCTAACCCGAGCGAAGTAACTACGCATTTTAAAGTAAGCACCAGTGACTACCTTCCACCCGACAGTACGTTTTTTAACGTTTTAAAGTATTCTACATACGTTATAAGGCTTGAAAAGATTACAAAACAACACAAAACTTACTTATATGTAACGCGCACGATAAAACTAAGATTTTTATGATGATCAGCGTGTGGACAAACCCCACAGTGATTTTCATCCTCATTGGAGCTCGGACGACAGAGCAATCCCAAGTTAAATACAAGTTGTTATTTTGTGCCAGGGTTCTATTGGGGAATATACGGAGAATTTTTTTATTAAAAAATCTCGGATACTGGAATGCCTAAAAAATAGGTAAATTTTTGAGCGGTGCAGCATAGCATAATAGGTAAAATTATGAGCATAATCGGCGGGTCCCTATCAATAATATCACCAGTATATAGTGCTTTCATTAACTGTTTAGTACATAGCCAATCTTTTAGATATTATGGATGTCTACAAGCTGAATGGTTGTTACAGCATGTTTTGTTTAGCACTACAGGGCAACAAGTTTCACTAGATTTTGTGCATGTGAGGAGATCAAGTTATGAGAAGAGTACAACCTACGTACTGTTTGCAATGCACTCTGTATAATCACACAATCACTTAGTATGCTAGACAATATGTATATATACGTATATATGTGATATATAGGCCCAAATAGTGTATTTGTTGGAGAACAGATCTGAGTCCTGTCCAAATGACAAAATTATACTCCTTCAGTACAATTGTCCTCCTTTTGGTGTTGAACTAGGATGAAACATTTCCCATGAAGGTCAGAGCAACCTTTACCGCAGCCTCCACATCTTCCACAACAATTCTTGTTAATACTATCTAACAGACCCGTGAGAGAGCCAACTGTATCTTGAGTGTGACTGGTCTGCAAATTTACTATTAGGACTTTCAAGAAAAGCATAGGTGATCTCTATTATGAACCACAGTAGTGGTTCATGATAAAACCATTATACTACAATCTGAATTTTGGTACTAAAAGACAATTTATTGTGTGGAAAATTAAAACTTTGTACTAGTGCATTTTGAAACCTCGGCCACCGCTTTACTACTTAAGAAGATATCTTAAATAAACACCTTGTTTTTAAACATGCACAAAAAATGAATGGACCACAAGTAACTAATTGTTTCAGTCTATTAATGTCCATTATATAGGATAACACAGCTGCTGCCAATCACATGATCAGTGTGGTGACTGACTCAACACACAACAATGTCTAGAACAATGCTTTTTTGCCAAGGAAATAAGCCAAAGTGTACAGGAATGTAACTGTTACTGTAATCAAAGCTTTAGCTGCTTGTAATTGTGATTATAACAGTTTGAATTGTTAGGCATTTACTATGTACATGTGTAGTTTAACAACTTGGCACAGATGAGTTGGCTAGTACATGTATTATCTAATCCAAAACAGCCAAGCTGTAAAAAAAGTGTGCGGCCCTCAGAAAGGCTATGGTGAAAAAAGATGTGAAATCCAAGGTGGCGGCCAAGAAATGGCTGTGATGGTAGGTTAATGGTAAAAATTTTAATAACGACAATTCAGGTGAATTTTTGTGCCGCTTCACAAAATTTACCTAAATTGTCATTATTAAAATTTTTACCATTAACCTACCATCACAGCCATTTCTTGGCCGCCACCTTGGATTTCACATCTTTTTTCACCATAGCCTTTCTGAGGGCCGCACACTTTTTTTACAGCTTGGCTGTTTTGGATTAGATTTCATTTCTTTTTGTATTTGTATACCCCAAAGCCGGCCTATGGCCAGCTTTGGGACTTTTTTAACCTATGTTTTTTTCTTTACTACAGGAAGAAGAAAAGATGAAGTAGATGTACTTTAAATATTTTATCAGTAAATGTACAAATTATATATATAATACATATGTGACCAGATTTGCGAAAATGGGTCTTCCACACACATCCAATTTGCCAAATTTGACAATTGATAACTTCAGATTGGAAAGAGCTATTGCCTTGAAATTTGGGCAGTGGTGAGCACCATTATAGCTGAATACATGGTTAATATGTTACTTGAACACTGAGTTATGGTCTCCAACGTTTACAGAATTGGATGTGTGTGGAAGACCCCTTTTCGCAAATCCGGTCACATATATTGATTACAGAAATCTCCATGGTGGTTTCTTTGTAACTGAACACTCTACAAGGTGACTTCTTCTAATTGCTCTCTCTACAGGGTGAATTGTTTGTAGCTGAACGATCTACGAGGTAACTTCTTCTAGCTGATCTCTCTACAGGGTGATGTGTTTGTAGCTGAATTCTGTATAGGTGATTTGTTTGCAGCTGAGCTATTTACAGAATGGTTTCTTTATAGCTGAACTCTCTAAAAGGTAACTTCTTCTAACTGATCTTTCTACAGGGCAATTTGTTTCTGGCAGAATTTTCTACAGGGTGATTTCTTTGCAGCTGAACTCTCTACATGGTGGTTTCTTTGTAGCTGAACTCTCTACAAGGTAATTTCTTCTAGCTGATCTCTCTACAGGGAGATTTGTTTGTAACTGAACTATCTACAAGGTAACTTCTTATAGCTGATCTCTCTACAGGGTGATTTGTTCGTAGTTGAATTCTGTACAGGTGATTTGTTTGCAGCTGAGCTCTTTACAAAATGGTTTCTTTGTAGCTGAACTTTCTCCAAGGTGACTTCTTCTAACTGATCTTTCTACAGGGTGATTTGTTTGTAGCTGAACTATCTACAAGGTAATTTCTTCTAGCTGATCTCTCTACAGGGTGATTTGTTTGTAGCTGAGTTCTGTACAGGTGACTTGTTTGCAGCTGAGCTCTTTACAGAATGGTTTCTTTGTAGCTGAACTCTCTACAGGGTGATTTGTTTGTAGCTGAAATCCCTACAAGGTAACTTCTTCTAGCTGATCTTTCTACAGGGCGATTTGTTTGTAGCTGAGTTCTCTACAGGGTGTTTGTTTGCAGCTGAATTCTCTACATGGTGGTTCCTTTATAGCTGAACTCTCTACAAGGTGACTTCTTCTAGCTGATCTCTCTACAGGGTGATTTGTTTGTTGCTGAACTCTCTACAGGTGATTTGTTTGTAGCTGAACTCTCTACAAGGCGATACTTCTAGGTGATCTCTCTACAGGATTCCTTGTTTCTAACTGAACTCTCTACAAGGCGATACTTCTAGGTGATCTCTCTACAGGATTCCTTGTTTCTAACTGAACTCTCAACAGGGTGATCTGTTCATAGCTGAACTTTCTACTGGGTGATTTGTTTGCAGCTGAACTCTCTAAATGGTGGTTTCTTTGTAGCTGAACTCTCTACAAGGTAATTTCTTCTAGCTGAACTCTCTACAGGGTGACTTGTTTCTAGCTGATCTCTCTACAGGGTGATCTGTTCATAGTTGAACTTTCTACAGGGTGATTTGTTTGCAGCTGAACTCTCTACATGGTAGTTTCTTTGTAGCTGAACTCTCTACAATGTGACTTCTTCTAGCTGAACTCTCTATAAGGTGACTTGTTTCTAGCTGATCTCTCTACAGGGTGACTTATTTCTAGCTGAACTCTCTACAGGTGATTTGTTTGTAGCTGAACTCTCAACATGGTGGTTTCGTTGTAGCTGAACTCTCTACAAGGTAACTTCTTCTAGCTGATCTTTTTACACTGCATATTTGTTTGTAGCTGAGTTCTCTACAGGGTGATTTGTTTGCAGCTGAACTCTCTACATGGGAGTTTCATTGTAGCTGAACTCTCTACAATGTGACTTCTTCTAGCTGAACTCTCTACAGGGTGACTTGTTTCTAGCTGAACTCTCTACAGGTGATTTGTTTGCAGCTGAACTCTCTACATGGTGGTTTCTTTGTAGCTGAACTCTCTACAACGTAACTTCTTTTAGCCGATCTTTCTACAGGGTGATTGAGTTTTTTGCAGCTGAACTCTTTACATGGTGGTTGCTTTGTAGCTGAACTCTCTAAAAGGTGACTTCTTCTAGCTGAACTCTCTACAGGATGATTTGTTTGCAGCTGAACTCTCTACATGATGATTTCTTTGTAGCTGAACTCTCTACAGGGTGATTTATTTGTAGCTGAAATCCCTTCTAGGTAACTTCTTCTAGCTGATCTTTCTACAGGGCGATTTGTTTGTAGCTGAGTTCTCTACAGGGTGATTTTTTTGCAGCTGAACTCTCTACGTGGTAGTTTCTTTGTAGCTGAACTCTCAACAATGTGACTTCTTCTAGCTGAACTCTCTACAGGGTGACTTGTTTTTAGCTGATCTCTCTACAGGGTGACTTGTTTCTAGCTGAACTCTCTACAGGTGATTTGTTTGCAGCTGAACTCTCTACATGGTGGTTTCTTTGTAGCTGAACTCTTTACAACGCAACTTCTTCTAGCCGATCTTTCTACAGGGTGATTGAGTTTTTTGCAGCTGAACTCTTTACATGGTGGTTGCTTTGTAGCTGAACTCTCTAAAAGGTGACTTCTTCTAGCTGAACTCTCTACAGGATGATTTGTTTGCAGCTGAACTCTCTACATGATGATTTCTTTGTAGCTGAACTCTCTACAGGGTGATTTATTTGTAGCTGAAATCCCTTCTAGGTAACTTCTTCTAGCTGATCTTTCTACAGGGCGATTTGTTTGTAGCTGAGTTCTCTACAGGGTGATTTTTTTGCAACTGAACTCTCTACGTGGTAGTTTCTTTGTAGCTGAACTCTCTACAATGTGACTTCTTCTAGCTGAACTCTCTACAGGGTGACTTGTTTCTAGCTGAACTCTCTACAGGTGATTTGTTTGCAGCTGAACTCTCTACATGGTGATTTCTTTGTAGCTGAACTCTCTACAAGGTAACTTCTTCTAGCTGATCTTTCTACAGGGTGATTTGTTTGTAGCTGAATTCTCTACAGGGTGATTTATTTGCAGCTGAACTCTCTACATGGTGGTTTCTTTGTAGCTGAACTCTCTACAAGGTAACTTCTTCTAGCTGATCTTTCTACAAGGTGATTGATTTTTTTGTAGCTGAACTCTTTACATGGTGGTTTATTTGTAGCTGAACTCTCTACAAGGTAATTTCTTCTAGCTGATCTCTCTACAGGCCGATTTGTTTGTAGCTGAACTCTCTACATGATGGTTTCTTTGTAGCTGAACTCTCTACAAGGTGATTTCTTCTATAGCTGATCTTTCTACAGGGTGATTTGTTTGTAGTTGAACTCTCTACATGATAGTTTCTTTGTAGCTGAACTCTCTACAAGGTGATTTCTTCTGTAGCTGATCTTTCTACAGGGTGATTTGTTTGTACCTGAACTATCTACATGATGGTTTCTTTGTAGCTGAACTCTCTACAAGGTAACTTCTTCTAGTTGATCTCTCTACAAGACAATTTGTTTGTACCTGAACTCTCACATGATTGTTTCTTTGAAGCTGAACTCTCTACAAGGTGATTTCTTCTAGCTGATCTTTCTACAGGGTGATTTGTTTGTAGCAGAACTCTCTGCAAGGAAACTTCTTCTAGCTGATCTCTCTACAGGGAGATTTGTTTGTAGCTGAACTCTCTACACGTGATTTGTTTGCGGCTGAATTCTCTACATGATGGTTTCTTTGTAGCTGAACTCTCTACAAGGTAACTTCTTCTAGCTGATCTCTTTACAGGGTGAATTGTTTGTAGCTGAACGATCTACAAGGTAACTTCTTCTAACTGATCTCTCTACAGGGTGATTTGTCTGTAGCTGAACTCTCTACAAGGAAACCTCTTTTAACTGAACTCTGTACAGGGTGAATTGTTTGTAGCTGAACTATCTACAAGGTAAATTCTTCTAGCTGATCTCTCTACAGGATGATTTGTTTGTAGCTGAACTATCTACAAGGTAACTTCTTCTAGCTGATCTCTCTACAGGATGATTTGTTTGTAGCTGAACTCTCTACAAGGTAACTTCTTCTAGCTGATCTCTCTACAAGACAATTTGTTTGTACCTGAACTCTCACATGATTGTTTCTTTGAAGCTGAACTCTCTACAAGGTGATTTCTTCTAGCTGATCTTTCTACAGGGTGATTTGTTTGTAGCAGAACTCTCTGCAAGGAAACTTCTTCTAGCTGATCTCTCTACAGGGAGATTTGTTTGTAGCTGAACTCTCTGCACGTGATTTGTTTGCGGCTGAATTCTCTACATGATGGTTTCTTTGTAGCTGAACTCTCTACAAGGTAACTTCTTCTAGCTGATCTCTTTACAGGGTGAATTGTTTGTAGCTGAACGATCTACAAGGTAACTTCTTCTAACTGATCTCTCTACAGGGTGATTTGTCTGTAGCTGAACTCTCTACAAGGAAACCTCTTTTAACTGAGCTCTGTACAGGGTGAATTGTTTGTAGCTGAACTATCTACAAGGTAACTTCTTCTAGCTGATCTCTCTACAGGATGATTTGTTTGTAGCTGAACTATCTACAAGGTAACTTCTTCTAGCTGATCTCTCTACAGGGTGATTTGTTTGTAGCTGAATTCTGTATAGGTGATTTGTTTGCAGCTGAGCTCTTTACAGAATGGTTTCTTTGTAGCTGAACTCTCTACAAGGTAACTTCTTCTAGCTGATGTATCTACAGGGTCACTAGTTTGTAGCTGAATTCTCTACATGGTGGTTTCTTTGTAACTGAACTATCTACAAGGTGACATCTTCTAGCTGATCTTTCAACAGGGTGATTTGTTTGTAACTGAACTCTCTACAAGAAAACTTCTTCTACCTGATGTCTGAACAGGGTGAATTGTTTGTAGCTGAACTCTCTACAGGGTGATTTGTTTGTAGCTGATCTCTATACAGGTTACTTATTCCTAACTGATCTCTTGAATTCTGTTCAGGGTGACTGCTCTATTAGGATGACTGCTCTATTAGAGTATCTCGATCTCGCACTTGCTACACCAAGTTGGATTTCGTGTTATAACTCCGTGGCTTTAAGTCTGATTCTTCTACACCATTGAAGAGCCTTTCTAAGATGATAACTCCATCTGTACAGCGATTTTCAAAGCATTACCCCAAGCGGTTTATCTGGTAGGCGTGGCAAGCAGTCGTTTTTTTAATCTCGATTGCGTAATTGTTACACACTGTTGATTTTTTCGCTGTATCTTCCTGGTTTTTAGCTCGATTTCTTTCAAACCACAAAAGGTTTGAGGTTCAATAGTTAACCTATTCACCCACCGATTTTCAGCTTCTTCCCATACGCGGTTTACCCTGTAGGCGTGACAACATATTGGTGTTATTTTTCGTGCATAATCGCTCATAACTCTTTGCCTGTTTATGGTATTCCAGCCAAAGTTGGTACCGAGATGCGCCTTTATACCCCCCTTCTGTGTGCCAAATTTCAAGGCAATCGGATAACGCGTTCGCGTTTTATAGCAGTTTTTGTAAGTGTGCGAAAAGAGGAAGAAACTAAGCCAATTTTTGAAGTCGCATATCTCAGGAATGCCTGAAGCGATTTCGCTCAAATTTGGAATGTGAAGTACTGAAGTTGGAGGGAATGTACACAGCAAAATTTGTCTTGTTTCATCAAGGCAGCACAGAGCTACGGAGGTGCGAAAATTGCGTTTTCTTTCTTCCTGTCAATATACTCACGGGGTTGCGCGCCGGCTTCTTGGGCTGCACGACACACTACCGTGTGTCTTGATACATGAAATGAGCAGTATAATTATCATTACCAACTTGAACAAAGCCCGAGTACAATATGCAGGGTAGTATCCATGATGGTCTCCAGATTTGGTAGTGAAGTATAGGTGCAAAAATCTGGGTTCAGCTACCAGTTGTTAAAAACTAGCTTTTGAACATTTAATACCCATGTATGTTCATAGTCTATTGACTGTTCTATTAGAGTATATCAATAGCATCAAGGTCCAATAGATAAACTTTTTGAGAATAAGTTGTTATAGTAAATATGATACAGATGAACTCTTTGTATACAAACATATACTAATTTCTGTGATCTGGTTCTCTGAGACGTGAAAATGAATCCAATGTTAATACCTGTAGTGGATGGAACATAAACAGTGTATAGTTCATATACAACTCACCACAACTCCTACTAGTATACCAAGGGGTACTCCTAATAGAACATGATACAAGTGAAGGGCAGCACCAGCCCATAAGGGGCCGAGAATTGCTGCTACTGATCCAGTTGATCGTCGCAATCCCTGACCAAATCCTGTGAAGAAATAATAACAAACATGAAGTGGAACAACCCTATTGCAGAATTTCAATTTAATGATGAAAGTAAGACAAAAGGTAGAGACCCCCAATAATTTTGAACATAACAAGTATCTGAAACATTAAGCATAATACCATGGTATAGACATACCTTGCTTGTGAAAATGCATGTCAATAAAACGATTGACATACTCTAATAGAACAGTCAGTAACAACCTGTATTTTAAATGACTGTTTTATTAGAGTATATTAGCAAAATTGTGGGCACAACAGCATAGGTGGAATAAAAAACATAATAGACTGGTACCTAGCAAAAGGGTTGTATACAATCACTGGACTGGACTAGTGGACTGGACTGGTGGACTGGACTACTGGACTTAGGTATTTTCCCTTTTTTACCCAAATATTTGGGCAACTGGTTGCAAGTATGTTAGTCTCATGTAGTTAGACCACTCCCCCACACACAAACAAAAGAAAGGTGTGATCATGCCAGACTTGTCAACATTGCCCAGCTTCAGCTATGTACAGAGGTTCTAATAGTACTTGTTTGTCAACAAATCTAAAACAGAAGTCACATGCGGTAATTATAGTTTAAAGTTCAAAATGAATCAATTTGATTGGTTGCAATCTTGTGCATGTGATTTCACTTGTTATTGCTGTCATGCAAAAACTATAGAACCTTTTTATCAGCTGTTGAATAGCAAGACAGTTAACTGTCGCCACTTAATCTAGCTGACTCCATGACTATAACTTGCATGGTTACTACAACACTACATACACATGTACTGTATGCATGGTTTGTACTTCATGATAAGACAAATGGTAGTCGTACGATAGAGATTATGCCAAGAGAGAGAGAGAGAGAGAATTACACACAATTCTAAGATAACAGACAGTGCCAAGTAGACAGATTTACCTGCATGTTTTACATTCAATGTAGCAATAGCTACGACCAGTTGCCCAAATATGTGCTAAAATGAAAAACAAACAAAAAAAAATCTGAGTCCAGTAGTCCAGTCCACCAGTCCAGTCCACTAGTCCAGTCCAGTGATTGTATACAACCTAGCAAAAGGGATTGCTGTTTAGTAGAAATTTGTTAGTCACTTTTGTATATACTGACATCCTCTCATTCAACACTTTGTTTTAAAATTCTTTGAGTGTTCATTCTTTTTTTGAGTATTTTGCAAACGTTTTACCATCAATGTTACTACTTATTATTCAAACAGTTATGCACATGATTACCTTGAACATGTCTTGGTAATAGTTTTGAGAACAATGATCCATTAGTAACAAATAGAAAGGGTAGACCAAATATTGCAACAGCAGCTCCACTCAGTATTTTCACATTAATCTAAGGTGTTTCTAAATAAAAACAATACACACCATTATTGTTCAACCGCACAAATAAAGCAAATTCTAGGGGAAAGGGGAGGCACTGGCTACCCATAATTTTTGAAATAAAGGGGGAAACTGTGGCATATTGGATCAAGCTAAGGCTTTAAATTGGTTATGCAATAATAGTTGGTTGTTGCTGAAGGTGATTAATAATCAAATTAGGCTATGCGTGCAACAATCAATTAATAGGATCACATGACTATAAAATAGGGTGTACTTTCGTGCACAAGGAAGCTGTTTATTCGGTTAATCAATTGGTTATCCACCTTTTCAAACATACTTTCTGTAACAACTATAAACAGGCTGTAGGACCAGGTGTCCTACAGACCTTCAGCACTTGTGCTGTAAAGCCTTAATATAGAAAGCCAATAATCAGTTTCGTGCACTTAGTCCAGGTCACAGCTCTAGTAGAATTGAGGGTATTTAGGAAGGTTGTACTGTACCTTATACTAAAGTCATACTTGTGGACCTTATTATCCGCAATCACATTGCAACATAAAAATGGTGGTGATAGTGTGGGGGATTTGTACAGAGGAGATGGCATTTTGCTACGATAACACTAATATATTCCAGCAAGGGCAAAGTGAGGCATACAAGCATGCTGTTTTACATCCATACCAAAACTTAGGTTCGGTTTTGTCTGGTGGGATTATTTTGCCTCGCCACTTTATACTAACTAGCCTCTCACTTTTATTATCCAATGGTTCCATCCTTGTAAACAATTTTGGTTACTATGGATGAACGCATGATGAAGTCCCCACACTAACACTGCCATTTGTCAATTATGACATCAATGAGAGTAAGGTCCACTTTAACCACTTATTATATGCAGTATTCCCTAAATCTCCAGTTTCAGACACTGAGCCATACATCGCTTGTTAATGTCCTTACTCGAAACATTAACAAGAAATATCCTATTGCAGATCCAATTTCATGAAGTATCAAAATCCTAGTCATTTTGTTGTCAATACAAATTATATAATTGGCTCACCATGTGTTAAAATAAAATGCCACTTATTATGCTGGCACAATTAATAGTTACCTGAAAGCATCAAGCATAATGCTAGCAATTATAAACATTACCATTTTTCTGTGCTAAAGAGAAAAAGACCAACTTACTTTAATTGTACAGTCTGCAACTCAAATCCACTTAATAATGCACAAAAGCCATTATTAAAATGTAATGTCATTAACATCATTGCAACCATTTCATGGCCACCACCTTTGATTTCACAACTTTATCATCCAGGAATTTGAAGGCCGCACCCTTTTATACAGTTTGGTTGTTGTTTTTTCTGCATGGATATATATACCTTTAGTTGCTCCAGCCACAAATATTTCAAACCAAATGTATCCAAACAATTCCAGACATAAACCAAATGACAATAGCCACCTGCCAGTACAAATGAAATATACATAAAGTGACTGTGACTAACCTGTCAGTAACTTTCTTTGTTAAAAGCATCAAACAAACAAATGAAATGATGAGCTACACAAAGGGTACAGCATGTAATTTATAAAAGGCTTGCAACATGTAATAGTTATACCACGGGTACAAGTGCTTTGCCTGATACATACGCACAGGCACTTGGGCCTGCGTGCGAGTGCGTATATACAGGCAAAGCAAAAGTGCCTGTGGTATAACTAATATGTTCTACTTCAGCATGTAGAACCACCTAACTGGTAAAATCTCTAGTTACTATACCCTTCTCTTATATAGGGAACCAAGTAAGCTGTGATTGTGGGATTGAATTTTGCCAAACAAACTGTGATTGTGGGATTCAATTTTAGTACATCAAACAGTAGTTTGATTTTATTTTTGCTAATATAGTAATTTTAAGAGACTAGTGTTAATTATGTTACTTTAATTGCTACATTTACAAAAGTAAAAAACAAACTACTGTTGATGTATTAAAATTGAATCCCACAATCACAGGTTGTTTGGCAGAATTCAATCCCACGATCACAGCTTGCTTGATTCCCTATATAAGAGAAGAGCACAACAGTATAACATCAAAGAAATCTGATGATTTCTGGATATAGTGTGCACTCCTATTAGGTGTGCAATGTCTCAAGTATATCTCGTTAAGGCAGTGTAACGAGATATATGCACTGCCTTAACAAGATATACGCAGTGTGTATATCTCATTAACATTTTGAGTCAATGCGATATGTGATATCTATGCACTGGCTTTCCTGTGATCTGAGGTGTGAGAGTGGTACATATCTAGTTACACTGTCCACTATTCCAAAATAATGTATGTGGAGAACTTTAAGTTCAATGTCAAAGGAAAGGAGGTTGGTTGTGTTAGTATAACCCATTGACATATAGGCAGATTTGATTGATACCAACATTTTAAAATTCTGTTGTTACATTCACAATTAGTATGGACAGGATAGTAATTCTAAGCTATGATATGAACAATTTGAGCTGAACCCTCAAAAACATTTAATAACTTATGGATCAGATTACGTTAGTTATTGAAATATGGCTCATGTGTAGTACCACTTGACCTGGCAAAATATTTCAAACTCTTTTCAATCAAACATCTCAAACAATATTTATGAACAATACCATATATTTTTGAGGAGGAAGTCATATAAGTACATAGTTTGTTTCCCAAACTTGTATTGGAGCCAACCAACAGGTGTCTGCTCTTGACTTGACAACTTTGCTGTCACCACCATAAAAGCAGCAATACATTTTTTTGGCTATGACAAACGACACTCAGACTACTTGGCAGCACAACAGGCAAAGTGCAGTGCATTTTTGTCTATATTTCAGTCAACTACATGTTTGTCCGACCAACTGCAAGTTTGTCAGGAAAAATTTGTTCTGATACTTAAAAAAATTTACTGGTACAATGCTGCAAAATTATATTTAGTGTATATCATTAAAATATTTTTACATTAAAATTATCACGATTTTTTTGCAGCGAATTACTGGGCAAGATGACACCTTCAGCTTTTAAATATGTACCTATAGTGAAATAGTGAAGTTGGGTAAGGAAAGACTGATTGGTACATTTTGTCTTACTCCATGGAAGACTTTAGGTGTCTGAAGGCTGCCAGACAACTGTACAACAATAGAAGCAATCCTTCTAATTAGTGCTGCCACAATATAGAAAAACTCTACATCATATATCACCAAGGTTTATATCACGATATGAACATATATCACGATATAGAACTAACTATTACATTTGCAAGACAAACATATCCATTGTAAGTTTAAATGTATACCACAAGCAAAAGTACTCTTGTTTATCAGGTTTTAAATGCATTTTGCTACTGCTTTACAGTTGAGACAAGTGGCTGGAACTACATAGAAACCTTAAAACCTCCCAGTTTACTTTGAGGTTGGCTTGTTTACCCCACTACACTATCAACACACAGCTTTAATTAAATGCCAAATACCATATGTCTGGCCTCCCCCACATCATTACACTAAGCAGCAAAACATTATTGAACAAAATAATAGTAGCTAATGTACCAAAGTAGGGACTTTCCCACTGAGCTATACTGTAACATCATCATTCATCTCTTGTTTCACTACTTTTTATTGCATAGATCCCTACTTCATTTTTAAATTAACAATTTTTTAAAATACTAGTTTGTTTAGTTTCTTTTTTTGTTGTGGCACAGCTAGCTACAATGTAACTTGTATTAGTCCACTTGTATTTTCCACATCTGTAGGTATGGGAAAGGCAGATACCATCACTTATAAACATCTTGCCCATTTGCTCAGTGAGAAGTAGAGTTCCCCATTTTCTGTGGTTATGGGCAGGCTTCGCTGTAATTTGGGGTTCTCCTTGCTGCACTCTTGAGTAATGTGTATCAGGGGATCACATTCTAGATCCAAGCGTCCCTGTGTGCCTCCAGCTGTTGACCTTGCTGTTGCTGAAGGGCATGCACCTGTCTCCTTTAGAACAATAATGTAGCTAATTGTGCTTGCTTCTTTTTCTTATAAAAATAACTACAGTACGTCTACCAGAACAATGTAACTTGTAACTGTTCTATCATACATGATTGTTGTATTACAGAGCTTAGAGCACATACACACACATATATGACGACAAGTTTACAATACAGCATTTCAATAAATAAAAGAAAGTCTTCATACTCAAACTGTGGGCAGAGAGGAAAACTCTACCCAATTCTGTGTCAATGGAATCGTTGCCATTACAGATGCAGCATTGCCACATTGAACATCGATAGCAACAGGTGTATTAGAGTGACTGTTGTATTAGAGTATATATCTCGAGTCAACCAAGGGGTGTGCAGCTAGCTAGACCAATAAGGAGTGAGGTGATCTTGTTTATTGTTAAGTATATAGGCTAAATTGTTAAGAGGTCGGGTCTCCGTACTCTTTCACTATTAGTCCACATAGATCTTTATTTGGTGGGTGTGGTCGCAAACCTCAGATCCCAATCATAAAGTTGTAGATATCTAGCAAGGTACCTCTTATAGTAGCACCGGGACTGAAGCGCTTCTGAAATCCAACTTTGAAATAGTTCTGTGGCATCTAAATATGCTGCTGAAAGAAAGCATTGATACAGAAAATTAACACCTCAATATGGTTTCATTGGATGAAGAAGACAAGCCGACTAAAGATAAAAGAAAAGACAAGGCGCAGAGGGCTTACACTTGTCGGAACCCCAAAAGGTACATCCCACTGGTGAGTGTGTTATTGTGGCATACAATGGTGACTGTGTGCTGCTTCGTTTGGCATTTAGCCTTGCAACTGTGGTCAGTGAGGCAGTCAGTGAGGCAGTGAGGCAGGCTGTCAGTGAGGCAGGCTGTCAGTGAGAATAAAATTCAAGTTTTGGCGATTTTTTTAAAATTCTATATCCAGCCACCTGTAAGTGTTTTGTTGTATATTATGTATTATATGGACTAGTACTATTCCGTAAAGATAATTTTCGTCATGTAAATGTCTCTAGGATAATTTTTGAAGGCGGAAATTTGGGTGGCGCGTAAAATTTTCTACTTAAATGGTACTACCAAACTGTTTGATTCCATTGTACAGTGTACCACAGCAAGTCGCATATACGTAACACATTTGGTTTTATGCGCACATATTCATTACTCACAATTACACCAGCTCCACAGAAAAACAAGCTAGTTTCAAATTCAGTCCATCCCAATAAATCTTCAAACATAGGCACAAACATAGCCTAGGGCACATAAACAAGAAATAGAATATCACGGGGGTATTAATCTACGTACCTCAATGCTAGTTTGGTTAAAGAGTGCTACAAAGCAAATGGCAAGCAAACAAACAAGCTCTTGCCGAATAAATTCTAAAAGTCAACAAGAGCAGTATATATCAAGTATTGATAAGCTTTCTCCTCACCAGATAACATCCAATATGTCTTAGGCAGAAATCCTTCAGGTGCTGGAACAGAATCTTTCTCAGCATTTTCTGGTGACTTTAGCACCGTTGACTGGGAGCTGGAGTGATGGCTCACATCCTTCATACCATCATTCACTAACAGTGGAGTTTTCTCCTGTTTGGCTGATGAATCCTTATCACTACAGCTATGCTCTTCAGAATTAACATTAATATCAACAGAAGCAATTGATTTCTCCTCTATGCTGTGATCTGTGCTGTTTTGATTAGCCATTTGCTGTTGAGTGTGTTCAATATGTTGTCCATACTGTGATTTTACAAAGTCATTCACTGGCGGTAATTGAAAAAACAAAAACATCAGCTCTAAAATCAACCACACTAGTGTCAACAATGCCTGTATTAATTACAGTGACATGTGTACATTAATTACTAGGGATTAACTCACCCCAGGGGATGTGTACTTGTCAAGAGTGAATGGCCCTACTTCATAGTTTAGTTTGCGAAGAAATAAATTTAGTCCTGGGCCTATGATGAGGCCAAACTGCCTTATTGCAATTGCTATTGAGAAGGCTGTAGTTCTTTCCTTCTTTGTGGTAGTGCGTGACAGTTCTCCAAATATTGCCGCTTCAGCCCCAGCTCCAATACCTACAACATACAAGCTTGTGTGTACATACAGGCAGTACCTACATGTATGTTATTTGCTTTTTTGTCGTATTCATATGCAAAGGAAACTTTCACTTTAATCTTTCACAACTATTATATTATTGTGTGGTAGAAAGGGCAGGATTTGGGAGGGCACATACCCCTTTGATAAACTCTCCCCCTTCCCTTAGCAATAGTTTAAATCAAAATAAATCAGGAACAATATTGCATACGTCTGGTTATTTTCAGGTACCTGAGAATGCACCAGATGTAGTCTGAAGTATTCATGCCCTACACCCTCTAGGTGCTGCGTGCTTACTCTCATTAAACTTTAAGATGCCATTAAAATCATCATAGAAATTATCCTATGCAATGATGCACCAACTAACTAACCTAGCACCAGTGTTGGGGGGTAACGCGTTACGTAATAATTATTACTTTTGTGGTAACAAAGTAATATAATGAAATACGCTAAAGCTGGTAACATAACTCAAGTTACTTTACTCATAACTCAAGTTACTTTACTTACAAATGTAACGCATTACCTATGTAATATAGTTACTGTAATGAGCATAATATTACGTAATATTATTACTACAATTAACGAAGCTACTAATCTCGTTACTAATCCACTAAGTAACACCTAGACACAACGAAGTAACGATGCCTACTGAATAAAGCTTATTCACCAGCTTCTTACTTATAACCAAGATTTGCACATTGCCCAACAACACAATCATGTCACGTGATAAGGTGATAGTCTCACACGTGACAGCTTAAGGCTGTGGAAGGAAAGTAATATAATCTGTAATATTATTATAGTTACTATATTTTTTGGGTAATGTGTAACTGTAACTAAATAGTCTAGTTGCAAGTAATATGTAACGAATTACTTTTAAAAAGTAATTGGCCCAACACTGCCTAGCATTAATTTCTTAAGAAGTATCGATATTGAATTAATTTAAAAAAAATGTTGAAACCCACTTTTTGGCCTGCCTGCCCGTCTACCTTTTGACCTGAACAACATACAGCCACCACAATAACCACCTTGCCTTTGCCTTGTCGTTTCTTCATGCAAGGAAACTACATGTATATCAAGGTATTGGTGTTTCCATATCGATAATTTTCTTACAGGTATAAATATCAGTGTCACAAAATACTTTGAAGTGCGTGCACTATTGTTAAGAGGGAGAATACACTAGTAACTAGGGTTGGGCAATATTTCAATAAATTGCCAATATCGCCTAAGCAACTGCTTGCAATACCATTATCGCATGTATTTTTCCTTTGCAATATTATCGCATAGGCAATATTTATTGTATTTTGCAATAATTATCGTATATATCATCTAATTTGTGTCTCTTGTAGACCTCTTATTTAATACAGTTTGTGCATATTATTGCTAACTATGTCAATTGGTTAACTTGTTAGTGAAGAAATTGTAAACTAATTCTCATTGAAAACAAGCATTCATCAAACTATGCGGTTGTGTTTCAATTTTCACATGCAATATTGCAATAATTGTATTAAATGACTCATGCAATAATTGCATGTCACAAATTCAGTGTCGCCCAACCCTACTAGTAACGAATGTTTTCACAAAATGGTGACTACACCCCTTAATAATATAGCTGTACTTCTAATGATTGGCTTTACTACAAAAAAAGCAAGTTACCACCAGAGACAAGTCGGTTACTGGACATTTGCCATCCAAATAGTCTGCATGTCTGACCATAAATCAGTTTACTCAGACATAATGTCCTAGCTATCAAAAGAAAAGGGATGGAACCTAAGGAATACAGTTTATCTGTCTGGTTATGGCTTGTACTGCTAATCATATCTACCACTTCTGGCTACCACATCCCTTTATGATTTATCATGCCTACCAGAGGTTTACTCAAGATCATCAGTGAGATTGAGATACTCTAATAAAACAGTCACTCTAACTCTATGTGGGAAATTCCTACTTTTAGGCATCGAAAAAATTACAGCCACATGCCAATGTTTGGATTTTTTCACATAGCCAAAATTTCTAAACATCGACTATATGCAGTTTCTGCCTTTAAGGCTTATTGGCTCAACTGTAACAGGGGCACAGCCAGACTTTTGGTGGTGCCAGGGCCTAGCTGTAAGCCGAGGACCAAAAAAATAGGTAACTGCTGACAATAACTGCCCTCCACCAACTATAACATTATCTCCTTATTTATAACTACATACGTAGCTTGCTAAACTGTTCTCTGAATTCTGTGACTGCTCTATTAGAGTATCTTGAATTATTGATGCCCAGGCCTGGGCCCAGGTTCTGGCTACGCCTCTGAACTATGACACATCAAGAATCAAAGAATGTCACTGACAATCTCTTATTTTTGTTACTCTGATAGTGTCAGCTGAACTTTGAACCTCGGATATTCCACTTACCAGACCAATGATATATTCACTGAACACAATACACACATGGAAACACTTACATACACTACAGACACACCCACACACGTATGCATGCACACACACACACACGCACGCATGCACGCACGCACGTACGCACACACACACACAATTAAGACAATGAACATTTAACTCACCTACACAAAATCTACTAGCCAGAACCATGTATTTAGACTGTGCAGCAAAGTACATGAAATTACCTAGAGAAATGAGATATAGTAATTCTAGTATTCAAAATTGACTTTCTGACCACCCACATAAAACTACATTATTTTTCCTACATTAACCATATTCTAAAATTCACTCAAGTTTTAGCAAATACACAAGTGAAATAACAACACCAGGTGATGTATGTCTTTGTGCTAGCAACTGTACAAAGATTATTCTTAGCTAGCTATTATATACAATAAAATGCAGTAACCTATCTAGATATTTGAAGCATTCTGTGTTATTTTATAATAGGGGTTGGTAAAAAATCATGGTTTCGTGAATTTTCACACCTTAAAAACGGCCTTGCAATAAGTTTTACCCAAATAAACCACCTGTAATATATTAGTACTGCTGTAATGATGCTGTACCTTGGTTAAACGAAGCGAAAAGTCGAATACTTCGATGTACAGTGAGTTTTTAAAATTCCAAAATTCACCTGGATTTCATCTGCCTGCCTGGCTGCCTGCCTGGCTGCCTGCCTGCTGTAAGACCCAGTTGCGCTAGGAGTATGATTCCAGAAATTTCAGACAGCTAAGGTAATGATGATGGATTCACGAATCTGTTGTTCCGATTACTTTCCATCCACTGCGCCATGCTGTTTGCTTTCATCATTCATTCGCTTCTTTGTTCTTCTCGAAGGATAATTAATAGTTGCAGCGCTTAAGACCAAACACGTGATTTTAACAAAGTGTGAGTAGCTATGTATACGTAAGACAAGGGTGAACGGGTGCAGTACCCAAGGAGTTGTCTCTAACATCTATTAATGCTGGGCAGTCGTTTGTATAGTCTTAATTACCGGTTTAGCTTTTTTGTGAGATACTGTAGCTAGCCAATAATGTCTTTGAGGGCAGATCCACCTCAGGATCCAGACTTCTAAAAGCGAGGGTTCCACTCTTAATGGTGGGCTCTCCAGTGATGTTTTACTGTAAAATCATCAACATTTAGGCCATTAGAAATGCAGTTGAAGCCTTTAACAGTTGCTGTAATAGCTTTAAAAGACAAAGCGATAATCATTTTAGAGGCGCCTATTGGATATGAAGGTAAAAGATAGCTGCTTCAAGTGATATTTATACTATGTGGAAAATAAAATGGGTATAATATAACTAGCTGGCTAGCTAGCTAGACAAAAAAGTAAACAAACTAGCTATTTTAATAAAATAAAAATTTTAAAAGGAAGTAGGGATTGGTATAATATACATGGTACAAAAATTGAGGAAACAAGCTCAAAAATGTTACAACTGAAATGAGAAATGATCCAGCAATAAAAAGTAAGGAAACAAGATTAGATGACTACTTGCTAAAACAAGACGTACTTTAATCCCTACTTTTGGCTAATTTGATGGTCTCATTTCAAGATCCTAGCCAAAAGTAGGGATTAAAGTGTGTCTCATTTTAGCAAGTAGTCGTCTAATCTTGTTTCCTTACTTTTTACTGCTGGATCATTTCTCATTTCAGCTGTAGCATTTTTGAGCTTGTTTCCTTACTTTTTGTAGCATGTATATTATACCAATCCCTACTTCCTTTTAAAATTTTTATTATTTTCTAAATAGCTATTTTTATTATAGAACACACTTTCATAATGAATAATGGAATTTCCTGCCCTCCCATATAACAAAATTTGTGTGATCAGGACAAGAAACATAAAATCAATTTGTAGTGGCCTTAGGCCTAACACTAGAAGGCAACAAACATACTCATGTAGGGTGTCACGTAGGTACACATTGTAGGTAGATCTGCGACCACAGTCAGTCTTGACAACATTTTGCTTTAACCTGTGACCAAGAGTTGTGACCAAGAGCCTTTTCCAATATTTAACCGGTGACTTAGCAACGATATTTCAGTATTTTTCGATTGTGAGTTGGAAAGTTTTACCCTTGACCGTTGACTTAGCACGAATTTGGTGACGTTGACCTTTAACTTAGACTTTGACCGCGATCACAAATCTACCTACTGTGAGTGTCTGTGTGTCACCCCCTTTCACACCGACCTCCAATTTCAAACAAGTTACCAAACAGTACAATCAACTTAATCCGATGTGTGCGGTCAAACACCAATCCGTACAGTGGTCCAGACAACAAGCCAGCCATACTGAATGCACTAAGTGTCAATCCATAGAAAAACTTGTTGGCTCCAAACTGGATGTGTAGATAATCCCATAATGTAGGCAGAATCACAGCTAAAACAACACATCAAATGAAGTAGCGTATTCTCCAGGTAGCCAACACAATGATCATCGTTGATCATCAGTGACACGTCATCCGTCTATCGATCAATCGACAATCCCAACTTACCATATTCTATTCCACCAAACAAAAAGAATGCTTGATGCTTAACCCAGTTAGTAGTTTCTCAGTCCTCATTGGTTTAGCAAGGGGTTGACACACAGGTACTCACTGTAGGTAGATATGCGACCGCGGTCAAAGTCTTGACCGGCCGAAATTTCGCTTTGACCTGTGACTAAAAACCTTTGTCGATTTTTGACCGGTGACCTAGCGACGATATTTTTCGATTGTGGGTTGGAAATATTTACCCTTGACCGTTGACTTGGCACGATTTTGGTGGCCTTGACCTTTGTCAAGGCCACCAAAATCGCTTTGACTTAGACTTTGACCACGGTCGCAGATCTACCTACAGTGAGTGCCTGTGTGTCACCCCCTTGTTTAGTTTAGCGTGTTCGAATAGGGAGGCGCTAAGTTTCTGTTAGGGCTTGTATTAGGGTGCCCTGTTCAGTCACGTGATCTTCAGTTTCTGGTAGCTATGGACTTCGCGTACCTTAGCTTAGCAGTGAACGGGTAAAACATGACAGAGGAAAACATCTTGGCTGAAGCAGAAAGGATTATTACAAAGGTATAGCTAGTCAGTGATTTGGATGATCTTTTAGAGAAGCATATAAACACAGGGAGCATACCATTAGTATGAACTTCATACTTCTGAATTTACAGTGACGAGGGATCCATACTCTCACGATGGTATCCATGCCTGTTATATGCTTTAAATTAATAGCTCCACCTCTTAACAACTCTTTACCTTACTCCTGATACCATGCCAGCAGAAGCGAGCAAAAGTGACCTATATAATAATCACAGCAATCCTAACAAAGTTTAAAAGTGTCAGGTTTAAAAATTTGTACAGCAAAAATTTTACTAGAATTTGCATTGAGTTCTAGTCATGATCATTTGTTGGACTTTGCCCATTCTCTGTAGCTTGCTGGACCCTGCCCCAGGAGCTGGTTCCTAAGGTTGACTGCTTTGCCATGTCCTGGATCCACCTCCTCATTGACCGTGTTGTTAGGGGACCTTGGAAAAACCTGACTTGTGATAGGGCCAGTTCCTTAAGGGTGCTGTGTCAGGTGCTCTCTGGAAAGGACGGTCCAAATAGTGACCAGTGTATTCAAATTGTTGCTGATGAGCACAGAATAAGTACTATCCAAATGACGCAGTCTTTATTACACTCCTCCAGTATAATTGTCCTCCTTTCGGTGTTGCACTGGGATCCATCAGCCTTTGAGTTCTCCTTGCTGATATTATCTAACAGACCCATGAGAGGGCCAACTGCATCCAGGGACATTGCCTGAATGTGTAAGTGTACCGGCCAGATTTACACTTAGGACTAGTACGGACCACTACTGTGTGCTGTTACTGAAAACAAATACAATTTATTTTGTGGAAAATTAAAACTATGTACTTGATGCATTTTATTGCTATAAAGACCATCTACATGAATCTCGCCTTAAATTGTGACCGGATTTCACATAACAAGGCTTCCACACACACAAACTCAAACTTACAATTTTACCAGAAATGGATTGCTGGTCTAATACACTATCATATTTCACACTGTACTTCCTTCAGCACTGACAAGTCTGGTTTCTGTAGCAGCTTTCTTCCGACCCTGTCAAAGCCACGAGTGTGAGATTGGCACCATTAAACGGCCATGGCTTTGTGATAATGGTGTGTAGTGAGCTGGGACTTCACAGAGAGCTCGCCAATAGTGTTCTTAGTCAATTTGGAGTAATTTTAGGGCCATGGAGGGCCATGGAGGGCCATGGAGAGCCCAAACTTGGCCTCTGGATTCCAATCGTCTTCTTACTTCATTTTATACCCGTATATTAAGACCACCCCCACCCTCCCACCCTATTACTATCACCTGTGATATTATTACGCGCTCGAAAAAAGCTGCTCAAAACAGGGCAAATTTTGGGTATCAGAAATGCATACACCCACTCAGTGATAGCTAGTGAACAGATGAACAATTGGTGCAAATTTTGTTTGCACAGCTGTAGGAACTGGGAAGTTATTACACAATGATTCCTTAAAATCGCCATATCTCCTAACAAAGCTTTGTGCGTCGAAGCCTTGTTTTGTCAAATTCAGTCACAATTAAAGTCATAATAGTTAGCATTTATGATATTTTACTGCATCTACTTTACTACTTAAGAGGTAGATATCTTAACGAACACCTTGTTTTTAAATAATGAACCACAAGTAGCTAATTGTTTCACTGTTAATGTCCAAACACAGCTACTGCCAATCACATGATCGATGTAGTAACTGAATTAACACGCAATGCCAAGAACAATGTCTACCAAGGAAATAAATAAGCATAAGTGTACAGGAATGTAACTGTTACTGTGATCAAAACTTTAACTGTTTATTTAATGCAAGACTTGTACTTATGATTTAACACATTTTGAATTGTTCGGAATTATATAACTATGTGTGTGGAGTTTAACAACCCTCATATTTGCACGGATGAGTTGGCTAGTTACATGTATCATAATTGAAATGAGCAGTATCATTACCAACTAATTTTAATACCCAAGTACAATAAGTGTGGGTATCTACATTACATGCCTAGTTTTGTAAGAGGCATGTTGGCATTATTTGTAAAATCTATTGACTGTTCTATTAGAGTATATCAGTGGCATTAGTGAGGTCCAGTGTTTGAACTATTGAGAATATGTTAATATATATGATAGAAATGAACTCTGTATACAAACATATACTAATTTCTGTGATCTGGTTCTCTGAGACGTGAAAATGAATCAAATGTTAATACCTGTAGTGGATGGAACATAAACACAGTTATACTTGTTTATATTATATAACTCACCACAACTCCTACTAGTATACCAAGGGGCACTCCTAATAGAACATGATACAAGTGAAGGGCAGCACCAGCCCATAAGGGACCAAGGATTGCTGCTACTGATCCAGTTGATCGTCGCAATCCCTGACCAAATCCTGTGAAGAAACAATAACAAACATGAAGTAGAACAACCCTATTGCAGAATTTCAATTTAATGATGAGTAAAACAAACAGTAGGGGCCCCTTGAAAAAAACAAGTATCTGAAGCATTAAGCATAATACCACAGTAGAGGCATACCTTGCTTGTGAAAATACATGTCAATAAAATGATCAACATACTCTAATAGAACAGTTTCATTAGAGTATATTAAGAATTTTAGGCAACACAGCATAGGTGTCGGTATTATACAAGCATTTGGCAGATTTCTGCAAAACAGCATTCCCTTTGGTACCAGTCTATTATGTTCTTAATTCCACATCCTCTCAATCAACACTTATTAACTTTGTTTTAAATTTTTTGAGTGTCCATTTTTTTGAATATTTTTTTGTCCCTTTGTCCAAAAATGTTACCATCAATGTTACTACTCATTATTCAAACAGTTATGCACATGATTACCTTGAACATGTCTTGGTAATAGTTTTGAGAACAATGATCCATTAGTAACGAATAAGAAGGGTAGACCAAATATTGCAACAGCAGCTCCACTCAGTATTTTCACATTAATCCAAGGTGTTTCTAAATAAATACATTACACACCATTATTGTTCAACTGCAAAAATATAGCAAATTCTAGGGGGAAGGGGAGGTACTGACTACTAGTTAGTGCTGGGCGATATAGCCGACATATGACATATCACGACATATTTTTTTTATATCGTGATACAATAGCTAAAAATTATATCGCGATATAGCTCATGTGAGCTCGTAAGATGGCATGTCCAGTTTCGCCATTACTCCTACTGCACCCACGCCTCATCCACGTCAAGGGTGTGGCATACTGTTGCGTATTTTGAAGGCACTATCTTATTAGATCTGTGTGCAGCAGTGGAAGGAAGCAGTAGACCAGTGAGAAGAGTAGTAGTTCAAAGAGTCACTATGATTAGCAAGTGCTAATTTTCAGCTACTTAAATTTGTAAAAAGATCGAAATACTCTAATAGAGCAGTCAGTGCGATACTCTAATAGAACAGTCAGTAGAATATATAAAATTGCTCTAATTACATTGCTTGGTCCGCCTTGGCTTGGTCTAAGCTATTTCGTTATTTAAAAAGAAAGAGACTGTGTATGCAAGCCTCCAGATGCCATTTGAAAGTATCTGTTTTTTAAAAAAATTCCCTGCATGAGGCAGACCATCCTAGCTTGCATGTGCTTTGCACATGTAGTTATTGTAAACTAATAACCTCTAATTTAAATATTATAATAGATCAAGATGATGAAGGTATCGCAGATTAAGTTGTAGGTGAACCGGAAGACTAGCTAAGTATTGTAACTTGCCAGTATGCAAATCAACATTTCTTTTAATATTATAAGTACACGAAAAAATTTGGAATTTTCAACTAGAGTAGGGACCATAGCACATCGATAAAAAGTACTGAAACAAGTTGGAGTAGTCCATGACAGGGGCGGATCTAGGATTTATAAAGGGGGGGGTCTAACTCAAGGTACTAATCTCTTGGGTAGAGATGTGCAAAGCACACTTCCCAGCATGCAAAGCATGCTGGAACTAGGGGGGTCTGGGGACATGCCCCCCAGGTACATTTTGAAAAATAGATGCTAAAATACTGCAATTTGGAGACATTTCCACATAAAATTCATAATATTTTCTGCCTGTAGATATTTTATATACTGCCTTTAGATTATAGGTATGGCTCTCTGCGAAAGCATTTTGCTAATGGAAAAGCTTGGGTAGGTACAGACAACCAAGTACATGATGCACCACTCTCACAATTGCACAACACTGAATAGGTGCATGTTAGAATAATAATGTTGAAAGTGGAAAATTTTGAAATTTGAACAATACAAGATTGAATCTGAGAGCATTTTCAATGGAAATTGTGTACCTGAATTAAGTATTGCCATACATATAAACTACAGAAGTAGATGAATGAAGTGCATTAAACAGACCAATGCACTTCATTGTATGTATAGGTGCAGGCAGATTTGGAAAAATTCCATAACAGAACCAACTACATGTTTCCAGTGAATGTTCTATTAGAGTAGTTAGCTGACTGCTCTATTAGAGTATCTCGATCTTGTACACCTCCAATGCTGATCCGGGTCCTTGTTGCATAAACTTTAGCATAAATCCACTGATAATACCTTGGAAAGATGTTTATAAAGTGGTTTTATGAGTATTTGTATTATTAGTGATCATATAATTATGCTAAGACAAAATTTCATTATAATGCTCAGCATATTGCAGCCTAAATATGAAGGGGGGGCTTCAGCCCCCAAAGCCCCCCCCCTGGATCCGCCTCTGCATGATATTAAATCACTGTAAAACAATAAGAAGTGTTATATCCCTACTGTGCATTTCCGTTATGGTATCTTGAGCACAGTAGGGATATAACACTTCTTATTGTTTTACAGTGATTTAATATCATGAACTACTCCAACTTGTTTCAGTACTTTTTATCGATGTGCTATGGTCCCTACTCTAGTTGAAAATTCCAAATTTTTTCGTGTACTTGTTGGTTAACTTTTTTTGTAAATAATTTTATTATGACTGGTGAACCCACGCATACCGCATCTGAAAAGGCACCGCGCACCCCCGATATATCAATTATCATCTCAAAAGTGAAGTATCCATTACGCTTCGTTGTCAGTTATGTTTAACCCGTTACACAGCATTTCGAATCAAGAACTGTTCGAAAAGCACCTCTACAATCCACGCATACCAAAATAAAGAAATCGTGCCGCGCGCCCCAATCATATTAATTATCTTCTGAAAAGTGAAGTATCCATTACGCTTCGTTGTAGGCTATGTTCAACCCGTTACACAGCAGTACGAATCAAGAACTGTTTGAAAAGCACCTCTGCAATCGAAATAGCCACGATGAAAAATATGGACGATTTCCGTTCCAAAGAGAAGCCATCATGTGCTCGCACCAAATCGACACCTTTCCCTGTCAGCAAAGATGAATGGGACACAAAGGAGGACCCTGGTAAGTCCATGAAGAATGCATTGCACGTACTGCGGTATGCCAAAAGGCACCTCTCGGGCCGAAGCGACGTCGAACAGTGAAAAAATCAAGCCCGTAGCCTTACTGAGCCGTTATCGAGTTATGCTTGTCTGAAGGCATCAGTCAGTCAGTTACTCAGTCAGTCAGTCAGTAGAAAATTCCGCTGAATAAATTTTTTTTTAAATTCCGTAGCAACTTTTGAAAGCGTTTCGGGTCGATCTCAAAGCTTAGTTTTACCTCACCAATACTGCCTCATCGTCATAAGGGAAAATCGAGGCTGGTTTTCGGGTGATATTATTTGTGACCGGATTTGCGAAAAGGTACCTTTTCCACACATTTGACATACCAGCTAACAAAATGATGTAACACTCGACTCCTTATACTGATTAACTTGCTCTTAGTATCAAAATGTAGCCAGATAATGTAGCTACATTCAGTGAAAATTTCAAGCAATTATATGCCATGATAAAATAGTTGTGAAGCTTTAAAGTTCAAAAAATGGGTCAAATTTTGTGTGTGAAAAAGGTACCTTTTCGCAAATCCGGTCACATTTTGTGGGCCACGCCTACTCCTTTGTGGTCCCTACTATACAGTTACTATCGTACTGTATGATTTTCATTTTAACTAGCTGCATAGGTGCATAATATCATAGTATGATGTATTATATAGTTATACAACGGCCACGAGTGCTCTGCCTGATATAAACGCACGAGCCTGAGGGCCATCAGGCCCGAAGGCAAGTGCGTTTATACAGGCAGAGCACGAGTGCACGTTGTATAACTGTTATGTACCATTCACCTAATAGGTGGGGAGAGTCTCACAAGACAGCTGTAACACTTATAAAGGCCAGGTTTCTAACATCGATTGTGGGTAACCAAGCCTGACGTTGCGATGACGTTCCCCCTGCAGTACTGCAGCCACCTGAGATATTGAAAGCTAGTACGCTATGGGTTATATCACTAACCTGCATTCGCTGTTCCACTCTCATCATGTAGTGCTCAGCATGCCACCATGCCATATAGACTAAGCACCAGACTAATCACCATAGTGATTCTCTCGAGTGAAAAAAAGCAGCTAAATAGACGGTTAAAGTAAACAAAACCTAACTACTAAACGATACTAGTCTAATTCTTACTATTCACACTGGCTAAACTCGAATCTGGTGGCATGAAAAAACTGGTTACCACAATCAAACGTAAAGGTTAGTATTATTTAGAATATATTTGTTTTATTGAGTCATTGTCAAAGTGGACTACAGTTTAATCTGGGCTAAGATGGCACCAGACTAGTAAGGTGTATAAGTACGTTTATATATATATGTAGACTAGAGTTGTGGCCACCCGCGTTGGCTTTTTCGATCGCCATTGGCTGCTTGTAAACATTATACGTATTGGTGACGTTATGGCCCACAATCGACCTTTACATGTCAGGCTATAAAAGAATTCGAGTGATCTGTGAAGTGTCTTTCCACCTATTCGGTGAGGTGTCGTAGTGGTCTTCGCCACCGGCACTTGTGCTATGCTGCACAAAACCGCAGCCAGTGCAATATCTGTATATTGCACTGCGGTCGGTGCATTATAACTTATAATGCACTCGTTGTGGTCTACAAAACCGCAACCAGTGCGTTATAAGTTATAATGCACTCGCTGCGGTCTGCAGCAGTGCAATATACAAATTATGGCACTGGCGGTGCCTTTGAACTGCCCACGCAGAGTGGTACATTAGTTAATAAACGATCTTATTCCTGTGTTTTGTGTACAGTGTAGTTGCACATACTTGAAAACTATCTGAAAAAAAGAAAATAAACATTAAAGATAAACTTTGGTATATATCGTGACATATATTCATATCGTGAATAAATTTTTCCATGACATATGACATAAGAAAAATCTATATCGCCCAGCACTACTGGCTACACATTTTTTTTTTATATAAAGGGATCTATAGTTAGGGCTATGAATCAGTTTTGCAACAATATCAGCTGTTGCTGAAGATGATTAATAATCAGGCTATGCATGCAACAATCAATTAATAATTAATAGAATCACATGACTACAAAATTGCTATCATAAAGGGTGTACTTTAGCACACAAGGAAGCTATTTATTGCATGTTGAATTATATACATCACAAAGCCACTTCTTATCCTTATGTCAAATGACATGTTTGATTGATTAATTTGAGGAAAACACTATGATATACAAAATTACATTAAAAATTAAGCATTAAGTGGTTAATCAATTGGTTATAGAAAGCCAATAAATATCAGTTGTGTGCACTTAGTCCAGGTGACAGCTCTAGTAGAATTGAGGGTATTTAGGAAGGTTGTACTGTACCTTATACTAAAGTCATACTTGTGGACCTTATTATCTGCAATCACATTGCAACATAAAAATGGTGGTGATAGTGTGGGGATTTGTACAGAGGACTGAGATGGCATTTTGCTATGATAACACTAATATATTCCAGCAGGGGCAAAGTGAGGCAAACAAGCACGCTGTTTTACATCCATACCAAAACTTAGGTTCGGTTTCATCTGGTGGGATTATTTCGCATCGCCACTTTATGCTAACTAGCCTCCTACTATTATTATCCAATGGTTCCATGTCGTGAAAGCCTTGCAAACAATTTTGGTTATTATGGAGATGAAGTTCCCACACTAACACTGCCATTTGTCAATTATGACATCAACGAGGGTAAGCTCCACTTTAACCACCTATTACATCCAACATTCCCTAAATCTAGAGTTTCAGACACTGAGTAATACACCTCTTGTTAATATCCTATTGTAGATTCAGTATATAGTAGGCCTATACTGTTGCATTCACAAAGTATCAAAATTAGTCATTATTTTGTTGTCAATACAATTTATATTATTAGCTCAACATGTGTTACAGTAAAATGCCACTTAGTATGGTGACACAATGGTTACCTGAAAGCATCAAGCATAATGTTAGCATAACATTATAAACATTACCGTTTTTCTGTGCTAATACAAAAATCCATGTCAGAGAAAAAGACCAACTTACTCTAATTGTACAGTCAACAACTCAAATCCACTTAATAATGCACAAAAGCCATTATTAAAATGTAATGTCATTAACATCATTGCAACCATTTCATGGCCACCAACTTTGATTTCACAACTTTATCATTTTGAAGGCCACACCCTTTTATACAGCTTGGTTGGTGTATTTTTGCATGACTATATGATATACCTTTAGTTGCTCCAGCCACAAATATTTCAAACCAAATGTATCCAAACAATTCCAGACATAAACCAAATGACAATAGCCACCTGCCAGTACAAATGAAATATACATAAAGTGAATGTGACTAACCTGTCAGTAACTTTCTTCGTCAAAAGCATCAAACAAACAAACGCAATGATGAGCTACACAAAGGGTACAGCATGTAATTATAAAAGACTTGCAACATATCTAGTTACACTGTTGTGTCCACTCCACTATTGCAAAATAATGTACGTGGAGAACTTAGTTCAATGTCAAAGGAGAGGAGGTTGGTGGTGTTAGTATAACCCAATGACATATAGGCAAATTTGAAGATATACCTTGATACCAACATATTGAAATTCTGTAGTCACATTAAGCTATGGTATGAACAAGTTGAGTTGAACCCTCAAAAACATTTAATAACTTATGGATCAAATTACAGTATGTTAGTTATTGAAATTTGGCTCAGTACTGGTAAAAATATTCCAAAATGTTTTCATTCAAACATAACAAACAATATTTATGACCAATGAAAACTTTCATCATACATTTTCGATGAAGAAGTCATAAAGTACATAGTCCGTTGTGGCCCTTTCCCAAACTTATAATGGAGCCTGACCACAGATACTCTTGACAACTTCGCTGTCACCACCATAAAAGCAGCAATACATTTTTTGGGGCTATGACAAACGACACTCAGACTACTTGGCAGCACAACAGGAAAATTAAAGTGGAGTGCATTTGTGTCTATATTTCAGTCTACTACATGTTTGTCCGACGGCTCCGACCAACTGCAAGTTTGTCAGGAAAAATTTGTCCTGATACTGAAAAATTCTTACTGGCACAATACTGCGAAATTACATTCAGTGTATATCATACAAAATGTTTTTACATTAAAATTATCACGATTTTTTTTGCAGCGGATTACTGGGCAAGATGACACCTTCAGCTTTGAGGTACAGGTACGTATGTACCTAGTGAAGTTGGACTGATTGTCTTACTCCATGGAAGACTTTAGGTGTCTGAAGGCTGCCAGACAACTGTACAACAATAGAAGCAATCCTTCTGATGCTTGTTTTATAGATATACCATTGCACAGTGTACCACAGCAAATCGTATATGTGACCCAGTCTGGGAAAACCGGGCTTATCGTCTATTTAAAAGTATCGAGAAATGCCGGCTTTAAGTATTTAGTGTGTTGTAGCTCGCCAATGGTTGAAGCTATGTGTATCAAATTTTCACACGTTTTATACCAATTCCTTACCTTCCAGAGCATCCACTGTGCAAGTAGCCAACAACTAAGTTTCCCGCCATTTTAGATAGTTTTAAAACCGAGGTTGACTGTATCAGGCGAGCTGCAAAATAGGTGGGAGGCGGGGGCCCTGGAAGGCAGGCAAGATGGTGTTCAAAAATTGAAAAGAAAGGCATAGGGATGAATTAGGCCAAGTTTTGGGTCATTGAGGTCTCAAAATTGGCTAAAATGAAAGGAAATTCACAGCAGAGGTACTTATTCAACACCACAGAGCTGTACAGCCACATACAGTCAACCCCAGGCTGACCAGAGCTCCATTAAGGCCCCACACCGCACGTACAGATCGCCACTGGGCTTGGGAAAAGTAGCCAGCAAAACCAGACCACTCAAGTCTAGCTGATTTTGATTGTGGAATTAGATAGTTTATTCATGTAGCTTCGTGTCCTAGGTGAAAAATCGAATCTGCTGACATGGGCGATAAGACCGGTTTTCTCAGACTGGGTCACATATATGTAACACATTTGGCTTTATGCACACATTTTCATTACTCACAATTACGCCAGCTCCACAGAAAAACAAGCTAGTTTCAAATTCAGTCCATCCCAATAAATCTTCAAACATAGGCACAATCATAGCCTAGGGCACATAAACAAGAAATAGAATACCACGAGGGCATTAATCTACGTACCTCAATGCTAGTTTGGTTAAAGAGTGCTACAAAGAAAATGGCAAGCAAACAAACAAGCTCTTGCCGAATAAATTCTAAAAGTCAACAAGAGCAGTATATACCAAGCATTGATAAGCTTTCATCTCACCAGATAACATCCAATATGTCTTAGGCAGAAATCCTTCAGGTGCTGGAACAGAATCTTTTTCAGCATCTTCTGGTGACTTTTGCACTGATTGAGCCGTTGACTGGGAGCTGGAGTAATGGCTCACATCCTTCATACCGTCATTCACTAACAGTGGAGCTTTCTCCTGTTTGGCTGATGAGTCCTTATCACTACAGCTATGCTCTTCAGAATTAACATTATTATCAACAGAAGCAACTGATTTCTCCTCTATGCTGTGATCTGTGCTGTTTTGGTTAGCTGTTTGCTGTTGAGTGCGCTCGATATGTTGTTCATATTGTGATTTTACAAAGTCATTCACTGGCGGTAATTGAAAAAACAAAAACAAAAACATCAGCTCTAAAATCAACCACACTAGAGTCATCAATGCCTGTATTAATTACAGTAACATGTGTACATTAATTATTAGGGATTAACTCACCCCAGGGGCTGTGTACTTGTCAAGAGTGAATGGCCCAACTTCATAGTTTAGTTTGCGAAGAAATAAATTTAGTCCTGGGCCTATGATGAGGCCAAACTGCCTTACTGCAATTGCTATTGAGAAGGCTGCAGTTCTTTCCTTCTTTGTGGTAGTGCGTGATAGTTCTCCAAATATTGCTGCTCCAGCCCCAGCTCCAATACCTACAGCATACAGATCTATGTACAGGCAGTACCTACATGTATGTAATTTGCTTTTTTTTTGTCATACTCATATGCAAAGAAAATTTTCACTCATGGTGTGGTAATAAGGGTAGGATTTTATTTGGAGGGGGTGCAGGGGGGAACCCATACCCCTTTGATGGACTCTCCTCCTTCCCTTCAATAGTTTAAATGAAAGTACATCAGAACTGAGATTGTATACTTCTAGTTATTTTCAAGTACCTGAGAATGCACCAGATGCAGTCTGAAGTATTCATGCCCTACACCCTCCAGCTGCCGCGTGCTTACTCTCATGAAACGTTAAAGCTGCCATTAAAAATCATCACAGAAATTATTTTATGTAATGAAAAGCACTACTATGGAAAAGTCTTAGTGCATGCACCAACTTACTAACCTAGCACTAAGACTTATTAATTTCTTAAGAAGTATCGATATTGAATTAAATTTTAAAAATTATTGAAACCCATTTTATGGCCTGCCTGCCCGCCTACCTTTTGACCTGAACATAGTCAAAATGTCAGACACTAAATGATGCAACATACAGCCACCACAATAACCACCTTGCCTTTGCCTTGTCGTTTCTTCATGCAAGGAAACTGTATATCAAGGCATTGGTGTTTCCATATCGATAATTTTCTTACAGGTATAAATATAAATGCAAAAAAACACTTTGAAGTGCGTGCACTATTGTTAAGAGGGAGAGTGCACTAGTAAGTAGTAACGAATGTTTTCATAAAATGGTGACTACGCCCCCATTATAGCTGTACAGTACTTCTAATGATTGGCTTTGCTACAAAAAAAGCAAGTTACCACCAGAGACAAATGTAACAATTGGTACCAGACATTTGCCGTCCAAATAGTCTGCATGTCTGACCATAAATCAGTTTGCTCAGACATAATGTCCTAGCTATCAAAAGAAAATGGATGGAGCCTAAGGAATACAGTCTATCTGTTTGGTTATGGCTTGTACTGTTAATCATAACTACCTCTTTTTGGCTGCCACACCCCTTTATGATCTATCATGCCTACCAGAGGTTTACTCAAGATCATCAGTAAGATTGAGATACTCTAATAAAACAGTCACTCCAAAACGACCTAAGCAAAATTCCTACTTTTAGGCATCAAACAAATTACAGTCACATGCCAATGTCCGGATTTTCTCACATAGCCAAAATTTCCAAACATCTACTATATGCAGTTTCTGCCTTTAATGCTTATTGACTCAACTATGACAGAGGCGCAGCCAGACTTAGGGCCTAGCTGTAAGCCGAGAACCAAAAAAATAGGTAACTGCTGACAATAACTGCCCTCCGCCTGGGCCCAGGTACGTCTCTAAACTATGACACATCAAGAGTCAAAGAATGTCACTGACAATTTCTTATTTTTTGTTACTCTGATAGTGTCAGCTGAACTCAGACCATTGATATATTCACTTAACACACAATACACACATGGAAACACTTACATATACTACAGACAGACAGACAGACAGACAGACAGACACACACACACACACACACACACACACACACACACACACACACACACGCACACACACACACACAATTAAGACTGAACATTTAACTCACCTACACAAAATCTACTAGCCAGAACCATGTATTTAGACTGCGCAGCAAAGTACATGAAATTACCTAGAGAAATAAGAAATAGTATTCCAAATTGATTTCCTGACCACTCACATAAAACTACATTATTTTCCTACATTAACCATATTTTAAAATTCATACACAAGTGAAATAATAACACCAGGTGATGTATGTCTTTGTGCTAGTAGCTGAACTGTACAAAAATTATTCTTAGCTATCTAAATATAAAATGCAGTAACCTATCCAGACATTTCTGTGTTATTTTATTATAGACACACTTTCATAATGAATACAAAGCAGATATTTAGCCGGTCACTGGCTGAACATTCAAAAATATATTTATCCGGTCGTTTGTTGTCTACACATTAGGAAGTGTCACCTATATCTCAAGTATCAAACACACTAGTAGAGCTAGGGTTGGCCAGGCTTTGCCAGGATGCTCGCTTCGCTCGCCCAACCCTAGCTCGCCTCGAACTCACCCAAAAACTTACCTTTATACAGACAGTGAAAGTCATCATTATGTTTACCAGGCAAACGTCAGGTTAGTGTTAGGGTTAGGGTCGGGTTCAGCTTTGGTTTCTTCTTCACTGGTATGGGTTAGACTATATTATAGTATTTTACATTTGTAACATTTAAATAGTACAAAAACAAGAGGAGTAGCCAGCAAGCACCGGTGGTATAGTGGTAGAGCATGGGTACTCCAAACCTGGATGTGTGGGTTTGAGCCTCGGTCAGATCATGCTTTTTTTCTTCGTTTCGTATACCTTTTGTGTCACAATTTTTTCAAAGTTTTTTTATTTTTTAAATAGCAGTGACCAGCTAAATATCAACACCCTAACGAATAATGGAATTTCCTGCCCTCCCATATACCAAAATTTGTGTGATCAGGACAAGAAACATAAAATCAATTTGTAGTGGCCTTAGGACTAACACTAGAAGGCAACAAACATACACATGTACATTAAATTACTGCAAACTCACACACCAAGGGGGCGTCATGTAGGCACACACTGTAGGTAGGGCCACTTCAACTTAATTTCATATTTCTCGGGCCCAACCGACTCATTTAATTTCTTGGAACAATGGTCACGTGAGTGGAAGGAAATGGCATCGATGTATTGCTGGCCTTCCGTATGAGTAAAGCGCGGAGTGAATTTGGTTATTGCAAGAAAAGACTTAGCTATTTTTACTTTTTGTTGTAAAATAGCTTGGCGCATGAAGCTATTTACTTTTTGGGTGTTTATATAATACTGCATTAAAGTATGTATTATTCTTTTGCATGGTTATATATACTGTGAGTGGCATGTTTAGCTTTAGTCTAAGTTTAGAAAAAAAAATTTTAATTTTTATTTTGCCTACCTATCGACCCCATGTTTGCCTATCTTTCGCCCAAGAAACATTAATTCAAGTTGATGTAGGCTAGATTTGCAACCACGGTCAAAGTATTGACGGAATTTTGGTTTAACCTGTGACTAAGAGCCTTTTTCAATATTTGACCGGTGACTTAGCAACAATATCTCAGTAACTTTCAGTTGTGAGTTGGAAAGATTTACCCTTGACCGTTAACTTAGCACGAATTTGGTGACATTGACCTTTGACTTAGACTACGACCATGGTCACAAATCTACCTACAGTGAGTGAGTGTCTGTGTGTCACCCCCTTTCACACTGACCTCCAATTTCAAATAAGTTACCAAACAGTACAATCAACTTAGTCTGGTGTGTGCGGTCAAACACCAATCCATACAGTGGTCCAGCCAACAAGTTAGCCATACTGAATGCACTAAGTGATAGTCCATAGAAAAACTTGTCAGCTCCAAACTGGATGTGTAGATAATCCCATAATGTAGGTAGAATCACAGCTAAAAGAACATATCAAATGAAGTAATGTACCACTATTCTCCAGATAGCCAACAATGAAAAGGTCATCGTTGATATTAAGTGATACGTCATCCGCCTATCAACCAACTTACCATATTCTATTCCACCAAACAAAAAGAATGCCTTGATGCTCAACCCAGTTAGTAGTTTCTTAGTCGTCATTAGTTTATGGTTTACGGTTAAGGGAGTATTCCGCTCGAGGCGTTTAACGAGGCGTTTAGAGACGACAGGTCAACAGTAAATTATAAGCGCATGCGTTATTATCTAAGTCCTTGAAATTATGTTAGACCATAGATAATAGACCTTATTCACTGAATTAATTTTGAGGCGCTCGTAATTATAACTATAGCGTTTATAGCTGTTGCGAAGCAGAATAATCCGCCTGAAGTTTGCAACATTTCAGGCGGATTATTGTCCGCCATTTTGAGTTCTTAAAGCCATTTAGCGTATGAATACATTTCATGGGGAAGAAATGCTGCGTCCCGGATTGCAACCGAGAATTTTCTAAGGGCTGTGGAATTTCATTCTATAAGTTTCCAGGTGATACTAACCGAAGAAGACGATGGATATCCGCTCGTAAAGACTGGTTGCCAACCAAACATTCATGGCTTTGCGGTGGTCACTTCATTACGGGTATTGTTTTCACTCTAATAGAGCACAGACACAATGGTTCCCAATACACTCTAATAGAGCGTACACCCACTTTGTTGTAATGCAACGGTCACTTGCAATGCTTTAAGCAGATTAATTTTATGTGTTGATACTGTACACAGTGTGCTGGTTGCAACGTTTTACATTTAGGCATTGTCTTCTATTGCTGAAATTTAAAGGAAATTACCATGCATGCATGCAGTGACTAATTTTACTGTAGCTATACTTTTTTAGCTAGCTACCATGCAAGCTACTAATGAATGAACCATTAGCTAGTATAAACTGTGATAACCTATAACTATATAGCTGCAACCAAAACAACTGCCTACCAACAAAACTTCTTTCCTTGTTCCATCAAACAGTGGAATAACCTCTCAAATTTTAAAGCAGAACAATTTAATAATAATTTATATATATATATATTCTTAACTTAGATTTGTTGCAATTAGCTAACCCCTTTTTATTTTCTGAGGGCTTAACCCTCCTGGCTATAATCAACTACAGATGGTGTCTTCCCATCATAATGGTTTAGCCTATATAGGTGATGCAAACAATTACAAACTTCATACATATCAATATACATTACCATTCCCAGCCCAGATGTTAAACTGGTTATCAGAATTATATTGCAGAATTATATTATAATTATGTTACTTCTTAAATTGTCTACTTGGATAGGAAATAAGAGTGATGACCCTGGCCATCCAGACTATGTGCCAGCAGTATTTTCAGATGTGAAACCTCATGTAATTGCTAAGCTGAAAAAGGATGTAGAAAGGTACCTGCGACTAAGAAATAAAATACGACGCACCACTGGATTAAGATATTATAGAGATGATGGTGTTACAGAAGTTAATAGCCTTAATGGACAAGTGGATTTAAGTAACCGCAAAAGCACTTACCAATCGGAATGCTCATTGAGTAGTAATCACGTAGAAGAAGACCATCTACGTAATCATGAACAAGGTTACCATCAACCTGATGAACTAGTTATAGTAGAGGAAGTCCCAAAGGGTCGGTTGGTTGCAGATTTGATAGAAGGAGATGTAGCAGCACCACAAGAAGCTGATGATACACCATTGGAAGCTAATGACAGAATGGATATAGAATTGAGTGCACAAGTTTTACAAACACATCAAGAAGATTGCTGTCAAATGATGGAAGTTGGTATGCAAATGTTGCATGAGGCAGAAGAAAGTGAGTGTCAGCTACAGGTGAATACAGGATTGATGAATGTAGGTATAGGGGTGTCACTACCAGTTCAAGATGATTGCTGCCAGACAAATGCAGAATCGATGGAGGTATGTGAGGTATCACCAGAAGTTCAAGATGCAGAATTGATGGACATAGGTGTACAGGTATCACCATCAGTACAAGACAGTTGTTGCCAAACAGATACAAGAGATGTGGAACTACTGGAAGCAGGTGTGCAAGTGTGTATAGCAGTGGAAGGCAAAATAGATGTAGAAATGATGGAAACAGGTGTACAAGTTAGCCCTGATGTCCAAGACAGTTGTAATCAGACTGATTATGCAGTGCAATTGACTGAGAAGGGTGTGCAAGTTGATTTATTTTTGACTGCAGAAAGTTTAGAACATAATGACAGGAAAGTAAAGTATTACACTGGTCTACCTAATTTTGCTACCTTGAAGTTGGTTTTTGACGTGGTTACATCTGGATTGAATATGAGCAGAGGTGTGCTGACCACATTTCAAGAGATATTCATGGTACTGATGAAGTTAAGACTTGATTTGGAAGAAGTAGACCTTGCTTACAGATTTGGCATATCACAACCTACTGTATCTCGGATATTTCGCAAGTGGATTGACATTATGGCAAAAAGATTGCGTCCATTCATTCAATGGCCAGAAAGAGCTGAATTAAGAGAGACAATGCCAATGGCATTTAGAAGATTCTTTTCGAGATGTGTCTGCATAATAGACTGCACAGAAATTTTCATTGATAGACCCAGCAATTTGAAGGCAAGAGCACAAACTTGGAGCAATTACAAACAACACAACACTGCCAAAGTGTTAATAGCCATCACTCCACAAGGCAGTATTTCGTTTGTTTCAAAGGCCTGGGGAGGGCGTGTCTCTGACAAATACATCACTGAACATTGTGGAATTTTAGACAAGCTTTTACCCGGTGATTTGATTTTAGCAGATCGAGGTTTCACTATACAAGACAGCATAGGACTATACTGTGCTGAAGTGAAAACTCCATCATTCACTAGGGGAAAAAAACAATTAAGTCGCCATGACATCGATTGGTCCAGAGAGATCTCACATGTTAGAATACATGTGGAACGGGTGATAGGAATGCTGAAACAAAAATACAAAATTCTGTAAGGAATCTTGCCTATCACCCTGTTGAAAGATGGCAATGACTGTACCATTGATAACATACTTATTACGTGCTCAGCATTATGTAATTTATGTGCATCTATTATACCATTTGATTAAATTTATATAGCTAGTTAATATAACTCTTTGGAGGGCACTTTCCTTTGAATTTTATCCTGCAGTCCGGACAATACCAGTTTCCATGTGGAACTACTTCCATCCTTAAACACTTCATATGAAACCATTCAATGTTGCATCCTGGAAAATCACAAGCTATCATGACTTCATCCTCAGGTTCCCTACAGTAGCACCATAATTCATCAGAGTCTGAATGTGATGGCATGCAATTGTCTGTACATGTGTTCATGCACAATGCTGCAGCACTACTGGAGGCAACATCACCATGGGTGTACACAAGGTCATCACTAGCAGTGAGGGTGAAGTCATCACTAGCGGTGAGGTCATCACTAGCGGTGAGGGTGAGGACATCACTAACGGTGAGGCTGAAGTCATCACTAGCGGTGAGGGTGAGGTCATCACTAGCGGTGAGGGTTGGTTCATCACTAGTGGTGAGGGATAGTTCATCAGTAGTGGTGAGGATGAGATCATCACTAGCAGAAAATGTGTCATCACCAGCTGCAGCAGACATAGGCATGTGGTCATCAAAAGCAGGACCTTGGAAGTCATTACAAGGAGTAAGACATATTAAGCTACTAGCAAGTAAACTCTCACCTGGAGTGGGGGCTATAATTACAGCAGGAGAATCTTTTGATGAAGGAATTACAGGCTGCTTAGTGTACCATTTTCCTAACAACTCAGGTAGCACTGCATACTTATAGAATCTTTCCATTTCTGCAACTGCTTTAATGAAAAAGTTTGACTGTGGAAAAATTCGTTCAACAAATATCCCCGCCTCTGTCCATACAACAAAGTCTGCATATGGAACATCACAAATATTCAGTTGTGCCTGAACTTGATAATAGTAGGCATCTGTCTCTTTCAAGTGGACTTCATCACCTTGGCATTCCAAGTACTTCAACATCTCTATAGCATTATCAGGTGACTGCTTTCTGACACAATAGGGGCATTTTACTTCAATCACACCTACTCCATGGCAATCACATGCCACTATACCATCTGGTGAAGCACCCAAGTGAGGATAAGATGGATTAATAACAAACCCACAATTACATAGCTCAAAATTCTCATGTTGGGGCGATACCACATCAACATATTGCGACAAAGCTACCTTCTCATGACTACACCCCCAGCTGAAAAGCAAAAACATATAATGTATAGAATAGCTACATTGAATGCTTACCAAGTTGCTTTGCTTTTAATCTTTGTTGATTCTGGGTAGCAGATTGCTTTAATAAGTGATGGGGAAGGATGGTCTGCATTGGTGGCAACAGCAGCTTTAAATCTAGATGCTGTAATTCTGCCAGCTCTATAACGGAACCACAGCCGTGATTTTGACTGCATCTTTGTTGCTTGCTCCAAACTTTCAGCCTGCTCTATAGACACAGCAAGAGAACTAAAAACTCTGTCACATTCATTAAGAAGGAGATCATATGACATGTGAAGATACTTAGGGTCATACAGTGTGGTCAAGTTTACTGGGAATTTGTCTGTACAAGACTGGGGAATAAAACTTTTTGAAAATCCTGGCAGCAAGGACAGAGACACTGCTTTTGGATTTGCTTCTTTTAATCTTGAGTAAGCAGATTCCATAGTAATCAGTGGCTCTGGTAATGTTCTTAGTTTCTTTGATGTTGCAATTGGCGGCTTATCATCAGTTTCCCAAAATGGTTCCCTGGGCTTTGTAAAACTGATGTCTTGTATGGTTGCAAATGATATCTGCAATAATTTATAAATGGCATCCCTGACATAAATTTGCAGATTAAACTATGTACCTTTTTTGTTACAGTTGGTGCTAACCACTGGCAAGGTTCAGAAGTACAGGAAGTTTCATCTCGTAGTCTCACCCCAGCCATCACTGCATATAGTGTAGCAGCTACATGGGAGCATGCCTCGCCTGCACCAGCCATGCAATTACAGTGAGCACAGATGATTGTTCCATCTAGTTTAATGCCAAGCCATGGTCTCAATGGTGGACTGTTCATACACTGGCTATGTTTAACCTTTAAATATAAAAAGTATATAGCTATAGCTAGCTGTATAGCTACTGAATGGATATATACACTGTGACACATGCAAATGTAATCTATACTACAGAGAGGAAGCAAGTTTCCAGAATTAGGGCATACCTATCTTCTAATATATAGAACAATCAGGCCATCAGTGCACAATAATATTGTACATGTACATGTAGTTCCACTAATATAGATGGCCAATATGGGGCAGGCAGACTGCATGGTTTACCTGAATCTATAGGCTGTGCATGTTTGGTTGTATGTAACTTATGCATTTAAAATATTTGTGCAGCCTGCATGCAACTCAGGTTATTAAAGGTGGCACGTGCCATCGTTAGCATGTGCATAGGGTTCACTTAGCAGATCATTTTCTGTGTTTGCCTTTTTTGTTTGTGTGTGCTTTTGTATCATTAATTTTGTACTGTTGTCTCCAGTAGATCTGCTGACTACTGTGAGGATAAATTTTACGAATCACTGAAGACACAGGTGTCATTTTGAAAAAAAAAATCTTCCTGTGATTTTGTTTTGTATTGTTTTTGTTATACATAGCTATGTGTGCTCCAGGGGCTAGGGAAGAAAGGCTCTTCCGGCTACTCTAGTGTGAGGAAAAATCAACTATAACACACAGTGCAAAACTCTAGACTAGTCACTGAGTACTGTATACCTTTGCTGTCATAAGGAGCGAGTTCTCGTTAACCTTAGTAATCAGCACATCTTCGACGAATCCAGCCACGAAGTATGCCCATGCTTCTGTACTTTTGTAACCTTTCAACTCTTCCATCGTGTATGGGCTAGGTGAATTTATAAGGTACACACAAATATCCGGCGATTCTACTTTGGGCCATAGAGCCCTCGAAGGCGACCAGTGGTCTCGTGGCAGAAGATATGGGTCTTCTTTCAATCCAATCAATTGAAGCTTCTCTTGGTATCGCCTTTTCCCTGCCTCGTCAAGTTGGTGATAAAAGTCACTCATTACCGCACTCATTGTTAATTTTGCGTAAACAAAGTCGTTAAAGTATTTTGTCGAGTGATTTGTTCGATAGCCTTACCTGGCAAACGAAGGCGGCATTGCACCTCGGTACTCAAAATGGCGTCTGCTAGAAATTGCTGATTCACGTGACTGTCGCCATGGAAATGTCGTAACGCTTCCGGGCGCTTATCATTCTAATTGCTCCGGTTGGTCTTTACGGTTAAGGGAGTATTCCGCTCGAGGCGTTTAACGAGGCGTTTAGAGAAGACAGGTCAACAGTAAATTATAAGCGCATGCGTTATTATCTAAGTCCTTGAAATTATGTTAGACCATAGATAATAGACACCCCATGGTAGGGGTGTCTATTATCTATGGTTAGACGGTAGTGGTATCTGTATATTATCTATGCCTATGCACCCCACACTCTATTATCTATGGGTTAGGTAAGGCCACTCCAAATAAATTCTCAGTTTCCCGTCCTAGATTCAAGCACATTTGCATGCGGGCGAGCGGTCCATTTCCATTATAAGATTGGCAGCTTTTCAAGCCATTATTTGCCTGGCCTAACCATAAAAAGCTGCATAAATACATGCTTAAGCCTGTACCTTCCTTTTAAGTTGCATAAAATAAGTGCGACTTGATGACACGTGAGCTAACCCTAGCCGTTTCGAGACGGCTTTTACTGAACCTGTCAGTATGCAAGAATAACCGGAAAATAATGGAAGAATACGGAATAATGGAATATTTAGAGCTGACAGTAACTAGATGCGGGCGGTGGACGGGATACAGAAAATTTATTTGGAGTGGCCCGGGCTAATCCTAAGGCTGCAGCGCATGTTGCTGTCAGACCTTCAGAGCTGGTCACTGTAAAGTCAGGGGCGGATCTAGGATTTATAAAAGGGGGGGGGGGGGGGGGGGGGGCTAACTGAAGGTACTAATCTCTTGGGTAGAGGTGTGAACTAGGGGGGGTCTGGGGGCATGCCCCACCACCCCCCCCCAGGAAATTTTTGAAAAAATAGATGCTAAAATACTGCAATTTGGAGACATTTCCACATAAAATTCATAATATTTTCTGCCTGTAGATATTTTATATACTGCCTTTAGATTATAGGTATGGCTCTCTGAAGCATTTTGGCAATGAAGTTTGGGTAGGTACAGACAACCAAGTACATGATGCACCCCTCTCACAATTGTACAACACTGAATAGGTGCATGTTAGAATAAGAATGTTGAAAGTGGAAAATTTTGAAATTTGAACAATACAAGATTGAATCTGAGAGCATTTTCAATGGTAATTATATACCTGAATTAAGTATTGTCATACATATTAACTACACAAGTAGATGAATGAAGCCCTTAAACAGAACAATGCACTTCATTGTATGTATAGGCACACAGGCAGATTTGGAAAAATTCCATAACAGAACCAACTACATGTTTCCAGTGAATGTTCTATTAGAGTAGTTAGCTGACTGCTCTATTAGAGTATCTCGATCTTGTACACCTCCAATGCTGATCCAGGTCCTTGTTACATAAACTTTAGCATAAATCCACTGATAATACCTTGGAAAGATGTTTATAAGGTGGTTTTATGAGTATTTGTATTATTAGTGATCATATAATTATGCTAAGACAAAATTTCATTATAATACTCAGCATATTGATCAAGTAAAGCCTAAATAATATGAGCCCCCCCCCTGGATTCGCCCCTGAAAGTGCTAATAATAATAATAAAATCAGGTGTATTAAATTTAAAACCATAAACTAGACTACATGACGCGTCATTGTAGATGAAATTATGATACAACATCTGAAGGTCAGGTGCTTCCTTCACATTAGTCTAAAACATCTTTGTCCGTGCAGCATTTTACCATCTGGTGCTGGGGGTGGTGGCAAGGTATGCTAGTCTCCCCGGGGTAATAACAAAATTTTTTTTTTAAATAAATAATGATTTTTTTAAATTTGAAAAATAGGGCATTGTTATTCCACAATGAAAACTTTACTTTTCACAGGTTGAACATTTTTTTCATTGGATTTTCATGGGCAATATATCCAGTAGTGTATAGCTATAATAACTTATTTAGTTGTGTGATCCCAATGAAATTTTATATTCATAGCATTTTAATTGGGAAAATTAATGAAACGCCAATTAAAAATTACCACTGAAAACTCTGTGAAACACTTTTCATGGACTTTTCATTGGTAACTTTTCATCAGTTTTTCATCAATATTATTTTTCATTAATTTGCCTAATTAAAATGCTATGAAAATATAAAATGCTATGAAAATAAAATTTCATTGGGACCACCCAATGAAAACTTTACTTTTCACAGGTTAAACATTTTTTTCATTGGATTTTCATGGACAAAATGTCCAGTAGTGATAGTTTGAGAGATGGTACAGTGATTATAGGGCTGCTGCTTAAAATCTCTGCATTGTGCAAAAATGATAATCTGGCTTAAGGATTCCGGAGCTGGCTTAGGTAGCAGGCTTAGCAAATAAATGTGGCCACAACTTACAATAAAAGCACCATTTTATCTATGAGCATGCTTATAGCTGACTTTATTTAGATTAAATTTACTGGGGTTTCTGGGAAGCCATTCAAGGCTCATAAATATGTCAAAGAAAATAAACTAAGTTCCCCTACCCTTCCAAAGAAAAATAAAGTTTTCATTGCTTTACAGATGCTCATGCAGAATTACAAGGATTGTGCACAAGAAGACCAAGAATTGAAAAGTGATCTAAGGACAAATGCATAAATGGCATTATGTCTAGCTAAAAAAACTATACTTACTTTATTATTTTATTATTAACACTTTACAGTGACCAGCACTGAAGGTCTACAGCAACATGTGCTGCAGCCTTAGGATTACCTAACCTAACTTCAAGGACTTAGACTTAATAAAATATAGTAAGTATAGTTTTTTTACTTATAGCTAACTACATAACTTTGTAAAAATTAATGATGATCACAAGGGTAGCACGATTAAAATTATATAGGCAAACAAAATGGACAATTATTAGTTTATTAAAACAATTATTAGTTTTAAAATGATCCCATAAATAGTTTTTTTTATTAATTGTATTGAAGGAGAGGGTGTTAAAGATCAATTTTTGGCAGAGCATTTCATAATCTGGGAAGTCTATAAAAGTACATTGTATACAATCAAGGGTTAATCAGATGACTACAGGTTTGAGGCTGCCCGGCCAGGTCCAGTCATGGATATTTTCTCCTTTCTCCACTTTTTCAAATGCACTTTCTGTAACAACTTTAAACAGGCTGTAGGACCAGGTATCCTACAGACCTTCAGCACTTGTGCTGTAAAACCTTAATAAAAATTATCATCAAGGGCGGCTCCATTAATTTGGTGACAGGTTTCCAAATTTTCTGTTGCACACACAATTAAATCTAGGGGGTCTGGGGCATGTTTGTTTCCCTGACCTATGATAACACCTTTTGCCAAAAAAATCTTAAAGTTGATATAGGCTGCTTCTGCTGGCACAGAAGCAGACTAGAGTTAATAGGTGCAGAGTTTGAAACACACAACAAACATGGATGCCATTCTGGGGGCATACTCCCAGGAAAAAAAATCAGGCCTTATAAACACTCTGAGATACAATTTTAGCTATATTTTTATTTTTACTGTGTTGATTAACTTGGTATACTAAGCAACTTTTAAATGTGACTGTTCTATTAGAGTAGTTGACTGCTCTTATATTATTAGAGTATTTCAATTATTACCTTTGCAAATCAATGAAATGAATGCAAAATTAATTTAACTATCTCAATCAATATACTTGACCAGTTTCTGGAAACCTCAGAAACCCCCTGGATCCACCTCTGATCACTGGACTGGACTGGTGGACTGGACTGGTGGACTGGACTGGTGGACTGAACTGCTAAACTCATACTTATTTTTCTTTTTTAGCACATATTTTGGGCAACTAGTTGCATTGAATGTAAAATATACAGGTGAACCTGTCTTGGTACTGCATGTTCATCAACAACTCTCTCTTGGCATAATATTCATTGTATGACTACCATTCATCTTATTAACCATACAGTACAAGTGTATAATTATAATAATAGTGTTGTAGTAATCACACATCATAAATACAGTTATACAGTCAGCTAAATTAAGTGGCGACAGTTGACTGTCTTGCTGTTCCATAGCTGATACATAGCTATATAGCTGCAGGTGAGAAATGTTGACAAGTTTGGCATAATCACACCTTTCTTTTGTGTGTGTGTGTGTGTGTGTGTGTGTGTGTGTGTGTGTGTGTGTGTGTGTGTGTGTGTGTGTGTGTGTGTGTGTGTGTGTGTGTGTGTGTGTGTACAAACACACATGTGGGTTTCTATATGTGTGGGAGAGTGGTCTAACTAGCATACTTACAATAAGTTGTCCAAATATTTGGAAAATACCTGAGTCCACTAGTCCAGTCCACTAGTCCAGTCCACTAGTCCAGTCCACTAGTCCAGTCCACTAGTCCAGTCCACTAGTCCAGTCCACTAGTCCAGTCCACTAGTCCAGTCCACTAGTCCAGTCCACTAGTCCAGTCCACTAGTCCAGTCCACTAGTCCAGTCCACTAGTCCAGTCCACTAGTCCAGTCCACTAGTCCAGTCCACTAGTCCAGTCCAGTGATCATATACAACCATAGAAATAAGAATTTGCACATCTTGAGTTAATTACTTAAAATCTTGTAACATAGTTTAATGTTTGCTTTATATTCTAACAGAGTAGTCGGTCAAATACTCTAATAGAAAACTCACCACATGTAACATTAAGAATCTCCTCCATGGTTGCTGATTATTTTATGATATACATGTGAAAACTGGAATCTGCAGCACTGTACCCATGTGGGCACATTTAGCCTGCTAGAAATTTTACAGATAAAATACACATGTTCCTTTGCATGCCATTCTATATCACAATCAGTTGACTCATTACTTCAGTACAGACCACTTAGTATAATAATGAAATTATTACACTACAAAAAAAAATTCATCCCTGAAACATATTTAGCTTCTGCGGGGCTGTGTCCCAGACCCCCACTCCGATATACCTACAATCCTGGTTATAGCTATACAGTTTTACTATTACATTAGTGCTAATTCATGAATGAAAATAGCAATCTGTAGAGTTTTGAACTATTAAGAGATTCAAGGTCTCTCAGCAGCTGGAGGCTGTGCCTCTTCAGTAGTCAGACCCCTGCTACTAGTAACTCTTAGTCTTGCTGCAGTGTGTGTAAAATTATGGAGGCACGATAGCCATGTATAGGGAAGCATGTAATGTTAATGCACTATATCCATTCATAAAATAGTACATTAGGGGGATTTTCAAGAGAAGGGTTACATTAGTACCCATGCATGCAGGATTTTTCAATGAGGTGCAGTGTTGCATACAAGTAATAGGATATCGATACTGATACTGGAATTCCCATAACAAGTATGTTTTATAAAGAATCAAGAAATATTTTGATTCTTGGTGATCATATTTTGCTTACTTTATCCACCAAGATTACTATGGAACTTGCAATGGCCACTGCAAACATAAATATGGAGAATTTGCAACCAATTGCTGCATGTAAAGCTTTATTACAATCCACGAGTCTTAATTGTGACTGTGAGACTCACTAATGACTGCCAAGCATAATGGTCCCGGATAATTTAATACCATTGGCACAAGTATATTTGGAATCATATTGAACCAAAAATTTCCCCCATACAAATGATACGTAGTTTCAGGTCACAATACACTTTTGGGCATGCCTAACTATAATATTGCCACTTTGTCAAGATGCCATGAAGGTGCTAGTTTCTGATCAAAGTTCAAATTCTTTAACTGGTATACTTTCTTCATTCCTTACTAATTCAAGTGGAGTTTCAAGAGGATTTCCAGTGCATACAATAAACACTAACAGGTCAGCAGCTAAATTGCTACGCACTACAAAGGATGGGTGTTGATAATTATCACAATGATAAAAACAAGAAATTGATCCAATAGCTTGTATTATTGGATGCATCCAACTAGAGATGGCTAAAGCCTGCATGTAATAAAAACCTTGCAATAGACACTAAAACTCTGTTGACAGATAAAAATCCTTAATCCTTCTCACTTAAGATTACAATGTACATAGCTATATAGTTATGGTGTAATTTAAAAATGAAATAGGATTGAATCTATGTAGCTACCAAATAGTAGGCATAGCATTATTACAACATGTTTCCAGATCTGTGAAAAGGGCAAATTTCCAACTTTGACTATATAATCGTGTGTTTAACTAATCACTTTCATATTATACCAAGCAATAGTAGTATGTTAAAATATAATGTGACCAAATTTCAACCTGCAAGTATGTACTCACTACACATATACTTTTGTCCCCATAAAATAATTTTATAATAGCACTTTGACAGAGACCACATTTGTTTCATGGTGTCCCTACTACACAGTACTACTATACTGTGTGATTCTTGTGGCGCCATTCTCTCTGCCTTGACACCCATTAACTGGTTCAAGTAAAATTCTAACATTTATAGCTCACCACAAGAGCAATAATTTAATTCATACCTTATCTAATTACTTAGGCAGTCTCCTTTTGGATCACAGATGGGTGTATATAATAAATATATGCCGTGTAAATACTCAAAAACGTTATGTAACATAGTACAGTCATGTTTGTCTATATATGAAGTCAAATCATTGCTGTGGGGGTGTGGTAATGGAGGCATGGCTGCTTGCTCTACTCGTTGCTCTTGATGAGGGCCGGCTGCCCTGATTGACTCCAGCAGAAACTCGTGTCAAAGGATTCACCCAAGACGTCACCTGCTTTTGGTGACTACAACAAAATCATGATACACAAAACACTATCATTTGTAAGCTTACTTAATGTAAAATTTTAGTCCATCTTCAGTGTAAGTTTCTTCCCATCCGTGAGGTAATGCTAAAAATGGTAACATTGTTAAACAGGTAATCGTATACAGGTTGTAACATACGTTGATGATCTAGCAGCTTCTTGACAGCTACTAGAGTTTCCTTTACTTCTTGTCCTAAAGTCACGTTTGTGTGTCGTGAATGCTTTGATAAATAATGTGGTGGTCGAGGGTTTCCGGTCACTGGGTCTCCTCTTTGAGCAGGTGTACCTCGAGGGTGGTAGAGGATTACACCTGTCTCTGAGCCAGCTAATGCTTCTTGTACACTCTGTAAGAATCAGTACTAAAAGATGTTATTAAGTGACTATTTTACCTCAGATAGTTGCGTTAGGCGTTCTGTGGTCACTTGATATCTTCTGCTTGTGTTTTGTTCTTTACGAAGTTCACAGTCAAGGACAGCCAATCGTTTACGTAGCTCTTCAACGTCCTACAAAAAAATAAAATTACTTATCTATACTTTTGCATTGGAGTACTTACAGATGGTAACTCTGAGCGCTCTTCCCGTAAACGTCTTTCGTTACGTAACTTCTAAGATTCAACATTGTAAATAAATTTCATTACTACAGGTTTCACTTACTTCTTCCAATTGATGTTGCTTCTTTTTAGCTTCTTTTTCAGCAGTATCCAGCTGTGTCAAATATAATTGGTTTTGATTTCTTAAATCCACCACTTCCTAAAGCAAGTAACGATTAACACTTTAATATACAGTATGTACAACGAGGTATTATGTTTATGTGTAGTATATGTATTAGCATGCATATATGTATACATGCTAAAATGATTACCTTTGTTAGGTACTCGACTTGCATTTCAAGTTGACTGCAATATTGTTCTTTTTCTCTTAAAGCAGTCTAAGTTAAATCTCTGAAATAACCATAGTAATGCATTTATTCACACCTGCATCCTTAGAAAGTCTTCTTTGGAGATAGTCTGAGTAGCAATACTGGCTTGTTTTTGACGTTCTTCTTCCTTTCGTTGTCCTTCCTCGTGTAGATGTTGTCTCATTCTCTCCAACTCAGCATCTTGACTCATACGAGGTGAATCCTCTTTAGCTGACTGTGTTGATGTATCACTACTCCCTGTCCATCTGCCAGAAGAATTCTGGGAAAAAAACAGCATGCTTCACAAAATTTCAGATCAACTTTAAAATTAATCTTACTTTTCTGAGAGGTGGAAATTCCATGCTATCTTTTCTTTCAATGCCTCCCATCAGAAAAGTAGGCTCCATCATTGACATGTCTAATTTGAACTCAAACATTTTCTTAACCAAATCAGCAAAATCCTGAAAGGCCACTTTTCCTCCAGTCTCAATACCAAGCTGTTGCTGCATACTCTCCTGGTCAGTCTCAGAAATCTTATGACCCATATACTCCATAGCCTATCATTATTATAGCACATGATAACACTATCTAAAAGTACAGATTTTACCATGATTAATTTATTGAAGGTTATTTTCTTTCTGGGATCAACCGTAAGACGCTTGTAAGAATCTGTCATGAAATAAGTAGCTGTAATCTACCACATACATGTACAACAAGAAGCTAACCTTGTTTTATCATTAAGTTTTTGCGTCTCATTTCTACCTCATTTTCGCTGGTACGCTGCCATCCTACTTCACCACTAGATGTGGGAATTGGAGCAACCTCAGACATGTTAGTCCGAGTTACTGAGGTGGGTGAGGTCATCTGGTCATCAGTAGGACCGTCTGGTGAATCAAACATGGAACTGGTATAAAGTGTGGTAGGCTGGCCGATTGTGGATGGTGAAATCTAGAAAGGAAAATGGTCATATTTTAAGTGCCAATTAGCTATGTCAACATACTGCCTGTGCTGTTGATGTTGTCATTGGGGATGCCATCATTGCCATCAGTCTCTTATCTGAAGAGATCATTGATGGTAATTTTTCTTTTCTGCCATATGTGATCTCATAATCTTTAACATTATGTCTACACATAAAGAATTAATGGAATTATGACAATAAACTACCAAGTCTAACTTCAGCTTTAGCTGAGCCAAAACCCTCAATGCATGTTCCTTAGTGATTCCTTCCATAGACTCTCCATTAACAGTAATCAGTCTATCACCAGGCATTAAGTTACCATCCTATTGTTATATGTATTAACGTATTATAAGTGAATTGTAGTTGAATAACTTACATTAGCAACGTCCAGCCCAGAAATAACTCTATCAATGTAAATATGTGGTCCTTCTGGTTTATTTGTTCCTCCTCGTATCGTGATACCAAGAGTAGATTGTTTAGCAATAGTCACAGTTCCTACACTTTCAGATTCTGCTGACTCCAATTTAGGAACCTTGTTAGCTAGAGCAGCAATGGTACTGCTGATCCCTGCCATAGCCACCTCAGCATCTGTTGGTAATCTCTTCTTTGGTTGTATAAGTTCTACAGAATGGTATGACATTACATCAAAAGCTCCAACTGGCTCAGACATTTATCATTCTATCTTTGCACTATTAAAAAACCGCTATATACCTTACCTGTGTCCATTTCATCTAAAGGTGGAGGGGCAGTTGAGGGTGGTGGTGGTGGTGGGGAGTCATCATCACTGGAATGTAGATATGGAGGTATGCCAGACTGTATACCTTGTATGCCAGAGAAAAGTGGTTGTCGAGGTTTGTTAATGTTTGTATCTGACGGTATCTCCACAATTACGTCAGTGGTTGAGGCTGGGTCTCTGAAAGAACTTCTATTACTGCTACTGATATTAGGCCTTGTGTCATCACTGATGTCAGACACTTGTGTGAGGGATGCTGAACCAGTACTAATTGTTGAACTTGTTCTTGACTTGCGAGCAGTATCATTAGTTAAGGCACTTATGGTAGACAAGCGATAGTTGTCGGCTAATGGATCAGCAGTCAACCCACTATGACTATATGGTTCTGAAAAGACAGATTAGAATTTCTATGTATTAATAGTACAGACTTACCACTTGATTTATACAGTTGGTCAGGCATGTTCCCTAATGAAATGGATAATCGGTTGAACTCTTCCCTACAGAATGATAATTTTATCAAAGCACAAGTTGAAACATATTACGTAATATATAGCTAGAGACAAGATTTGGATCTGTTAACAAAAGGTTTACAATCCCTTATTCCTCAAAAAATTCTAGCCATATAGTGTATATAATGATATATACAAACCTTGATCGTAGGTCCCTTGCCACTAGTAGACTTAGTTGATTAGATGCTGTACATCCTTCCATTATTTTTCTGCAGCTAAAAAAAGATGAGCAACTTAAATCGACAACACGTTCTTTTCAATAGGTGAAATTTTGAAAATAGTTCAGAACACTAATAGTGGGGATTGTTATGTGGTTAAGTTTACCAGCAGATCTTGTAGATGGCCCAGAATGAAATGAAACATAGTCAAGAACGTCAGCTAAATTTGTTTGATATTTAGGGAAGGTGATATATGCACCAATGTGTTGGCTCATTTAATGATATAGCTGTTATCTATTAACTCATGATCATTGGGCCCAGAGTATGATCAGATAATAAAAACAGCTTGGATAAATGAAACCCATTCATTTATAATTATGCAAAGCCCTGTTCAATTACTCTAATAGAATGCACGACTTTGACAAAACACTTTATTAGAACAGTCATTGATACTTTTGAGAATATCATGTTAATCAATGGCCGTATAATAGAGGAACCACTGTATAAATGTTCTGTGGTAAACTTGAACAGTGCAATTCAATTGGAACCATTGAAATTGCTTGACATCAATATTTGTGACCATCTCACCAAAACCTATATAGTTAACACAATTTTTATTGTCTCAACATTATCTATATACAGTGTCCAAGAAATGGATTACTAAATTTTCAGTTTATTATGGTGAGAAGTTTTGGAATTGTAGTTCTAGAGAGTAGGAGGAGCAAAGAAATCAAATTTGAATAGCTATTCTACCCGCAGATACGGATGTGTCTACAGTGGTCGCCATTGACCACTACAACCCACCAACCACTACAGCCTAATTTACACAAGTTAAGGGTATAAAGCCACCACTATGGCCACAGCCCTGCAAAATATTTATATATATACTCTTGCTCCCAATAATGCCTAGGGTATGCAGATTGGTATCACAATCTATATAGTGTGCATGTGGCTAAGTCCCAAGTACCATAAGTGACTGATTATTGACCGGTATATTGTCAGTTTTCAGCAAAATTAACGAATTTCTCTGTAAACTCATACTTGTTTGTTGGACTATTCTAATGGTTAAGCATGTGCTGATTTTGCCAAGATACTCTAATAGAACAATCATTATATTATAAAAATATTCTAATATAACATTCACGCATTCTTGTGGACTTGAATAAATGCTGAGCAATATTGAGCAAAACAGGTCAGCAAAAGAACTACTGGAAAGAATAATAGACAGGAAAAAACAAAATAGGCCCATCCCTACTAATGGTTTCTTCCTCTTTTGTTTTAACCCATAAGAGAAGGATTTTATAGGTCAAGCGCTTCCTGTTGTAAGTTTGCACTAAGCAAGTTGCTACATTTTAGCAGAGAAAAAGGCAACAAAATACCTCAAAAGATCAACAATATACCGATGCTGTAAACCCCAGAAACATAATTTATAGTCTCAAGGTTTACAATTGTGACAGAACTGGAAACATGTTTGATAAGCTGGACCAGCTGCTGCAGGATTCTCCAAATGCGCCCTTGCATTGAACTGGTAAAAGCAGCCAGAATAATTATTTTGCTTAGTCATCGAGAAAGTTAGCCAATGTAGTTTTTGTTATGTTATTGATAAAGATGGTATTTTATGTGCTATCAAACTGGTTGCAGTTATACCTTGAGTTCCAATCACACGATGATCTGAAACTTGGCGAGCATGTACATTATTATTACACACTGAATTGCATCATCCGTATATAGCAGTTTAGGGAATATTTTTCAGATGCAATGATATCAATTAGCAACCGGTTGATAATACATAGAAGAAGTGGTTGGTAGCAAGTAAAATCCAGTTTGTAGATAGCTACATGTAGGCAAAGTTTAGTTAGAGGATCAAGTCATCACAGGGTCTGGCAGTATAATGCCAAAAATTCTGACTCGCTGGTTACTTGCAGGTCCCTAGTGGAATAGCAATTTCAATAAAGTAAGTTTCAGGAAGATTGGTATAACAATTGGTACGTACTAGTGATTTTCATAGCTAATTTACATAAAGCCCAATGCAATTTCGTGCATTACTTAAATTGCTTACTCTTCACGAGACACTCCAATCAGATTGACTCCATTCACTTCCAGTAATTGGTCACCAACATGTAGTTGTCCTAAGAGATACACATAATTATGCTTTTTTGCCATAATATAACATACCATCTTTCTCAGCAAGACTACCAGGTAAAACTTCCTTCACAAAAATCCCACAGACTGATTTCAAAATATTGATGCCATCTACTATTTTAATCCCTGAATAGAACAAGACGTGACTCTCACAAATGCAAGAATGAAAGTGTTTAACAAACCTAGCCCATTTTTACAGCCATGTATGCTAATCCTGACACCTCTTTCATCAGTTACACTGTACGACATGCTCACAAGTTACCTCAGTACAGTGATATGCTCACCTGGTCCCCTGTGAGTCAGTGGTGTATGAATTAATAGAGGAGAAGGTTGGAGCACCAACTGTATTGGTGAAAATCACATTTAACAGCTGCAACATGAACAATAATGACAATGCGCCTATTGTATTAGCACAGTTTAGACCCAACAGTGAACCTGCAGTGTCATCACTAAGCAATACTACGAGCGCTTATGACTCTGCTTATGTAGTGCACATGCGTAGTACACCAAAAACATCCTGAAAGACGCAACTGCTCGGTTTACCGTATGTATTCAAGCATATATACTTTACTTACGTAGATCGATTGGCGCGGAGGCTAGCGGACTAGGTCTCAAAACATCCACCATCCTCTTGTCGCAGATCCGCCCCTAAAGTGATCACGTGCAGATAGAAATCATGCTCACGTGACTCTATTAAGAGATGACAGCGGTAAATGATTCGACCGTTTCTACAGAAGAGAAGGGTGAGGACACCGAAAAAAATGACGAACCGGCAAACACTGTATTTTCCAGCCCTTACTGGTTGTCAATAGAAGAGGTTGAAGCGAAAGGAGTACCTCGAAGTGAAGCGGAAGCTTACAGACGGTTTGTTTACAAACAATCATTTGCCTTGGACACATGGTATGATGGGAACTTAAAGGGGCACACGTTTGAAACTGAGTTTGTAGAGCTTACTACGGCAGAAATTGATGCCATGGTGAGAGGATCCCAATTCTTGGACATGGAGAAATCTTTGACAGATGATCAACAAGTCGCGTTAGTTGAGTTAGAGAAGAAATTAGATACAGCCATCAAGAAGTTTGGGGGCGTTGGGGCCTTTGTTAAATTGAGTACAAGAAGCCCAAAGGATGCGATCTTTTACAGAAACGATGTTGACTTTATTACTGAGGTCCGTTTAGCGGTTATTAATGAGATGGAGGTTGAAGGACAAATGGCGAAAGCCTCATTCCAACGAGTGCATTCATTTAGGAAGACAAACAAAATTCGACTCAAGGAAGGAGAGAATCCTGAAAATGATAGTTCAATTCCTAAAGCACTACGTCAACAGAAGACTGATTCAGAAGATGAAACCTTCTCAGCAAGCTTAACACCCAAAGAACCACTGAAGAATGCTGCACTTAGAGCATTCACTCGAGTCATGTCAACCAAGAATCAAGCAACAAGTGGTAAAGAAGCAATGTATTTGTTGAGGCATAGCCTAAGAGTAAAGGAAGACCTACAACAGATTTACAATTGTAATCAAATTGCCGGAATGAATGTCAGTATAAGTGTGAGGAAATGGAATCCAGACATAGCTCGTTATCCAGGAATGGAGTTTCGTGGCTTTGTGTACAACAACGAATTAAACGCTGTCTCGCAGTACGATGATGTCGTCTACTATTCCAATGTAACAAGACACAAGGAGGTTATTTGTACCAGAATTAAAGCCTTCTTTGAACAGCATGTGAAAGAAGCTTTACAAGAGCATAAAAACTATGTAGTGGATTTTTTTGTTGGTCCAAGTAATGTTTACATAATAGAGATAAATCCATTCCACAATGGAGCAGGGGCCTGTTTATTCACTTGGCGTGAGCACCGAGAAATATTTATGAATGGACCATTTGAGTTCAGAGTTGTTCAATCACCAAGAGATGACTGTCTTACAGTGTTACATGCTAACTGGCAAAGTCAGTTGGAATCAATTGTGATGCAAAAATCACAACCACCAAGAAGACGCTGTACCATATTGTAAAATATGTGACAGCAAATGCTTGTACAATACATTCATAATCAGACTATACTGTTTCACATACGTATATACAATAGAATATTGACTTGTAAAACATTAAACACATCATTTCATCTGCTTAGCACTAAATGGTACACTTCCACCAGTGATTGGTCCCTGTGGGGCATCCCATGCTAACATTGGCTTATGGGGCTCATTTTTCATTCCATGTTGAGGCTGTGAGGGAACTTTAGAATGTGAGAGAGGTGGAAAATATTCCTCCCCACTATGAAATGTAGTGGGTAGAAAATCTGATAAAGGTTGTCCATGTGAATTGTCTTTTGTAGTTCTTGTGTATTGTGGGTTATGTGGTCGGTCCCTTGGTGGTTTTCCGTGATAACGTTCATGTTGATGTGGTCTCTCATGGTTTCCAAAATGATGTTGAAACCTTCCCTGAGATTTGCCACCTCCATGGTTGTGCTGTGGCTGTCTATCATGGTATTCCTTATCATGGTAGGGTCGTGGCTTATCGTACTGCTGCTGCTGTCTATCACCAGCTTGCTTATGGGACAGGGTAGATCCTTTAGATTGGTGAATCTTAGGTTGAACTGCAGTCTCTTTGGTTGCTTTAAAAGACGGCCTAGTTTCATATTCTTGCTGTGCTTGCTTTTGGCTGAGAGGAGTTGGCTTGGTAGTCTGCTTGCCTTTAGGTTGGTCAGAAGATTTGGTAGTGTGTTGTCGCTTGCTGGTAACTTCACTAAATGGTACAAATGCTGGGGGGCCTTCACCTCTGGCAACTTTACCCCTTTGTGTGATAATCTATTCAGACATTTTTTAAAACAACTTACGATACAATGCATACCCACCTTACTAGCCTTCCATTTCTCAACCATGTGCTCAACATGGCCGCCTAATACCTTAACCACTGATGGAGTCAATAAAAGGAAACCATTTCTGGCCATCACATTTGATGTAATCTTCAGCTTTGTTCCAGGTGGAACAGACAAACTAGACAATACAGAAAACATCAGATACAATAGATATAGTCTAACTAACTTTAGCTGAGGAGTATGCTTTATTTCAAGAGCATTACAGTAAATGTATCCATCTGTGAGTTGTAACTTTAACAAACGAGTACCACCCTCGTTTTGTTGGCAAGATGGCGATGCAATGTTAATGATCTTCTGTACTTGCAGTATAACTGGTGACTGCACCTACACAAAAGAAATGTTCTTTCAGATAGAAATATATTTTCATACCTCTTGGGGAACTCCCCTTGGTATTGTATCAGATAAGCACTTGCTGCCAATTGCCCTCAGATCTTGCTGTATCAAAATATTTTAAGGTGTTTTATAAACTTGTACGCACGTTTAATGCGACTTCATGAAGAGAGGTGAAAAGACCAGGTGGGGTTTTCTTTTCCGCGCATGCGCTTGTACAAGCATCGTAACCTTTCTCGCTTAGACTCCTGTGTGCATGCAAGACACATAACAGCGAAATACGACCAGTTATTTCAAATAATATATTAGCGCTCACCAGCCTTCTTTGCTTAACGCACTTTTTACGCCTAACTCCGTCATTTTCCGTATACCAGATTTACGACAAATATACGAAAACCTTAGAACAAGGGTTGTAGTGAATTTTAATTCAGAGAAAGGCAGATAACCTCATTGTTTCGTACGTATGATATAAGAGAGACTCATTTAAACAGAAGTGGTAAAGTACGACAGACTCAGGTAGGATTCGCGTCAACAATACAAAATCCCTAACGCTCAGCGAATTGTCTCGGCGGGAATCGACAGACTGATGTGTACCCCTTTACAATTCCGTGTTAGTCAAATATATTAAAGAGAAGAAATGGCGAAGGTTGATAAAAGAAGTAGCTGGGTAAGTTTTGAAACAAAACTCAACATTTACAATGTCGAGTTCCTTAGACACAGTACGTACTTTACATAGAGCCTGTTAGCGGTTATTTGAGTGTATATATATAGTCATTGCGACCTTTCCTTGTTTCATGGCTCCCTTTGTTGCCATACAATTAGTAAGTTATGGCCATACAATTTGTAAGTTATGGCCCAAGTGAAGTTTTGCCAGATAAGTTGTCAGAAACCTTATAAAGGGAAATTTATTCTACAAACACTTTATAAGGACCAAAATTGGTCAATGTATAATAAAATTGGAAACATCACAGTCGAATGGTTAAGTACAGCCACATCAGAAACCATATATCTGTTTTTACAAATGTGAATCGGCCTCAAAAACACTTGTGAACAACATTTGAAGCCTGAAAGTTTTTTTGTGGACTTATACGGAGCTTATATATGTGTATTGTGTTTGTACTGTGTTTGTGGAATAAAGTGTGCTAGATGGTGATCTGGATTTGGTGTTGTCTAAATGAATGGACTTGTTTCACCAACAAAATTTGAAGATGCCTTCTTGGTGCATAGTGTTAATTGGTGTCTGAATGACAATCGATTTATTAGTGAATTAAACTACCTGGGATTTGCTTAAATTAGCAGCTTTTATCAAATGAATAAAATAATTTGTAAACATTTGTTTGGCTTTTGAATAGCTGTTTCAATGGGAAAGGTGTTCTTATGTGTACAATCTAAAAAAAAAAAAAAATCTTTTTGTCATAGTTTGGAAGTAGCAGCAAACCACCGAAGAAGAACAAGAAAGGAGCTTCTAAAAAGCAGAAGGAATTTATTCCCGATCCTGAACTGAATGAGGAATTATTGAAAGTTGATCGTATGTCCGATTCCCAGCTGAATTCTGAACTGGAGTCAATGCTTGTGGGTTTAATTTACATTGTATGCTATGTTTTTAGTACAAACGATGTGCTTTATTTAGGATGACATGAATGTCACAAATACAGCAGCTCGTAATGATATACTCAGTAGACCGTTGAATGAAAAGAAGCAACTTTTACGTAGCTTTCACTTAAAAGACCAACAAGCAGTAAGAAACGATTATTAGTTTCTAAGGTGTATAGCTTACTGCTGTCTAACTTGATAGAAAAAAATTGAAGGCCCAAACAGCCCTCACGAATTTTTAACTGAATTAAAGAATGACCTTACACGAGAGCAACTATTCAACCTCGTGGATCGGCTCAGAATATCCTTGTCTACCAATGGACTGAGGTACAGTGTGTGTTGTGTTCTCTTAATAATGATCACCTTAGAATCAACGACTTTAGTACTGTATGTACCATGTAACGCAGGTTGTTTTATTGTGGGACTGCATACGTCTTCGTATACGAAATTTTATGTATTGAGGTCTATTAGTTGTGTTGTACATAAATATGTCTTTAGTTTAATTGTAGGACTGCCCTTAATAAAAGGAAACACATTTATAAGTACATTTTCTAATGGTGGGAATGGCAGTTATAACTGATTTTAATTGTTATACTTACATAGTTGGGTGAAAGAGTTTGGTGAACTGAAAGGTTTGGACCTGCTGTTAAACATCTTGGAGTCCAGTGTGGCTTCGTGAGTTTCATTACTGTTCGATAAAGGTAGGAGTTATGTTGTTCCTCCCAACAGTACTATAACAATGATGAAGAGGATACAGTATAGTAGTGTACGATGTCTGAAGGCTTTCATGAACAATAAGGTGGGGTAATGGGGTACATGTGTTAATTGTTGTACCGTGCGTGTGTGTTGTATGGTTGCATGTATGTATGTGCGAGGTTGTACAGGCCATAAAGCCACACTTTACTGTGGATGTACACATACTAAACACTAAACACTCAATAAATGTGCACACACATGCACAGCACATGCATACTTTTACACATCAGAGACTTTTATATATGTTGTGATGTGTAAGTAATAAATCAGTGTGTGCATGCCATGCACATGTATTACATGCCACAATTACACTGTACACTACACACTACACTCAACTATTTCATAGCAAGTCTGGCAGTGAATATAATAGAACACAAATCTCATGTATACGTTTTCACTGCATTACACTCACATGATTAAATTTAAGTGCATTGTACATGTTACATACTAGATTTCACACATGCTACACATAATATGCACAATATCATAGTATTACCCATTATACTGTGTCACAGTATGGACTAAGAGATATGCTACAAAGTGAGAAGGGCTTGATCATTTTTGTCAGTGCCATGGACCCCAACAACGAGAACATGATGGCTGATGTTCTCAGAGTGTCCGCTGCTGTGTGTCTGGTAGCTGACGGGTATGTGTGTTATGTTTTAATTGATGCACACCATCATTATGTTCTCCATGTATCTAGTCATGATCGGATACTTGAAGCTCTAACAGTTAATGGTGAGATTAGCGGCTTACAACGATTTGAGGTCATTGTAACGGCTCTCAAGAATACTGATAATCCTGCACTTCAGGTCCGTTTGTCCATTTGTGTGTACATGTGGTTCAGTGTTTGTGGAGATGCACATGTATATGTGCTCATGTGTACACTAGCAGGGCTTCATTGGGGGGGGGTTACCTATCTTAAATTTTAAGGAAAAGTTTAAAGGAATGTCTCAATAACAACTGCAGTATTAAATAAATTGCATGCGTATTACAGCTGAGAACTGTACCTTAAAATACATCAGGAGATTGCTACTGGTCACATAAGAATGTACCAGAAGCAATCTGAGAAGACCTGAAATGTAAAAACTTCCTGGGGCATGCCCCCAGACCCACTATACTCACCTACACACCATTGTAACATTATAAATTAGTGTACTGTGCAGAAATCAAAGTGATCATAACATACATTGCCCTACTTTCATAAAACCTTATTTCGCCCTTCCTTGAGTCATTTCCTAGATAAAGGCCTGACTAGCTATATAGCTAGGTATCTATCACTCCAGTGATCTTACATCAAAATTTTGTAGGATGCTTGCATGCAGTTTATCAACGCTGTGGTTAGTACACCAGCCGACGACGTAGATTTCAAAATGCATTTGAGAAACGAGTTCATGAGATGCGGCCTAGGAGCAGTGTTACCGGTAAGCCCACCATACCTGAAGAATGTACTGTATTTATAAGAATTATTTGTTATTTCTTTAGAATTTATATGAAATCCAGCATAGAGATTTACTAACACACCTTGAAATCTTTGAGAGTGAGCGAGAGGTTGACTATGAAGAATTGGTACAACGATTAAATGGAATTCAACTGGAATTAGAATATCCTTTAATTACAGTAGTTTCTAAAGTACCTATCAAATCCGAATGGTATCTAAACTATGTAACCTGACTAAGTGTGTAACCCTTGGAGACTTGACTGTATGTTTCCTGGAAGTTTTTAATGTACTTCCATTCATCCAGGCAACCTCATCTGTAGTAATGTTTTATGTTCAATCAGCAACTTTGGTGGTGATTTAATTTTTATTGACTAAACCCCTCCAGGGCACTAATGACACACAAGAGAAGTGTTGATTATTACCCTATAGCAGTGAAAGTGATGTCAGAAAATAATATAGTGATGGCTTCTCTGTAGCTGTCTAGTTACCAGTTATCCTAAATGCTGTGTTGATTGATGTCAGTATCATTGTGTGGCTTCTTTGAAAGATGATCTTGTTAATTGTTGAGGAACTAGACAGGATGAAGACTATGTTCTAACTGATGCATTGTGCTTATGTTTGTATACTAGTTAAAGCACTGCCGTGCTTACAATATGGAAATAAAAGCACAAGGGCGTGGGCTATATTAGACTCGAGACCATGCCCGAGTGCTTTTATTTTCATATTGTACTAGCATAGCGGTGCTTTAACTGGTTTAGAGTGCTTTCTTGTCGTCTTGCTTGGAGTGTTCGTTTCGTGAGTTCGAATCGCATCGGTTTTCGGCCATCAGACAATCGGTAAGTGTCTAATTAGTACAGATGTGGTAGTAATACAAGCAAATAGTATCCTTTTGGCGATTAGAAATGTTACGCACATGATCTTGTTTTTCGTATTTACTTTCCAATCAATGCATAACTGTTCTTTATTTTCCATAACTGTACTTTATTGTGACGCAAGTGGAAAATATAGCACACTTGAATACTTTATGGAAAATAGAGCACTCTTTTCACTTTGATATTGCCAACGCAAAGTACTTTAAAGTGTTCTTATAGTGTGTTGTGTGAGGCAGCGCCCAATAGAGCACTGGTCTAGGGTAATGCCCAGGGGCAAAATAGAGGTGGGACTTTGGGAACCCACACCTGTACCCATGTGACATGGTATAGCCTTAGGGAGTGTACTATATAGTCTAGTCCCAGGAAGATTTAACAGTGCACAAGTGGCCCAGTAGACACAATGTGCTACTGAATGCTTTCATAATTTGTGTGTGTAGTCTACTGTATAGCCTAAATATTTCAAGGGGAATTTTTTTCAAAAAATGTTGCTAAAAATAACTTTTCACAGATTTGTAAACACTCCCAAAATGTAATAGACTATATGGAGGTCTAAACATTTAATGGATAAAATTTTTGCTGGTAACCCCCAAAACCACGAAGTCAGTGGAAATTTCTCCCCTTAGATTATACAGTACATTGTCTCTCAGTCTATTTCATACCTTAACTCCTAATCACTGATACTGTTGAAGTATTCCGAGTACTCAACAATTCCACGTATGACTCCAAGGCCGGCTACTTCTTCCTCTCCATCCTCCAACACTTATTGCTAATCAGAGATGATTACTATGCCAAGTAAGTGTGTGTCATGTGATCTCATGATGATGTCACTGCTAACACATCCACCACCAGCTGGTGTGTGTTATGGTTCGGTGAAGTATGTACTTGAGTGTGCGATTGTGTAGCTATTACTTGTGTTTTGTGTATAACCTGCACATGTTAGCATACATGATGTAATACATATGATGTGGGGGTGTATAATGACCTCAGCTAGTTGTAAATTCCCTCAACAATACAAGTGATTATCAGCTATTAGTATGTGTATGGATGTATTAACCTGCTAATTTGAGCCAGCCTCTTGCATAGTTTCTTTCGACAAGCATTGATGATGTATATGTAGCCTCTGTGTGTGTGTGTGTGTGTGTGTGTTTGTGTGTGTGTGTGTGTGTGTGTGTGTGTGTGTGTGTGTGTGTGTTGAAATGATAGCCACGCTATGTACCCGATATATTATGTAGGAATTTGGTGATATATAAAATATGAGGAAGAGTATCTCTCTATTTGGACCCCCATTATAAATAATAACTGTAGAATTTGTCCTAAACCACTTCACAGAACTGTCAAAGGGATGGGGTCAATGATCCCAACAGTTTATTTTATGTACAGACACCTAACACTGCACTGATGACACATTGTGTATTTGTAGTAGTACAAAGTTTGTGCGTAATAAAATAACAATCATATGCTTAAAATGTGACACTAAAATAAGTCGGTGGTTACAGTAGCCAATCATTGACCATGAGTCCAGCTAGATTTTCACAGGTGCACAGCTTACTGTTTAAAACTGTTTATATTGTAGAACAAGGGGCTGTAATAAAACAATAAGTTTCAGTCACGCTGTTAAGTGTTAGTTGCTGCAATAAAATAATCCAGTGTTGATATTGTGAGTGGTTTAACTATGTGTGTTTTGTCTAGGCCGGAGTATTTTCGACTGATAGAGGAATGCGTCAGTCAGATTGTGTTACATAACAGAGGCGTTGATCCTGACTTTCATTACACCAAACGATTCAGTATCAACGTTGATAGTCTTATTGAGGGCATGGTGGACAAGGCTCGTGTAGACGAAGCTGAAAGAAAAGCACTTGAATTAGAAACCCTCGTAAGTAGAACAGCTTGCATGGAGTGAATGTATTGTTGTTATTCTGTGTACTGTTTTTAGCTTCATCAACAACAAACGCAGTGCTATGAAATGGAGCAAAAACTTACACAAGCAAATGAACAATATTTAGCTGCACAAGAGAGTTATGATGCTAAGATCAGAAAACTTGAAGACGAGAAGAGACGGTTGAATGAAGAGGTTTGTTGTATTGTAAAATGAGAAAAAAGTTTTTATTATGACTTATTTCTTTTAGCTAATTAATAGACCGGCTGGTGGTGGTGGAGGAGGGGGTGGAGGTGGTGGGAGTGGCTCTGCACCTGCAGCAGGTGGCCCTCCACCTCCTCCACCTCCGCCCCCACCTGCAATGGGTGGAGGAGCACCACCTCCTCCTCCACCCCCTCCAGGTCCTGGAGGAGCGCCACCTCCCCCACCCCCTTTTCCTGGAGCTGGTCCTCCAGGAGCCCCTCCCCCACCACCATTTGGTGGGGCAGGGATTATGGGACGTCCCACGGGGCTTCCCCAGAAGAAAAAATACAAGCTGGATAAACAAATAAGAAGAGTCCAGTGGAATAAGGTAGGACTATACAATAATGTATTTCTCCAGTTGCTAATGTATTGGCCATAATGTCATGAGTGAAGTGATAAAATACTATTTAGTATGTTTTCCTTATGCATCGAACGTACTTGAAAGTTACTTAGTGTTTATCTAAACAGATGTACAACACTGAGTGTATAGAGGTGTTACGTGTGTATTTTACTATTCTAGTTAAAGCCCAATCAGTTATCAGAGAATGCTTTCTGGTTAAAAATCAATGAAACAGATTTTGAGACTCCAGATTTACTTACTGATCTAGAAAAAACATTCGCTACAGGCAAAGGTAACAACTGTACAAGAAAAACAAGTAAAAGAAGTAATGTGTGCAATCTGTGTGCACAGGCAAAGGGTTTGGAGAAGTAGAAAAGCCAGTGTTTAAAGCCAAGGCAGCTAAAGAGTTGAAGATACTAGACGCCAAGGCAGCCCAGAATATATGTAAGCTGACAAACACCCAAGCACTGATACACATGGTTGATTAATGTACACAGTAGATATGATATAATTAGGGTTTCAGCCTAGTCAGGCAGCTGTGCTCTGGATAGTATGTTTAGAGGTGTCTTAATAAGTATTCTAACCTCAGGAGGGAGGGTGAAATAAGCGCTGTTGCTCTGTTTTTGAGCCAACTGTGTTTTGGCATTAAACTTAATAATGTAATGATGATGCCTACTTGACCTGGTCACTACAATGAGGTGGTCTCAAAGTGACATCTCATTATACGTATATATTATTGCTTATAGTTTCAATGTACCTTAGTCTTGTGGGGACATGTCGGGTGTTTACACATTGTTGTTGTTATGGTGTAGCTATTTGCTTGGGGACACTGCGTATGAGCCATCATGCTATCAAGCAGAAGGTGCTACAATGTGATGAAGAACTCAGTGAGCAAGCTTTGTCCCAGCTGCTTAAGTTCTTGCCTGGTCCAGAAGAGGTGTGTGTTATGTGGTGATGTTGTGATTGTTTATTCTGTATTGTGTGTAGATTGTGAAGTTGCAAGATTTACGTGGACGCTATATGGAGCTGCATGAGGCTGAGCAGTTTGGTGTTATTGTAAGTGTGGGACTATGTTTGCATGTGTTTCATACATGTGACATGCATGTGCACAGACATTTACACACACACACACACACACACACACACACACACACACACACACACACACACACACACACACACACACACACACACACACACACACACACACACACACACAACACACACACAACACACACACAACACACACACAACACACACACAACACACACACAACACACACACAACACACACACAACACACACACACACAACACACACACAACACACACACAACACACACACAACACACACACACACACACACAAGCAAAGCCTGGTCATACCTATATATCTGCTGAACTAGTGCTGGGACACCTGTGGCTACCCAGGTGTTAGAAATCAATCCCTCTGGGACAGAACTAGTTAACTGGGAAGTGTTACTAATCTACTCTACTCATATGTATTTTATTTTACAACAGATGAGTGATATTAGAGGGCTTCATGGCAGACTAGAGTGCCAACTGTTTGCTAAAACATTTACAGATGAATTAGATGAATTACTACCAGTAAGTGATTGTATACGTGCACAACTGAGATGATTTTAATGCGGTGTTATTTTCCAGGGAATATCAGCAGTAACAGCAGCCTGTCGTGAAATCAAAGGCAGCCAGAAATTTGCCAAACTACTACAGGTACATCGTACACACTACAACACACACACACACACACACACACACACACACACACACACACACACACACACACACACACACACACACACACACACACACACACACAATTTGCTGATAGTGGTGTGTGAGCTATCTTCATCTGTCTTTGATTTGTAGCTTGTTCTCCTCATGGGTAACTACATGAATGCTGGATCTCGTAATGAACAGTCAGTTGGTTTTGAACTGAATTTCCTTACTAAGGTGAGTATGTGTGCTAATAAAAGCTGATGGGGGGTTTTTGTAAACAATAAAAAATGATTGATTTATTGTTTTATGATCGATTGTGGTTTGTGCTTTTGACTCCTTGTAAAATCTTTTAATTCCAGCTCTTTTCGGCGTATGCCTGTTTGTGTTTGCTTTGGGAAAGCATAAATAGCCTATCACTGCAATTACTACACTGAAGAAATTAATATCCTAGTGTTAAATATTTTGCATGATAATAAAGTGTCACTTATTTTTGTATGGTTATTTGAGTGTTGACTTGATTTCTTGTTTTGAATCAGATGAGTAGCACAAGATCAGCAGACCAAAAGACAACATTGCTCCACTTTCTTGCTAACACAGTGGAGCAGAGACATCCTGATATACTTGATCTAACCACTGAGCTCCGTAATGTTGAGCCTGCTTCAAGAGGTGAGTCTTGTATGTGTATAGCATATAAACAATGATAAATTTGTTGTTGTATTTTGTACATAGTTAGAAATTGTATTATAAGCTGATAAATAAATATTTGGCCTTGATATTGAGGTGGTCTTATTAAAGAGGTCATAATGTACACCTTTGAAACCGTGGTTTTTATAATGAGGAATGAAGCTATGAAATACACCTTCTATGTTTTAGACCTCTTGGCTTGGCCACTATATTGAGGTGGTCTTATTAATAAGGTGACTTCCAAACTTAAATTTTGATGTTAATGCATAATATATGTATTGTGGTGTCTACGTGTGTTGTCATAGAAACAAACATTGTGTAATTCGATTTAGCATCTGATGAAGCTATCACCGGACAAATCAAAAAGATGGAAATGAGTTTTAAAAAGATCAAAGATGAAGTCAAGCGTCACAAACCTCAAGATGCTGACGATCGATTTGCAGAGAAAATGAAAGACTTCATTACCAAGTCAGAGGACAGATTCCGTCGTGTGGTAGACCAACAAAAACTCATGGAAGAAAAATTTGTAGAAATCGTCAAGTACTTCTGTTTGGATAAAAAAACAACAATGGAAGAATTTTTTGGTGACTTGTCACACTTCTTAAAAGAATTTGAGGTCTGTTTCAGACTATGTGTATCTTTCAATAACATTGTTTGTGTATAGAGAGCACACAAAGAGAACATGAAAATCAAGGAACAATTGGAGAAGGAAAGGAAGCGGAAAGAAGACAGTCGTACACTGAAGAAGCCGAAGCAAACTAGATCACGAGCACCAGTAGTAGACATCACGGGAGGTAGGAGGATGTTTAGAAAATAACCAATGTTTAATCCAAGTTGTCTATAGTTGAGGACAAGGAAGGAGTGTTGGACGATCTTATTGCTACTTTACAAACTGGGCAAGCATTTAAGAGGTGCGTTTTTAAATGTATGATTGTGGATGTACCACTGATCTGTGTTATTTTGTTTAGACCGGGAAAGAAAGGGGTTAGAAAGGCACCAGCTGGTCCGCAAAGTAAGCTCGTGTGTTATAAAGAGTGAAGTTATTACGATGGTTTGTTGCAGATTCTGGAGCAAGAGCAATGGCAAAGACACCTGGGAATGAAGAACAACCAAAATTTCCTGGACCCATTCCCATACTTCCATCCCCAATACCGCCGACACCTATTGAAACGCCAGGTGGCTCACAAACTCAAAATCCACCAGTGTTTCCACAACAATACAAGGCCCCCACATCATCGTATCAAGCTAACGCAACCAGCAACAGCAGCAGTTATATGGATTACACTAGTGACTCTTCTCCATACAATCAACGCAAGGTTCCCAATTCTAGTGGTCCTTCAATACCAAACTCGGGAGGAGCCTCAGCATTCAATTCAGGGGCGCCGTCATTAGCTGAAGAAATTCTATCCAGTCTTCGTTCAACAGCAACTACCACAAGAAATGCCGATGGCCTGCCAAGCACCATGCTATGATGTGCTAGCACCCAGAAAGATATGAAAGTAGCTCTTTTTTTTCCTTTGAACGATTATCAGAGAATCTTTACATATTGTTTTGTATCTGCATAAATTACAACCCAATACTGTATTATGTACATAGCGAATGTAATGTGTGTTGGTTATGTTTTATTGAACAACTTGTTCCACAAATGAGTGCTTAAAAAGTCATTGATTTAGTTACGTATACCTGAGTTTGATAAATACCCTATTAGAGCAGTCACCAAAATTTCGTGATTGTGGGTACGGCGGAAAAATATGAAAGCTGTATTGTTTGATCTTGGCGGTGTACTGATTTCTGCGCCTCAGTTGGTAATTGCTCGTTATGAGAAATCTTTAGGGTTACCATCGTGAGTGTAGTTTACTGGTAAGAGTTGTTTCAGTGCAGCGTTTCTTTTAGGGGTGGTCTTACGGTGGCGTTTGTACGAGGTGCTCCGAACAATGCATTCTGCAGGCTGGAAACTGGTGAACTAACTTTATCTGAGGTATTAATAACTTGTAAAATATGCTCTGTATATTAAAACGTACTAAGCAAGCTGAAAGGACGAGATAGGAAGAATTTGTGACCTTTTGGACTTTTCAGCTGTCTTAGCAGGTTATCCCTGCTCACCGTATTTTCAACCACTCCAACCATGGATTTTGTAATGCAGTTGCAGGAACCTATTTTTTGAGTTGGTGTAGTTAGTTCAATTGCAATTGCTATGCATTATATTATTAGGATTTTCAAACACTTTAGTGTTGTTTTATTCTAATAGAACAGTCCGGTTAGCAGCAGTCATATTAATTGTACCCTTTTTGTAGTTTGCTCCACTGTTTGAAAAAGAATGTCAGCTGGCAACAGGTCAACTGGGAATACAGTTACCATCCAGCTTCTCTGCTAGGACATTGTTTGAAAACATAAGAGCAGCCTCTGCAGTGAATCAGCGCATGTTCCAGGCTGCTTCAAAGTTAAAGCAAAACGGTAAGTGATAATCTGTGTGTACTCATAGTTGTGAAATAAGAACCCTTTCTTAAATGATTCTCCCCAACCTAACTGAGAAAATTATCCCTAAACCTTTCAATTAAAAAAATAACACACAAAAAAGTGCAATACAGGTAGATAGCCTTCTCACTTGACAGCAGGTAAGACATTTTTGACTGACACAACCAAAATTTCTTCTCTCCAGAAAACATTATTGCACTATACTATCTTCCCTTAGGCTATCTGATTGGTATTCTCACTAACAACTGGATTGATGAAAGTGATGAGACGAGAGCAGAATTCATGTCATTATTGAACCAACATTTTCACGTGGTTGTTGAGTCTTGCAAAGAAGGAGTTAGGAAACCAGATAAGGCAGCCTTTAGGATTGCTTGTGAAAGGTTAAAAACTGATCCACAAGACGTAAGCAGACAATTTTGAGTACCTTGTGCTACATACAAAGAATTCACTTTATTTTGCCTTGAGATATTAATTTATATTTGTTTTTAGGTTATATTTCTGGATGATTTAGGTGTGAATGTGAAAGCAGCCAGACAGATGGGAATGCACACCATACTAGTAAGAGACACTCAAACTGCTTTACAACAACTCAGTGATTTAACTGGCGTTGATGTTCACAGTGACAAACAAACTTCAAAACTTTAACATAAAAAATAAATGTTCAAAATTGTACAAAAACTAAATGCACTATTATTTACCTTCAATATATTTTACAATATTTTGTATGGAGGTAAACGTACCAGTGAAAAACCCTACCAGGCCTACAGATAAGATTAACAGTGACTTAATGACCCAGAAGAACTTCTGCCAGCAAGGTTCTGGAATCTTATAGAACACTGCAATCTCCAGAATAGGAGGGAAAATTATAGCCAACAGACTGCTGGCAAATGCTCCAATAAGTGTGATGAATAGATCGAGCTTTGGAATACCCAAAGCAAGTCCAGCTATACAAGAAAAGTAAAAAAACAATAGGATTTTGTGTGTGTACGTATGTGATTATGTGTGCGTGCATGATTATGTGCGTGTGTGTGGTGCGTGTGCACGTGCATGTGTGTGGTACAACCTATATCAGACATTTCACTCACCTGTAATTACCACTATTATACTACGAAACACCACATGAAATGTCAATTTCTTTGCCTTCTTAGTTTTATCAATGTTAAGCCACCTCAGCAATGTTGGCTCCAGGAAATCCATTGGCACATAAAAGCACAGCATGTACGTGACAAATATGGCAAAACAGAAATATAGTTTCGAAATATGGAACACTCTATAAGAGATGAACACAATTACAATATAAACATACTGCAATACACTCACATGCTGTGAGGGTGTTTATCTCGTGGTAGGTTAAGAGTGATACTGTCCTCAATCGTACTACCAAATGTCAGGTACCCCAGTACACCTATCATAAGGTATATTAATGTCACCAATGCCATTGACAAATAGAGCACGACATTGAAGTGATGTGGGTTCTTCATTTTGTTTTCAATCGGAAGTATCTGTAATAACAATTGTATGAATACAATTAAGCTACAGTGATATTGGCTTGTTGTTCAAAGGTGTGCATAGCTTACCAGTCCAATTGCTTCAAATGTAAACAGGACGTTACCAAAGAACAATGGTAATCCGGTCATGGACAGTGTAACTGAGTGCAATGTTGAATTTTGTGACAAGTCAGAGTCGTGGAATATGGCAGCTTTTTGCTCAATCATTTTGTCAGTGAGGTAGAACAATATACTACCTATACCAAACACCAGGCCCACGTTAGCAACAAATGACAATGGTGCTAGAGTATCTAAGTTTCTTATCCATGTAAAGACAATCACAATTGGCAACATAATCAACATCCATACTCTAGTAGGTAACTCCAACCCACAAGCATCAAATATCTGCGGATATAAATATACGTGGGAAAATCATATACACATGTTATATTTTGGTGGGTACCGGTGTACCTGCTTTAAGTTGATACCCCAGAAAATAAAATAGACGCAGCAGAAGCCAAACTGTGTTGCAACCAGTAATATGTTGATTGTAGCCCTGAGTATACATAGTGTTGACGGAATAAGCACGTGTGTGTGTGTGTGTGTGTGTGTATGCATACAAATTGTGTGCTGCTCACTTTGCTATCTTGCCTAATACTTGTTCATTTAGTATATGTCCACAGCAATTGCATTTGAATTTAAACTGCCAAAATGTTGCCTCAACTACTTCACCATAATCTAACGTCGTCTTGTTAACCCTAAGAAATAATGAAATAATGTTTATATACTTGTGACACACACACACCACACACACACTACACTGGTACCACATTACAAACACACATCAGGCTAGTACCGTTTACATAACTCCTGACACGACTTCACCAGCAGGACCATTGAGTGTATACACATCACTGCTAGCACAACCAATAACACTGGTCCCAGCTGTGTAATGGTAATACATACACATCATTAACACAATGATGATGACTCACAATGTATCCAACTTTACTGATAGCTAGTGGCAATGCTAATGCTCCTGTACCAATATTACCCTTGACAAGATGAATAAATGTTTGGAAATCTCTACAGTGTAACATTAAATAGATATACTGTAATAGTATAACACTGCACGTACGTTGTAGGATGGTCAGCCCGCTTGTCTTCACATGGTCTCATAGTATAGCTGGCATCAGAAATAGCAGTTGATGTTGAGCCATATATCTGATGTTGTTGTACAGCATATGACTTGTTGTTTGCCACAGTCTTCAACCTAGTTGGTTCATTGTGATCACTAGTAATCGGAGATGATGGTAAATTCTCCTGTAAATATAAACACATTTTTATTGTTTTTTCGTGTGTACTTCCGTGAGGAGGGTAGTCATATGACATCATGGTAGCAGTGACACTACTGCTTCACAATTCTGTGTTTGCACTGATATTGTTGTCCTTCGTATTGTTCCTGCATTCTCAGAATTTACTTATGGCTCTTCCATACAGCTAATGGAAAAATGTTGTGCCAGACATTCTGACAGGTTAAACTTCTGGGCCTAAACATTTGTTGTTAGCTGGCAACATCCTCATCCTAGCATTTTCAAGATCACCACCAGATATTTTATGATATATGGTCACCCTCCTTAGGAATTTACTATTGTAACACACACACATTTGGTTCAGCTTCATAACTATAGGTGTCGGTTGATGACCAGTCATGTTCTGTTGGTGACGTCCTGCCCACAAGTGGTTCACGTTCATCATCCATCTAAAAATGGTCACATATTACTACCAGTTAGGAACTGGAGGATGTCACCATAGATAATAAGACACCCCTACCATGGTGTCAGCACGTGACCATCTATTGCCACGTGCATGTGCCACTCCTCTACATGTTAAAATATTTTACCCTGCATGTTACTTAATACCCGGTAGTTGTTTGCTCTTTCGCCTTTGAGAGGTTCAAATATTTACGCGCTTACTAAAATTGACGGGGCTAATTGTGCAAAAAAAAGGCTTGCGACATATCCCACCCTTACTAAAAAGTACTACAATTATGTCGTTTTGGCACACTCAATCGTACACTAAAAATCACTCACCTTAAAACCGTTACGAGCGAAGATTACGAGTCTTATGACGGTCACGTGCTGCTAGAAAACGGAAACCTCTTGGCGCAAATTGAAGATCACTTCGCGCAAATTGATGCCACGAAATGTGCATGTCCGTAAAATAAATAATAAATTCACTAAATTTTTACACACAAAACGATCACACACATACATTAAAATGATCTAACCCTCAAAGTAATCTATGATATTTTGTATTGAAGTGTACGTTCCTGTGAAAAATCCAAGAATGCCTACACCACAGATGAAAAGAGATTTGGAAATCCACAAAATTTTCTGCCATCGTGGCTCTGGAATGTTATAGAAAACCATAATCTGTAGGATCGGAGGGAATATGATGGCCAGTGCACTGCTCGCAAAAGCTCCAATGAGAGCAATAAACAGGTCAAGTTTAGGGATGGCAACTGCTAAGCCAGCTAAAACATAACAAATTATGACACACTAGTATGTCACAATGACAGACATACCTGTAATAACAACAAGAACTGTACGGAAGGAAAGTTGGAATATCTGCTTACTCCATTTGCGTTTGTCTATCTTTAGTGCCTTGAACAATGGCGGCTCAATGAAGTCCATGGGGACATAAAACACTAGCGCATACGTGACAAAGATGGCAAAACAGAAATATAACTTGACAATGTGGAACACCCTACCAAGATAGCAGCAGTAATAAAACTGAGCAGGTAACTAACACACTAACTCACACACTGTGCGCACGTTTGTCCTTCGGTAAGTTGAGTGTAATACTGTCTTCAATGTCTTCACCAAAAGCAAGGTAACCCAGTACGCCAACAGACACATATAATAATGTCACTAATCCCATAGCTGCATATAACACTCTGACAAAATGCTTCGGTTTTCGCATTTTATTCTCCAATGGAAGCATCTATAACAAGAACACCATACTAGATAACATAGATTGCGACAATAAAACACTGTACCATTCCAATTCCTTCATAACTGTAGAGTGCATTGCCAAAGAAAACGGGCAAGACCGTTCCACCAACACTTACAGCCACCACTTCACCACTGTCAAACACTTTAGCAGTTTTCTCCACAAAAAGGTAAAATATATAATAAAGGATTGCACCCAGACCAAAAAAGATGCAGAGGTTAGCTACGAGAGCAAAGGGCACCAAAGTGTCCAAGTTTTTAATCCAACTAAATAGAATGACTAAAGGTAAAAGGATTCCTATCCAGATTCTTTTGTCCAGTGATAACCCGCTGGCATCAAACACCTATACGTAATTTTTAAAACAATTGTGAATTAGAAATACTATACTTACCTGTTCCAGGTTTTCGCTCATAAATACAAAATACACACAGCAAAATCCAAGCTGTGTTAGAACTAGAAATATATTTACAACCAACCTGTAATTAATTTACATAAATAATTGTGTTAGTAATTAGCAAACTCACTTGGCCACTTTTCCAACTGTAAATTCAGTTATCAAATGAGATCCAATTCTTTTACGAATCGTAAACTGCCAAAACGATGCCTCAGCCACCTCACCATAATCTAGCGAGTTCACGTCGTACCTTAACAATACAATTAGAAATACAGTTAGAAATACAGTTAGAAATACTTATGAAATACAATTACCAATAATAACACACAAAGCTCTGTCTGTAGATACAAATACTAACCTTTTACATAAAACTTGACAGCTATGGATCAACAAGGTAATAGAATGTATTGACATTACTCCCAATATGGTTAGCAAAACTGGTCCAACCTGTTGAGCATGTATACAAAAGTATTATCTTAAATGATAGTCACTATGATGTTCATTCAGGTACTTACAATGTATCCTACAGTACTCATAGCATACGGAAGAGCTAGTAGCCCACTCCCCAGGTTGGCTTTTACCAGATGAACAAAAGTTTGCAAGTCCCTTTATAAAATAAAACAACAAAGTAACAATCATTTTCTTGTACAAAAATTATTTACGTGGTTGCATGTTCGGCCCTTTTGTTTCTCTGCACGACATGTTTCATGGACAAGTTCACCAAAGTCTCTTCCTCTGTATGCATACAAGTTGTACAGGTCTGCATGTTGCAGATCTGTTCCCTCACCTTCAATCCTCCGGCGTACGTCACTACCCTGGCTCTCTACTAGTTCACCAGGAAATGACATACGTTGTTGATTGCCAAAGTTAACAGTCTTCTTTCCCACCTATTATTCAATACCACACATTACAAAGCTAACATCATCTTTGGTGCACTATTCCATACTCTCATGTTGGTTGAAGGAGTAGCATTATTGTTCCAGTATTCGTCAGATGATGAGGTACTTCCACTGGACAGCAGTGGCTGATTTTCGCCTTCCATTTTTGAGAAGTAAATAAATGCAAATCTACAACACCGGACCACGTGATGAAAGGTCAAGCGCTGAGGAGGAATGAGTCATCACTTACCACCTACAACGATGATCCCAATAAAACACCCTTTCAACAGGGTATGGTCCGTTTTTGTTGAGAAATAACAGGTTGGCTATCCAGTTTGCGGTCCAGCCCTTCTACGGATCAATCATCATCTCGCAACCACAAAAATTCAATCACGTGATTTAGTAGTCCGTGTGAGAACGGAAATATACGAGTAACGTGAAGCCAAGAAGGAAGTGTGAAGAAGTGTTGATCGAGGTGTTTATATACTAGCAGCACTAATCATCAGTATAGAGGAGTAGTATTTTGTGATTATGAAATACTGGGAAAACACCTGTGAAGACACGTTCATGAATTACTGAAGTTGAGAGTTTGCAAACTGTGAAGGCTAACGTGTACTGTGACGCAGTATAATTTCAATGGTAATTAAATGCGATCCGTAATGACCACACACACTGTATAGGCGTTTACACAAACCGTCTGGCACGCGAAACTATGAGTGTATATGTACCTGTTACAAGGGGTAGTCACTTCCATACGCCAGTTGATACACTTGCGACCGGGGTCAAGAATTTTGATCGTCGAAATTTTGCCTTGATCGTTTGATTTCACCTATAAAATAGCCTTGATTCTTGATCGTCTACCGTAAAAGCCTAGTAAATCCTCGTGTCACTAAAGGTTAGCTTTCGAAGGTGCTTGATTGTCACTTTTGCGGATGTCTTGATTGATTGATTCACTGTGCAAAAGCCCCTTGATTGCTTGATTGAATCTTAATCCCAGTCGTGAGTGTTTCAACAGACAGTATTAAAGTGACTACCCCTTGTGTTAGGCCACTCCTAATTAATTTCCTGTTTCTTGCCTTGATCACAAAAATTTTGGTTTTTGAGTGAGCAGGAAAATCCATTGTGACTGTGCAAGTGTGTTTAGCATATTTATAGTTTATTGCATATCATAGCTGGTTAAGAATGATCTTCATACAGTTTCTAGCACAAAGGCTTGTGTTATTTCACTTGCATTTGTAGCTAATAACATTTGTGAAAATTTTACTAGTTAGAATAAAAATTGTGGGTCTTATATAGGCATTGCTAGTCTTACATAACCAGATCCTACTCTCCACACGGTACTAAAGATATTTTCACCTCATAGCAGGAATTTATAATCTCTAACTGATCAGTGTCATGTGGAGAGTCTGACCATGCAAGACTAAGTCATTGTAGGACATGCACGAGTGCTCATTTGGGCCATGAACTATATTATGCTAAAAGACTGAGATTCCTGTCTAGGTTTTGGTGCAGCTATGAAAGCGATACCCTCTGCAATGTTATAATGACCACATATTGAATTTATTAACACAAACAATGACATTAATATTGAAAAGCCAAAAATATGTTAAAAGTCTAGAATGGTGTAAAATCACAGTGATTTTTGTGTACTTTTGAAATGCCAGCAACATTATGGAGTGGTACCGACAAAGTACGGTCAGCTAATTAATTACTCACATACCTCAAAGGAACATTCCACCGTATTTTCATGGCCGTAGCTACAGTGGATACTTGGGCCTTTTCACAGTTTCTACCACCAGTCCACCGTTTTTATCATTGCACAATGTATTGTGGGATTCACCCGTTACCAAGACTAACACCTAAACTAATTAGTATAATTAAAAAGTACAGTCTGGAATATTGTGTATATGAATGATTCTTGGGTAATTCGGGGAATTGGACAAAAAGTTGTTGCTCTAGTGTGGGCCCTGTTAGTTTAAAGACGGAAGTTACGGAGACCCGCTTCGAGAATTATTCACGTGAGTGACTTAGTTTATAATGGTTTTGTTCTTGAGTCTATAAACCTATCTATATAAACAGACACCGTGTTTCCAGGCTTTGGGTTTATCATGGGTTTCTGAGGTTACCATATCAGTTGCGGGATTCCGCGGAAGTCAGTAAATTTTATTCGCAATCCCAATGGCTAGCTTCAATATGATATAGATGTGCTTCCCCACCTTAACTAGATTTCCATTGTATTTGAGGTGTCCTTCACTTATAGTTGAAATTTACATCAGAAAAATTTGTATAAAAACATGTCACTGGAAACTCTCCTGATACATATAACCTAGTAAGGAGCTGCACATTGCAAACCAGCTAAGTGCTGTTGTATCACAATATTTTTTGATGAGTGGCCTCTTCTTTATTTTGTGAGTCAGCACAATTGGGGAGGGCAGAGCAAGACTATCAGAACCACAATTCAAAACTAAATGCCGCTAGTCAATAGAGCACCACCATGCAGAGGTATTAAAGCCAACTAAAGTAAATTGTGAATCTGTATTGTGATTGCTGTGTCAAAGTTATAAATTTATTTGAAAAATATAGAAATTGTGTCAAATTTGCATGGACATACTCATATTTCAAAATTTTGTTTGTCATCTTTTAAGTAAAGGACCACTTGCTTCTATTACAGTTGCTCATGTATTAAAAGTGACATGCTGTAGTCGTGTGTGTCTGGGGACAGACCACATTTGTAATTATACTTGTTCATGTATTGTCCAAAACCAGCTAAAGGCTAGCTGTGGATGCAATCCTGGTTTCCTGAAATTGGTTTCAGAAAATTGCATGTCTGTCAATGGCACATCCAAAGACCTTTATTCTAAATGCAGCCAGTTTTTGAGCAATGAAGGCGGCTGTTTACTAAGCAGTTAATTAAGGGAGGGACGGAAATCTATGTAAAATCAAACAGATTATAAATTCAAACAGTTTGATTATTCTGTCAACAAGTGTAGAGTAGGCTCTCAGTCTGTATTATTGATAAATGGTCATTCTCTATTGTCGAAAAGTGATTTGCCTTTCTTGACTGGTACTTTGTCCATACTTTAAAGTAATTTGGTGGTAAAAGTCCAATGAACCCTCTCTGCTGGTATTTGTGTTTTATATTATCGAAAACCAGTTTTTCACATACAAAAACAAAGTAGCGGTAATGATCGTTTTATTAGAGTTTTCATTCCCTATGATTTTTTTATTATTAAGGATTTGCAAAATTTGTTGGATCAAGAGGGACAAGAAAGATTGAAGGCTGGTACATTGATTATAGCAAGAGCAGCATTTGTAGCTGAGACTGCTGATGTGAGTACTCTTGCTTATTGCAGAATATTTTATTCATTTGTGCATATTAGGATTTACCCATTGAGGCTGGCGAGGAGCTTCAGATTATCAAACCGACAGATGTAATATTTTGTTACTTGAAATGTTCTACTCTAATGGTCACTTTTAGGCCCTGGGTTGGTATGAAGCTAAGAGATGTTACTCAAATGGACAACCCAAAATGGAGGGAACAATACCGATCACTCATATAAGATTGTTATATGATGATGATGAACCAGACCCTGAAGATGACCAACCATCAGATTTGGATGACGGCAAGTTGTACAATGTTGGAATTATTTTATCAATTTTATATTTTATAGGTCCTCAACCAATTCATGATGGCAAGATACATTTGTCTTACTTAAAATGTATTCACATTCTTTATTACAGACATCACTGATTTCCTCACCAATTCTGGTTGGTTTTCATATATTGGGAAACCACATGGCAAGGAGGCACTCCACTATGTTCTAGCTAAGAAAAGTGGAATTGAATATGGGAATTTTATGAAAATCAAGAAAGCCCTCTACATGTTTGCTTTTGGCAATGAAGAAAAAATCTACATTGGTATATATATATTAGATATTCTATTGATTTCTTTTATGTGTGTGTGTTTTTTTTAATTCAGGCAAGGCTAAAGTGCTCCACGCTGCTTTAGCTGAACACTTTGAGTGCTTTGGTAAACCAAGATCTTCCATTAGAGAAATTGATGATGAATTGTGTCACCATTCAATGGCTAGCCAATGGCAATTGAAAATATGGCCTTTAGCTGATTCTGACAATCTGGAAGTGGAGTGGGCAAAGAAAGTGTGTAATAAAGAATCACTGCCATCGTCACCTGATGACGAGAGTGGACTAAATGAGAGTATCAAATTCACACACAAGCACAACTGGGTTGAGTTTAAGAAGTGGCTTAACCCTAACAGATCATAACCATCAGTTACTGTACATTTTCCTATTTTAGTATATACCTTTTTCAGAATCTGTAATGTAATGAATTGTGTGATAGTTGAATACAAACTATATTGCAATGATACGTAACTACTTGCCCCCTTTCCAACAAATTGCCCCTTTTCTGTAGTCTCTGGCTGGGCAGACGACAGTACTGTGATACCTGGTCCCATAGCTATATATAATATAGTGATGCAACTGAAGGCTGTAGAATGTTTTTTTAGTTGCATTTGCAGTTAATAGCTATAAACATGCAATGCTGTACATCATTGTTAATGTGTTGTGGAATCATGCACCACTCTCCCAGTTTTCTGATATCCAAAACATAACATGCTTGGCCACATTACTGCACACAATTGCAAAAGTACATGCCATGATTTTTAAAAGTGTATAGCAGGAACCATTTTTAAAACTTGTTTCAGTTTGACTATAGATATGATGATCACATGACCATATTATGTATATTATAGCTAGCTAGCTATAGGTGAGTACATTTGCTACAAACTTTCTTTGCCCACTCAAGCTACATGCATGCGCAGTGCCAGATAAAGGTCATATTAAATTCCAAAAGCTTAAGCTTGCCAAGTGCATGCATGGTGACAATTCATTGTCAATTGTTTGGATGCAGGGGCAAGTTTGATAAAAAATTTCATGAAGGCCACAAAGGTTGACAAGTGAAGAATTTGATAGTCAGGTTGTGGCCAAGTAGAATATATCTTGTAAAAGCCATATTTTTGCAAACAGCTGTTACCAGGAACCATATATAGTATAGTCAATGTTCTCTCATGTTGTAAAGTAATGAAGGTATCTAATTGAGTTACATGTTGTTTACAGGACACCTTGTAGTAAACATGTTTGTTTACTGCACCAATTGCACCATTCATCATTATGATATTAATATCCCTTCAGGGTTACTATTGATAGGATCATCCTATTGATGTTACCAACTTATGTAATACAGACATGAGTGTGACATTGCATGCGTATGTTAAAATGATACTGGATGTGTCAGGATGACACAAAATAACACTACATGTGTCAAGATGACATAACTTGTGTTTGGATGTGTCAGGATGACATAACTAGTGTCAAAATGACACTGCATGTGTGTCAGGATGACAGACGTGTGTCAAGATGACACCACATGCATATCAAACACTAAGTTGAGGACAATGTTGATAAGCGCTATGGTGACCTAGGTCCTGTACCAATCAATACTTTGTGCACTCAACAACTGAAACCCTTGAGTATGCATGTTATAAAGCTTCATTTGTACTTTAGTGATATCCTGCCACAGGAATACCCCATGCTATTGAGTAGTAGATAAATTATAATCTTTATGACTTCACTGAGATATAAATGGATGTGCCATTTATACTGTACATCAGTGGTTTATAAGAGTTAGTAGAAGTAGGGCTATTGTTGTTACGTAGTTACCGTGATGATGTTATTTGTGATGTGGATTATTGCAATACTGTTAGGAGTTATTGTGAGGGATGAGGTTGTTGTTGGATGTAATTATGGCCTAGAACTATCCTGTCCTGGAAAGTCTTGCAGAGATGTATACCACAGGAATTCTGGTGCACGTGACAACTCAGGCTTGTATATTATCAACACAAATCGACTTCATGTTGTATACTGTGACATGGAGCTAGAATGTGGTGGAGAGAAAGGTTGGATGAGGATAGCCAGTGTTGATGCTGCTAACGATAGTTGTCCCAGTGGATGGAATAGGATCACTAGTCCAGCTGCAGCTTGTAGAGCTATCACTGACATGGCTGGATGTCACTCTTCTCATTTTCCTACTCATAATGTTCCATACAACAGAGTGTGTGGAATGGTGATAGGTTACCAGAAGGGAAGTACTGACGGATTTGGTTCATATCACTATCCCTCCAGATCTATTAATGGCCCATACCTAGATGGTGTATCTATAACTTATGGTATCACTCGCAAACATATTTGGTCTTATGTTATTGGACACAGTAAAACTGTCAAATATGACCCTGTGTCTCCTGCTTGTCCATGTTCTCAGTTTCCTGGTCAATCACCACCGTCTTTTGTCCATGAACACTATTACTGTGAGTCTGGGAGATTGCTTGATACAGGTCTGACACCTTATTACACTGATGATCCCGTATGGGATGGAAATGGCTGCCCTACTGAGAATAGTTGTTGCTCAGACCCCAGCCTACCATGGTTCTATCACCAGATACCACTGACGGTCAATAAAAATTTTGAAGTAAGAATTTGTTATGATGAACCTTTCTCCAATGAAGGTGTCTTGGTGAAACAATTCCAACTCTACGTTCAATAAATACGGACAGTGGTTAGAAACTTTTAACTGTATTACATATACTGTAGCCTGTAAGTTTGTAAAACGACACTATACACACTGTTATAATTTTTTGTATTGCTGCATGTGCACAACCATTTTCAGCAACAGTATTTATGTGCGTTATAGTTGTAACACGGGCATGAGAGTTTTGTATGCCCTCAGTCCTTGTGTATGCCAGACAACCCAAGCAATTAAGGCTTTATGTATCTTGCAGCAAGCAACCAGTCACCCAAGCCAACACGAATTCAGTCACTTCATTCATTTTATAAGCATACAATTGTAAGAGGTAGGGCCTAACAGTACAGCTACGTTGTTACAATGAACAGACAAATCCAGAAATGTTACAGAAAAATTCTGTTTAGTACCTATCTGTTTTCTAGACAGAGTTGGGGGTAACTAGTTACTTTTGTAACTAAGTTACATAACTAATTACTTTTAAAGTAACTAGTAATATAACTAGTTACTTGCTTTGTAACTAGTAACTTGTAACTGGGAGTAATTGTCTGAAAAGTAACTAAGTTGCAATAGTAACTAGTTACAATAGTTACATTGTAACTATAATTAATTATGCTTTTAAAGCAAGAGCACTTCAATTTTTGTGTCATATATGCTACAGTCACATTTAGTAGACAGAATCTGTGTACTGTTCTCTATGATTCAGCTTGAGTAACAGACGTAGCAATAATTAGAACTGACCTGAAATAGCCACAGAATTGTTATTTTAAGTGCACTTATGTATTGCATCCCTTAATGATGCATATCTGAGCAAAATTCATGTTAAAAAGCTAAAAACAAGTCATAATTTATACTATGAAAGTAACTAGTAACTAGAGTACTTAGTTACCATTTGAAAAGTAACTATGACTGTAACTATAAGTTACATGGGATAAAAGTAATGCATAAGTAACTAGTTACTTTTCTGAAGTAACTACCCCAACTCTGTTTCTAGAGCGTTTCGTCTTCTACTAAGCTATAGATTGACTTTACCAAGGACCCAGATGAGTAAGCTTCCTTGTAGAATGGTTATTTTGTGTTATCTGTAGTGTGGGTGTGGTCCATAACTCCGTATTCAAAACCATGCCTGGTTTTCATACTGCTGTGGTACCATAAAAACAACTTTTGATTGACAACTCATCGTGCTGTGATGCCAGGACACTCTTCAATTTCTTTGTCAACATTCACTATCACTGCTTTCCCGCTGTGATCCAATTTTAGAAAGCAGCGAACTTTGATTTTCAACAAGCACATGTTTAGTCTTTCACACTTACTTTAACATTGTGTGATGACTTCAAAACAATAATCCCACGTACAATAACTTCACCTATATACCCATATAAAAGACTAAGTCAGTTAGAGACCATGCCCTCAAACCTCAGCTTCACCTCAGTTTTTAAATCCACAAAGATCCTTATGCTATAGTAACCTACGCTTAGGAGTTATTGTTGTTGAGTGTAATCATGGCTATAATGCCCTGCAGAAATGTGTACCTCAGGAATTCTGGTACCTGGCTTGTAATCAATGTAAACACAAATTGAGTATACTGTGACATGAAGTTAGAATGTGGTGGAGAGAAAAGTTTGACATTGGTTGGTTGGCAAAGGTAATGTGGGACTGACACCAGTATGTAGCAAACTAATATCTTAGTACACAAGTACACAGAAAAATTTGGAATTTTCAACTAGAGTAGGGACCACAGCACATCAATAAAAAGTACTGAAACAAGCTGGAGTAGTGCACGATATTAAACATGATCACAGTAAAATAACAAGAAGTATTATATCCCTACTGTGTATTTGTATCTTGAGCACAATAGGGATACAACACTTCTGTTTTACAGTGATTTAATATCGTGCACTATTCCAGCTTGTTTCAGTACATACTTCTTATCGATGTGCTATGGTCCCTACTCTAGTTGAAAATTCCAATTTTTTCTGTGTATTTGTTTGTTAACTTTTTTGTAACTATTATTATTATGACTGGTGAACCCACGCATATTGCATCTGAAATGGCGCCTCATGCCCCAGCTATATCAATTATCGTCTGAAAGTAAAGTATCCATACGCTTTGTTGTCAGCTATGTTCAATCCCTTATACAGCATTTTGGATCTAGAACTGTTCAAAAAGCACCTCTGCAACTCATGCATATTGAAAGAAATGGTGCCGCTCACCCCAGTTATATCAATTATCATCTGGAAAGTGAACTATCCATTACGCTTTGTTGTTGGCTGTGTTCAACCCTTTACACAGCTGTACGAATCGAGAACTATTCGAAAAGCACCTCTGCAATCAAAACAGCCACTATGAAAACTAAGGACGATTTCCATTATGAAGGGAAGCCATCACGTGCTATTGCCAAATCGACACTTTTTGCTGTCAGCAAAGATGAATAGGACACAATGGAGGATACTGGTAAGTCCATGAAGAATGCATTGTACATACAATTACTGCGGTATGCCAAAAGGCACCTCTCGGGCTGAAGCAATGTCGATCAGTGAAGAAATCAAGCGCGTAGCATTAGCCGTTATCAAGTTACGCTTGTCTGAAGACAACAGTCAGGCAATCAGTCAGTCAGTCAGTCAGTAGAAAATTCTGTAAATAAATTATTTTTAAATTCCATAGCAACTTGTTGAAAGCGTTTCGGGTTGATCTGAAAGCTTGTTTGGGCTTAACCAATACTGCCTCATCATCGTCGGGAAAATTGAGGCTGGTTTTTTAATTGATGTTATTTCGTGGATCACGCCTACTCCTTTGTGGTCCCTACTATTATCGTACTGTATGATATAGCAGTCTTGTGCACAACCAAGATCAGTCACGTACTGAAATACTCTAATAGCTAATGCAGTCAATTGTGTCTGATAACAACAAAGCTTGCATTACATTTGACAGCAATAAAAGCCACTACTGACAGCTCTATTAAGGCCACTAATGTAAATTGCTCTAGCTATCATTATCAATAAACAAATCCATTACTGGATTAATAAAAAGTATACAAACTAAATGAATATAAACAATGAGAAATTTAAAAAGAGAATAGGGATCACTGAATGTAGTTAAAACCACAACTCCTTATTTTGATGGAACATGTAACTAATCATAAAATATGACAGAGAGTCAAAATCGAGACATGTATAGTGTTTACATTACCAGGATAGGGAACACTGTTGCAGTTTGGTATAACAGAGGTGTTTTCACAAGGTAATATATACGGACTGGAATTTGCTATTCAGGATGTTGGCTTGCTGTAATGTGTAATAGAACCATCAGAGGTATTAGGAGGTCTGTAGAGTAAGCACTATATGCAATGACTTATGATTATGAAATTGAAGTTTCCCCAAATCATCTCAACATCAGACACATGCATATGCATGAATATAAAAGTCAGATAATATTATATATAGCAGGGAGCTTTTAAACCCAATAAATATCCAAGAGATCTGTCTTTTCTAATAATTTTGTATATATTTGGCACGATCTCTTGCAGCAGATAAAAAGATTCGTCAGTATGGGATTCACACCCAAGAACAATATCAATTAACATCATGGTGCGATAGAATACTAGCCAGCCAGGTGATTTCTTTTACATAAGGACACTCCAAATAAATTCTGTTTCCCATCCACCACCTACATCTGGTTACTATCAGCTCTAAATATTCCATTATTCTGTTCCTTCTATTATTTTCCGCTTATTCTTGCATTCTGTACAGGCTCAGTAAAAGTCAACTTGCTACAGTGTCAGCTCACGTCTCAGCAGTGCTCACAATTTTACATTAGTGTTATTTTTGCAGCTTAAAAGGGAGATACAAGTTTAAGCATGCTTTTTAGTGCAGCTTTTTATGGTTGTGCCATGCAGGCTTGAAAAGCTGCCAATCTTATACATGGAATGGACTGCCTGCCTGCATAATCCTAAGGCTGCAGCACATGTTGCTGTCAGACCTTCAGTGCTGGTCACTGTAAAGTGCTAATAACAATAACAATAACAAATATGCCTGAGTCCAGGACTGGAAACGGCTTGGAGTGGAATAAAAATCCTAGACTATGAGACAATTAATATTTAGGGATTGATTTTCATTATAGTAGCTATAAATTATAGGAGGGTCCACAGTGCGGAGGGGGGAGCTCCATAGCTATGACCCTAAAAGCATTCAATATTAATATTTTCCTCAATAAACCACAGTGTACCTGAGCCGGATACTTCACAGTAATGATTTGAAATGACCAACCTTCACAGTCATTGTAAAGACCTTCCTATAGGTATTCAAAACCTCAATACCCACCTTCACCCACACGAGAGTGCAGCAGCCACTGAGCTTTCTAAAACCTGCCCTTATTCAATCCTCCTGTAGTACTTACAGATTCTCCTTCACTCACAGAACAGTACCTGATATAATATCCGGCACATCTCTCTTTTTTGTTATATTCAAGTTATGACATCGTTAAATCTAATCACGTGATTAACAGATATACGAATAACACAAGCAAAGGAGGGGTGCCCCAAAGGAGGAAACGTGGAACTGGCGTAGAAAGAACACCGTATGAAGACGCGTTCATGAATAAAGAGCAGACTGTGGGATAGGGCTGATACGTACAAGGGCGCAGCTCAATTCTCACTAAAAAATGATGGTAAGTTTGCACTGAAATCGTGTTGAGGGTGGGGCGTCTTCTACTTGAGCTGGGTGTGTCAGCCTGAGTTACGTTTCATGTACTTAGGCCATAGATTACAGACTTGGGTAATCTGAGATATTTTATAATAATTATAGTGTTTTTGGTAGTAGAGATTTTATAAATTTTTATTGATCATTAGCTATTTTTAGTTTTTAGAGTTCATAATAAAAATTGTTCAGTATAAAATTATGAACTCTTGGTTTTTATTAGTTTAGCTAGCTATAGCTACATAAAACATCAACATGTACAAGATACACTTTTTAAAAAGGGAAAAGTATCCCCAGGGCTATTATGATAAGAATTTTAAAGACAGTGTCAGGACAAATTTCCTGACAAATTTCCAGTTGGCCGTCAGACAAACGTGTAGTTGACTGGACACACCAGTACCACTGGACACACCAGTCCAGTACACTGTATAGCAGACATGGGACCAAGTACATTTGAAAGTACTTAAGTAAAGTACAAGTACTTTTGAATTTTCCAAGTATAAGTACAAGTACTCTGGCGACAATCAAGAGAGTACTTAAGTAAAGTACAAGTACATGCTGGAAGTACTCAAGTAAAGTACAAGTACATTTTGCTGCGGCAAAATGTACACTTATTCAATGTATTGTAGTATGTAAGTGTACCTAGTGGGGTTGGTACTTTCAGGTTTTTGTCAGCTATTCACTCTCTTAAACACTTAAAATGCACTAACTTTGGCAGCAGCAGCATTGCTTTTATTTGCCAGAATTCTATGACATCATTAATTGTAGCTACATGATACATAGTAAGGTTAGGGAAGGCACTAGAAAAATTGTACAATGCACCTTCATGCAATTTTGTTATGTACCCACTGTGTACAAACTACGTACAATGTTTGCAGTACTTACAAGTACTCAAGTACATACAAGTACTTAGCAAAGTACTTGAGTATAAGTACAAGTACACTGGGGAAATCAAGGAAGTATTTAAGTAAAGTACAAGTACTTTCAAATCTGTACTTAAGTGTACTTAAGTATAAGTACTCATGTACTTGGCCCCATGTCTGCTGTATAGACAAAAATGCACTTCACTTTGCTTGTTTGTCAATCACAAAAGTTACCTTATGGGGTTTCAGTATAGCAGAGGGGTTGGCATTAGTGGTACAGTTGTGGTCCCTAGCTCCCTTGGTTTGCAAGAATGTAACATTCCTAGCAACCAAAACTGGCTTCCCATTATACTTTGAAAGGACATGATGCCATTATTTATGGTTGGAAAATGGGCTATTCGTCAGGAATTTGTCTGTTGTCCAACCATTATCATAAGCCCTGGGTGGCCCGGAAGCATCTGATGACTAAGATATGGAATGTCTTCCCTGAATACACATGGTTGCTGACCTCAAAAAAGAAAGGGTACAGCAAAGCCACACCAACTATAAGATTAGGCACTGCATTTTGAGAGGAGCTCAGCGATAAAAAGTGATTGCTTACTTTCCAATGCCCTAGTTGTTGTTTTGGTCAAGATTTTGGTGCAGCCAGCCGGGCTATGAATGAGCTCAACACTACTAGAGTGAAAGCTATGAGAAAAGCTATAATGCCCACTTGTAACATTGGCTTTGTTGACCTGCCTCCACTCCAGTGTTTGAAGCGTCCGTTCCAATATAGCAATTGTACTGTGATCTCTGACTGTGGTTAAAGTGAAAGACAACAGCAAGTCAATCAGTACCAATTTCAAGTTAAGCAACAGTCGTTGCTTCCAAGTAAGATGGCCAAAAAAATGTAAATGGAATTAACTGTAAGTGAAATTGGTTACTTGTAAAATGGAATTGGTTAGTAGTCAAGACTGTGATAATAAATGTATTCCGTTACAGGCAAGTTAATAAATCAAACCAATGTTCAGTACTTGTTGACTGTGGCTGCAGATCATAGTACAGTGTAGTCATCCCCCCTTGTTTTAGCTACACTACATGATGAACCATTGTGTTACGTGTACAGTGGTGTACGCATTAAAAGTATAGTCTGTAATCACGCACCACGTTTTTGCTTGTTCATCATTTATGATGATCTCTCTTTCATTTTGTATAATAAGAATACTTGCTATGCACTTTAACATCTGATGATATTCTGTATATGAATAGCTACATAAAAAAATCATGTAATTTTAACAGAACGAGGTGATAGTATGTAATGTTGTCGTGTACTTGTGTTGCTAAGCAATATAGTAATTATTGTGGTCATAGTACATTTAAAAGCACTCATAAATTAGTTGATACTTGGAGAAGGTCCTCACAGTGGTAAGATGCGGGTTGTACATACAAAAGGCAAGGAGTTCAATCCCAACTGGTAATTAACATAATAATTATTATGTTGTCATTAATACGTTTAAGGTACACCCTTTCAAGGGGGTGTCACGTAGGTACGCACTGTAGGTAGATCTGCAACAGCGGTCAAAGTCTTGACTGGTCGAAATTTCGTTTGACCTGTGACTAAGAGCCTTTTCAACCTTTGACCTGGTGACTTAGCAACAATATTTCAGTACTTTTCGATTGTGGGTTGGAAATTTACCCTTGACCGTTGACTTGACACAAATCTGGTGGCCTTGACCTTTGACTTAGACTTTGACCATGGTCGCAGATCTACCTACAGTGAGTGCCTGTGTGTCACCCCCTTGCCTTTGATTGCTCTAGTGGAAGCTAGCCAGCCATTCTTTACCAGCCCTTGCGCAATGGTTGGCTCCAGCGGCTGACTGTTATAATCCTTTCTGCCGACACTTCGTGTTTTATAGTGGGATTAAACTGAATGTGGAGATTGATTTGTCTTGTATAAAAGTATGAGGCTGTTCTTCTTGTGTTTTTTTACTAAGGATGAATCGCTTCTCAGCCTATATGGCTCAGATCAAGTAGAAAATTACAGGGAATTAAATATTTTGCTGGAAAAAGAAAAAGAAAGCAAGCTGAAGAATGGTACATTGGTAGTAGCAATAGCAACATTTATTGCTGAGAGCTCTGATGTAGGTCCCTTGCTGTAGCCAAATATTTTTATTAGTTTTTGTTATGTGGGATCTACCCTTTGAGGCTGGCGAGGAGCTACAAATTATCAAACCAACAGATGTAATAGATTTTGTCACTTATAATGAATGTCTCTTAGTGAACACTGCTAGGCCCTGGGTTGGTATGAAGCTAAGAGATGTCACTCAAATGGACAACCCAAAATGGAGGGAATGATACCAATCAATCATGTAAGATTGTTATATGATGATGATGACTCAGACCCTGAAGATGACCAACCATCAGATTTAGATGATGGCAAGTTGCATATAGCTACAATGTTGGAATTATTTTATCAATTTTATATTTTATAGGGCCTCAACCAATTCATGATGGCAAGACACATTTGTCTTACTTCAAATGTATTCACATTCTTTATTACAGACATCACTGATTTCCTCACTAATTCTGGTTGGTTTTCATATATTGGGAAGCCACATGGCAAGGAGGCACTTCACTATGTTCTAGCTAAGAAAAGTGGAATTGAATATGGGAATTTTATGAAAATCAAAAAAGCCCTCTACATGTTTGCTTTTGGCAATGAAGAAAAAGTCTACATCGGTATATCACACATCTCTATTAAGTTAGTATTTAGTGGTCTTTTATATTTCAGGCAAGGCTAAGGTGCTCCACGCCACTTTAGCTGAACACTTTGAGTGCTTTGGTAAACCAAGATCTTCCATTAGAGAAATTGATGATGAATTGTGTCACCATTCAATGGCTAGCCAATGGCAGTTACAAATATGGCCTTTAGCTGATTCTGACAATCTGGAAGTTGAGTGGGCAAAGAAAGTTTGTAATAAAGAATCACTGCAGTCATCTGAAGAGAGTGGACTAAATGAGAGTGTTAAATTCACACACAAGCACAACTGGGTTGAGTTTAAGAAATGGCTTAACCCTAACAGATCATAACCATCAGTTACTGTACATTGTATACCTATTGTATTATGTAATGAATTGTATGACCGTTGGATACAAAGTATTTTGTGATGATACATAATATACTGTGCAGATATACGTGCATTGTAATACTGAGCACCATTGAAGAATTTGAGATGGCTAGCTGTAATTATAATAATTATATATATATACATCATTTCAGATTATGTCTAGCTTACATTTCTCTTGCATGCACATATAAGTCACTGGTGTTGATTATTTGATTATGAATAGCTGCATGTTCATGTACTATAATCAGTATATGATTTTATAGATTGTGTATAAAATAATTTTCTCTGTATACCTAATAATATAATGTACACACATGAGCTCCATGTATAGATAATGACCAGAGTTGCACGTATCTTTATAGCTATATTATAGGGACTTGAGAAAGCTACAAGTGCAGCTTATAGTGGTGACAATCTTACATACATTAAATTATATATATATATATATATATATATATAAACCTACCTGAATATGTGCCCCCTTTCCAATTGACAAAATTACTTTAGATCTGGCTATATGGCCTGACATAACTGCAGGGCCATAGCAGAGAATTTAATAGTGGCCAGGCCATCTATCACTTATAACAAGAGAGGTGACAGCTATCAAAAGTAGGGTATTACCTATTTCAAGCAACGGAGCTGCAAAGAAGCTCTAAGCTACAAAACAGCTCTTTCTTGGGGCATGTCCAAAATTAGAAAAATTTAAAGTGGCATCTATAGAGTGATTATCAGCAGCTTAATTTGCCACACATACTATAGTAAAACGGTACTGTAGTAACTACAGCTTTCTTACCAAACTGATGTTGTAGAAACACCCAGCATGTGTAGGTATAGGCGATTCTAAGGGGGGGGGCCAGTGGGGGCCATGGCCCCCCAGCTGAAAAAATCTTTTTTTAAATCTTGGGGAAAAGTTGCAGTATAGATTGGCATTGTTATTTTTAGCATTTTTCATGTTTTTAGTATCAATTTTAGGCTGTTTTCAAGCCTTCAAATTGCAAAGCTTCTGCACCTCCCAGGCCCCCTGAAATTCTACTTTATAATACAGCCATACAACAATTGTCATGCTGTTCCCTACTTGGCTCCCCCTGTAGGTCAGGTCTAGAATCGCCACTGTGTGTAGGGTAATTTGGCATATGCAACTTCTGGGAGCACATCTGGGTGTGAAACAGAAGAGAATATATACAGCACATGTTCTTGATTTCGAAGCCACACATCACTTCCTATACTGTCAAAGTTTCCACCCAATCGTGGCAAGGTAGTTACGCTTCGTGCTAGCAGCCAATTAGTAGCATTATAAGTATGTACCAGTTGGATCCTGAAAGGTGAAAAGTTGATTTTATCTCAAGAGAATTACGATTTCAGCCAACAAGATAATTAGTGGTGACAGTAAAAGTGTCAACAACAGAACTAGACATGTGTGGTTTGACTCCATTACAACTTCAGGATAAGTTAAGGTTGTAATAATTGCTCCCTTTTATGGCTTCCCCACGTGGGTTTGTAAAATACAAGTCCTTTTAAGTTTAGGATTAATTTCTTCGTATTTTTTTCTGGGAGCCTGATTTTTCTTTTTTCACTCACTTTTAATATAAAAATCAGTATAAAATACAAATACACAATTTGATTGCTGTGAAATATGGTGCACAGTAAGGTGAATTCATGTAGTCCAGTGTAAACCTCATGGAGTTATAGACAATTATTTGCATAAAAAGACCAAATTTTTTTCATGCCTATAATGGCAAACCACATAAGGGAATAATAAGTTGAAAATCGATTGTGTAAACCTCAAAAGATATCGTAGTGAGAGTTACAAGAAAAACCATGGTGATGTAAAATTGCAGGAGTCTAAATACTCTGGTAGAATAGTCATCAAGAACCAGGGACCTAGCTACCTACATACATAACTCCCAAACCCTAACCATGCACTGAACCATTGTTGTCAGTTGCTCAGCTAGCTTAATTTCTCATAATTTCATAATTTTATTGTAGAATATTCAATGGACATTCTATCAATAATATGCACACTCTATCACAGTATTACAAAATAACTTAACACATGGACAAAGAAAATATATCTTCCATAATCATCATAAATATCATTGAGGAAGTTTCAAATTGGTAAAAACAAGCCCCAAAACCAGTTTATAGCTGGGTTAAGGTAAGAAAACCGGCATATTCAATTAAATAAGAAATCATAATTTTGGGGTAAAGTGCTGGAAGGAATTTTACACTTAAATTATGTAGGAAGCATGGTTCCTACATGTGCAGAGCTTCATTGAGAATTTTTGCAGAATTTTGTAGGAAATATTCCCACACTGTTGAATTTTGTAAGAAAGGTTCCTTCACATGGCACAAAGTGTAAGACATCTTCTTGCAGTGTATATAGGAATTTAGGAATTGTTCTTACAAATGTAAGAATTATTCCTACAAATGTAGGAATTATTCCTATACTTGTAGGAATTATTCCTACACATTATGTCATGTGTAGGAATCCTTCTTACAAAATTCAACAGTGTGGGAATATTTCCTACAAAATTTCTTAATGTTTCCGTTAGTGCACTAGTTGCCCTACACGTGTAGGAACCATGCTTCTTACACAAGGATAAATTTTGCATTTGGTACATCACACAAAAATTTGCTGCGTTTTGAGAAAAAAAATTGCCACAACTTAAGAGTTTTGGCTTCTTATTTAATGTTAGAAGCATATAATAGCTGAATGAAATGTGCAATATGATACAATAAAAGTAACTTCTGTACATTCCGTAAACATCATTGTGCCTGTAGGTAAGAAAAAAATGGCATGTCCCAAAGACATTTTATAGTTTGGGGTATTTAAAATACAAAAAGAAGTGAAATCCTTGCATGCACACATAAAAACCAGGTAAAAAAGTGCAGCCTGGGTGAAAAAAGTTATGAAATTAAAGATGACTACCTTGAAATGGCTGCAATGACATTAATACCAAAAACTGATCAGCATTAATAGCATAGCAGCCACTTCGTAGCCGCCACCTTTGATTTCACAACTTATTTCACCTTGGTTTTTGAAGGCCATACCTTTTTGTTGCAGCTTAGCTGCTTTTGCATGCGTAATATAATATACACCCCAAAAACACCTTCGCTGTAAAAAAGGTGCGCCCAAGAAACTACAAGTACCTGGAACCCAATGTAAAAAAAACAAAAAGAAAACAGCTCAGCTGAAGTGAAAAGTAACTGGTAACTTAAAGAGCTGATATCTGAAGCGGCCAAGAATACAATTACTAAAGTTTAATCCATGCAAGAACACCTTGGCTATAAAACAGGTGTGTACATGAAAGTAACTGGCAACTGAAATGGCTGATATCTGAAGCGGCCAAGAATGAATGGTCATATACAACTAATTCAAAAATTTAACACTGAACCTTTATAATTCAGCTGCCAGTTATTAATATGTTGCGGAAGCACTGCTCTCCCAGTTGTACTAATGGCAGACATCCATAAAAGGCCATAGCTATATTGCACACAAAGTCTACAGGGTAACTTTTTGTAGCTGAACTTTTTACATGCCAGTCTATTCAATGTTTTTATAATCAGATGTGATATTTACAACAGGTAATTGATGGGCACTAGCTACAATTTCATAATTTTCTCTTAGATAATTGCTTTGAACTATCTACATTGTGACTTGCAATTGAGAGCTCTAATAGAATATGTAGCTGACTGCCCTAACAGGATGACTGCACTATTAGAGTAGGCCTAATTTTTAAAATGGACTTTTTATTATATGCTCAATAGAATGCCAATCTCAAGTGTTTATTGGGTTGCGCCAATCTCAAGTTTTTTGGTTGGAATCAGCCTATATACTTTGGCATGCATGGTGCTTAATACTAAAAAAAAAGTAGATTATTCTCCTGAAAAAAGTACATTTATTCTCCAGGCTTCCCATACATTTTAAAGGAAAAATAGCAAATTGAATTAGGAAACCATCTATAGTAATCTGGACTGCAGTTGCTTTTTGTACATGTAATGAGAGTAATTTCAGGATTTTTTGGATCTCAGCAATCATATTTTGTGGTGGGCAAATATATTTCACCTACTGCACACTTGTCAGTGCAATAATATGCATGGTGATATCCTATAGGCAAGTAAGATTAAGTAACAACTTATAAAGGTAAACAACTAAAGTGGAGGTGTCATAATGATGCAACAATACCTAAGGTGGAGTTGTGGTTTCAATTATGGCACTGTTATGCCAACTTTGAAGTGGCTTATACTATTGAATTGGTGACATAACCATCAGAAAAGTGCTGTGAAACTGAAAATGGCTAACCTAACTACAGTGCTCCCTGACCCCAGACATGTTCAGATAATCAAAAAGTTCGGATAATCAAAGCCTATTAATATATATACAGAGCCCTGTTCAAATACTCTAATAGAACACAGTCAACACACATCTTTAATAAAATACTCTAATAGAGCAGTCATTTCTACTGTTCAGATAAACAAGTGTTCGGATAATAGGGGGGAAGGGGGGTATGTACTGTAAAATAAGCACCAGTGAATACCTTCCATCTAACAGTACGTTTTTTTAAGTTTTGAAGCATTATACATAGCTATACAAGGCTTAAAAGATTGCAAACTTACAGGCTTAGATGTAATGTACACAATATTTCCATGATTATCAGCATATGGACAAACTGCATCACCATAGGAGCTTGGATGACGGAACAATTCCAATGCATCGTTATTTTATGCCAAGGTTCTATATTGGAGAATATACAGAGACTTTATTAAAAAGATCTACAATGCCGAGTATTTCAATCATGCACTTGCTACACGTAGTTGGGTTTTGCATTATAATTTACAGTTTTAAACCCAGGTTGTTCTATTCCACTGAAAGACCTTAATCTACTTATATTGCAATATTCAGCCTGTCCCCTTGCCATGTTTGTCTGGTAGTGGTCTGGTGGTGCCTGCCCCTTTGTGTAGAGTAAGCTCTCTATGCGAAGGGGCGGATGCTGCAGTATTATGTATATAGGCATGACATGATAATTTTTAGGCCATTGCTATTGCCACCGGTAAACCAAAAAAAAAAACTTAGACAAAAAGGTACTGTAAAGCAAAAAAACTTTTGGGTTAAAGCGGATCCCCAACCCCCAGGCCCTCCACACTCTTGAGTCACGGGGCCTGCCACTGGGCCACCGCTGCCAGCTACTGGCTTTCTTTGTTTTCTACATTATAAATGCAACTAGTAGCAAACCACAATGGTGTTCTATATTAAAGAAGAAGGAATCAAAGCTGAACCTGAACCTGACCCTAACCCTAACATTAACACTACTTTTCACATCCCCTAAAGTCAAATGCTTGGGGCAACTACTAGATGCGTGCCCTAAAGTCAAATGCTTGGGGCATACCACATTGGTATCAATAGTTGATAGGTGGTGGCTCTTACATCCACCAGTATACCGGTGGACATAGACACTCCATAATTTTTATTTGACAAAATTAGATTGCGTGCCTGATACACATGGTTGGCATTTTTGTTTTAACTTGATGGTCTCTATCTTAATACATTCTTTTCAAACCACCAAAAGGCACTCCTCCAATGGTCAATCTATCTACAAACGAATTTTCAACGTGCTCCTTCAAGTGGTTTATCCTGTAGCTGTTACAAACCATTACTATTACAGTAGTTAAATCGACTGAAGTATGCATGAGTTGTTGCAATTTGTAAGTAGGTGTTGCGAATACAGACAAAATACAAAGAAAATAAGATGATTTTTGAAGACATATATCTTAATGGCTTGGCGGATTGAACACCCCAAGAGTAATATTCATTAATTTGTGTTTAGATTTTTTTGCATCCTATTTTGAATATATATATAGTATATAGTGTAATCAAAAACAAATGGACATAACTATAAATTTTTTTTGATTTAAAGGGAAGAGTGCTCAGTATAAAAATACTGCTGTTCAGCAGTGCCCTGACAAACGTACAGCTATTACATACGCATAATTACATACACACAAAAAATTGACTTATATAAAGATCCGTCAGTTTCCTTGCTACTTACAGTGTAGGATTTAGCGAGTTTTAAATTTGTGTTCCATGAAAATAGAAACTGTTCTTAGCTAACGTAGTTTCTTGGCACAAATAAACAATGAGCATTACATGCAACGCGAGAAGAGATGTCAACAGCGTAATTAAAAGTGTCATGCATGTAGGTATGATGGTGAGATCTTATGTAAAACTCTGTAAACTTGTGTGGCTGTATGATATCTCTGTCAAAGTAATGCTCATAGAGCTACTCTGATAAACTGGAAAATGTTGAGTGCAGTCTCTCAATCACCTGAAGTGTGTGGTAGATGAAGGTGTCCACACTACATCACAATAGTCTAATATTGGCAGTACAAATACACGATATAATCTAGCAAGAAGTTCATTAGGTATGGGATGCAAATGATAAAGGCAATGTATCCTGGATAAAATTCTCTGCAGTACACTTGTAAGTATGTTCATGCCATGTTAAATTCTCATCAATACTCAGACCAAGATAATTAAATGAGGACACACAAGATAGTGACCAGCCATCGATAGAAACACTTAGGTCATGATTTTGAAGCTTATGCTGTGAGCCAACTAGCATTACATTGGATTTCTTGATACTAAGGCTCAAGAGGTTTATATATAAACAAAGCCAAGAATACACAAAATTAAGATCTTCCTGAAGGTCACGTTCTGCACAAGATAAATTAACATTGCTACAGTGCATCTAAATACGAGCCTTTGCGACCTGCACAGCAATTGGCGGCACCTCAGCAACTGGAAGTGGACCAGGCTCCACAAATACACATAGCTAATTGCAGGCCTCAACAAAAAAAAGCTTAATTTACATCTCATCCATTCCATCATTATACTCCATAAGAAAGCGAGCCATGTTTGGTTGGGCAATCTCTTGAGTGGCAGCATCACCCATTCCACCAGTGGTGGAGTAAACGAGGCATTCCGACTCTACTTCATGAACACGTTGTTGGTCACGGGTCAAGTGTCACGAGTATTTCATGAGGGTGCACTGACATCAAAGTACACACTATATATATTACATTACACACTTGTCTGAACTTGGCCGCACTACCTTCTGTTGTTGCGTAAAAAATGACCGCCCACCCATCTCAAAATAATTGAGGGAGTGGCAGGTGAGAAACTAGTAATCCCGAGTAATCTAGCTACTTTGCCTAGCCTAAAACTATATAACGGAAATTGGAACCTGATACGGACTTTGAGATTGCTCTAGATTACTTTTGGGTGGTAGAATCTGAATGAGATTGTACTAAGTTCGGTACTAAGTATGATATATATAGACCGGGCGGTTTATACGTATAGCTATCAGACCTTGCTAGTTCTACGGGATTATCCGGCTACCCTAGCAATTACCTGGCGTGACAACTCAACGTCTCAAGAGGTCAGAGTCCGATCTGCATGGCTACGGGTGACAGCAAACCTAGCAGCAAACTCAGCAGTATATTTCGATTTCCAAGTTTGTTATTTCGAGGCATCTATACGTTGCCAAGAATTTTGCCGTTTAATGGAACCGGCATTCTGGCTGGCCAGAAGGAGACGTCAGCGACATTACGCAGTGAACTGGTATATTATTTTTGTTTGTCAATATAATTATGATGCATAAAGTACTCGGGGAATATATAAGACACTTAACTTAAAATTATTGCTGTGACCTGAGACTAACAACTTGTAGGTAAAGGTGCAGGCATCAGGTATGCTATCCTAAATTTTCAAAAAACATGTATAGCATGTAGTAGATTCTCTGATGTATTATTTGTAGCACATGCAAATTGGAATTATGAGACACTCGGGCCTATTATGAGACACCATGTTTGTGTCTGTAGATTATTTTGGCACAGATTTTGATATTTGCTCCAAGCATGGTAGGGAAACAGTCAAAATGGTTTAGTTGACTCAGTATATGTATTCTATATCTGTGTGTTCCTAATGTTTTTAGAGTATGAGTAAGGAGTACAAAGACAATCGGCAAAACTGTTCCCATTAACTGATAAGATATTTGCACTTGTAAATTATCATCCAACTGGCTATGTGGTTGACTTTTATGATTTTGTAAGGTGGCATTGCCTCTTTCTTCCTAAATCTGTAGGATTAATTCCATTGAAGTTGTTTTAAGCTAATGAACCCATAATTGGTACTGTCTCGCAATACCAGCACATACTCTACGTGTAATTTTATACGATTAGTTGCTTATTACGATTAGCAGCATACATAGCTAACACTCCACACTAAAAATTGATCTCTCACGACCAACTGGATCACGAGAGGAAGGTAACGACCTCAAGTTTCATAGGTCAGACACTTCTTAATTCTGAAAGATGAAATAATTGTGCACATTTTTGAAGAGTGAAACTTGATGATTGAACAGATAAAAATGGAATTAGCTATACAGAAATCTGTAATTGAAATAGCTACGTCTTTGAAGATGAATTTTGGACATGCAGTTATCTTTCCATCTATGAAATTTCATAAACAATTTTGGTTCATTACCTACCTCTTGCCTGGATCGGTTGATTCAGTTCCTGCACATGATGTGGGTAGCTATGGTAATCCAGAAACTTTATTAACCTAGGGAACTGAAATGTGGGCTACATAAAGCCAGTCCATGAAGCACTCAGTGAAGCAGGGGACCAGAGACTTAAAGATAAATTTTTCGAATGCATAAAAAAATTCCACACTATATATATAGCTAGGTGTTGACTTTAAATCAATGTGTTTTTTTGTTGCAATATAGATTTCTCTTTTAGAGCCTGGTTTAAAAATGGAGTATATTATTGGGACCAAAGTCTTTGTTGTAAAATGTGACTGGGTCTGGGAAACTAGTCTTATCTCCCATGAGAGCAGATTTGAGTTTTCGCCAAAAACACAAAACTACAATCAAATTTCATAATCACAATCAGCTAAACTTGAGTGGTCTGCTTTTGCAGACTACTTTTCCCAAGCACAGTGGCAATCTGTACAAGCGGTCCAGGGCCCTAATGGAGCCTGGGAATGGCTGTGTGTGGCTGTACAGCTCCATGGTATTGAATAAATACCTGTGCTGTAAATGTCCTTTCATTTTAGCCAGTTTTGATACCTGAATGGCTCATAACTTGGCCTAATTCATCCCTATGCCTTCCTCTTCATAGCAGTCCCTTGTTTGCCTCCGGCCCCCACCACCCACCCCTTTTGGAACCCACCTGGTAGAGTCAACATCAAGTCTAAAATGGCAGGAAACTCAAGTGTTGTCTGCGGATGCTCTTGAAGTTAAGAAATTGGTGTAAAACGTATGAAAATTTGGTACATGTAGCTTCTATTATTGGCGAGCTACAACACACTGAATACTTAAAACCGGCATTTCTTAATACTTTTAAATAGGTGATAAGACCGGTTTTCCCAGACTGGATCACAATCAACTGGGAAAATGTGATTCTCAGGTTGTATGGCTCTTTAGACACTTGCCTAGACTGTACACTGTCTGCACTCCGCCAAAATTAGATTAAGAAAACTGCCTACAGTACCTGAGGAACCACACAACCTGGAAATCAGAACTGATTTCCCAGCAGATTCTCCAAATTAAGCACTTGGTAAAAATATATCTCCATAATTTAGGACAAAGATTAGATGACTTTGAGCAATGCACAAATCACTAAGCTTGGCTGCCATACCTACTAGCTACTATTACTATGCCTTTTGCCCAAGGAAAATTAGGAATAGGTTGCCTAAACCTGTTGATATACTACTTAGAGAAGTAGAGATTAATAGTACATCACCTCCCTTGTAGTACTACTTCATTTCTGTGATCAAACTTAAAATTCCTTTTACTTGTATTTTCACATTAATTGTTTTGTGCTCAAAGCAACATTATCATATACATTATCGTAATACTGTATAGTAGATATCATAAAGATTAGGCTTTCCCACCCAAAGATGCCATCCAAACACCAGCCATTCCTTCACTTTGCACATTGTTGGGAGTACGTATATAGCTAGCAAACATATACCCTCAAACAATATTCTACTCTCATATACCCCTGTAGAAGGGTGTATTGTAAAACACTTCTGAGTTCGTTCGTTTCTCTGTGTATAATTAAATGATGTCATTAATTGAACACAACACTGATTGAACATGTGCCTAACAACGTCGCTGGCAACCAAACTAACTCATGATCAAGTGCTCAGTGTTTATCACCAAACTACAGCATGCCTTTTATGGGTTTAGACAACTGGATTGGCACTGGGCCATTTGCAAATATGGCTGTCCTGAGTGTCACAAGTGTGGCACAGCACTAACAATATGTCACCAACCACAGCATCATGTTATTACATCATAACTTCACAATACTCCCTTCTATGTGAGAGTCTTGATAATAGTTATTACTTAGTGGACTTTTGTATTATAATGTGTTACTATTCATAGAGTGGTAAGTTACTTTTGAAGAAGCCATAATCTATTATTAGTAATGAAAGAAAGTAATATAATTTCAAAGCAATGTATTACATTTCAAAGCAATGTATTACAGGTACTTAAGCATGGCAATATTATAATTATGTAACGCTTTATAAGTTAGTGCTAGTTCAATCATAGGTTTAAAAGGTTAATTAATTGAGAGGTTGTTGCAGTACTATACTATGTTTAAAGTCACAGTGCTTCTTTAGTAAAGGAAACCTGTCAACCATCTATTATAGTAAAGGTCAAACGTTCAGTAGAAACCCTCCTTGTATTTTCAGGTACAGGGTACAGTGATTTTATAGGGTAATGAAATTCACATGTTTACTATTACCATTCTCCATTAGTACATTGGGTAGACATAGCCTGCTATCCTGTCTCTGGTATTGTGTAATGGAAGTTTAGTGATTTCCCCTTTCATCTACCTGTTTATAGTTTACAGATACCCCCTATTGATACTTGTACAACCACTAATGGCTATAATCATAGTTGGGTGTGAGAACCAAAGAGCTGAGCCAAACCAGTTGAAAGTATGAAGGTACTTTTACTATGGCTGGCTAGTTGATTATAATGAAATGTAACTTGATTTAATAATATATACAGTGCATAGTACTGGATATCATAGAGGTTTAGGGCTTTTTTGCCTGATAATATCACCCAATGACCAACCTCACTTTTCCTTTATAACAGCTTGGCAGTATTGGTTAGGCATAACCAAGCCATAACCAAGCTTGAATTTTCTGCTAACTGACTGACTGACTGACTGATTGACGCCTCCAACCAAGTATAACTTGACTGTGTATAAAGCTACAGGTTTGGTTTCTTCATTGTTCAATGTTGCTTTGGCCTGAGACGTGCCTTTTCACTAACCGCAGTACCTACAATGCATGCATCATGGTCTACCTTTGCCCTGGTTTGTGTCCCATTTCTACCAGAAAGGTGTTGATTGGTGATAATGCATCATGGCTTCAATGCTTTAACTTTTGCGGATTGATTGAAGAGGTGCTTCTTCATTTATAATGGGTGAAACACAGCTGAAAATGAAGCAGGATGGTCATTTCGCATTTCAGTAGTAGCAAGTAATAAAATTTTATAATGTGTCTAATACCATTCTTTCCTTTGATGTGGTATGCAATGGTTCACCAGCAATAAATTATGTTATTGCCAAGCACCTTAGCACGAGGAAAGGAATCTGGTTCTATTTGACCCCGAAATAAATAAATAAATAACTGTATGTCCCCAATGGAAGTGGATGTCCCTGTGATACATAAGCCATGATGCCAACACTAATTAATTGTTCATTCTTATTTTAATAAGCGATAACTTTTATGTCACAAATTTATGTTAAAATGTGTAACCACAACTTCTGTGGGGATGAAATGGGGAAAATTTAATGACGGAACTCCTTCAGGAGGTACATCAGGAGGTACAACTCGGCTGCTGGTGATTTAACACATGAAACTTACGCAGTCTAGTACAGTCAGAACAGAAGTAGGGAAGACAATGATGGTGGCAATCAAGTTGGATTACAAGGATAAAACGGCTGTTTTCAGCTAAACTTGAGAAAGTGATTGTCACCAAACAATATTTCAGTAAGAAAGAATGAACAACAATGAACTGTTGTACGTTGATTTGCCAATACAAACATTGTGTGACTCTTCTATTGTACTAATCAAAGTGTCAAATTTCTTGTGCCCATCAGCTGTAACTCACCCAGCACATATCAAATTAATATTTACTACAGTGCACTTATATCTTTATTATTCTGCTCTCCTCCTTACTCCTGATAATGTGGTCAGATTTAGAAAGACAGTTTCAACAAACCTGAGGCAAGTAAACTCATGTTCCAAAAGCTAGCATGTGTACATTTTCAACCCCGCGGAAGTGATTATGTAGTATTAAATGTCTACTAGCAGGTATCGCTTGTTTCATTGCTATTTATTTATCTGATTCATAAAATTTCTAATTCCTTACACTTGTATTAAGTTACTTTCATTTGTAACTGTAACTTATTACATTGTTGCAGAAGTCAAGAGTAATTATATGCATTGACCAAGTCACTTGCTCAACGACCGACAAGTTTCTATGAAAATCTTTAATATTTAACTGCAAGAATTTTGTACTGATGGATTGACTGACTGATGCCTTCAGCCAAGCATATGCAACTCAGCTATGGTTACCACTATGGGTTTGATTTTTTCCCTTTGGATATCACTTATGCCTGAGATGTACCTCTTCTACTGCTACCACAGCACGTACAATGCATCATGACTTACCTTTGTCCTCCTCTGTGTCCATTTCCTTTCTCCATTACTGTGTGTATTGATTCACAAGTAGCAAGAAAATGGCTTCTTGCTGACTATCGTGTTAATGCTCCATATTTTCCACAGTGTCTGGATTGATTGTAGAACCATTTCTGTTCTTTGTTTTATAGGACTGAACAAAGCTGAAAATGAAGCCAATTTGCTTTTTAGTAATTGATATTCAGGGGTGCATTCAGACACAATAATTATTAATTGTATGATAAGCCTGGTACCACTAGTGCTCTTTCTTTTGATGCAGTAAACATGCATCAAAAAGACAAACAAAATACTACAATATAAATTAGAAATTTTAATTTAAATAGTGATCAAAAATGCACATGCAGGTATGCAAATGGACATTTAATCCAAATGTGTGATAGTATATATATCTGCAGGTATAGGCAAACTAACTTATTTTATTAACTATGACCTCTATAACTCGAAATTAAAATTCTTGTACATGTTACCTTATAGTTTGACTGAAGAGTGGGTAAGTTAGGTTTGTGAGATTCAGCTAAACTTGAAGTACATAAATGACTCTGAACTCAATCACACTAATACAGCAGTCAATAGTATGGGTCAACTTACTAGTTCTACTGGTAGTTGATTCATGTATCTATAATGATTATTTATACAGAATAGGAGTATTCAACTGTTTACTATGCTTGCTTGCTAGGGAAGCATAGATGATGCTTTGAATAAGCCAGCTGGACCACCAAAAAATCACTCATCGATTAAGAATGAAAGTACTTCAGTGTCCAGCAGAAAGAATACCAGGAACACCCCAAGTTTTGCAGGTACATATACTGTGGTACTCTTAGCTTTGTGGTATTAATCTCTCTCATTGCTCTTGGTGTGCACATTCCTATTTACAGTGTTGTGTGTAGTATAACTAGTATTCTCAGCATTTGATATTTTCCATAATTTATTGTGCACATCCATGAAATTCTTTATTTTGTACGTAACTGTATGGTATGGCTCTATCGGGACTCGTATCTGTTGCAAAACTTGCAGCGCCTATAGCTGGAGTCCCCGTTGCTATGTAAATGCTACATAATTCTGTTGTGCAGCACTTTTGTTTGAGAAACTTGTACATGAGTAATGTAATGTTGAACCATTCAGTTTGCCAATGTGTATATAGCATATATAAGGGAAATGAATTTTATTAAGGGAGTATATTATAGAGAAGTTTCTTATACAGTTATAATAGAATGCTATCACACAAGTCTATGGTAGTATATGGGATGCTGGTAAAGCAGACCACAAAGAGGGAGGAAACCAATCTCAAGTGCATGAAAATTTTTAAAGTTACACACTGGCAACTGAACAGACATTGATGCCGTTCGGGGAGCATACTCCAAGACAGACTTTGGAAGCTCTGGGATAATATTTTTATTGTGTAGTTACAAAAGCATTCTATTTTAAATAATATATTATGACTGTTCTATTAGAGGATTTTGACCTTCTGTTGCAGGCATTCTGGGATCTAGTCCTGTTTCCACCGCCCATGACAATGTTAAAATGTAAATCTTTGGAGAGACTATCTCTTTAAAAATCATATATATTGAAGCAATATTTTAATTTCATGCTTGTCTGATATGCAAAATTATTTTTGTATGATTTACTGTATGCGACTGCTCTATTAGAGTATATCAATCATTTGCAGCACTGGTACGTAGCTACAGATTTAGCCATATTCTTTGATGCTAATAGTGTGTCTTAGGTGAATGCTACTAGCTGCAGTATAAAAGGAATCAAGCCATACATGTACATTTAATACTTTGACTAGTATCTAAAGATGCAAAATATTGTGTTAATTTTTATTGCAAATTTTACAATGAAAATAAAAGCAAATTAAGGTAGCACTATAGCCATACATACCTGCATCAATATATATATATATATATGTTTTAAATTACTTGTAGTCCACCAAGGTTGTGATGTGCTATGTATGTATGTATGGTTAATGCAAGTTTGACTGTCTTCCAGTCCATGATCACATACGATCATAAATTAACCATTTCCATACTTGTAACAAACAATGCTGTCACAGAATACATTAAAATATTGTCACAGCAGAAATGCTATGCTATTGCACTAATGTTTCCACTACTATCTTTTCCATACTGCAAGAACTGCTTTTCATGTTTATCCTTCTGGATCGCAATAAGTTAATCTATGGGATGTGACCTGCTGTACTGACACTGCCTTGCAGAGCTTTACTGGAACAGTCTCTATGCATATTGTGCAATGTGTAAAATATGCCACCATATTTTTTGTCTATACTTACTTTACTGATTCTGAATCATGCAGTATATATACCACTTTATTATATTTCATTTGTATAGGGTACTGCTGTTTTTGGTCATTTGCAATATTGTGGTTGCTGATAAGCATATATTTGATTGTAACAGGTAATTGTTTTTAAGTGCTTACACATAATACATGATGGTGTTAAATAAATTATAGGAATTCTATATGACTGTCCTGGGAGGGTTGCAATTAAGCAATTGGCTATTTTACAAGGAAGCATTAATATACTCTTTACAGTGATACTAACACTTTCCATTGTGACTGATCATCCTGAATATCATTCTTGGCAAGAATCTTTGGCTACATTTGGTGGAGTGCTTTACGTTATGTTATTTTGTGCATTTCTTGTCGGAATTCTATTTGTTGTGGGAGCATTTGATGCATGGAGGAGCGGTAAACTAATTTGTAGTGATGCACTGTTTGGTGGTGAACTGACTTACGTTTGTTTTATCTGCACATCATTTGTATTATTATTTGTATCCTTTTGCATTTGTATCAATTTAAGAGAATAGACATGAATTTGCAGAGACAATCTGTAGTAACTTTTGTACTATAGGTCATGCACGTGTGTAGAGTATGTGATGTAATCTATAAATAGTCACATGAAATTGTAGCATGCTCTTTTTTTGTGTCTTGTAATATGTAACCTTTCTTATATAGTTGCATGTAAACAATGAATGCACACATCATGCTTAGAAAATTGCTTTTTTGTAAGATAATTAGCTAGCTATAATAGAAGCATGTAGTTCAGAGATATTATTTAAGTGGTTTGTATACTGTGATGTGATGCATGGCAACTACTTCTGCGATAGCCGCAACAATTGGAGCAGTTGACAATATACACTGACTTTCAGTATATAGGACTGATGTGATATTTAATTTTATATCAGAGATTATCTACCTTCATGTCATCCTCATTTGCATGTGCTAACTAGGGAAATCTTGGGGCATGCTTCCTGGAGAAAGTTTTTGAAAATACATGTTCTGAATTGTCTATTTTAGGTAGTCTCTTTCTGCTTCTTGTCAACACCAAGAATATCCTGGCCAACTAATTTAATTTCATATCATAGCTAGTAGCTAATTTTACTTTCATGATGCAAAGTGAGTTTAGTTCTTTTGAGATACAGAAGCAATTTTGATTGTAATTGCTAGTGCATGACATACACTAAGCCTATTATGCAATGCTATATATGCAGATGGTTCATTGGAAAGTAATATGGATACAATGGATTAGACCCAACCAGTGTAATAAGAACATCTCTATTAGAGTATCATGATGACTGTTCTATTAGAGTATAATAATAATATAGGTCCCTGGCCTACTAAAGTGGTAAAATCCTGAGATTAAGACCTTGGTTGAAGGCACATTATCCCACATGATAACTAAGGTTAATTGTCAAAGTCTACAGTACATCATCCCATTCTCCCAACTTCTAGTACCCTATCCTTTGGAGACACTGGGGAGAAGTTAATGAACTATTTACAGAGTTTAGCAAATACTTAATTGGCCATACACAATACAAAAATACATGCCATGATTCAAATTAAATGTACACAAGGTAATCATTAAGATCTATTAGGATTGAGCCATTTCTTAAACTCAATCCAGTTTGACGTTTCTGTGAATTTGATGCTCTCGTTCAGTCCATGACCATCAGGTGTGTGAATTGCATTCTTGCTACAAACTTTCTTTGCCCACTCGAGTTCCAAATTCTCAGAGTCAGCTAATGGCCATATTTGTAGTTGCCAAAAGCTAGCCATGGAGTGGTGGCAGAGTTCATCGTCGATCGCTTGGATTGATGCTCTTGGTTTACCGTAACATTCAAAATGTTCTGATATTGTTTTGTGCAGTATGTCGGCCTTGCCTAGAAACAATAGTGTTTAACAGTGACATGATTGTCTAACATACCAATGTAGACTTTTTCTTCATTGCCAAAAGCAAACATGTAGATAGCTTTCCTTATCACCATAAACTGTTCATATTCAATTCCACTTTTCTTTGCTAGAACATAGTGGAGTGCCTCTTTGCCATGTGGCTTCCCAATATGTGAAAACCAACCAGAATTGGTGAGGAAATCAGTGATGTCTGTAAAAACATCAAATGTTTAGCTACATAAAAAAATTACAAGTGAGGTACCGTCGTGTAATCTGTCATCTGCTGGCAAAGGAACAGCATATTCTGACTGTGATTCTATTAAACAAAAAAAAAAAATTTTTTTGGGTAATACTAAAGATATAGGGTTTATATACCATCTTCTGAGTCATCATCATCGTATATCAGTCTTATATGAGTGATGGGTATCGTTCCCTCCATTTTGGATTGTCCATTTGAGTGGCATCTCTTAGCTTCATACCAGCCCAGATCCTACATAAGTATATTCACTAACACATAGACAATTTTGATGGTATAAAACAATTGTTACTTCAGTTGGTCTCAATATCTGAAGCTCTTCACCTGCTTCAAATGGTAAATCCTAAGGACAGTAGTATACAAATAATTATAAATAGCATATGTAGCTACATGTTTACACATTACATAACATTTATACTTACACTGGGATTCTCTGCTACAAATGATGCTTTTGCTATCACTAAAGTACCCTGTTTTAATCTTGATTTTCCCTCTTGCTTCAACAGATTATTCATTACCTTAAAACAAATACAAACAATGACTAATGTTATAATAAACTTTATAAACAGAAGATAGCTACTATGTGTTATACCATGGCTGCATGGGATTTTGTGATAAATACATCCTCAGTATAGTGGTGTGCAATATATAGAAAAAGTATTGATATTGTGATAATTTTTGATATTGTTATCGTATCGAATTTCGACATTGCAGACGCTGGTTTTGATATTTATCTATAATTAGCTATTTCATATGTTTCAGGACAAGTTTTGATGTAAAGCAGAAATCATGCTACTTTATAAGTGGACTGCAAGAGATGTATAGGGACAAATAACAGTAATGAGAATTGTTTAGCTAGCTATATAAGCAGAGACAAATATAACGTTTTGCAGTAGACTGGTTCTAATGTTCTGTCAAGTACAGGCTTGATCGGTCATCTTAGGACAGAGTGGGACATTTCAACTAAGAGTTAAATTGTACATAGTTATTCTGTATCAACTGTTCACATCATTCATTGCTCTTGTTGTGAGCTACTGTAACATTACTAACTGAATGAGAATAGGCCTAGTACATTCATGGCCACCCCCTGGGTTGTAAGAATGTAGTATCTCCTAGCAACCAAGTGGTAGTTATGATTAGCAGTACAAGCCATAAACCAAACAGATAAACTTTATTCCTTAGGCTCTATCCCTTTTCTTTTGATAGCTAGGACATTATGTCTAAGCAAACTGAGTTATGGTCAGACACAGAGGCTATTTGGACAGCTAGTTGGATGCCAAATGTCCGTTGACTGACTTATATTTGTCTTGGTATATAAGAGCCTAAAGAAAGGCATAAACAGGACCAAGTGCATTTCATTTTTAGCAGGCTAAATGTGCCCACATGAATGGAACGTAGTGCTGCAACTGTCAGTTTCATACTTAACAACTATGGAGGGTTCTCAATAGTGTTATGTGTGGTCACTGTTTTACTGGAGTAGTTTATTGACTGCTCTATTAAAGAGTATTTTGATCTAGTATTTTTGGGTGGGGGTGGGGGATAGGTGGCATATGCCTCTCCTTGGATCCGCCACTGATATCACACCTGATAGGTGAAGGAACTGATGAACACTCATCCTGTTTTGCTTTATACATCAGCATCTGATCAATAGTGGTTTTAATAGCGTGTGGGCTAATAACCTTCGGAATATTATATTATGTTTCCACATGCAACTCCAGAAATATTATGATTGTGGGATCTAGTTTACCATTTTGAACTACATTAACCCTATTAACTTTGCTATCGTGAGTTAGTACATTAAGTTAAATCAGGACTATAACTATTTAAGTCTAGTTGTCCTGTTCCATGGTCTGCTAGATGGCTAACACGTGGTGGGAAATACGCATCCATGCATATAATTTAGTAAGTAGTCGAAACTTAGCAACTACTAGCTCTGCCACTCAGTGTAATTGGTCAAAGTGTATTGCACCTTTAAATTGGTTGGACATCAACAAAGTGCATTCCCATGATATTGCCCCAAGTTAGACCCCAAGCAGTGCCTTTGAATGCCCACACTAAAGTGGTACCAGTATATTATTAATATCAAAATGAAGTGGGGATCCAAGTGATAAAAGTAGAGATGAATGATGGTATCACAGCATAGCTCAGTGGGAAAATCCCTACATTTAGGAATGTTTTAACTATGATTTTGTTCAATGCCAATGTAGGGATATTCTCACCAAGCTATGCTGTAATACCATCATTCATCTCCTCTTTCACTACTTTTTGTTGCTTGGATCCCTAATTCATTTTTAAAGGGGTAGTTCGCCGGGCTTTGTTATTGAGCCGTTTAATTTCACGATGTAATGTAATAAGTTTTAATATACTAGTTTTTAAATTTTTTAAAATTTATTTATAGCATGCACATGTCAAGGGTGACTTCAGTATTAAGAGTACTGTATCGTGAGTCAGCCTCTCACCTATCAGGGTGTGTGTCATTATTTCATACTTTCATTGTGCTAACATTATGATACAGCTAGACTAATAACAATGGGGTGTGTCATTGTGATCGGATATTACTTCTTTTTGTAATTGTAAGTTCCAAAGCCACTTTTTTCTCTTTACTACAGGAATCGTCAAAGACTGCATTGAAATAAGATGAATTTTGAAGGCGTGTATACCCCAATGATAGCTGGACAGATTCAACTCAAATTAGGAATGGGAGATGTCCTACCCTGAGGAAGCTTCCACTGCAGAAATGGTTAATTATACTGTTCAAGCACTATGGAGCTACGAATACATGAAATTTTATTTTAGGTTTCTTTATTATTCCCGGGGTTACCAGCACCCCTTGCCAGCACCCCTAGCACTAAAGGTGTTAAAAGTGCTAGACAAATACTAAGATCAAATTTCACTCAATGAGCTGGAGGTACCCAACCCTCAGCTAGTGCAAGGTCAAGTGCTCCTAGTGAAAGTGGACAACCCTGATGTGACCTAGCTCCTCTCAAACAAATAACAGCGGAGTGTAACCATAGAACAATATGACAATTCTTTCTAAAGAAAGACAAGGAAAGCAAGTCTTCTGTAAAATACAGCAGCATGACCCATACCACCCCTTAATGTTGAAAATACAAGTGGGATAAAAGAATCTCAATTTCCCCATTGTTTCTTACGTTCAAAACATCAATAAAGTGAGGATACTTGGGTACCATGATATGAAGGTGCATTTGGCATATAATAGCATTAAACACTTTGACATTAAATAATGCGTTCTGATGTTTACCTCCCCTGAATCCTGAAGCAGAAACATCTACACAAGCTCATACTTAGCTGTTGCATATCGAAGGCTCACCCGTAAGAGGCCGCAACTCGAATGGATACATGAAAATGGCATTTTCTGGTTCTGTGAAATGAGTATGTCGTCGTCCGCCCACACTGGCTGTACTTGGCCACATGACAGACTATTTTCATAATTTTTGTAGTACGTATTAGAACACGTTTTTTCTGAATACAATGCATATAGAATGTTCTAGAATTTCCCTGATAGATCTACAAGTTATCATTCTAGTGTACTAAAGTAACTAAACCAGAACTTTCATTTATAAGGTAGAAATTGAGCGAGATCAGCAACTGAAAGAAGTGACAGAGTAGTAAAGGGCTTGGGTATGTAGGTGTGGAGTTCCCTAGTTTGAACCCTGGAGAAATTTTTTCCAATGTTTTTTGTGCATTTTTTTTACTTCTCAGTGACTGTTCTATTAGAGTATCTCAATCACACTTTTTCACATGTTTGGTTTTGCTTTATATCTCATCAGCTAATATCCTCAGTACCTTCAAACCACAAAAGGCTTGCACTACGATAGTGGTTTCATGTACAGACCAATTTTCAAGTTATTTCGTCAAACAGAATACCCTATAGGCATGACAACAAATCGCTTTTGAAATTGTCAAAATCATGCATAATTCCATTATTCTCAGTTTAATCTGTATGAAAATAGGGCTGTAAATGTGCTGCATTATGGTCTTATTGTCCTCCAAATTTGAAGTTAATCAACTAAAGCACGCATGAATTATTGCAATTTTTCTAAAGCGTGCGAAAAGAATTTTTGCATAAAAAGACTAAGAAAAAAATACGAAGAAAATAAGATGAAATTTGAAGGCACATATCTCAGTGATGGCTGGGCGGATTCAGCTCAAATTTGGAATAGGAGGTGCCCTACCCCAAGGGAGTTTCTACAGCAAAACTGGTTAATTTTCATTCAGGCAATATTGAACTATGAATGCATGAAAACAGCGTTTTCTTGGTTCCTGTAAAATACACACTTGTCTGTCGTGTGTCCGCACTAGCTGTACTTGGCCGCACGATACACCATCGTGTGTCCTGATGTGGAAAGTTTCACTTTTAGGAAATACTACACAGTGTTCACAATTTGGGGGTACGTCACAACACTAATAGATGACTAACCTTGTCCTCCTGTGAGGCAAGGCTAGTGGGGACTCCACTGGAATCCATAGGAATGTAGTCCTCGTTATACTCTGAAAAACAGATCATGAGTAGCCATAACAAAGTAGATGGTGTTGATACCTTGTAGAAAATTGGCTGGTACTTTCCCAGTTTGGTTAGTTTCATTTCTGCCAATGTACCAAAACAACATCTGTAGAATGAAAACAACATGTAAAATGTTAAAAGATTTCTGAGGGACCGTATTCCTACTTCAGGGACATACATATTACACTACATGGAATGCAAAAGAAAGATAATAAAAGTGACACACTGAGACTTGCTTGCATTTTTCTCAAACTTCATTTTTGTTGTCTAGAGGGAAACCAATGAGCTGATAAAGTTTCAAGTGCATTGTATTGAACTGAGAAGGGCAAAACAATCAATTTGTACAGTGCCTATACAGACAAGGAACTCATTTAATTGATCAAAAGTCATGAGTGCAACTGGCTGCAGAGTTCACCATGAACTGGAGAATTCATCAAAGTATTCACATTAAAAAGATATTTTACTCTCTATGAAAGGTAAATCTAGTAATGAACTAAATATTGTGTTTTCTTTCACTGATTACTAAAGCGATTAAAACGTGTGTAAATTATTTTTTTGTAGCACATGTTTTTTTACCAAACATGTTTCAATGACATTTATTCCCAAATTATGCAAACAAGTCGGGTTTTCACTCAGCAGGTCACAAACAGTAACATTACAGTGCTAAGGGTACACAGAGATATTATTAAAACTGACCCTTCACTGCAGCTCGTCAGTGTGTGACTGTACTATTAGGGAGGTCAGAATTATCAGACTGGTGGCGCTAAACCGATTAAGGGCAGTCATACAAAGTTAATGGGACGGCATGTTTGTGGTCATGCACAAACACGGAAACCCATAGACCATAGTAAAGCATCTCAATGGACTAGCAGAACAAGCTCTATCAGACTGCCAAGCTACTGTTGTTAATATGTAAGTTTCAAATACATTAGCTTGTCTGGCTAATTCAGTGGTGAATGGCATCACCTGGCATCATGTGACTACTGTTATATGGAGTACGCCCAGACTAGCCACATGGTCTCCTTTCTCGCTAAAAAAATTATGCACCACAGACCGGTAAGCATTACTCTACAATAGTACGCTTCAAATTATCATTATTAGATCTTGATGGGATTGCTAGCCAATGTTGTAGTCCACAGGTGTGTGTTTTCACTACATTCCATGTTGATATTAAAAAGAAAGCATAGAATTGTTCTACAAGGTGAGAAATGGTTGGAACTAAAAGTAGCTTAGCGTTCAGCTGTTCATTGGCCAAAAATCGGCTTAAAGCTTTAGAGTTCTATAGGCGTGAAATGAAGGCGTGTTATTTCACAAAACTTTGTACAGTGTATGCTAAACTATCACAACAGCCTTTTAGGCATAGATTAAGTTGTACGCTAGCAAAAATATTACAAATTAAATTTATTGTTTGCTGATAAAAATTCATTTTAAGCCAAAAATGCAAGTCTCACTGATCAGTGTAGGGACTCTTGACTGGAGTTAACTTATAATGTTAACACTGTCACAAAAAACCAAGTCCAAGATTTTTTCCATTGCAATGAACTACTAAAACAATTACTGTTACCAATATTTTTAAAAAGTAATTAACTGGTTTAAACGATTAATCAGTGCAATAGTTTTAGTAGGTTACTACATACGTACGTAATTACAGTTGAATAAGCTTAGGTATCCATAAAAAGTACCAGACGATAAAAATGATGTAACAATCCACCTAATAATTACCTATATCTGGCCTTACCTCACTAGGACCCACAATCCTGATGAATTCTCCTTCTTCAAAAGTCAATTCCTGCAATCAACAAAACATGGATACCAGTAATAAGAGAACTTCTTTAAAGATTTGTGAAGGGTCAGCAATGAAGCATAAATCTTGTAGGCTATTGAAAAAATCATAGAAATTGGTCTAAATTATTTTAAAAAGTGGTTGAAACTTACCAATGGGATCATTTTGGAGCATATATATATATACAAATCCCTATAATTCTCTGTAAATCATAAATCTCATAAGTGATTTTTACTCCTTGAGTTTTGGTACCCTAACACTGTAGAATCTGTCTTAGATGGAAGGGTCACATCTCTTATATATGTATGTGTTGAGCTGGATCCTCAAAAACATTTGGATCTAATTACACATGATCTTGAAATTTGGTACATTTGTAGTACTGCTTGACCTTCATCTGGTTGACTGAAATATTACCACTTTTTGCATTTTTTTCAGGATCCAGCTCAACCTGTACATACTATAGTAACCCAGCTAATGAATTCCTTAGCAATCCACTTATCTAATGTAAACACTGGGGCTCGACATGTGTTTGGCTAAGTGTAACACCAGTGTGGCAACAAGTTTGTTGCTTCCTTTTGGTAGTAAACAATGGAAATGTCTAAAATCACATGGTTTGTAATTTCAACACTACCTTTCTTCAGATCAGTTTCTGATGGCAGCACAATCTGTGATTTTGATGATAGCAAAAACACCCATTCTGGGGTTTATTTGTAAAAGTCGCAACTTTTTCTGCCAATTTTCAGCTCGTTGATGGCTCAGCCAGATGGTTAACAAGCTTCAATTCTTCCCATACAGGTACTTTAACCAGTATCAGTCCTTGCTGACCTATTACACAGTCACTGTTTTAATCATCCTGTGCTTCAGAGAGACTATTGGTACAGGTAGTATTTGTATCCTACAATTTTTTCTCACAGCCTCCCCCCCCCCAAGTGGCTCAATCGCAAGTCATAATTGTGTGACCACGAAAAAGGTCTCACATGCACGTGAATGGTCTTGGTATTAAATACGTGTAGTACTATTTTTAATAATCGATTGTGGTACACCGATTTTGACTCGGCCTTTGCCCTGTAATTTTGACTTCGGTCTGGTTAGAGGATGAACATCGGAGTACAGGATTGTACTGCATGAATATTTATCCCAAGGCCACACCCTTGTTTCTTAATTCACTTACGCTAGCGTCTCTTCCCACGAAGGTGCGAGTTGCCGTACAAAGAGTGTCAGGTTCAAACACAACTGGCTGTGAAGTAAACACACAAAATCACAAACTGATTTTCTATCATTACACCAACCTCAGTGAATTCTTCATTTGCGTCGGCCATAACGCCCTTTATCACGTGATTACAATACGTTGGGAATATACCTATTAAACCAAAATAGTAACGTGTGTACTACCTTCGCGAGTGGACTTGCGAATGGACTCCTTGGCGCCTGATGGTGGTGAGAATGTAAACGCAGTCGATATATTTGTGTATATAATGTACTTTGTGTGTAGTGTTAAAGAATTTAGTTCAATCCGAGGCGAGTTCAATGGCGAACTGAGCTAGGCGCTGTCGCCCATCATGCCCATGTAGAGTAACAAACGAAGAAACAACACTCAATGCGTTTGAATAGCAAGACTGCACAAGAACTACCAAAATGACTTTTCTCGACCACACCCTATTGCCGAAAGTGTGGCCAGCTAATTTTATATGGCAAGGACGGAGGTTAGCAACCAAACTCTAAGGCCATTGATCAATTTAAGCAAAGACTAGCTGGTCTAGCAACAATTATTAATGTTGATTAAGTTATTTTTTTGTTGTTTGTTTGTGATCTGTGCATCATACTCTTTTCAGAGGTCTGCACAATAATAATACAATAAACTGTGTGAATGTAGTAAGGCTTCCTTTGTAATAGTTGCCTGTATTTTTTTTATACAGCGTAGGACTCAATCAAAGAGTATAACACACAGATAGACAATATCTTCTTTCATAGTGGATAACTAAAAGAATTAGTTACAAGGGGGTGTCACTCAGGCTCTTGCTGTAGGTCGATCTGCGACCGTGGTCAAACTCTAAATCAACGGTGAAGGCCACAAATAGCTCTTACAGTGGGTCAAGGGTCAAGATGACATGGAAGGCTTGAAACCCACTATCGAAAACTATACTTAGCTATTATCAAGTTTGCGGAATTATACGTAACTCACAAGAAGTAAGGATCTCCAAGAAGATGTTTTAAAGCTCCAACAGGCATTTCGCCGTAATTATGATTTTTCTCTCCCAGCTGCTGGTAGCACACACTAAGAAAATATTGTACTAGGTTGCAAGCACAGGTGCGTATTGGAAAATAGAGAAATAAGTGGAGGTCAAAAGTTTGACAAGAAATGCTCACGTCACAGGTCAAAGACAATAAACGCTGCAAGTCAAGGGTCAAGGTGAAATTTTCCCCGGTCAAGACTTTGGCCGCGGTTGCAGATCTACATACAGCGTGTGGCGACGTGACACCCCCTTGTAGTTAATTCTGGCTTGTGGTATTCTGAAATATTGAGAGAGACCTCTAGTAACTGATGACATTGATGTTAATGAAATAGATGATACTTCTATTTGACTATTGATTATGTTATAGAACATACTAGTTTACAATAAGTACGTCGTGACTCTAGAAATCTAAGTACATCTATATTTAATAGCTACTAGACTTGGTGTTCAAATGACAAAACAGGATGATTGGTGAGACTATATACTTTTTTAAAGCTAAATCACTTGTAAAATTTTCAAGTGCAAGGCAGCTATTGGTGTGGGTAGCTACATGATTACTTCATTACTTCATTGCTTGTTTCCTGTCACTAAAGCTGATGCAGGTGGAAGGTGATTATTTATGCACTTGACTCTTTTATTTGAGTAGACGGCTGCTTTTTGGAGTATAAAGATGTAAAGATTCTGCACCCTATAGAACATTAGTGGAGGGACTCCAACCTCGTAGTTACCTTTCTGATATTTTTGTATGTACTGCATTCACCTTAGTACATTATCATTGTGTGCCTCCCTCTATCATGAAATAGTGCAGTCGCGTGATCTATAATCAGGTTTGGTGTGTCTATCTAAAAGTTGATGTGGTCAGTGATGGGAAACAAGAAATAAAATATGGTGGCCATAAGAAATGCACAAGCTGTATACTAGTAGGGCTTTCTTTCCTCTTTAGACTACATGGAGTGCAGATCTTCAAGGTGACATCTACATCCAATATACATGTTTGCATTAGGGTTTAAATGATCCTTAAGCTTAGTACCTGTGTACTGTCTAGCAGTAACTAGTACTCACAAATGCTGGCTGTATTTGTAGTATTGACAAAGCAATTTACAGCCTTTTCAAGTAACAGTAATGATACGGACACTACATGTATTTGTGTAAATGATCCTGTCTAGAAAAGTTCCCAAATTTTGCGAACTACTGTATACACAGCCTTCATTGTGTCCAGAATTATTTTTTGGATAATAAATACGTCATGTGAGCTAATCATGTGAGTACAAGCATCCCAAATTAATGAGTGTCCGAGTATTTGAGCTTTTCAGCCCTAGTTTTCATACGCATATGTTCACTGGCCTGAGGTATCCAGTATAGTATATGCTGTCATCAAAAAAGCTATGCAGGGAAATTTTGGTGTTGGTTATCCCATCACTTGTGGTATACAAACATTGGGACTATTATTTGGGAACAATTTTTGTCCTAATTAGTTCATGTCAACTTTATATGGCTACCTTAACTTTACTAAGGTTTCATTTCTCACAATTCAAACACCTGGGGATAAACTGTACATCTCCATGTGTCACTTAATGGATGAGATCAGGTGGGGCTTCAGGTATCCACCTTTACTCATGTATATATAGTACAGCCTTTTGCAAGACACTATATTCCTGTCCCTAAGCACTGACTCATAGAAACAAATACTAATACTCGGTGAGTACTTGTTAAGGATTTTGGTACTCCGATAGTAAAATTGGTACTTGAGTACTTGTTAAGATCACGTGACCCAGCTCACATGATGTATTTGTCATCAGGAAGTGATACAGTGAAGGCTGTAGAGTTTGATTGGCATAAGTTTTTGTCAGGGACACTAACATCAGTACTTTAATACAGTGTGTGTATCATTGTTGTTACTCGAAAAGCTGTAAACTGTTTAAGGTTGGTACAAAACATGTCAAATGGGTATGACTGCAAGTAGCTAGTATTTGTGAGTACTCGATTGCTAACTCTAGAGAGTACTCGAATACTAAAAATCAATGATTGTTTCAGCCCTACTCATAGGCATCTCTGAGAAGTGTTCAAATAACCCAGTTATTTGGGTAGGCATAAGACCACACATCTATGTGATTTGGTAACTAAAGGGTTTGTATGTGTGTGTGTGTGCATGCGTGCGTGCGTGTGTTAGGATGTGTACAGGTATGTTGTGTGTACTAAAATGTTGCAAGTAGAAAACAAATTGTTACCATTGGGATCATAACTACTTAACTACATATGTTGTGTGTATAAGCTTATTATTTTCTACTTTACAATTTGGCGCTATTGTTTGCAATGAAAAACAAAACCTTCTCCTACAATATGGCCTTAATGCCTTAAACTGTATAAGTTTGTCAGCCTGTCTGTCTGTCTGCATTGTTAACTTGGAAACCAAAGCACATATTGACACAACACTTCTGCAAAATTAAGTGACTGTACACCTCTCCTAGGAGTAATGTCACTATCATTAGCTGTGCCCATAGCATCTGTGCATGTAACTGCATGTACCAAATACTTCCATACATATAGTTTCATGCTTAACTTGTCACTGAAGTTAAGTAGCTAGGGAAATAAAGTTCTGCTTGTATGGGGCAGGTATGCGTGATGTTCTTTATGCCATGCACCATTTCTCTCTCAGTATGTACTTACACCTTCTTCAAAACACTCAAGCCAATTATGCTTTGAAAATGGCATATTATGCTTCTGAGCAATGCTCAAAAATCAAGCCTGTTATGCTCAAAATTATGCCTTCAAAATCACAATCATGCTGTAGAGTTGGCTGTTTTATTAGAGTATATCAGCATTTCCTGACTGTTGTATTAGAGTAAATGACTGCTCTATTAGAGTATCGTAAACTTATTTCAAAGAAATGTGAATAATGAGACAAGAAATAACAGTAGAATTGCACGTTTTCTTGATATGAAATAATGTGTAGTGCGTTCAGCATTCATGTTTTGCTGTATTTTTTGGCGCATGCATTATACGTTTTGATTTCTTGGAAGTCATCCTGTTATCCTATTATGCTCAAATGCTTGATGCTTATGCTTGAAATTATTCCAGCATAGTTGGCACAACCGTAGCGTTTCTTTTGTTCTTGCAATAACTGTCACTGAGAATTAGCTTGCTTTTAAACAAATTGACGATAATAGGCAGGATGTACAGATTATGTACAGATGAGTAGATTACATAGGAAATACATGTGTTTAGATATAATGTGCCAGTAGTGTGCTCACAACCATTTAAATATATGTGTTTTAGATCCTTACCATGTATTTATACCAGTGCAAACTTTAATGCTTATATCACTAAGTTATTTATAGGACAGGTATACTACTTAACATATAGAAGTGTGAAGTTCATACTGATGCTATGACTCCTGCGGTGGCTTAGTGTGATCATCATACTTCAGAAGTATGAGTATCACACTTTGAAGTATGATCATCATACTAAGCGACCGTCATACCATCAATTTACGGTGATAGTTTGCATCTTTGTGGCAGAGTGCAATTGCGTTAGCTTAGCTATATTTAATTCTGCTGTTCAACTTACTCATACTTCAATATACTAGCAGGATATCATAACACTCATGTATTTTCATTACGTTGTATGTTGCATACATGAATGGCGCTAATCTTTCAAATTTATAGCTTGGAAGTAGAGCCGTACTGCTCAGTGCACTATATAGTACCATTGTCAACATGTACTTATTTTTTTATTAGGTGCATGCCATATAATAAGTGGTTTATTTCAAGTGCGCATGTACTATACATATACCCACTGTTATATCTATTTTTTTTCTACCAAGTATCCATAGTCATGTTCCTTATCAAGTATCTGACTGTAATCACCAGTGAGTTTTTTTGCTATGCATCTGAACATGATTTGTGGTATAACCCAATATTGGCTTATCCGTCAGTCTTTTTCCAAGACTCTCTATAATTTTTGTCAGCCTTTCAACACTATAATTGATTAGACAACAGAAATATCTTTTTATAGCTATGTATTCTCCTTCTACAGATATACCACTGACTGGTAGATATAAAGGTGTTGCTGTGATAATTGGAAATAGTTACACACGAGAAGACGTTTTACCAATCACAAAGAGAAAACTACATCCTCTAAGAGGTTCACTAAGAGATGCAGATATGTTGAGGAAAGCCTTTGACTATCTTGAGTTCCTCACAATTGTAAAGCGAAATGTATCAGAAGAGGAACTTATGTCATTTTTATATCCTCTGGCTCATAATTCATCACTAAAGTCTTGTAAGACATTTGTGTTTGCTTTCTCTGGTCATGGAGGAGATGGCTTTGTATGTTCTGAGGATGAAAAAAAGATTGAAGTCAGTAAAATAGTTGATGGGCTAACACCAAAGGCTAGCAGTGGCCCTTTGGTTGGTATTCCACGATTATTCTTCTTTGATACTTGTCGAGGTGAACAAATTGATCCAGGATTTATTGCTCGTGGAGGAGATGAAAAATGGAAGCATAAGATTCCTAGTACTGGAGACATGTTAGTAGCATTTGCTACCACTCCTGGGTACAAGGCATTTGAAGAGGAAAAAGGTGGAGTCTGGACTAACATTCTAACCAACAAACTAGTCACATCTTTCAATAGCATCTATGATATTTTGACAGAAGTGAATAAAGAACTGATTATCAAACTACAATCTGCACAAATGGGTTCTTTTCAGCAGCCAGAACTAATTGGAAGACTTAATTCAATTATTTGTTTGTTGAAGGAGTCAGGTGAGACTGTCAGAACTAATGTTGTCTATGTTACTGAATGCTTTTAGGAAAACCACCAATGAGTTTACTACCTCCTCAAGACACTGAACCTGTTGCTTTTAAGTTACCATCTCCTATTTCATCTCGACCAGGAGTTGACAACGAATTTTTCAAGTCTCCCAAGAGTCTACTAAATGAGTTTTGTCAATCTAAGAAGTTTTCCTCACCAACATATACAACTAGTTCTGAGAATGGTTCTACTGTCACTACAGCTTGTGTTGTGATTGAAGGAAATGCTGTCCGATATTCACATCAATCTAGTGAGGTTGTGTTAACTAAGAAACTTCGGAAGGAGTGTGAGGAATGTGCTGCAGAAAAGGCATACTTGGCCTTAACGGAGTTGTATAGAACTGATCTATCAAGACCTGAACTGCAAAAGTCTCAAAGCTGCCAAAAGTCTGGTAAGAAATGTGTCCGTTTTATCCATGCATAACTTTTGTATATGGATGTAGATTCACATGTCAGCATGTCTAGTGTCTCAAGATCTGAATTGCAAAATACCCCAAGCTGTCCAGGCTTTGGTAAGATTCAACTACATACAAATCTGTGTGACTAACTATAAGTGTATGCCTTTATTGCAGGTAGTACACCAGTAGGTGGCTCAACCATAAAGGCTAAGTCCCAACTCAATGAGCTGTTTCAAAAATATAATGTCAGTGGTGTCAAATATAATTCACGGGATGAGGGCAGTGGTGATAACCACAACTTCAAGTGTGTCTTGTCCTATACCATCAATGGAAGACGTTATCAATATGACAGTCGAGGAAGGTTTGGTAGAAAACAAGGAGCAGAAGAAGATGCTGCACAACAAGCACTTCATTATTTTGAACAGCAGCTAAGACAACCAGTTAGTAGAGGCAGTCCTGGTCACCATTACAAGTCCATGCTGAAGGAGAAGTATTGTGATGTCCGACAACTATCACCACCTCAGTACACCACACAACCAGCTAGCGGAGGATTTGTGTCAGTTGTGAATTTACCTCAGTATGGGCCAGTGACAGGACCAATGGGGTGTAGTATGAAGGAAGCTGAGCAGCTTGCAGCACAAGAAGCATTAAGAAAGCTTAGCCTGTAATTGTAAAGTTTAATTCTGAGACACAAACAGCTGTCGTATAATCTAAGGAATAGTGCATGCATTCTTGCCACTTTGAAATTTTACGAGTATTTGTAATTTGCAAATAATTAAAGTAGTGATTTAAGTGCTACTGAGTGGGGCTTTAGGATCAATAATGATATGATAGCCAACCGCATGCATCATGGATGGCTACACATAAACACAATACATTTATGCACATGTATGAGGATTAAATTGCATAATGAGATTTAATCCTATCTCATAATTTTATTGAATTCAATCAGTCATATCAGCAGATAGCACTATGGCTGATCTTCACCGATTGAGTTATAGTCATCCAGTGTGCAAGAAAGTGCATGTAGATTTTCTCATACATGTGCATGTACAGAAAAAAAAAAACATGCATGATTATATGTATAGATCTGGGATTTCAGCCTGTACCTTATTTCAGCATTGTCCATGTATATGCAATACTTTCATGCGACCACTTATTTTCCCAAATAATTATTGGTACAAGAAACATAATGGTGTGCATTATGCTCCTGTGTAAATAATTAACTTGATATTTTACGTGCAGCTATAACCAATAGTCTGTTATTGGTACATTTGTCTATACATTTACACAGCATGAACCTCCATAGCTGTACATATTCAATTTATATGATCATGAAAACGTAAACATTTCAGCCATCAAAATTGCTAATCTCTTAGTGTATTATAATAGCATACATACAGTATAATAGTAGACCGATTTGTAGTTATTTAACTTTTGTGCTTATCTTCATACCATGCAATGTCTAGCTATTTAAACTGTTAAATTGGAGGTGCAACTGCTTCATTGCATTTAATTGACTGCATACATGTAAGTGCAGAACAAACAATGTATGCATGGCTATACAATTGTGTAACACACAAATCCATGCAAATTAATGCATGCAGTGGACTCAACTATAACAAACAAGAATGCAGCAAGTGAAACCTCATGAGAAGAAAGATTTCAGTCCAAACAGGCCTGGTTCCATACATACCATTTTACGAAAACAACCCCTTATTGCAGCACAAATGAACAAAAATTCTGGGTCATAAAGTGTAGGTGGCTAGCTAGCTGCATGCAATTTGGAGACAGCAGAGATGCATTGTATGACTGCATGATATTATATAGGTATTATGGTATAGAGCCTATAATATATATGTTTTTAATACTTTATATACTTTGCATTAATTACAGTGACCACCTGCCCTAGTGCTTATTTTTAAACTGAGGCTTCTAATCTACCTTCTTGGCTGCAGCTGGTTAAAAATTGTGAAGGTGGGCCCGGAGGGTGTTTGACTACACCTTCCATCCAATTCCACTCTTGCTAGTCTACTGCCAGGTTGTCCTGGGGACGGCTGACCACCAGGTTTGCAGTGTTTGCTATTGATCATGAAAGTCATGCCCAGGTTTGTACTAGCTACTACGGCAGACTAGTCAGTAGTCACTATACACCTCCACAAACATAGCTAACGCTGCAGTGCCTGTCTGCATGCTAGCATGCTGTTGGGGGGTGGGGGGTGTAGCTGCTTTGCAGAACAGTGGTAGTGCCAGTGTTTATTCTAGGGCTGTTAGGGGGGAACTCCCCCCCCCCCTAAAATCTCAGACTCACCCCCTAAAATTGTGACTACTACACTATACTTAGGTTAAGCTTGTTTTTAAAACGGCACACCAAAAAATTATTAATGCTCATAGATTCAATCTCAGAGTGGATAATAAATTTTCCCAGGTTAAAAATTGCAAACACAACCTTAAAATGCTCTCAGATTCAGTATCAGATCAATCATTTTTTTAAAATCTGCTAGGGCATATATACAACGAACAAAATTTTATGCATATAGTGATGGCTATTCAATATCTGAGAGCCCAAGTCTACCCAGTTTTGTCTAACTAGTATGCTTGACTCTCAAAATTGTCCTTAAATTTAATCTCAGCTTGGAAAGTGTAATTTGTACTTTAGACAGCCACCACAAATACCCCCCAGATTTAATCTCAGAAAGCCTGATCATATAATCTGCACCCAATCACAAAAATCAAAATCAACACTCATGACACAGCCTTATAAATGACTAACTAGTGTTTGGAAACTAGCTACTCAAGTGTTTTACTTAGTTGCGGTAAACTTGGACAACTCAGTATATAGCAGACTTTCACCTAGTCACCCCCCAAATTCCTGATTCCCTGATTCCCCCCAAAGGAGAAATCCTAGAATAAACACTGGGTAGTGCACCGTTGCGCAAGCTGTTGCTTAGTATTGTCTCACTCACGTGATCTCTGGCCTGCGTATTAGTATGGATTCTTATTAAAGCCTAGCTTCCCTGAATCTCAGTTGAATGGATAATGGCATCGAGCGATCCATCGCGAAACGATATTAAAGCAACAAGTAACGATAGCGAGATATTAGACTCTTACAATGATACTAAGCTATTCGTGACATCTCCTGTTAAACTTCTGTATTTCAGTTGAAACTTGAAAGTACATCTGTACTTCAGTTCAAAGTACATCTGTACGTGACCATGCATAGACCTAGATGAATGTATATAGTAAGTCCTCTTTATTCGGTTAAATGGTAGCTAGCTGTTTGGTTAGTTGCGAGGTTAGTTGTTATCTTCCTTAGCTACCGTAGCGGCTAATTTTTTTGAGCCCACTTTCACTGATCTTTAACTTTAAAAGAAGGAAAAAAACTTTTGGTAAATTCTGAGCTTGAATCCACTACTTTTCCTCTATACACCAGATTCCTAACCACTGTGCTACCGCTGCTAGCTGCCAGCTCCCTGAATTTTTGACTATAAATGCAAGACATTACAAAATAGTGATCTAGCCTATTATTTTTAGGGCGTGTCCTTGTGTAACGCGTGTTTTTGTGTTACGAATGTTGGTCAAGAAGTCAACAAAAACCCATTGTTAAAAATAGCTTAGCAAACAGTATGGATTCTTTAAAGATACAAAACGTTTTAAAACCACTCGGTCTATCATTCTGACTAGTAGCGAGGTCTTAAGAAGAATGTTTTCAGTGCCCAAGTTCTGCCAGGTCTTCCTCCTGTAACAAACTTGAACATGTTTTCACATCATCTAACAAAGAAATTTTTTACTTCAACAGACTACATAGAACTTTCAACAGCCTACCTACAATTGACTTAACTAACTGACCATTTCTTACCATCAAAGCTCAGTTAATCCAATTTCTATGGCAGCATTTTATGGAAGAACTTTAATCCTGATAACTTACACAGTCTTCATTTTTCTTGTCCCTGCAGCATCTGTTCTAAACACCCCAAGCCACCGAACTTTAATGCACACAATAGTTAGTTATTATAAGTAATTAAGTACATAACCTCAGGGTCTGGTACTTGTTACCCGAGGGGTAGCCAGCGCCCACGCAAAAACCCAACATGGTGTACGAGAGTCCCAATATTTAAGTATTTCTGCATTATTTCAATAAATATTTCATGTATTTATAATTGGATTTCTCAGATAGTGTATGAGAGTACATTAGCTATACCCCTTGTTGCTACCAGATTCCCTTGCTCATGCAGCTGTAACTACTGTTTGTATCATTATGTATTTTTAATATTGCACTATAAAGTTTTTACTACTACTACGAATAAGTAAGGGGGTTTCCGGACAGCTGGGTATTCCGGACACTTCACTTTTAATCCGCTACTGAAGGATGGAATAGAAACCGATCAGGCTATGGTTTATGCACCTAAGTACCCTACTTGTGTACTATAAAATACTACAGTTTTGTTTCGATAGCTTTAAAGATTACCGAGATACATCACAATTTGCTTGCGCGTGTAAAATATTTTTGTGTAAAAACTTTCACTACGCATGTTACCAGGAGATTGAGTAGTCTCGCGTGGCCAGACCGCTTTTTTCCGTATATTGGGTGGGGAAAAAAGGGTCTGGTGCAACTCCAATAGCTGTTTACTTCTGAGCCGTCCCCACATTCCGGGGACGCTAATTGAATAACATTGGTCACAAAGGAGGTGCCATGACGTCAGTAAAACTATGAAGTATTCCTACACTCCTGCTCCGGTTGTGAGTCTTGTTACACGATGAGGATTAACTTTCAAGACGCTATAAAAGAGACATCGGAGCAAATTAAGATTCGTTTAAAGGATAAACAGATCTCTAGTTAACTTACTGACGTCATGGCACCTCCTTTGTGACCAATGTTATTCAATTAGCGTCCCCGGAATGTGGGGACGGCTCAGAAGTAAACAGCTATTGGAGTTGCACCAGACCCTTTTTTCCCCACCCAATATACGGAAAAAAGCGGTCTGGCCACGCGAGACTAGAGATTGAGGGCACCATTTGTAATTCTAAGCCACCATAGGCATCACAAATGATCAGTCACACTACTCAGTGAACGGATATATGATTTAGAGATAGTACAACTGGAATCCAAGCCCATTACCTGCGACGTGTTAACTGGCACGCGCAATCAACACAACCAGCATCCCGGAGAAGCCCCAAGCAAGGATCCGCGGGGCCACACTACTTAACTATGCTGTTTCAGTGTTAAGGCAAGGACTGATACAGATTTCCGGACAGTAGATCAAATGTCGCATCTTCGAAAGCGCTGCAAGACACTTGCATGGTCCGAGCAAGGCTGGTAGCAGTTCTGCTTCTTAAAAATCGCTGTCACCAACAAAGTAACCCGACAAATAGAATGCTTTGAGTCTCTGCTGGGCCATGACACTCAATAGAGTGCAACATTTCCCATAACAATGGCAGGTACGCCTTTTTTAAGTGGTGTCCGGAAACCCCAGCCACATAAATTTTTGGCATTTTCTCAAACTGCAAATTTAAACTGCTCTTTCTCCTAGCACCCTATACTTTACCATCCACAATTTATACCACCGATAGCCTAGTTCATTAGCTGCAATTAGGCACTAAGCATTTTAGAATCCGTTTTTCTCTCGAGGAGAATTGAACAAATTTTTAATACATGTGCAAACTTTGTCCTGAAACGCCCGCCCCTACCTTATTGCCTCGCTCATGTGATTGGCATTAGTATGGACTCTTCAAGTATTAAAGCCTTCCCTGAATCACAAGTGAATCGGTTGAATGGACTGATGAATATTATATGGCAGTGAGAGATTCATCGAGAAACATTATTACAGCTACAGGTAACGATAGCGAGATATTACAATATGATAACATCTCCTGTTGATACTTTTGTACCTTCAGTTAGGCCCCTATTTGGTGATTATTAGCCTTTCTCATCCAGCCTTTCTAATGATGCGGGCGGGAGGGTATTACCATTATGCCATTATTTTATAATATTAACACACAGATGTGTAGACCTTGTCCAAATTGTCTTTCTTTCTTACTGCAAACATTTCCTTCACCAGCTGATTCTACTTTTCGTGATCGCCAACTGTTTTTCGACGATCAACTGAAAGCCTGCTTTGATAAAGTCGATAGAACACGATTGCAACTGGCACTGCAGCAATTTGCTAAGGAAAGCAACAGTTCTCCTGGCGATATATAGTACATTGTACCGTTCATCAACAAAAAATTATAACAGTTTGGTATCACGTGTTCTTCTGAGCATGCACAGAGTAAATAATGGCTTACCATGCGGTAGCTTAAGAAGGATGCGGGCGGTGGATGAGAAACTAACAATCACCAAATAGGGGCCTTACTTCCGGCAGTAAAAAGTGCATGGAGGATCAGTCCAAGTGTAGCAAAGCCTTTTTTATAGCTAATTCACTAGTAGAAATGATAACTACTGGTGAATTGTTTAGTTGTTATCTACTTTAGCTACTAGCTAGCTACCAGTGGAAACTGAGTCTCGGACTACGCTACCGGAACTGGCATGGGTAGTGGGTTACATCTCTATTTAAAATCATATCTATCAAACTGACATTGGCATGTACACTTTCCTGGGGAAGGAATTTATTATCAATTTTTGTCAATGACAGCAATATCCATGCACTTTCAGTAGGCTATACATCAGAGATATCTGGGGTGGGGTGCGGGACCGCAATAGGCTTTTCATTGTTATAGAGAACTACGTTACTAGGAGCATTACTTCTCTGATCTAGGGGTGTAAGACATTTAAGTAGTTTTTATATTATTGTACCTATCAACATTATGCCATACCTACCCATTAGATTAGACAGCAGGTGGAGAATTGTAAGAAATTTGTCACTCATGTGGTGGGTGGGTTAGGGCACAGAGTTGGGGGTACGTAATAATATTACTTTTGCAATAACGAGTAATATAATGTGTACGTGACAGAGTAAGAATCTTACATCCAGAAACTGTAATGCATTACTTCTTTAAAGTATATTCAACACCATATTTTGGATCCAGACAGCACTTGAGACAGCATTGCAGGCATGAGCAAAGAGTGATAGTGTATGGGGAGTGCCTTTAAGGCCAAGATATATACTATGTTTTTTTGACTGAACTAACCAGAGAAACACTTGTCTCATTCATAGTTGTAGGCTGGTAGCTTGTAGATATAAGGTTGGACTTACTTTATAGCCTGTAACAAACAAATGTAGACAAACATAATACATGTGACACGCTACAGCTGCTTATTTCTCCTAGACAAAGCACTGAGTTATATATTACACATTACTCTGAGGGAAATATTACAGAAGTAATGAGTAATATGTACAAGTAACAAGTTACATTATTTTACTGTAATAACTCCAACTCTGGCACAGGTAACTTACAGTTTATGTCCGAGAATTTGTATCCCTGAGGGTGTGTACGTAATGTTGGAGCACTGTACTTAGCATGAAGTGGTGCTTGGCTGGATAGTTGAATTGGCAAGTCACTGAGTGTGCAAGCTTTGTCTACAGGCCAACATTAAAGTCCTGCACTATACGTTTACCAACCATTGGCATAACTCCTGTCAGCTGTAGGAGCCTGAACTTATGCATAGCCAATACATTTTTCTACCATTTTCTGATTGTTCTCAACCTGGTGTAGATGAGGCATAACATTGATGGTTGTGTTATAATTTATTATACACACTCAAATGGCTCCATTAGAATTTTTGTGTAAACTTACTGCTGTTTGTAGTTCAATAGCTTTTTTGCTTCAATATACATGTACTTCCAAAAAAAACTTCAAGTTACAATGTGCAAGAATGGATTGCTAGATCATGCAAGTACGTGTATACTACTTAGTTTAACAAGATTATTTTAAATTTGCAAGAACTTTGTTGGAGGCTATTGATGGGTTAGGTCATGGGACTTTCTAATACTGCAGGAGCCTGCAGTTGTTTATGGTTTTTGTGTGTATGGGGTAGATGTGGGAGTGGAAGCTCACCTCAAAACCTCTTGCATATTGTACTATAATGTAATATATCATTTGAATCCTCTTTTTCTCGGGTTATAACATGTTATATGACCCAGTCTGGGAAAACCGGTCTTATCGCCTATTTAAAAGTATAGAGAAATGTCACCAGTTTCAAGTATTCAGTGTGTTGTAGCTTGCCAGGAGTTATAGCTACATGTACCAAATTTTTACATGTTTTACATCAACAGCATATTCACTGTACAAGTAGCCAACAGCTAAGCTTCCCACCATTTTAGATAGTTTTAACTCGATGTTCACTGTATCGGGTGAGTTCCAAAGGGGTGGGTGATTGGGGGCCAAAAGGAGGGCAAGAGGCTGTGTGTAAAACTAAAGAGGGAGGTGTAGGGCCAAGCAATGGGCTATTTAGGTCTCAAAACTGGCTATGATGAAAGGACATTTACAGCACAGGTCATTATTCAACACCACGGAGTTGTGCAGCCACATATAGCCATCCCCAGGCTGGCAACCACATGGATTGCCATTATGCTCATGTTGGGAAAAGCAGCCAGCAAAAGCAGATCACTCAAGTTTGGCTGATTTTGATTGTGAGATTTGATAGGTTATTCATGTAGCTTTGTGTTCTTGATGAAAATCAAATATGCTCTCATGGGCGATAAGACCAGTTTTCCCAGACCCAGTCACATATTGTCAACAAAATTTTCAACAAAAAGGTATCCATTCTTTAGAGATACTTAATACTCATTTTGTACAGCTGATGACCGTCCCTCTGTAAAAGACCTAAACAATCATGTGGTACCAGGAGCTGCAGTCAAATGGAGATATCTTGGTATACAATTACTAGATCCAACCAGTGGAACCATGTTGGATATCATTGAAAAAGATCACCCAAATGATACTAAAGGATGTTGTGCGCGAATGCTTCAAAGGTGGTTGGATAAAACACCTCATGCCAGCTGGAATCATGTGTTGAAAGCCCTTAGAAGTCCATCTGTTGAATTGAACTATTTGGCCAATCAAATTGGGCAAAAAGTAAAGGAGAAATGTGAGACAAAATTTAGAGAGATGTTTGTTTACCATAACTATGACATTGTATTGCTCATTTTCTATATGCCAAGTAAACTTCCATACAAATTTGTATCTGATACAACTGCTTCAGAATCATAACCTATGGCTGCTTTCAATTCTTGTTTGAACTATCTTAGGTAGCCTACAAATCTATTGATTCAGTTATCTTTAGCACTATTCACAAGGTTAAATGTGTTACTGTATGTGCATGGAGTTATAAAGCAACTATAGACTTAACCTCAAAATGAAATCTCAGCTGCCTTATATTATATCGTCTTTTCTTAGATATGCTAAGTTTCTATACAAAGCCTCAAAGTTGCTTTACTGTATGGACATTTTGGTAACAAAAGGCTACACTGCAGATATCTAAGGGGTAACAGAATAATAAATAGTTGAAGGTATGTCCTCTAGAGAGCCCATTAATATCAATGTTTGCTAGGTGAAACATGTTTCACTAGTATTTGAAGCTCAAAATGATCAGAGAGAAGCTTATACTCATGTAAAAAGTTTATACAGCATGACAGTCTCTAGCTCATTCAGGCTGCTTTAACATGAAACTTCTTGCTCATATAGCATGGACTACGTATAGCTAGTATTAAGTAAAATATATTGCATTTGGAATGCTATAGCCTAAACCAAACAAAATTCTAAATTATAATATCCATGTTCAAAGTACTGCATAGTGCAAAAGTTTAACCGGGAGAAACTTCTTGAAGAATTTGACGATTTGTATTGCAAATCATCAAAAACAATTCCCTTGCAACGTTTTAGTGTATTATCCTATACAGTATTGAAGCATTCAAAATTTTAATCTTCAAAATGCTTGATCATCCAATTCGTTGAAATTTTTTGTGTCACATATTTGCTCTATACAGGTAATTACTAATCAAAACTGTAAGAAGCAACTATGTACGTATGTGTTCCATTTGTGGCCACACCAGTGGTGCCTTGTAATCTAAAGCAAGCTATACTGCGGTTTTCCAAGTTCTTGCAATGTAATATGTCATGCGTTATACAAGCATGTGCGTGCGCAGTTGTTCAACAGCAGATTTTCAGTGACAACTACTGACTCACAGGACTTTACGCATACGTACTACTCAACAACCACAGAACATTACAGGTGTAGTTACGTACATTTAAAGAACTGCGCATACTGACACAATATTAGCGCGTGACGCTTTGCATTGAAAGGACTTGGAAAACCGCAGTCTACTGTGCTCTCTAGCAAAGTGAAAACAGCCAAGCTATGATAAAGGGTGCAGCCTCAAAAAAATCCAGGGTGAAAAAAGATGCGAAATCAAAGGTGGTGGTCAAGAAATGGCTGCAATGGTGTTTTGCAGCCATTTCTTACATGAAGAAGATAAAGAATTTAAACATTATGTGCATTTGATTGTATTTGTATTTTAAAAACATTTTTTGTATGTACATAGTACCTACATGCATACATATATTTTGCAACTCTCTACAGTGTAGCTGAACTCTTTACAGGGTGACTTATTTGTGGCTGTACTCTCCACATGGTGACTTGATTGTAGCTGATCTCTATATGAGGTGACTTGTAAACTCTACAAGTTGAATTTTTGTAGCTGAACTCTCTACAGGGTGGCTTGTTGTTAGCTGACCTTTCTAGGTTGACTTGTTGTCTGTACAGGGTGACTCGTTTGAAGCTAAACCATGCCTTGTTTTGTATAGCCGAACTCTCTACATGGTGACTTGTAATGAAATTGAACTCTCTACGGGTGACTTTTTGTAACTGTACTTTCTACAGGAACCTTTGTTTGTAGCTGAACTCCTAACACTCTATGTAGCTAAACTCTCTACAGGCTGACTTTTTTGTAGCTTTCTTGTATCTGAACTCTCTACATGGTCACCTGATTGTATTGAACTCTCTACAGGATGAATTACTTTACTTATCAAATGTTCTAATAAGGTGACTGCACTATTAGAGTACCTTGATCAAGCATTTGTTACACGTAGTTGGTTTTCACAGTTGTTTTTTATTATGAATTCTTCTAAGCCACCGAAAGGTTATACTATGATGATTAATTACCTAGTAGGCATGGTAACTAAACATTTTTTTTATTTTAAACCTCAATCTTGTGATTGTTACACACTGTTGGTTTTTGCGTTGTATCTTTGTAATCTTAATCTTGACAAAAGGCATTCCTACAATGGTTAATTTAACTACAGACCAATTTTCAACTGATTTCTCAAAGCGGTTTACCCTGTAGGCATGACAGAAGTTTGACATGAATAATTAGTCATAACTCTGTGGATCTTGATTGGATTTCCACCAAAATGGATAATGAGATTTGCTTTAATAATCCCTTAAGTGTGCCAAATTTCAGCTTGATTAGAGTATGCATTTGTGTTTTATGGAAAATTTTGCAAATTGTGCAAAAATTAGAAGAAAAGTGACGAAAAAAAATTGAAACTTTGACTCCTCATATCTCAGAAATGGCTGAGGCAATTTGGTATCTGGATTCCCGGACATTTCTACAGCACATTATTGGTTCCGATTGGTTAAGGATCATGGAGCTACATATGTGTGAAAATAATTCTCCCTGTTAATATACCCAGTGTGGCACACTGGCTTCTTGGACTGCACGACACACTACTGTGTATCTTGATAATGCAGATCACAAAACACTACTCATGTCTTAATTGCAGGTAATACACCAGTAGGTGGCTCAGCTAGAAAGGCTAAGTCCCAACTCAATGAGCTGTTTCTAAAAAAAAATGTCAGTGATGTCAAATATGATTCACGGGATGAGGGCAGTGGTGATAACCACAACTTCAAGTCCACCTTGTCCTATACCTTCAATGAAAGACATTATCAATATCATAGTCGAGGAAGGTTTGGTAGAAAGCAAGAAGCAGAGGAAGACGCTGCACAACAAGCATTTCATAATTTTGAACAGCAGCTAAGACAACCAGTTAGTATAGGCAGTCCTGGTCACCATTACAAGTCAATGTTGAAGGAGAAGTATTGTGATATCCAACAACTATCACCACCTCAGTACACCACAAAACCAGCCGATGGAGGATTTGTATCAGTTGTGAATGTACCTCGGTATGGGCCAGTGAAGGGAACAGTGGGGAGTAATATAAAGGTAGCAGAGCAGCTTGCAGCAAAAGAAGCAATAAGAAAGCTTGGCTTGTAATTGTATAATTTACCTCTGAGACACAAACAGCTGTTGTAATCTAAGTATTGTGCATGTGTTCATGCCACTTTGAAATTTGATGAGTATTTGTAATTTGCAAGTGAATACTGTGATTTCACTGTTGTTGAGTGGGGCTGGGCTTTATAGGATCAATAATGAATGATGTGATAGCCAACCACATGCAATATGGATAGCTGAACCCAGAGCCCATCATAAAACACAACTTGTTTATGAACAGAAAATTAAGTTTCAGATATTCATTTAATCAGTCATATACGTAGCTGGAACACTGCAGATAACACCATGGCTGGTCTTTACTGTTGATAGAACACTTTACGCTATTACATAACAAACACGCACTAGTCCGGGAAGGATCCGGTTATCCCAGAAACGGGACCCCTATGGGCGTGTCCACTTTAGCACTAACAGAGCTATTCTTTGCACATTATCCAGTGTGCAAGAAGGTGCATGTAGATTTTCTGTACTTTAATCATATAGCTGTTCAAGTGCCAAAAATGCTGGTTGAACTTCCTAGGTATTTAGTGTAAGGCATAAAGTGAATGATGCAGAGGTCTGGGATGTCTGGTTTATGTATACAGTATGTTTAGATAGCTTATAAACAGCACTACTTTGTGGTGTGCATGCTACAAGCCATTGGGGAACCACAGCTACTCCCAAGCTTCAAACTGCAGCTTCTATATAATTATTTTAAAAATGTGCACATGATGGGGTTTTTGCTTGGCTGGCCACAATCATTATCAAATTGGTAAAAAATAAAGTCAATGAAAAAAAACTCCCTTTGCAAAATACTTGCAAGAATTTGTTGAATATTGTGCATAAGCAACACTTGTTGAGTTGGCATACCTAAGATAAATACAGCTATATACATGTATTGCATTCATTACCTGGTATACATATCTCTCATTACACATTGTAATTTTCCATACATAACACTTTAGCCATCATATATATTTTTCAGTAGTTACATCAACTGTTTCATCTAAGATTTAATTGTGGACAATAATTTCTTCATTGTTAAACTACTGAGATTGAAGAGGCATTTGGTTGCCAGCTACATTTAACAAGCAACTACAAGGCATTTCATCTCAAAGTAGTAAAAAGGTACCCATACATATTTGGTAAAGAAAATTTCGATCCTATTGATCAGGTTGGACACATTTAGCTTGATAAAGGTAATTGCCATTCATAATATTATAATTTTGCAAAACTAGCAAAGTATTATTTTAATACTGGCTATAGTGTTAAACATGTTATAATATTATAAAGGTATGGGGATTAAAATGACTGCCAAGTTTTGTTTGATCAAATTAATCAACGTTGAGTACAATTTATCCAAATGCCAATGCCGTTGCACTTAGATATGGATCCCGTCTGCCAGGGTTCCCCAGCATTGCTCTTGTAGTGCTAAATTTATCATCGAACATTCTTTCTTTTGTCCTAAAAGGGGCTTTCCTTCAATAAGAAACAATGAAATCCGTGACTTGACTGCTAGTCTTCTGACTGAGGTGGGCCATGAGATACAAGCGGAACCTCATCTCCAGCCTATCACAAGAGAGCAATTTCCTCTGGCCTCAACAAATGTTGAAGATGGTGCACGTTTGGACATTTCTGCTAATAGTTTCTGATGTTGTTTGTGTAATATTTGTGGTTAAAAGTTTTGTTCCAGAATGGCAGCCAAGAAATAGATATAATCCATGCAAAAACAGCTAAACTGTAAAACAGGGTGTGGCCTGGGAGAAAAAGTTAAGGTGGCAGCCAAGAAATGGCTGTAATGATGTTAATTCCAATCAATTTTAATAATACACCATATGCCATTATTAAAATTGATTGGCAGTAGCATCATTGCAGCCATATCTTGGCCGCCACCTTTGATCTCATGACTTATTTTCACCCAACCTTTTGAAGGCCTTTCTCTTAAATACCCCAAAGCCAGCTATAAACTGGCTTTGGGACTTGTTTTGATCTACAGGCACAATGATGAATTTGAAACACAGAGTTACAATAGTGTTGTTATTCAGATTCTATTTGACTATTATAGCATGGATATACAATTTGTTGATAGAAGCCTTTGACTATTTTCAAGTTTCTTACAGTAATTATTGTAAAGCTTGTCTAAAGAGAAACTGACTTATGTATTGCTCAAAATTCACTCCTCAATTAATTCTTAACTTTTCAACCCTTTCAGTTAATTAAATCAGATGGCTGCAGGATTGGGTCCAGTCGTGGATTTTTTCTCCTTTCTGCAACTTTTCATATACATACTTAATAGAACATCTTTAAACAGGCTATAATACCATGCAGGTGTCCTAATTAAGTCCTTAACAAAACCATGAAGTTTTCAGTACTGATTGAATGCAGAAGTAATCCTGGATCGCAGGCTGTGTGGTTCTAGACACTTGCCTAGACTGCAAGCTGTCTGCGGATCAAGTTACCACCCAGTCTGGGACTTTTTCTGCATTCAAGAGAGCTAGTTTCTGCATTCAAGAGAGCTAGTTTTAGTATGAAGTTTTTATCTCCCAGCTACACAGCCTTCTTGCTGGTACCTAATGGGATAGTGACTAATAAACTATGCCATCTACGTATGACATCTGTATCCCTGTACTGTGTTTGCTATCTGTACCTATTCTCCTTCTACAGAGATACAAAGTAAGTGTTACTAATAAATCCTTTAGGAAAAATCCATCCCTCCTGGAGGAAGACTGAGTGTGGCCCTGACTAGACATTGGGTGACCTGCAGTTCGAATCCTGGGGTTGGAGGGATTTTTTTTCCTTATTTTGGCCCCTTTTCTGTTACACATTTTTCTGTTATTAAGTCAAGTCACCAAGTCAAGTCAATAAGTCTAAGTCCTTGAAATTAGGTTAGGTAATCCTAAGGCTGCAGCACATGTTGCTGTCAGACCTTCAGTGCAGGTCACTGTAAAGTGTTACTAATAATAATACAAGTGACCGATAGACACAAAGGTGTTGCTGTGATAATTGGAAATAGTACACATGAGAAGATGTTTTACCATTTGCAAAAAGAAAACTGCACATTTAATGAGAAATGTAGATAATTATGTTGAAGAAAGTCTTTGATTATCTTGATTTCCTCACAATTGTAAAACTCAATATAACAGAAGAGGAACTCGTGTCATGTCATTTTTACATTCTTTGATAGGCTCACAGAAAAAAATTATGTTTACTTTCTCTGGTCAGTGACCCGCTAGTTGGTATTCCACAATTCTTCTGTGATATCTTTTGAGGTGAACAAAATTGATCCAGGATTTATTTCTTGTGACACCACAGAACCAGCTAATGGAGGAGTTGTATCATTTGTTGATGTAACTTATAGTATGGACCAGTGAGGAGAGTAGTGGAATATAGTATGAATGAAGCCAAACAACTTGCAGTACAAGAAGCATTAAGAAACTTGACCTGTAATTGTATATACTATGGGACAAAAATGGGCTGCATTGCATGTGTTCATACAAATTGCCATTTAGCAATTTTACAAGTAGTTTTTATCTACGATTTAATACTGTGCTTTGTTGGTGAGATCTTTAGGACCAACATTAATTTAATAGCCAATCATGAACACAGCATTCAGATATTCCCTTTAAATCAGCTACTGCTTGAACACTGCACATGACATTATGCTATTGATAGAGGCACTATATTTTTTGCAAATCATTCAGCATGCTGCATGTAAATTTCTCCTTAATGTAATCATGTGCACATACAGGAAATTTTGGTTCAACTTTCTAGCCATTTATGTACTGAAATGCCTGAAGGGATTTGGGATGTCTGGTTCATGTGCATATTAGAGATGCAACGGTACACTGTGAAGACGTATCGATATATTGCGCGATACAAAGTGGAGTCTAGGCAATGGTCTATGTTGTTTTTTAATGTTGTTTTTTTAAGAGAAACAAGTGAGCTAATTTTTCTTTGAGAAGCATTACATACTACTCAATGTACAATAATTTGATTGTCAGCCATGTTAACAAGCCACCATATGTCGATATATCACGATACGCAATATATTGATACAGTTTGACTTTGTATCGATACAGCGATATTGTCTTAAAATTATACGATATGTGATATATCGATATATTGTTGCATCTCTAGTGCATATTCGGATATCACACCCATTCCTTATTTCAGCATTGCCAATACATCAATATAGACAACTGATTTATTAGAAATGATGGAATAGGCATTCCACACAGTAGCTTTTATATCACTTAAGACTTTGCTGACATTGGAATACTCTAATAGAAATATCATTCGCATAATTTGTTTGGATGAGTACATACCAATTACATGGCATGCCCCTCCCTGTGTATATTCACTTTATACCAAGGAGTAAACATTTTAGCTATTTCAGCTATCAAATACTAGTCAAATTTGTTGCTCAACAGGTGTCGTGGCATTGCATACAGAATATGTGAAGAAATTCATAGCTTTGTAACACAGTGCAATTTTCTTATATCTAAAATTATCAATGCCTAGCAGCATCTTGCTAGCAGTTTTAAGCTGTAAAGTCACAATTATGAGTCACATATACAAAGAGCAGCTAAAGTCTCAGTAAAAAAAAACATCATAATTACTGTATACACACTTCGGTTAATTTCCTTGGCAGTTTGACATTGTTGTGAATTGACTCTGAGTCAGTCACTACACCGATCTTGTGATTGGCAGCAGTTGTGTTATCCTATAATAACTCCTACCTGCTACAGTATATACAAGTTTTATCACATAGATAGTTAGTACAGTGAGAAGACTATAAAGCCTATACAATTGCAGGAAGTCAGAATCAAATCTGCTATACAGGTATAGGATTTATAAAAGGGGGGGGGGGCTAACTCAAGGTACTAATCTCTTGGGTGGAAGTGTCCCAGCATGCAAAGCATGCTGGAACTGTTTGAAATAGATGCTAAAATAGAGACATTTCCACAAAAAATACATATTTCTGCCTGTAGATATTTTATATACTGCCTTTAGATATATGGCTTTCTGTAGTATTTGCTGATGGAAAGGTTTGGGTAGATTCAGACAATCAAGCACATGATGCACCTTCTCACAATTGCATGCATGGTAGAATAATAACGTTGAAACTGGAAAATTTTGAAATTTGAAAGATTGAATCTGAGAGCATTTTCAATGGAAATTGTGTGCCTGAATTAAGTATACCAGCACTGGTAATAACTACACAAATAGATGAACAAGCCTTTTAAACAGACCAATGCACTTCATTGTATGTAGACTATAGGCGCAGGCAGATTTGGAAAAATTCTATAACAGAACAGACTTTTATATATGCTTACACTGAATGTTCTATTAGGGTAGTTAGGTGACTGCTCTATTAGAGTATCTCGATCTTGTACACCTCCAATGCTGATCCGGGTCCTTGTTGCATAAACTTTAGCATAAATCCACTGATAATACCTTGGAAAGATGTTTATAAGGTGGGTTTATGAGTATTTGTATTATTAGTGATCATATAATTATGCTAAGACAAAATTTCATTATAATCCTCAGCATATTGATAAAGCCTAAAAGTGAAGGGGGGGCTTCAGCCCCCAAAGCCCACCCCTAGATCCGCCCCTGCCATAATATTAACAATAAATGTAAGATTCAAATCTTTTCAAACATCACTTACAGAAAACTGAAGCAACAACTTGTTAGCTCAATTGGTAATGTAAAGCATATTTGCAGGAAAATGTGCTTCTTTCTACTTCTTTCACATCAGGGGCGGATCTAGGATTTATAAAAGGGGGGCTAACTCGAGGTACTAATCTCTTGGGTAGAAGTGTGCAAAGCACACTCTTCCCATGCTGAAACTAGGGGGGTCTGGGGGCATTCCCCCCCAGGAAAATTTTGAAAAATAGATGCTAAAATACTGCAATTTGGAGATATTTCCACATAAAATTTATAATATTTTCTGCCTGTAGATATTTTATATACTGCCTTTAGGTTATAGGTATGGCTCTCTGGAGCATTTTGCTAATGGAAAAGCTTGGGTAGGTACAGACAACCAAGTACATGATGCACCCCTCTCACAATTGCATAACACTGAATAGGTGCATGTTAGAATAATAATGTTGAAAGTGGAGAATTTTGAAATTTGAACAATACAAGATTGAATCTGAGAGCATTTTCAATGGAAATTGTGTACCTGAATTAAGTATTGCCATACATATTAACTACACAAGTAGATGAATGAAGCCCTTTAAACAGACCAATGCACTTCATTGTATGCATAGGTGCAGTTGAAAAATTCCATAACAGAACCAACTACATGTTTCCATTGAATGTTCTATTAGAGTAGTTAGCTGACTGCTCTATTAGAGTATCTTGATCTTGTACACCTCCAATGCTGATCCAGGTCCTTGTTGCATAAACTTTAGCATAAATCCACTGATAATACCTTGGAAAGATGTTTATAAGGTTATTTGTATTATTAGTGATCATATAATTATGCTAAGACAAAATTTCATTATAATACTCAGCATATTGATCAAGTAAAGCCTAAATATGAAGGGGGGGAGGAAGCCTCCCCTGCACATGTAGCTTGATTGATCTACATCAGGCCCGTAGGCAGGGGGTGGAGGGTTCTGATGAACTGCCCCCTTGGAAAAAAGGTCCACAACTTCAGCAAAAAGTCCAAATTTTTAGTTTACTTCTTAGCTGTTGCGCAGCCGTCCCTTCGATTAGATTAGAATCGTCTAATTGAGGAGCGGTGCCGTTGATTATGGATTCTATTTAAATTAGAGCCATCATGTTGAGCTGATGAATAATGGCAGCGAGATATCCATTGAGGGAAGTCAACATAACAGGTTAGTGAGGCATAGGCGTACGCGAATATTATGGTTTAAGGCTCGCAACACGATACGCGAAATGTATATCCTCCAACCGGTACCTAACTATTGTCATATGTTCGCATGGTTAGGTGTAACTCGAGGTGAAACTTGAATAACACCAGCGTGGCAGCCAAGTCTACGATCACGTGATTTTTTGCTGTAGCGTTTATAAATGTCACAACCCACTTCATTGTATTTTCACAACAAAATGTTCCAGTCTGCATACGGAGTATGGAGCTTGTTAGTCACCTAGAACTGCAAATACCAGAATGAGTGATGAATCGGTGCGTGAAGTAACAGTCTCCAACAGCAAGGATACGATGCTTATTCATTCTTATTCTTATCAAGTCTACCAGTTGGGCACTGGAGGGTTTGCACAGAAGGCTTATAAACACCTAACAATATGACTATATCTTGCCCAGTAAATGCACAGAGTAATCCAATGCATGAAATAGGCACTCACATGATTGAAATTCCAATCACGACCAAAGTCCATTCCAAGTCACTTGAAGAAGTTTGCATGCATTTGATTCCGCATCTCAATTAACCCAGCGGCCTATGACTCCGCCATATGCCATCAGTATGAGACTCATCTGCACTGGCCCAGGCGACGCCTAGTGGACAGTTATGTGATTGTCCAGAAGGGATAACTGTTTCCCCCTCACATAGTAATGTATGGGAAACTAGAAACTTAATAATGTCATATTTCATACAAGCGCACAAAAAATATTGGAATTTTCAACTAGAGTAGGGACCATAGCTCATCGATAAAAAGTACTGAAACAAGCTGGAGTAGTGCATGATAATAAAACTATAAGAAGTGTTATATCCTACTGTGCTCAAGATACCATAATGGAAATGCACAGTAAGGACATAACACTTCTTATTGTTTTACTGTGATTTAATATCACGCACTACTCCAACTTGTTTCAGTACTTTTTATCGATGTGCTATGGTCCCTACTCTAGTTGAAAATTCCAAATTTTTTGTGTAGACTACTTGTTTGTTAACATTTTTGTAAATAATCATTATGACTGGTGAACCCAAGCATACCGCATCTGAAATGATGCCATGCGCCCCAGCTATATCATTTATCATCTAAAAAGTGAAGTATCCATTATGCTTCGTTGTCAGCTATGTTCAACCCATTACACAGCAGTATGAATCAAGAACTGTTTGAAAAGCACCTCTGCAATCAAAGTAGCCACGTACTATGAAAAATACGGACGATTTCTGTTACGAAGGCCATCACGTACTACTGCCAAATCGACACTTTTTGCTGTCAGCAAAGATGAATGGGACACAAAAGAGGACACTGGTAAGTCCATGAAGAATGCATTGTACATATTGCAGTATGCCAAAAGGTAGTATTCTGTGTATTGGGTGGGGAAAAAAGGGTCTGGTGCAACTCCAATAGCTGTTTACTTCTGAGCTGTCCCCAGACACTGGGGATGCTAATTGAATAACATTGGCTGCAAAGGAGGTGCCAATGACTTCAGTAAGTAAGCTCGAGATGGCTTCCATCTGTCTATCCTTTAAATGAATATTAATTTGCTCTGATGTCTCTTTAATAGCGTCTTGAAAGTTCAATCTCATCATGTAGCAAGACTCACAACCGGACCAGGAGTGCACGAATATTTCCACATCATCATTGGTTTACTGACATCATGGCGCCTCCTTTGCGGCCAATGTTATTCAATTAGTGTCCCCAGAGTCTGGGGACAGCTCAGAAGTAAACAGCTATTGGAGTTGCACCATGCTCTTTTTTCCCAACCCAGTACACGGAAAAAAGCTGTCTGGCCACGCGAGACTAGCCAAAAGGCACCTCTCAGGCTGAAGCGACGTCGAACAGTGAAAAAATCAAGCCCGTATCCTTAGCCGTTATTGTGGTACACTTGTCTGAAGGCATCAGTCAGTCAGTCAGTGAGTCAGTAGAAAATTCTGTTAAATATATATATTTTTAAAATTCCGTAGCAACTTGCTGAAAATGGAGTTTGTGCTGGAACACTGCAGAGGCAAATAATGACGTTTGACAGATTTACACTTGGTATGCATCAGGGGCAAACGTGTGGGTGCATGAAAACACATCATATCAAAACATTTGCACATTGTGCCACAAGACACAGCATCATTTGAACCTTCTTTTAGCACAGACTGTATAGTAACTGCATGTATGTACTACGTTTTGAAGGGTAATCACAATAAACAGCTTTTGAAGAGTCCTTTTTGTTAACTGTAGATTGGTAAATGCATGACATACTTGCTACTCATTTTGTACAGCTGATGACTGTCCCTCCTTAAAAGACCTACACAATCATGTGGTACCAGGAGCTGCAGTCAAGTGGAGAGATCTTGGTGTACAACTACTAGATCCAACCAGTGGAGACATGTTGGATATTATTGAAAAAGATAACCAAAATGATGTTAAAGAGTGTTGTAAGCGTATGCTTCAAAAGTGGTTAAAGAAAACACCAGATGCCAGCTGGAACCAATTGTTGGAAGCCCTTAGAAGTCCAGATGTTGAATTGAATCATTTAGCCAACCAAATAGAGCAAGAGTTTATGAAAAAATGTAAGACCAGCTTAACCTGTTTGTTTACCGTATACACAGGTACCTGTGCATATATTGCATCATCAAATTAATGTATGAAGTTTTTATTTAAAACATTTCATCATTCCTTCAATCTACTGCACTTGTACTCTAACAAAACACATACCATTGACCAAAACACTCTTTGCTAGAACTGAACACTTATTTTTTTAAATGTGACTGCATATTGGAAAATCAACCATATAGGTACATGTATAATTCACAGATACTTAAGTGTATTTTAATATTGTAGGTGTTGTAACGGTTTGCTGTATTTGGCGGATCGACGGATCATGTGAAGAACATATTTCACTGCTCATTGGAGATGTTTATAAGTATTGTGTCAGTTCCTGGATTTAGCTAGCTACGTGGTCACTGTAACAATTGAAGGTAAATCCGCCAACATCACATTATTACATTTGTAGTTTAGGTCTACTATAGTATGTTCACGTTGAGCTGAACCCTGAAAAACAGCTAAAAATTAAAAGTGGATTTTTTCTCAACAGAGTTAACATTTCTGCCAACCAGACGATTATTGGTAACAGCAAAGGTGTCAACAACAGACACGTACGGTTTGGCTCCATCACGAGTTCGGGAAAGGGCTGTAATGGACACTACTTATATGGCTTCTCCATAGGAAATGTATTGTGAAAAATTTGATTGACCGTGAATATTATGTCAAGCATTTGAACAACAAGATTTTGAAATATTTTTAGTGGGTCAAGCAGTACTACAAATGGGCCAAATTTCAAGATCGTGTGTAATTGCATCCATGAGTTATTAAATGTTTTTGAAGATTCAGCTCAACGCGAACGTACTATACCTTTGAACAAACTGAAGTATTAAAGCCTAACCCAGTCAATATTTTTCTTTTGTTATTTAGTCGGGAAGGTGAGACTAATTACAGCCGGCCCATGCTGCAGCTGTAATCCTACTATCGTTCTATAATTTACCTTCTTTTGTCATGGGAGGAGAGTGTGCCCTGGCCATCAGACTGCTGAATTGATCTGTTTTCCTGTTCAGAATCTTCGCTTCAATAAGGAAGATCGTCAATAGCCAATCAGCTCGCCAAGTTAACTTACTCAAAAGTCAATAAAATCCATAGTCTCCTCAAACACCTGCCTATCCATGGCTAACGAATTAACAATGTACATGTGCAATGCCAGATAGTGGACTATTTGCAACTGGAGGGACGGCAATGAGTCCTATGCTTTCTATAAATGTTTGGCTTCCTTGCTCTGTGAGAAATGGTCTGAACCTTTATATGCTGCTGTGATGGGATGGCTTCGATGCTGCTTGTCTTTCTCTTTGTTATGTTCTGCCATCAGATGTGCAGGGGCGGGTCCAGACTTATGGAAAGGGGGTCAAAATGAACTGAGGCACTACATTGTCTGGTTTGGTAAGGTGAGACCAAAAAAGCAAGCTCTGTGGAGCTGGTTCAGGCAGAAACAGGACTCACTTCTTTAATCTTGTAATTGTTGTTGTTTGTTTGGTATTGTTTTTATGTTAATTTAGCAAAACATAATTATATACGTATGACTGTAAACGGCCGTACTTAAATCCGTAAATCAGGAACAGTACCCGGGCATATTAGTGTCGTGCAACGTTTTGTCATCATTAGTAGAATAATTATTATACCAAGTATACTACAACACTGACACAATACTTATAAACATCTCCAATGAGCAGTGGAATATGTTCATCACATGATCCGTCGATCTGTGATCCACCAAATACAGCAACCCTGTTGTAACAGCTACATGCATGTGAGCAAAATTTTCATCAAAGACACAAAGCTATAGAGCTATCCATTGGCTTCAAGAGTGTCTAGTGCGCAATCTCTCTGAACAATCATTGCTCGTAACATTTGAAATAATAGTTCTGTAGTCTTCTCAAGGTTGGCTTTATCACAGGCAATCATGCTTCATTAATTTTAAATACCTCGTGTTCTCAAAGGAAAGCTCAACCCATTTAATCCCAACTCCTCAATAACAATGTAAAGGTTTCTAATTTGCGAATTAATATTGGTTACTAGAGCCTTTCTTTCAGACACCCAACACTTTGTATGGCTTTCCTACGTAGCTAAGAAACAAACACTACAGTGTGCATACTTCTCGTGAATGTCTCAAAAGGACTTCGTAATACCTATTTCAAGCACTATAATTATTTGGTTGTGTAATCACACATATAATTTATGTCAAAAGGCTAGGATGCGTCATTGTATTTTTCCATGCATATTCTTGGCAGCACTTTAGCAATCTGTTTATATCAATGTTTATTGTTCAATAGCTATATCAGCAGGTTCATCTAAGAGTTGCAGAGAAGTCACAACTAACAGTTTACATAAAATTGAAGTGGAACTTGCAAAAATGACTACTAAGATCGGAGAGGCATTAGACAGAAGTAACATGTTGGTCGCTACATTTACCAATCAACTACAAGGCATTCCGTCTGATAGCAGTAAAAAGGTATCTATATTTGATGAAGAAAAAATCAATTCTGTTGATCAGGTTGGACACATTTGGCTTGATAAAGGTAGTCACCATTTATGTAATACCACAATATAAAATCTAGTCACAAATCAAAACAGTTCAGCTGTAGAAATTAAAAGGTGCATGGTATTTAATAATAGCTAGTATTAAACAGATACCATATAAAGATATAACTACCAAGTTTTATTATTATGATTAAAGTACCTGGTAAAGGCAGAGCCTGTATACCAGAAGGCCTTATAAAGGTCTAAGATGTTTATATTAACTGCACTAAGTATGTTTGAAAAGTAGGAGAAAGAAGTTTAGTTTGATTAAAACAATGAGTGTTGAATATAATGGAGAGTCAATTATCCAAACACCAGAATGGTATACTAGAGTATTTTGTCAACTGATGTATGCTCTATTAGATATAGAGTATAAGTAAACTACTGTGTTTGTTTTATGTACTTGTTAATTGTTATACAAACACCCTTCCCCTATATTAGCTCAGGTAATTGACTCTCCACTGTACGTTGTTTATGCTATGTATGTAATTAGGTTTTAAAGGTTTTGTACCAGAATAGCAACCAAGTGATAGCTATGGTGTAATTCTATAAATTGTAATTAACAAGTGCAGAAGTTTATAATATAGTAGTGGGACTCACTACAATATTATGAACACTTGTTATTAGAATCAGTATAATTTCTTGGCTGGTATTGAGCAATAGTTGGGTTTTTTTTTTCAATACCATAATTATTCTTTTCATATCGCGTTCCAAATATTATTTAATTTGTATATTTTGACATCCTCAAACTGGCATAAATTGCTTTTATGGTTTGCTGTACCTTTAATTTTTCTACAGGTATAATAGAATCACATTGTTACTTTCTTTATTTCCTGAGTGATTCAATATTAGAACTTACATGTATTAAATTGACCACCCATTGAACCAGATCCAAGGATGGTGTTGTAGACTCAAAAGTTTCCTAGAATAGTTATTGCTGTATTTCTTAGCTGTACTTGAATAAACTCGATTATAACATCCCGTTCACACTACCCTCTAACCCGGGTAGAGCATGGCATGGCTCAAAACAAATTGCAGGGTGAATCAATTGAGCCGTGCCAAACTGGGTCCAGCACGGCATGACAAGTAGAAGTGGGCTGGCACGGGTTGGCCCAGAGTTGGCTCGGGATAGCATACAGTGTGAACGCATTTCGAACTGGCCAACTTAGGTTAACAATATAACTTGCTTCTGTTGGCCACACAGCGAGTATATTCTATGCTCTAAAACTGTTCTTCAAAATGGCTATGACGTACCATAGTCTAGTAGACTTTGTGACAATTACGCTCGAACGATGTGTTAATAATCCTGGAGAAAGGAGCATCCACTAGCTTAAACATGGTGTCTCTAACATTGTACGACTTAATTCAGCTGGTTCTACGCTTCCTTGCTACAATTCTAGTTCCTTTTTATTAAGCGCCTAAATAATCATAAGTTCGTGTGCTTGTCTTAGCTAATTATTATTCGGCGCTTGCACTATTGAGTTCGTGTCAGATGCAGTAGTGTGAACAAGTGCCAACCTGAGTTCAATAACCCGAGTTGAAAACATTTTTGCTAACCCGGGATAGTGTGAACGGGGTGTTAGCTTGGAGGACTAGCTTTCAAGACATATGGAAAATAAACGAACAATATAGACAAAATTAATGTTCTTTCCTTTTCTTGCTATAGTGCTTAGCAACATAATTACTTAATTACCATGGATTGTAAAATACACCAAACAACATAGTCTTAGTACCTAAAATATGTAGCATGGAGACACAAAGTGATGATAGAAGTTGTTGCCCCTTCAGTGACTATCTTCATGTTTCTTATAATTGCAAACATTGGCTTACCAGAAGACAAACTTATGTCATTATCATATTTGACACAAAATTCGTCTTTTGATTCTATTGCCTATATACATCCTATAATTCTTAACTTCTCGTTAATTGACAACTAAATGGCTCTTAATTGAAACATGAGAAATTATGTTGTTAATTAATGGTTGAATGCAGAAAAAATCCTGGATCCCAGGCTGTGATTATCGGGATAGTGACTAATAAACTATGTCATCTATACCCCTCTACTGTGTGTGCTATCTCCTTCTACAGATATACCAGTGACCGATAGACACAAAGGTGTTGCTGTGATAATTGGAAATAGTTACACACGAGAAGATGTTTTACCAATTGCAAAGAGAAAACTACACTCTCTAAGAGGTTCACTAAGAGATGCAGATATGTTCAAGAAAGCCTTTGACTATCTTGAGTTCCTCACAATTGTAAAGCTAAATGTATCAGAAGAGGAACTTATGTCGTTTTTATATCCTCTGGCTCATAATTCATCACTAAAGTCTTATAAAAGATTTGTGTTTGCTTTTTCTGGTCATGGAGGAGATGGCTTTGTATGTTCTGAGGATGAGAAAAAGATTGAAGTCAGTAGCATAGTTGATGTGCTAACACCAAAGGCTAGCAGTGACCCATTGGTTGGTATCCCACGATTATTCTTCTTTGATACTTGTCGAGGTGAACAAATTGATTCGGGATTTATTTCTCGTGGTAGAGATGAGATGTGGAAACATAAGATTCCTAGTACTGGAGACATGTTAGTAGCATTTGCTACCACTCCTGGGTACAAGGCATTTGAAGAGGAAAAAGGTGGAGTCTGGACTAACATTCTAACCAACAAACTAGTCACATCTTTCAATAGCATCTATGATATTTTGACAGAAGTGAATAAAGAACTGATTATCAAACTACAATCTGCACAAATGGGTTCTTTTCAGCAGCCAGAACTAATTGGAAGACTGAACTCAATTATTTGTTTGTTGAAGGAGTCAGGTGAGTGCACAACACTGCACAGTGTATGTTGTATATATTGTATTATTACAGGCAAGCCACCAATGAGTTTCCTACCCCCACCAGATACTCAGCCCGCATGTGTTGCTGCCCGTAACTTATCACCAAAGTTACAGTGTGCAAGAACAAGTGGTCAGTATTTTATATCACCAAAGAGTCTGCTGAATGAGTTTTGTCAATCAAAGAAGTTTTCATTGCCAAAATACTCTAGTAATTTAGAATGTGGTATCATCACCACTACAGTGTGTATTAGGATTGAGGGAAAAGTTATCCAGTACTCATATCAATATAGCAAGATTGTATTAACATTAACTAAGAAACTTCGGAAGGAGTGTGAGGAGTGTGCTGCAGAAATAGCATACTCAGCTTTGACTAAGTTGTATGGAGCTCAAAGCTACCAAGAATCCAGTAAGATATATTCCAACTTATTTGATTGTTTTGCTTGTAGATATACACACAGGTGTAGGGTTGCGGTAATTGCACCAATATAATTTTGGAAATAATAAGTACATGTGGGAATTACACATCATGCTGGAAAAACCAACCTCACTACACAAAATCAGCATAGCGGTTGCACAAAAAATTTTAAAAATAACTATGTTATGGGCAGATATGAAACATCATGGGGCAAACTGTTCCAGTCATGTATTATTGTGAAAAAACAGTCACATAGCAATAAAATATGCTAATATAGCAACTAGCTAAATAATAGAAGACTAAAATATCCTGGTAATAAACTGACATTATTGGCCTATACTTTTGGGAATAATGAGTATTTCGCATGAACATAACAAGTGTATAACAAGTGTTTTTTGAGCACTGTATGCTCAAAAACATAATGCTCTATTTTATGAGCATAATAGCCTTATGTCTACACAGGGTGGATGTGTTTTCACTTATATTTGGAAATACAGCAGACACCTACATAGTTTTCCAGGAAATCATTTTATCTATATTTTATAGGTAGTGCAGCAGAAAGTGATACCACAAGAAAAGCTAAATCCCAACTTAATGAGCTATTTCAGAGATATAATGTTGGTGGAATCAAATATCATTCTTGGGATGGTCACAACTTCAAGTCCACCTTGTCCTATACCATCAATGGAAGACGTTATCAATATAACAGTCGAAGAGGGTTTAGTAGTAAACAAGAAGCTGAGGAAGATGCTGCAAAATTAGCCCTTTGTGATATTAAGCAGCAGTTAAGACAACCATTTAGTAGAGGGAGTTCTGGTCATCATTACAAGTCCATGTTGAAGGAGAAATGTTCACCTCGGTACATCACACAACCAGCTAATGGAGGATTTGTATCAGTTGTGGATGTACCTCAGTATGGGCCAGTGATTGGACCAGTGGGTTGTAGTATGGAGGAAGCTGAGAAGCTTGCAGCACAAGAAGCATTAAGAAAGCTTGACCTGTAATAGCATAGTTTAACAAATGGTACACATATGGGCTGGTGTACGGTGCATGCATTAATGCAATTTTAAGTACAATTTATAATGCGTGTTTTTTCGTTGAGTGAAGCTTTAGGGCCGACAGTGATTTGATAGCCAACCTTTAGTTGAGCATAGCCGATCATAAACACAGCTTTCAGGTATTTCACTAAAGGTGATTAATCAGTTACAGCTCAAACATTATGCTATTGATTGGGATGCTATTCTTTGCAAATCATTCAGCATGCTGCATGTAAATTTCTCCTTAATGTAATCATGTGCACATACTGGAAATTTTGGTTCAACTTTCTAGCCATTTATGTGCTGTAAAGCCTATAAAGGGATTTAGGTTGGCTGGTTTATGCATGTGCATACTCAGATATTCCACCAGCATTTTAAACTGTTAAGTCACAACTATGAGTCACACACACATACAAAGAACGGCCTCAGTAGCAGTTACATTCCTGTACACTTCGGTTTATTTCCTTGTTCTTGACATTGTTGTGTGTTGAGTCAGTCAGTGCGCCGATCATGTGATTGTCAGCAGCTGTGTTATCCTATTGAATGGACATTAACATACTGCAACAAACCATGATAACTCCTACCTGCTAACTGAATATAATCATAATTGTAAATAGCCATTATATAGGTACCAGTGAGAAACATATAAAGCCTGTATAATTGCAAGAAGTCAGAATTAAATCTAGATTCAAATCTTTCTTTTCAAACATCACTTACAGAAAACTGAAGTAATAACTTGTTGGCTTGGTAATGGAAGCATATTTGGAAATGATACAACAAATTAATGTGTTTGTTTCACACCTAGATTGATTGATCTACATCAGGCCCGTAGGTGGGGGGTTCTGATGAACTCCCCTCTTGGAAAAAAGTCCACAATTTCAGTAAATTTCTAGTGGCAAAAGTCCAACCTAAAAGCTTTACTACTTAAAAGCTTTACTGGCTAAAATGTCAACCAAATTCAGCCATTTTTGTATCTATTTTCAAAAAATTTCTTGGGGGGCATACCCTGGCCAGACCCCCATAGCTTTAGCATGCTGCACATGTATGCACCCTGCATCACACCACACAAAAGGTTCACTCCACCTTTTATCTAAAGAACCTAGCCAGACAAAAGTCTAGCTATACAGCCCTGTTTATACAAACCATGCATGAGATTCTATGGTTACAGATACTTAGTACTTACTATCAAGTGGTTGTACTCCACATTGTACAACTTGTAGAAGAGAATGTGGCACCTCCATACAGGTTGTTCTTGTATCACAAGTTACGAAGGTCATCGTTTCCATTTTCTGCAGCTGTCTGCTGAAGAATCAACCATCATGTAATCGCTATCAGCAGCTTTTTGTTGGTTGACATTTCCAGTGTTTAAGTGACATTATTGTTGTCATGTCCTTTTGATCATATCCTTGATTTTCATTAGTATCATGTCTGGTCATCTTTTTCTTACCATCATTTGACCAACATGTAGTACCAGCTGCCACCTCTACGTGATTGTTGTAAACTACCTGATCCTACAGTCTTCCCATTCCACTCCAGGATACTCCACACACGTCCATTCATATAAATGTAGTTATCATAGATAACTACACCCTGTAGTCCACATCTGAAACTAAAAGGGAAGCAAGATACTGATACTATGCCAGCAGAAACAAGCATAAGCAGTGTAATATGACTCTTGGTGAAAATTATTACCAGATTCAATCCCAGAAAACATAATTATACAAAAATTTCCCTAGGGAACATGACATGATGCATGGCTTCAACTTTTTATAAGTTATGCAATTCCTGCCATTCATGCATTATCCTGCCAATCATTAATGCAAGTGTTTCAAATTAATCAGAAACTGCACAGGAGAAGAGTCCCCAAAAATCTGGAGGGGGGTGACCGGAGCAAAACTGCTCAGTAGATTATACTGCATTCATCAGACTCTTTTTCTTCCTGACTCAATGCAAAAGGAAGAAAAAATGGCCTATATATGTGTAACTAACAGTACATAGCTAGCTAAATCAATGCATGGCTCAAACCTGGTATGGCTATTGTACTGTAACTTGTCTGCTTACATGTACAAAAGACAATATAGATCATAGACATTATTCTACATAGTACATAATATCTATGGTACAAAATATATGATATAGCTAGTAGAAGTACAATGCCTATAGCAGCTTAGATATATTTAGTTCTTAAGTGTTCAATACTATACAAAGACACATTTGTAGTCCATAGCAGTTTAGCCATATATTATACTAGCTAGCTATATTCCTTTGCATTTTGGCTTATTTCCTTGGCAGAGATTGTTCTTGACATTGTTGTGCATTGAGTCAGTCACTACACCGATAAACTCACCAGCTGCAGCAACATTATCCTATGGAATGGAAAAGTATATCTGTAACTACGTAGATTGTAGTTCAGCACAGGATTTACAAGTAGTTGACAATATTTGGGATGATGCATAAGCCTACAACAGGAATGTTATCCTCATTTCTATTACCAACCTACAAGTATAATTAAAATGTCTGTGTCCATAAAAGGCTTGATCCATGCATCTACCAAGACCTAGTCACATGCACTTAAATAAGTGTATCATTCACTTACTATGAGGTGGTTGTATTCAACATTGTACAGGTTGTAGAAGGCAAGATAACCTGTACTGCCTCCAGACAGATCATTCTTGTACCACATGTTACGAAGGCCATCATTTCCATTCATAGACTGTTGAAGAATGCCCTCTCCATCGACTGTCATGTAAGGAGTATCGGCAGCTTTTTGTCTATTGATATGTCCTGAGTTTAAAGTAACATTACTGCCATATCCTTTTTGATTATATCCTCGGTTTTCATTAGTGTCATGGCCTGTCATTTTCTTCTTACCATCATGGGACCAACATGTAGTACCAGCTGCCACCTCTACGTGATTGTTGTAAACTACAGTACCTGATCCGACAGTTTTCCCATCTCCCATTCCACTCCAGGATATTCCAACACGTCCATTCTGGTAGATGTAGTTATCACGGATAACTAGTCCATGTCTGAAACTAAAAGGGAAGCAAGATGGTGTCATTTTGCCCCAATCCTTTGGACACTGATGACCTAAGTACTTGCCACCAACGTCACCAAGTAGAATCTGGTTGACATCAATACCGTATCAATTATATCTACAAGATAGGGAACAGTCATTTTGTCACCATCTAAAGTGACAGCTGTTTTCATGTTAGTTTTGGATTTAGAAATGAGATTGTTAGCTACAAGTGTGTTATTGTCACTGTAGCTTGCAATGGCAGTACTAAATGACCAAGGCCATGTAATTCCGTTGCACGGTTTTCTTCAGGGTCAGGATGTTCATGTCACATCATGAATTTTATTACCAAGTACAATCTTGTTCTGACCCATTCCAATAACATCTGTTGCTTCCCACCAGTACGTCTTTATATTTGTAGAAAAAGACTTTAATCCTGGCCAGAACATCACAGCACAGCCATCCATTTCAACATTGACAATACCAAAATTAGCTCCTTTGGGATCATTACTGAACACTCCAATGTGTTGTCCAAATGTACACTTGAAGATTATCTTTGGTGCTAGTGGTCCTGGTTTGGTCCCTTTCTTAGCTGCAGCAGTTGTAGGTTCACCTCTGATGACAATGTTACTCTGGATCATAATATTGCTGGTAAAGGAATAACTACCAGATGAATAGTAGACCACACCTCCTCCATTACTCACAGCTGCCTTTTGAGCTGACTCAAATGATCCCTCATAATCCTTGATGTTGTATACACAGTTCCACTTGATCATGTTATCAGTCCACGGGTAGGATTTGTTACCATACAAGCCGGGATGCTACGGGGTTTTCCTGGGGACCACCAGATTTACTACCGCAATTGCAAGTGGGGTCGTGTGGTAAGGTAGCCGTCGCACAACCAGTTAGTAAACCCAATGTTGCGAGGAGTAACTACATAGCAATTATAGCGGAGAATACTACCTATATTATAGCAATGTATCCTCGCCTTGCTCCGATAGTGTCACATGACCCTAGCTGTGGGGTGTGGCTGCGTAACTAAACCACTGCACAGCGAGGAATGCATGCCTTACTGCATGTCCGAATAGCAATAAAGATCAAAACTATGTTAATGCAGCCTAAGCTATCGTCACTATATATATTAATTTGTTGCTGCTGCTCGCTTGTTGCTGCTGCTCGCTTGCTGCTGCCTGCTGCTAATGCGGCTGCTCAGCAAGGGCGGCCCCAGGAATTTTGGTGACTGGTTTCCAAACTTTTACTATACGCAAATTTAAAGCTAGGGGGTATGGGGCAAGATTTTCCAGAAAATTGTGTAATTTGAAATTGAATCAGTTTAAAAATAGAATTATGTTATAGGTATAATGTAGGCTGCTTAATTGTGCTTGCTTTTGGTACAGTATCAGGTGCAGACTAAAGAGTTAAGGGACAGAGCAAATTTGACATTGAAGCATACAACAGACATGGATGTCGTTCTAGGGGTCTTGGCACATGCACCCAGGAAGATTTTCAGATTTTAACACTCTGTTATAAGATTTTGGACTATTTTTTACTGTGTTGGAACAGGTAAATAAAGTAGCTAGTTAGCTATACTTACAGAAATACAAAATGTGGATGTTCTATTAGAGTGGTTGACTGCTCTATTAGAGTATTTCGATCTGAACTTTTGTACCATTGCAAATCACTGTAAAATATAATTTTGATTACCTGAATACACTTGACCAGTTTCTGGAAACCTCAGAAACCCCTCTAGATCCGCCCCTGCTCAGAGTTACCAAGTTACTTTAAAAGTATTAACAAGAGTTATTATGAACTCTTGGTATTAATAACTGGAGCCCTGGCAAGACAAAACTAAAGTAAATTGTAGCTACTTATAGTTATACACAACATATAAACTGTAAGGCTTATAAACTGTGAAAGAATGGTTACTCTTTTTCTCTAGCTGTGATTCTGCCAACATTATGGGATTACCTACACGTGGAATTTGGAGCCAGCAAGTTTTTCTATGGACTAACACTTAGTGCATTTAGTATGGCCACCTTGTTGACTGGTCCACTATATGGACTGGCGTTTGACCACACACACACCAGACCAAGCTGATTGTACTAGTTGCCAATTTGTTTGTCATTGGAGGTCAGCTGAGCCATGTTATACATTGCTGTATGAATATTTCCCTTTCTTTAAAAGGTAATTTCCCTTTCTTTAAAAGGTAATTTCATGTACTTTACTGCACAGTCTAAATACATGGTTCTGGCTAGTAGATTTTGTGTAGGTGAGTTGATATAGTGTGTGCATAGCATATGTACTATAATTAGTTATATTCATTAATTAATTAATAAAACCACCTCGTAGCAGCCAAACTGTAAGGTGTGCTTCATGACCAAGTCCAGCGCCGTGCAACTAAATTTATATTGAATAACTATACTATGGATTACAAAACAAGATTGTTTCATCTGAAGCTTTTACCTTTGATGTATGTGTTAGAATTACATGATGTTCTTTTTCTAATAAAATCTTTAAACTCCCCTACTAGTAGCTTCAACATATCCGACCATGTTTGCTTCAACAACAGTTGTACCAGATCATCCAGCAGCAAGTTATGCCACAGAAATTCTGACAATGTCATTACAGCAAATTCATATTTTTACAGAATCCCTAGATTGTGGAATGCATTACCTATCATTGACTTATCCCTTTCCCTCCCTACTATCAAACATAAACTTATTATTTTTTTATGGAATCATTTTACAAATACTTTTGACACTAAGTACTTTGCATTTTTTATGTCCTTGTAGGAACTGTAGTAAGCTTCCCCACTCATGTAACTTTAATATTAGTACTTTGCATTTTTTATGTCCTTGTAGGAACTGTAGTAAGCTTCCCCACTCATGTAACTTTAATATTTTGTAGTTGTACTGTACGTAAGTAAAGTTTAGTTGTAAATAAGTACCTAAGTAGTTAATTAATTTAAGGCAGCTGGCACTGGTGGCTAGCTGACCCTCAGATCATGTAATTTCCCTTTTTGATTTGTCTAATGCTCTGTACTTGTGTTATTTGATCTGTAAAGCATTAATAAATAAATAAATAAACCTCATTAATGGAACCATACTCATGTTAATGTTTTGGGCTAGGCAAAATTGATTCATAGTTTATTGTCAAGGGTTTTTCAAAAAGCATGAGGGTGGGCGGTCATTTTAATACTTAATTCAGAAGTCATTGCTCACCATATATACCACTGTACAAGTATGATGGAATGTCACTGCTACTTGACAGCATATGATATTACCTAGTAAAAGTGTAGTCTCATGCACCTGACCCATAAAGGGTCTGGTATCAACACCAAGCCGTTTAAGATCGGGACTTCCAAAATTGAAAGTCTCCATTGAGATTCAAGATCTTCAATTGCATCATATCCCTACCTTAGCATCATAGCATATTGATAAGATCGTGTAGTCAATAAGCACAGATTATACCTGTTCGGTAGATGAACAAAGATCTCAATACTTTGTAATTACTGTAGTCGGGAAGCAGATACATAGCATGATGCTAAAAGTGAAGTGGACGATGGATAACTGGCATTATAGAGAGATGTTTACTGTAGAAGGCTAATATTTTAGTGGCTTGTAATGATTTCATTGCTTACATAGTCACAAGTAATTGCTTGTACAAACAATTTTGAAAGGTTTGACTCAGCATTGCATTGAGTGATACCAAACCCTTTATGGGTCAGGTGAGCAAGACTAGTAAAAGTGTGGTAGCCATAAAGTACCCAGATTGCCTGTGATATAGGTTGAGTAAATTATAAGTTGCAACTTAGACTATAAACTTTATTTACTCACATATACAATAGCTATTTGTCTTACAATGCATACAGCATGACTTTACTTAAGTTGTGTCTGACTGTTCTATTAGAGTATTTGACTGCTGTATTAAAGTACGTATCTCAATCTTATGAAGTGACAAAGTTGATGATCATGGGAGTTTCAGCCCATATAACTACCTTTTCTACTCCTCAATAAGTTATATATACTAGCTGTGTTGTTGTGAAAATGTATACTAAAAATATCACGTGATAAAATAGTGAATAGTAAAAATTTTGGAGCAAACTTGCTATACCATGCAGGCAGTGATGATAAACTGAATTAACTTTGCCTGGCCTTATTAGGATTAGTTTCTCATTCATCAATTCCCAAAATAGCAATGCAGGCAAGCGGATGAATTTAATTTTTTTTTATACACTAGATAGCTGAATTTTATAGCTCACATGACAAAGAATGCATTTTTAGACTGGTAAACTTTCAGAGTTGTTTAGTAGCTGCATTCAGCCATCACCAGTACAAAAAATCATTGATGTGGCAAGAAAAATGGTAAAGCGGGCAGGGATGAGAAACTAGTTAAGTATATGTGGCCTTAGGCTATTCCAACTGGTAATAATGTTCCGTCTATCACCCACATCTCTTTCTGGGAATTACACATTTTCACTGTTCATTATGTTCACTGCAGCCCAGTACCATTATAATATTTAAGTGTAAAATATTTCATGAATGCAATATGGCTGACCTTACAAGAATTAGATAGGTAAATGTCATTACCTTAGCTCCAAAAAATTGATGTGATGACTAGTCAAACTCAACCACTACACGCCATCCTCAAAAATGATGCTTATGCTCATCAATTTTATAATTTTATAATTAATTGTGGCACCACTCACTAATCAAGGTGCGGCATTTAATAATTATGGTAATTCACAACTAAAAGGTAAATAAAATAGCTAGCAACAGTTGACAAGTAAAAATAATTTTTTAATCGCAAGTCATGAAATAATTTCCCCGGAGATTGATATACTCTAATGCAAATAAACAAATTAATATACTCTAATTGAGCAGTTGTTTCATTTTTGCTGAATTTCCTGCTCACATCTAAAACAGACCAGAAACATAATTACCAGTTGGAATGGACAGACAACATTACTTAGGAGAAAAAAATGTTTTAGGTTCCTATGTGGTCCAATTAAATAGGTATTGGTACAGCAGCTGAGTCTGCAATATTTGGAGAAATAGCTCGTACGACGACACAGAAGGAAAAAACTGCAGCCTTTTCAATAGCTAATGCATTCCAACAATTTGGGCTCATCTTGGGCCCAGCACTAAATTTATTCCTTCGCAATCTTGACTACAAGATTGGACCATTCATTCTCAACAAGTACACCTCACCTGGTGTAAGCTAATTTTGTAATTTTAACATGTTAGTGTTATCATTACTTCATACAGGTATTGATGACGGTGTGTTGGATAGTTATTGAGATAATGTTCTTATTTTTCTTCTTCAAATTACCAACAGTAAATTAATGATTATGTTAAGTCACAGTATGAACAACATATGGAACGTAGTCAGCAACAACAACAACAACTGAGAGACAGTGAGAATAGTAGCAATGCAAATAATGGAACTGATGAAGTATAAGAAAAACTAGTAGCATCCATTGAAGAGCAGAGTTGTAGTGATGAGGCATCTATTGCTGCCTCCTCTTTAGCTGAACAAGAAAGAACACCGTTGTTAACAAATGACAGTATGAAGGACTTGTGTCGTTACTCTAGCTCCCAGTCCAAGACTCAATCAATACAAAAACCACCAGAAGAAATTGAGAAAAATTCAGTACCAGTACCTAAAGGATTTCTACGAAAAACATACTGGATGTTATGTGGTCATAGAAGCTCAATGTTTACTATAAAAATTATATTTCTTTTCATTAGAATTTCTTCAACATGAGCTTATCTATTTGTTAGCAGTTTTCTTTGTAGTAGTATTCAATGAAACTAGCATTGAGGTAAAGTGATAATAGCTGTGCAGTGAAACCTGTCTAATCAGGTCACAGTAAGGTCACCTGTCTAAATAGCTAGGCCATCGTATTTAATAATCCCAATTGTAAATAGTAACCTACTGAAATTTTACCAGCCAGTCTGTAAAGTTTGGACCAAAATAGACAGGTTTCACTCTATTTTGGTTGTTGGTGATTAATTCTGACAATTCCCTGTTACCATACAATGATTGTGTCAATGATGGAAGACTTGTTGGGATGGACTGAATTTGAAACTAGTTTGTTCTTTTGTGGAGCTGGTATAGATGTAAGTAGAAGTGTAGCTATGTTTCAAAGGCTTTTATATATATGCATTTTTGTCTTGCAATACATCACACACTTATATATTATACAGTTGTGTTGTGTAGCTTATTACCTCTTTTGTTGTCCCGATGCTTGTAACCAAGAAGACTAGGACTTCTGACCGGTTAGTTGGGTAAAATGAAATTGTTGATTCATGTGCTCCCAAAACAGGTGGTTGTTACTGTTTGGTTTGGCTGTTGAACTATTATTCTATGTTGGGTTTATTGTGTTGGTGGCTGGAGCTGATTCAGGAAATTTACTACTATAATTGAATGCTGTTCTACACCATACATAACCAGACACAATGCATGCAGGATAAAAAGCGCTTAGCAAGTTTTATATCATTGCAGTATTGTTTTTTGAACTATTTTTCACTCAGAGACACCAGGAATTCATGCTAAAGTACTAATTGGAAGTGGTGTTGCTGTATTTGCTCCTCCCTTCATATTTGTGACTAATGGATCATTGTTCTCCAAACTGCTGCCACAGCATGTCCAAGGTATGTGCATTTATAACCAGCAACCAGATAGCATTAATGTGGGGAAAAAATCTATTTTAAATCGTGGCTAAATCCTTCTTTTAAGGAGGAGTTTAGTGGAATTTATTTTAAATGAGTAAATAAATGAGAATTTGTAAACTGCAGAATACTAAATATGTAGAAGCATGCTCTGCAGCGATTACACAGGTCAATCTATAGGACAACCCTGCCAGGAATGCTATGGTGATGGCAGTATGTACAAGCAAGATCAAAGGCTTTTATGCATAGAATTTTCATGGATATAACACCTTCTAGTTCTGTTCAGCCACGCACTTACAATGCCATACTGAACTATCCCACTCCAGGACTTGGTCAAGTGGTCAGTTGGTGCAATAGCAGCAATTCTTAGTCCCTTATGGGCTGGAGCCACTCTACACATGTATTATGTCCTCATGGGAGTACCACTTGGTATACTAGCTGGAGTTGTGGTGAATAAAAATAAAAAGTGGAGTGAAGGTAATAAGTGATGTGTGTATCCTGCAGATATTATCCCTTGACTCTTTCTCACATCTCAAAGAACATTCAAAGAGCTCCGAATAAAACAGTGTGTATATGCAAAATTAAATATACATGTACGTATATAATAGAGATTTATCCATATAATTTTGCAGCATGAAATATAATATTTTGTAGCTATTATTTTACTTCAATTAAGGGACACTAAACTGTATCAATATATTAAATTAGGGCTGGACCAATTATTTCCACAGTACATTTCTAGTTTTAAGTACAGTGTGTTGTTGCTTGCAGTAGCCATACGGCCCATACCAAATCACCAAACCTATTAATTGAATTGCAATCTTCATTTCAGAGTTGAGATGCTCATGAATCACATTATGAGTGCACTTGAAGATCGTCTTTCATGCCAGTTCAGCCCAGTTGTCCTACTTGTATAGTTTAACCTCTAGATCTGATGACAATGTTATTCTGCGTAGCACTTACACATGTACTTGTTTCAGTGCATGTGTTACATGACACTGCAGTGGTTGTGGCTGGGTAACTACAGCATGACAGTGAGGAATTAATGCATACACTATAATACTTTCTGACAAAGAAGGTCAATATTGGGTTAAGCATACATGCATGGCTAAAAATAAAGGCACCTTATTTCTGTAAATTGCGCATGAGTGCCATTACACTCCAAATGTATAGGCTTACATTGCAGTTGTAACCAGATTTTTGCTATAAGTGTACCTAACAATATTTGAATTTACTGTCTTACCATGCATGAGCTATAAATGCACTTGTTGAAAATACTGTTGATTCTAGTTCTGAAAATTGCCTGAGTTAATTTGGTCATCAATAATTAGGGCTGATTATCCAAATCTGGCTACTATTACACATCACCAAGACTAATGGAACTATATATATATATATATGCTAGGTTTTCCACAAGTGGTTAAATGAATCATGGTGGTCAGAACATTAGTAATATACAGGAAAGTATTATAGACATTTCTTCTTCCTGCAATAGAATCCAGTCTTGATTAGCTATGGAATTCCCTTTCTATCTACAATTTTTTTATGGACATCTTTTAATCTAACTTTAGACATGACAACCCTTGCACTCACCCTTGCATGTATAGCTACCATTTTATGTCCATGTAGTAGATGCTCCAATACTCCCTGACCTGTTAATGTAAATAACTATAAGTACTTTAAGAATTTTTTTCTTTTAATGGCTGCTAGCCCAGAGCCATGCAGTGGACCTTCAGTGCTGTACCCCCAATATCATTGATTGTAAAAATTAGATGCCTGCAGTGAAGTTATAATTAATCAAATCAAGTTTAAAGTTTATTGCTGCTGCTGTTGCTTGATGCTAGCTACTGCTGCTAATATAACTGCTGCTTGATGCTAGCTGCTGCTGCTAACTGCTGCTTGATGCTAACTGCTGCTTGATGCTAACTGCTGCTGCTAGCTGCTGCATGCTTAATGCTAGCTGCTGCTGCTGCTGCTAACTGCTGCTTGATGCTAACTGCTGCTTGATGCTAACTGCTGCTTAATGCTAGCTGCTGCTGCTAACTGCTGCTTGATGCTAGCTGCTGCTGCTGCTGCTTAATGCTAGCTGCCGCTTGATGCTAGCTGCTGCTGCTTGATGCTAGATGCTGCTCTATGCTAGCTGCTGCTGCTAGCTGCCTCTTAATGCTAGCTATACTGCTTGATGTTAGCTGCTGCTTGATGCTAGCTGCTGCTGCTAACCGCTGCTTAATGCTAGCTGCTGCTGCTAACCGCTGCTTAATGCTAGCTGCCGCTTGATGCTAGCTGCTGCTGCTAGCTGCCGCTTAATGCTAGCTACTGCTTGATGTTAGCTGCTGCTTGATGCTAGCTGCTGCTTAATACTAGCTGCTGCTTGATGCTAGCTGCTGCTTAATGCTAGCTGCTGCTTGATGCTAACTGCTGCTGCTTGATGTTAGCTGCTGCTTGATATTTGGTGTTGCTTGCTGCTGCCGTTTGTTTCTGCTTGATGCTGCCGGTGCGCATGCTTCCGGTGCTGTCTAATAACGCACGAAGTCAGAGACACTTATCCAAGGTCTGTTAATGTGCTATGCCAAACTAGCTATAGAAGCCAGCTTGCGCTCACAGTAGAAATTGTTTCCACTTCAATTATAGGACGCATGCGCTTACATCGAGCATCTTCAAATGTTAACGAAAAAAGTATTGACCAACGTCTGTCTAAAGTCCTTGTTTTTGTTTGATGGAATCGAATATGGTGAGTCAAGGATGCAGAGGCTGGCAGTGTAAGCTTGGCTGCCTCACTGGGTATTTTTGCCACACTCAAACCATGGATACTACGGGGGTGTAGTATCTATGCTTTGATGCTCAAACCTAAACTGAAGAAAATTAGAACTGCGTGTAGTAGTAAGTCGAAGTTTAATTTATCTCCTTCTAGCTGTGATTCTGCCCACATTATGGGATTACCTACGCCTCGAGTTTGGAGCTAGCAAGTGGTTCTATGGACTATCACTTAGTGCATTCAGTATGGCAACCTTGTTGACTGGACCATTGTACGGACTGGCGTTTGATCACACACACCAGACCAAGTTGATTATACTAGTTGCTAATGTGTTTGTCATTGGAGGTCAGCCGAGCGTTGTTATAAACTCTTTGAATTTTTTTTTGAATTTTAAAGGTAATTTCATGTATTTTGCTGCTCAGTCTAAATACATGATTCTGGCTAGCAGGTTTTGTGTAGGTGAGTACATGTGTGTGCTGTTACATGTGATACAGTGAAATCTCACTAAGCAGCCACGCCTTAATAAGACTACCTCCTATAGCTAACTGCTGCTAGGTCCAAACTTTATCAAGATGTACTTGTTGACCTCATTAATAAGACTACCTCATTACAGTGCCTGTATAAAGTAGGTCCCAAACATACTGCTAATGTGTACTTCATGACCTCATTAATAAGACTACGTACCTCATTATATAGTGACTAATGTTTACTTCATATCATAGCAGCCAATTACTGTGGCTTTACTGTTTGTGTATATAGGCATTGGTGCAGGAGCTGAGCCTGCAATATTTGGAGAAATAGCTCGTACAACGACACAGAAGGAAAGAACTGCAGCCTTTTCAATAGCTAATGCATTCCAACAATTTGGGCTCATCTTGGGCCCAGCACTAAATTTATTTCTTCGCAAACTTGACTATAAGATTGGACCATTCACTCTTAACAAGTACACTTCACCTGGTGTAAGCTAATATTGTAATTTTAACATGTTAGTGTTATCATTACTTCATACAGGCACTGATGACAGTGTGTTGGATAGTTATTGAGATAATGTTCTTATTTTTCTTCTTCAAATTACCAACAGTAACCGATTATGTTAAGTCACAGTATGAACAACATGTGGAACGTAGTCAGCAACAACAACAGCAACTGAGAGACAGTGAGAATAGTGGCAATGCAAATAATGGAACTGATGAAGTAAAAAAACAACTGGTAACATCTGTTGAAGGGCAGAGTTGTGGTGATGAGGCATCTCTTGTTGCCTCTTCATTAGCTGAACAAGAAAGAACACCATTGCTAACAAATGATAGTATGAAGGACATGAGTCGTTACTCCAGCTCCCAGTCCACAGCTCAGTCAATACAAAAGTCACCAGAAGAAGCTAAGAAAGATTCTGTACCAGTTCCTAAAGGGTTTCTGCATAAAGCATACTGGATGTTATGTGGTCGGTAAACTACAAATATTTACTTTTGCTATTGTTTCTTGTTAGAATTTCTTCGACATGAGCTGGTTTATTTGGTAGCTGTTTTCTTTGTGGTACTGTTCTACCAGACTAGTATTGAGGTGGAGTATTAGCTTTAGGAATATGTGCATTAGTTTCTGTTACCAGACCATGATTGTACCGTTGCTGGAAGACCTCTTGAAATGGACTGAGTTTGAAACTAGTTTGTTCTACTGTGGAGCAGGCATAGATGTGAGCATACATACAAGTCACGGGTAGAAGTCTTAAGGAACAAAAACTTTTTGCAGTTTATAAATCCACTGAAGTTTTCTATCCTTAAGATATCGTTATCATGCATGTTCAATTCTTAAATCTTTGTGCACCTGTAGACATGAATATCCAAACATGTAATACCTCTTGAATAATTCAGCTGTACAGTACTGCAAGTGACTTTATACAGTAACTTAAGACATAGTGGTTTTATATGTATGTACAAGTCAACCCCCCATTGCAGTATATAACCTTAGTGCTTACTGTTTTCTATGTGTAAAAGTCTAACGATATTGCTGTTTCTTTGTATAGGTTGTTGCCTCCTTTGTTTTTTTAATGTTCTTAAGTAAGAAGATTTCTGACAGGTTAGCTGGTAATGGTTTACTGGACATAGCACTGATTTCTTCGAAGGTGGTTGCTACTCTCAGGGTTGATTGTTGAACTTCTAGCTTATGTGCTGTTTGTGGTGTTTGTGGCTGGAGCCACTTCAGGTATGTTAATGCATGTGCTGGTCCCTCCATTATCTGCTCATTGATTAATTGAACATTCCATTATCCGAATGGTAGAAATGATTATTCTATTAAAGTATTTTGTCAATTGAACAGGGCTTTGAATATAGAGGAAAAGACTTCATTTATATGAACATATTTTTGATTATCTGAACATGCTCAGGGCCCAATAGTTCAGACAAAATGGAGGGACCGCTGTATGCTAAAGATGTCTGAACACCTCCATAGGCGGCTCCAAGATTTTTGGTAACTGGTTTCTGATGAATAGCATAGCTAGAAGAAAGGGTCGCTGCCTGCTCAGAATAACTACCCTCCACTATCACTGATAAAATACAATTCTTATTTATAGCTACATAGCTTGCTACACTGCTGCTTTGAACACTGTGACTGCTTTATTAGAGTGATTGACTGCTCTATTAGAGTATCTCGATCTGGACGTGACTGGTTCTGGAAACCTCAGAAACCCCCCTAGAGCCGCCCCTGACCTCACAAGTACTTTACACTCGTCAGTGTTATCACGTTATAGTTTAGTGGCAATTTCTTAATACCATAAAATAGAGCTGTTCATCTACTGTTTTGATAAAAAATTTTAATTATTAAAATTTTGTGCTTGTTAAATAGTATAATAATCAAAAAGTGGTAACCTGTCTTTATGAAGCCTGCCGTAACTGACATGCTGTGATGTTAATGATCCTTAATTTATGTAATTACACTGTATAACCAGGTAAACTTTTGGTCACAAGTATTGTAATTCAGTGTTTTCTTTTTCCTCAGAAACACCTTGGATTCATGCTAAGGTATTGATAGCCAGTGCTATTGCTGTATTCGCTCTTCCCTTCTTATTTGTACCTAACGGATCATTGTTCTCAAAACTACTACCAAAACATGTTCAAGGTATGTGAAATTCTGTAGCTTAAAAAAACAACAAAAACATTGGACAAAAATTGGCAGTTTTCACTAAAATTCCTAACGTCAAGGTTGTAGTGATTGTAAATAATATTTCAACTGTTTTATGTATGTGGTGAACTATTTGTGAATCTTACACAAACTCCAAAAACTTGTTTTAGTAGGTTAGTTCTTATTTTCTTTTTTGCATACAAAACTAGGTTTCGTTTCTATATAGAGGTCGGGGAGGATGGGAGTGCCATTAGGGCTGGAATAAAAAGTTTTTTTTTTTTTTTTCCATTCATGTAAATAGTACTAAATCCCATAACCACAAATCCAAAAAATGAAACTTGGGCATGCAGCTGTATGATATTCCTACTTGAAGACACATCTGCACTGTTGTACCACTCCAGGGTTTGGTCAAGGCATACAATGGTCATTTGGTGCAATAGCAGCAATTCTTGGTCCCCTATGGGCTGGAGCCACTCTACATATGTATCACGTCCTCATGGGAGTACCACTTGGAATACTAGCTGGAGTTGTAGTGAGTTACTTATTGATTGAATGCTATTTGTATAGTGTGTATATGTACACATATGGCAGATATTAACCCTGGACTCTTTCTCACGTCTAAAAGAACCCTCAAAGAACTCTGAACAAAAATAATGTATATATGTACAAATAGAGTTTTATTTTTAAAATGTTTATTTATATAGTGTAATTACAATTATGTACAAAAATTTAGGTAAAGTGACTTATTTTCAGACTTTGATATGCAGGTAGCTACATTAGGCAGGTCAATTTGTCCATTAGGGGATTATCATTGAACAGTGAGGTCTTTATTGTCATTTTCTTTTGCACATTTGTGACCTCATTATACAGTGACAGGTTGCAAGCATGGACTGGATTAATTATTATTGATCATTGCAGTTGTTACCAAGTAGCTTTGCAGCTGAATTAGCTAGGGCTCAAACTATTTTGAATATCTGGAATAATATTCTGGTACACCTAATTAGTCCTGTTGATAACTTTCTACAAGCCTGTCAATATTCACATATATCATTAGCTTGTCACAGTACTGTATTCAGAGGCTGAATTGGGGTATATGAAATATACCTTGTTTCCAGAAATAGTATATCTTGTTAGCTGCTTGGTAAGTTGCAGAACTCATGAAATAGATCTTTCTGCAGTTAATATCACGGGTGGAAAAGTGAGACAGCTATCTCAAACTATCCCAACAGTGTGTGTAAGAATATAGGACCTGGTCCCAGATCAATTTACTCTAATAGAACAGTCAAGTAAAGTACATGTATAGTTACTCTACTGTTATAGAATAGTAATAATTTTCAAGATAGTCTGTTATCATATTATATACTAACCTCCAGCATCCAAGAACTAGAAGTGAGACTGTTAGGTGTGGCCAAAATGCTGACTTTGGGCATGGGGAATATGTAATCTTTGCTTTGGGCTTGTAAGATGCTGAGACAAACACCATACATACCAGAGAGAACCGTCGTTATTAAATTTGACAAAGCAAGTACAATAGATTAATCCTCGGTCTTGTGCAACCACAGTCAGATCACCCTAAAGGAATTTGTGTGGGCATGGCAAGTAGTGTAAGTGTTACAAATAAAAGAATATATGCTAATTGAAAAAAGACTTGATGACTTCCATATCGAGAAATTAGTACACCTTCATATTATTTACAATTCGAGCACTGACTGTATTATAGATATTCTACTGCCCCGGACCATTCCTGTATAGCAGGATGTACATGTACTCTGTTGCTATGGTGACTACTGGTGCCACTGATTGCTATAATTGTTTAGTTGCTAATGACCCACTTAGCAAGTTTCCCAGAATGACTCACATAACATTGTACCATCTATAGTAAAGGTTTCATTTTGTATTTATAACCTCACTAACATGTGTACATGTCATGTTTCATTGTGGGATTTGAAATGCAGCAACGTTTACAGGCCTGAATCAGACCTAAACATTTACACCCCAAAATAAATGAATTTCTATAGGCCTGTACAGCACTTAAACATTCACAGACTGGTTACCAGTTTACAAATACAGAAAATGTAACACAGGCCTGTTATTTAAAGGAAGTCACAGTCCTGCTAACATACAAAATCACTAATTGAAAACTATCCACAAACTGTAACAGGACTATGCAATTCTTCACGGGCTTGTAACAATTTTATAGAATTTGAGTGCTTATAACAGCCTTGTGGCATATTCAGGTGATCCGTACAGGCCTGTAGCCATCTTAGCCTTATGTAGGTCTGTAATCATCTTAGCAGGTAGTTCACAGGCTGTAAAGCAATACATACATGCCTGTATTACCTCTTGTAAGGACTGTAATGTTAATTCACAATACTACAGATACCAATCCACTTTTTTATGTATGCACTCACTACACTGATACATCTCATGTTGCTACTGTACAAGTAATATACAAAATGGTATACTGTACCATATCATTGTTTATCACTCTACCCCAAACCGTGCTATTACACTGCTCAGATACTGACCAGATAAGATATGCATATGGATGGGTTCAGTAGTCCAGTAAATTACTGACTCTATGTTAAACACATGATTTGTTATCATTTCTGTTTGACCAGCATTTATTGCTGGTGACAACAATATGAGATACAACTATTGACACCATGACACTAGCTAGCTATGTAATAATTGCTGAAAAACTCAACCGGTCTATTATTTTTACACATTTGATATACGTATATGTAGTGTTGTATGAGAACCCACTGCTTACAGTTGCTGACCTAATACACATATAGCCTTTACCAATTCCAAACAATTGAAATCCTGTCACAATTATGCAACCTTGCAAATTTCCAGGTAGAATCAATGCCGTTACAAAACACCAACTTTGCTGACATGATCCAGTTCTACTCAATTTTTGTACATTTAAAGCCACACTTAACATGTACAACACACAAGCCCAACAACAATAACTTTAACTGACATAGCATGACACACTCCAATATAGCCACTGTGCAGTGAAACCTCCCAATTATGGGACAAAAGTTTGGCCTCAGTAATGGCCATAGTTATTGAACCAACAATGGTTTGTGCCTTGTCTGGTACATCTACCACGACGGGGTGATGGTAGAGATTACAAGTACCAGTTGAAGCTAACTGTTAAACCCCAGCATGCCAAGGGCTGGATCTAACACCACCACTTTGTCAACTATTTATTCACAGAGAACAGACATAGCCGTTCACCAGCTGTGTCATTGTAATCAGCTAGTCTTGTGTGACCACATCGCTTTTTTGTCAATTGGTAGGAGGACAGGAAAGCAGTTTGGTCTGGCCACATGAGACTACAATAATCACCTTGAATCTTGTATAGCATATATATTTGTGAGACATGTAGATATAGTCATTATCAATGTATGTAGTTAAAAGTCCTGTACAAAGGAAACAATATAACAACCATCTACTTGTGCAGGACACTACATACCTGTTGTTGAAGACTACGATTTCTTTTCAAGGTGCTCCTGAGGAGCCATTCGTGTTAACGGATGTTCTGGGTACTTTTCGACCAATTTCTTGTATCGCTCGTGTGATCCTTCTTCAAAATTGTGTGCCCCATAGCCGACTATGGCTCCAATGCTCATACAAAACAAATGGATGTGTGGTTCTGTTTAGAGACATTGTAACAGCATACAAATTAGAAAACTAGTAAAATACTTCTCCATATCGGGTAATATCTAACAGCATTCGCATACGTAGAAGTGAACAGCCCTCCACACGTGAAGAAAACAATTGTACGATACATTGCGCACTATTTAGAAACCCGTGACTATACGCGCTTAAAATACAAAATTAGATGCGCTTAAATACTGAAACATCACAATGCATTAGGAATTAATCTGGGTCCTTTAAGTATTAGTTCTCTGGTCCGGTTTCCGGGATTTTTCTTCTTCTTTACTGGTGGGTCACCTTCTCTTAGCATCAGGAAGTAGTGAGCATAGCCATGATGCATAATTCCATGCATTCCTTTGCCGTGGTAAGATATGGCCTTTAAATACTCTCCTTTACCAACATATGATTGTTCTATAGAAAACAAAAACAGTGTAACAAGCTTGGCAGGTACTAAATTTCATGTACACTTACGAACATAGAGGTTATCTGGCTCAGTCACAAAGTATTCCTTGACAGCCTTATCTTGCGTCTCTTCTAAAACCTGTAAACGGATTAAAAATAAGGTAAATAGTCTGATATAACTAGCTTACTACATACATATACTCCTCATTAAATATTGCATGGACTCATGAAAAACTCAATTAGTGTTAATAATTTCATGTTTTAATAATTTCATTATAACACTCAATAATCATTGTATCCAAAAACAGTCATGTATCAAATCAGCAAAAATTAACATTGTTGAGAAAGGTATGTAGTAGTTCAGCTGCCTCAGAAAAGGGTGTAACTAATCACTGGACTGGACTACTGGACTGGAACACTGGACTGGACTACTGGACTGACATATTTTTGGTTTTTACACATCCTGAGGTTGGTTTTATTGAGTCTTGCTAGGGCCTTTAGAAAACTTGAAGTCTGCTACTAAAATGATCAGTGTGAAGAGTGGAGTAAGCTAAAACTGACTTCTCACTACTTGTTATGCTCTACAACATTTATACACTTCTTAGTATTGCGTTTTGGAGATTGTAATGTATAGCAATAGCTATCATTTTACTATATTTGTGCTACCTATGAATCCTTGAACTAAATAGTTCAGACCCCTGGACACAACCTTTGTTAAATGGTAACTTGACAGCAATGGGCTGTTTGTTTGCCAGTTTATCATGTTATTCAACCAATTATTATGTGTGGAAAGGACCTGGCATGACTCTAGCTTGCTAGTGGCACAAATGAGGTTCTGCTTCAAGATTTCTTGTGTTAGCCATTTCCCTTTTGGTTTAGTGGACCAATTAAGCTCAATACATCAACCTATATAGACTACATATCCATGTTAATTTACCCAATCATTTATCAGAGGCTAATAGACTATTTGATATTCTTGGTTACTATTATTTATGCATAAAGATATAGTATATGCACCAGGGTGTTAGTATTCACTGGACTGGACTACTGGACTGACATATTTTTGGTTTTTGCACATGTTATGGATTTGTAAGCCACGCTAGCTATGTTAATGTCTTCAGGGAACCTTTGGCCTACCAAATGAGTAGTGGAATAACCAAAACAACTATCTTCTAAGGATTTCACTGCTATAAAATGCTTATACAGTGGAACCTATTAATCAGGACAGTTGAAAATAAGGACACCTAGCTAATCTGGTCACTTGGTAATGGTCCCACAAGTATCCCTGAGCATGTAAATTGACCTGATAAGTGGGACACTTTTGGTTGGTCTCAAAGTGTTAATACACTGGTCACTCCTTACCCTGTGCAGCTTTGCCCATTCCACTGCTTGTATTCAGCATTTAGTAGGGTTCCCTGAAGGCATTTAGCTAGTGACTTAATAAATCCATCATGTATAAAATCCAAAACTACATCAGTCCAGTAGTCCAGTCTACTGTTCCAGTCCAGTGATCAGTAATATTGCAGTATGTATCAACCAAGTCCAATTTTTCTGAGGGGTGTAACTAATCACTGGACTGGACTACTGGACTGGAACACTGGACTGACGTATTGTTGGTGTTTACACATTCTGAGGTTGGTTTTATTGAGTCCTGCTAGCCCTCTATTATGTTCTTCTACAGTACATATACTATATTCCTTATCAGTATGCTGCAGGGAATGTGCTAGTTACGGTTAACCAATGATAAAGTCTTAGAGATAGTAGTAAGCTTGTACAATGCTACTAAATATGGTCACATGTTATAGTACACCAACCAGCACATGTAAGAACTAATCATGATAGCAGAAAAACTCTACAGTTGTGCAATGAGTTTGTATATTGCTTGTAGGAATGAATTTAACTGCAATCATTTATATCGATATTCTTGGTTACTCTTGGTATACCAGACTATAAAATCAATACTTACTTGTTTAATAAACTTTGCACCTTTCTTCTCTGAAAACTCCATTTGTGTAATGGCGTCTTTGATTTTTAGTTTTCTAACCTAAACAGAATGATGATCTGCCAATAATCAGTCAGCAGCCTCACTACATGTCCTCACCTGTGCAGCAATCATATTCAACTTCTGAGGACTATACTTGATGTCTCTCATGCACCCATAAATATCCTGTAAAAGAGCACCAGTAAAAACATTTTAAATATGTTCACATACGCAGTGTTGGGGCAATTACTTTTTAAAAGTAACTCATTACATATTACTACTAAAACTATTTAGTTAGTTACATATTACCCATAAAATAAAGTAACTGTAATAATACTGCATATTTTGTGTCTGCAGCACTTTATCATGTGACATGATTGGATTGTTGGACAATGTGTAAATCTTGGTTAAAATTGTTTTCAAGAGAAAGTAACTGGTCAATAAGCTTCATTCATTAATTCGAGGTGGGCTTCGTCACTTTGTTGTGGCTAGGCATTACTCAGAGGATCAGTAATGAGATTAGTAATTTTGTTACTTGTAGTAATGAAATTACTTAATATTAGATTAGTTACAGGCTACAGTAACTTGAGTTATATTATAGCATATTTCGTTATATAATTAGTTACCACAAAAAGTAATATTACGTAATGTCAAGAGTTCATAATATATATACTGAGGAGAGTATCCTACTCTCATATTATACCCCTATAGAAGGGAATATCGTGAAGTCATGATGTAACAACAAGATGTTGTGGTTTGTTACGTACAAGCAGCCATAAAAGTGCAAGAATCGTTAGCATCAGTTCACACTCGCGACGCTCAGAATAGCCGTATTCGCGAATGGCCTAGCAAGAAACTCCTACGAAGCGGTCTTAACCCATGAAGGAGCGATTGTAGTTTGGTGAGAAACGCTTAGAGTTGGAGTTAATTTGGTTGCTAGCCACGTTGTTAGGCACACGTTCAATCAATACAATGTCCAACTAATGACATCATTGATTATATAAAAAACGGGCAAACTCAGAAGTGCTACGTCATAACTTCACGACACGCCCTTCTACAGGGGTATATGAGAGTAGGATACTCTCCTCAGTATATATATATATATTATGAACTCTTGGTAACATGTTACCCCAACACTGCACTTAATGGGACCAAAAATGGCCGAAAAAAGGTCATGAAGTACACCAGAGGAGGTTGGTCATGCGTCATCATTCATCTCGTGATCTCAAAGGAAGGGTTGAACTAATTCTACCTTCACACCTCTTAATATTCTAAAGGACGGATTGTATACCCATACCAGAGTGTCCCAGTGATATTACAAGCTTTCTCAGTGCAATGCACTGCTTTCCTAGCTACATAGAACAATGCTTGGTTGCATAATTTCGCATCATAGGATTATGACGCGTGACCAACCTCCTCTGGAAGTACACCAAAGCTATGTTTGGGACTTACTTGACATAGTCTGGTCACTATAATGAGGTGGCCTTATTAATGAAGTACACCTTAGCTATGTTTGGAACTTACTTGACATGGTCACTATAACGAGGTGCATGTGGCCTTATAAAAGAGGTGGCCTTTGCTTTTAATAGTGTATTTTCTACACTCGGGTCTTACCAATGGGGGTAGCTCTTCTTTCACTGCTGCAGCCTCCGCTCTCTGTTTAGCCAGAGTTTCCCTTATTTGATGAGGGTAATGGTGGACGGTCCGGCTGAGAAACAATGGCTGCGCTGCTGCAATGACGCGCCATCTAATGTGCATACCATTAACACATTAACAAGAACAAATGGTTCTCTAACAAAAGAATACCTTGTATAATTTACACTGTCCCACAGAGTAGCTAAAATTGTCTTTGAAGGAAGCATATTGCAGTGGGCTTCATATGGAATATACAAACTACTCTAATAGAACGCACACATGGCGCATTAGATAGAATATTTACTAGTCACACGACACGTGGGCATCTCGTGTGTATGGATGCACCGTCCTACTAGTTGTATATCTTGCATCAGATTTGTTTGGTCAGCAAGAAAAATGTCTGTTTCTACAACCGCTGGTTCTGTAAGCATTGCCCCATAGATGTTCCAAGTAAATATATTTGTGTTGTTTTTAGTTCGCGAAACTCGATAAAATACGGGAGATAGAAAAGCAAGTGCAAAAAAGATGGGAAGATGAAAAAGTGTTTGAAGTAGATGCACCAACAACCGAACTGGTATGGTGCTAAATCAAGGGGTAGTCATTTCCATAGGTTTAGTGGCAGTCCGATTGCAATCAAGAGATCAAGGGGTTTGTAGTACATCAGATAATCAAGCACTTGGCTAAAGTGACAATCAAACAGTGTTCAAAATATATAAGGCCTTTGTTAACAGATCAAGAGTAGTTATAGCTGAGATCAAGAAAATATTTTGGTCACATGTGACCGAGGGCTCCTTTATGTACTTTTTATCTTTCTCAATAATGATGGTTCTCCATTGATAAAACTTCTTGATTTTGGTGGCACGTACTACCGCAAGCCCTTATCATGATATGATGGCTACCCTTTGTAAATATGTGGTGTGTAGAAATTATATTTGTGCATTTCTCTTAGCCTCGAGATGAGTGAGTTGTATATGTCAACTTGAGCATTTGCCGATTTATTGTGTTGTAACAGGAATGAAAAATATTTTGCAACTTTTCCATTCCCTTACATGAACGGGAAATTGCATCTCGGTCACACCTTCACCATTTCAAAGGTATATAGATATCTTTTATTTTAACTGATCCTTTACTACTACAATGTATGTAGGCAGAGGTATGTGAGTTATTGTAGGTAAGGTGGTAGTGGTGTAGTGTTGTCTAGTTTGCAGTTGGTTATGAGAGGCTAAAGGGAAAACAATGTCTGTTTCCATTTGGATTCCACTGTACTGGGATGCCAATCAAGGTATGCATTTGTATTCTAATTAAGGGGAAGAGGTCGTCACTCTAATAACTGTTGTATTAATAAAGTCAACTATAATACTATAATTAATATTTGATGGTTCTAACTTGATTTTATAATATGCTTGTACCATTGTAATTATGTAATGAAATCCCATCCAAAACAGTAGAAATGTTCGATTTTGACTGTTGATTTTCATTGAGAATTTGTCTTGATGATTGACTCTATTTGTTAATCAGATGGGCACATGCCTGATTTGTGTAACTTGTTTTTACAAGTGAGTGGTGTGTGCGTGTGTGCCTATCTGTCTGTCTCTGTGTTTGTCCATACACACCCACATGAGCAAATCCATTTAATGGTAATAGTAGTCAGCCTAGGACTACTGAAGCCTGTAATAAACTTCTACATAGGTAAACTTTGCTTTCGTTTGAAATACGGGTATAGCAACTCTGCAACAGATTTTGTGAATGACTTGTCCATTGGGTACTTCAGGCATTAAACAACTGAATGAGGTACCATAAGGGCCATGTCCCCTCCATTATGTGAACGAAAATGAAAAGCATGATGGACAAGCTATAAAACAGTTGAGAAGAACTCCTATGTGTAATATGTTGGTTTTGCTCGAATGGTGCTTCCTTACCAAGCATAATTGGAGAATCATTACAAATACAAAATATTTATTCCGTAGTGTAATACAAATATGTATTTGTATTTTGTATTTGTATATGAATTACAAATACAAAATTCTATTATTCCGTAGTGTAATATTTATTCATTGTTGATCACTTCCAGCTATATCTAGCACAAAACCAACAGGTCTACCTTTATTAAAGTGCTAAAAACATGTTCCATTGCTATCAATCAATTCTGTATGTGCAAACAAACATACAAACTTCCATGATGTTGTTACCAGTATTGCAGTATGCAGTGTAATGGATGGATAGCTGTAGGTGGTATTTGGAAATTTAAGCAGAGATATCTATCCATATATTGTGGACTTTCAGGCACCTAAATTATGGCTATTGGCAAAATGCGGAATTATGGAATTCCGTGCCCATTAATTTTATCATGAGAGTCATATACAGTATGCGAGTCTTTGGCATGGCACATAGAGCCGGAATCAATAAAGACATGCTGGAATGAACAGAGATCAATTCTTTGTCAGTTTGGAAGCACATATCACTGTAGAGAAACATAATTACCGTATAAGAAATGGCTGACAACAGATAAACCAAGCAGACATTGTAACAGAAAGCAGCGATTGGGCTGGCCAAGCGATTTGCTGCCTGTATCATGCATTCCGCACATTACACTTAGCTAACCACTAGCAAATGTGCTACACTCCCACCTGGTATGGTGCTCAGTATGATTAAATCGGAGTTGATAGCTACATTAGCCCTACCCTGTTTAAGGTTCTGCAACGCTGTTCTCGTGTGTACAGCAACTATTCAGTGACAAGTAGCACAGTAGAGTAGTGTGCCATTCTTGCTATCATGGATTCACTGGATTTCTCAGGGGCACTTAGCGATTTAGCCAGGTTTTCACCAAAGGAACACTTACAGTTTCATTTTATAAACATAGAATAGCGTGACAGTCACCTTCATCTGCTGTGAGGTTCTCTGCTTTGCTGCTGTCATCCACTTGGACATGCTACAATGAAGGATAATGCTAGACACAACTGTATTCACTCTGCCAATGCATCATGCTAAGACTCCTGTTCGCTTGATTATCGTACTGTATAGTAGGGACCACCCAAAAACCAGCCTCACTTTTCCGTGACAATGATAAAGCAGTATTGGTTAGGTAAGACTCAGCCCAAACATGCCTTCAGATCGACCTGAAACGCTTTCAACAAGTTGCTATGGAACTTCAAAAAATTTTAACAGAATTTTCTAGTGACTGACTGACTGACTGAGTAACTGACTGATGCCTTCAGACAAGCGTAACTTGATAACAGCTAAGGCTATGGGCTTGATTTTTTCACTGTCTGATGTCGCTTCAGTTGGACATGTGCCTTTTGGCATACCGCAGTACATACAATGCATTCTTCATGGACTTACCAACTTCCTCCTTTGTGTCCCTTTCATCTTTGCTGACAGCAAAAGGTTTTGATTTGGTGGTAGTGTGTGATGGCTTCCCTTCAAAAAGGAAATCAGTCTGTATTTTTAATAGTGGCTACTTTGATTGCAGAGGTGCTTTTCGAGCAGTTCTTGATTCATACTGCTGTGTAACAGGTTGAACATAGCTGACAACGAAGTGTAATGGATACTTTCCACACCATTTCTTTCTTTTGATGCGGTATGCATGGGTTCACCAGTTTTATTTTGCAAAAGAATTTAACAAACAAGTACACAAAAACTTATAATTTTCAACTAGAGTAGGGACATAGCACATCGATGAAAAGTACTGAAACAAGCTGGAGTAGTGCAAGATATTAAATTACAGTAAAACAATAAGAAGTGTTATATCCCTACTGTGCCTTTCCATTATGGTATGAGCACAGTAGGGATATAACACTTCTTATTATTTTACTGTGATTTAATATCGTGCACTATTCCAGCGTGATTTGGTACTTTTTATCGATGTGCTATGGTCCCTACTCTAGTTGAAAATTCCAAATTTTTTGTGTACTTGTATGAATCATAACATGCAAACCCTTTACATACTTTTATAAAATGATCCGTAACTCAATGGTGGGTGCTTCTATCAACATGCGATAAGTTCCATTCGATTCACCATTAAATTTCCAATCAGGCTATATTAGAACCGCGTAATCAAACTCACAATCAAAAGTTGAACATGTGGCGAGAAGATAGAATTACAGAAAACCCAATCGTTATTGTTCATCGCTTCAAAGCAAATGAGCCTCTGTAGTTACAGTGTTCATTTAAACTTCCTCAAGTAGCCCAGTAAGTAGCCCAGTAAATAGACTCTCAATTGATATGTTAAATGAGTTAAGCTACCCCACCTGATGTCACCTTGTATGTCTGTGTTGTGTGCAGCTTTAAGGGTTAGTGAGCATTGTACACTATAGTATGGATGTTAGTAATGGCAAGACACCGTATGTCTTCATTGTTAGAGTTAACTGGCTCATGTAACCAACCCTATATCAGTCCTGTTTTCCTGATGTCTCTGAGATAATTTAGATAAAAAGATTATCTAGATACCTAAATCACCTATTGTAAATTAGATAACAAATTTATTTATTAAGATAATAGTAAATCTCCATAATCTATTATAAATCAACCACATTCAGATGGAAAACTTGTGGAAAATGCCACATATAACTGTCCATGTGAAAAACATGGTCTTTCCATTTAAATGCTGAATGTTTGTCCCTGCACCTTATTGATAGTCATAGAATAAGATAAGCGTGGTAGAAATTGACATCTGGTTAAGATAAATGGCATGTCACTGTCTGATGGTGCAAGTTGTATGTCTGGTATCAACACTGTGCTGTTGACTGCTGTACCAGTTAGGATTGTAGCGTCAATGCAATTCTTATGTAGATGGCATATCAATAGGTGTGTGCCATCACACAGTCCCTCATGTAAATTGAGGTTCCGCAGTAGCATCACAACTGCACCAACTTTACGTTGGTGCAGTTGTGATGCACCAACTTAAAGGGGTGGCATTCCAGATGGTGTCAAACTGTTCAGGAATTCAATTGGATATTGTGCCCTCCTCATCATCATCCGTTAAGATGTCATCAGAGCTAAAATAAGTTCCAGTGTCTCCTGGAATACAACACTGTAGTATGGCTTCATTCAATCTCAATGATTCATCATTAGTTGGGCACAATATCACACGATCTGCAAAAGCATGTCCGTCAAATTTATCACCAAATACTGATGTTACCACTGAATTGGTTACACATCTATCAGGTATTGCAGTACATCCTTCAAATGGCTGATCACTCTTCACTGGTAATTCATTATTGTAGTTCTCTTGTATGCATACATACACCATACCTCTGAGTATTGAATGTGATAAATGTACATGTCTGATTACAGGTCTGACATCATTGCGAGCTAATTGCTGTATTACAGAATGATAAAAACAATTGCCATCACCAGGCGTTGGTGCATCCCTGCATACAGCCAATCCAATTCTCTGTGCATTGTCAAATATAGTATCAGCCATTAATTGATGCAGCCCCTTTAGTGTATTTACGCTTTGGATGATCATTGGTCTGGAGAAGTGCCTTTGTGAAACGCCTCTTCCTGTGGTTACAAGGCGTGGCTTTGATTTACTCAGTACCTGTAGAATTAATGATGAGTACTATTATATTCAATGTGTTCAATAATTGTTTCAGTTATCCTAACACTGTGCAAATATACTGGACATTGTCAGTCACTCCGTAAAGTAAATTACATTGGGGTATCCTAAGTATTGAGGTATTTACATAGGTCCAAACACTAATAGAGCATACATATACACTTACTGTAATAAGGAACAAACTTACAATGAATAGTCAAATGAATGGTGAGCATTCAATTGAGGTGTCAAGATGGTGTTAGTGTGGTTCCTTATCACCATTGCTGTAGTTGGCCTTAGTCAATTTAACAATGACTTCTGTTCAAACAAAACATTCTAATAAAGCATACACTAATGCACATACTTAATTATGTACTGTGCTAACGGAGGTGTTAGGATAACATTATACTCCCTGTATATCAGTACCTCTGACTGTGTATTTAATGAAGTGTGGGCAATGATGTGTGTCTCGTGGACTATCTCCGCTTACAGTTGTGTAGGCAGGAGGTGTGGCTTCTTGTCTCGTAGTAGCGTGCGAGTGTATCCTGCTAGTTAAAGGTGTCTTGTCTGCTGTAGACTCCGTATTCTTTTCTTCTGTGGGAAGTGTCCATTGCTCCAGTGTATTGCTATGAATTAGCTATCACAACGCTTTGGATCTCTCCTTTTATACTTGCCGGTGTGATTGCTGGATGATATTGTATACACCTGATCACATGATCTATCTACTTTGTAAATTAGGGAAAAGCAATTGATCCTCTTTTAGTGAAAGCTTTTAGATAAATATTATTGATGACATAATTTGACTTCCTATTAGCAACGCGTGTGTAGCGGGATGCTGTAAAATTTTCTGTAAATGTTTAATGGCGATTTGCTGAGAAAATTAACAGAATGCAAAGGTACACCCATACAGATGGAAACGAAAACCACCTTATGACACATTGTTTTGGGAGGCCAGTAACCTTAGAAAGTTTGGAGCGAATCGATGATGAATTGTAGGAGGAGTTTGTATTTAAAGTCTTCGTAGGTTTGGATTTTCCAGCCAGGTGACTAATGGGCAAGGCAAAACGAAACAAAGGCACCAGGAGAATGCTTGCACCATAATCAGAGCCTCCAGGGAGTTTCAGTGTGGTCCAAGGCTTCTCCTTGTAGTAGTGGCTGTTTAAAGCCAAAAATCCGTGAATAACGAATCGCCACCTAACTTCCACCAAAAGATGCGCCTTTAAATGTAGATTAACAGTATACCCCTCCGAAGTGCATCCGCCCATGAACCGAGATGTTATATTCGAAGAAGGTGTGCATGGGTGATTGGGAATTAGTATATATCTAGTGTGAGATTATGGGATACCGCACTTGGTAGGATACATATACCAAACAAGACAAAATAGGCCTACATATATACCTGTTGTTTAGATTCTGATCTTGTTCAGCAGATTCCCAGGAAGGTGAAAAATTATGAAATACGTGAAAATTGTAGTACACGTCACCCTAATAACAAGCTTCAGCTCTGGTAATTGGGGACAGGTAATGAGACTAGAGATAGACAAATATTTATATGCAATGTGCAAGCAAAGCAATCTGTGATTATCTTGAGAAAAAGTAATGTGTAGATTTCTGGTGGTATGATATGTAATGCGTGCTTTGATTTGTGGTGTAGTTTATATAGAAATATGTAAAATACAAATACCTACTTGTGTTGCACTGCATTTGGTATTTACAGTAATTCGGTTTAGATATTAATTTGTCAAAGGTTAAGAGCGGCTTTCTAAGGAGACCCTGTACAGAAATACATACATATATTTGCACTCTTCAATTTTGCCATGAGCTATCCAGTCAAGAAGTACTTTCAAGTTAATACTCTGTTGAATTCTGGAGGTTAAGACAATAAGTGGAATTAGGGTGGTGATGGGTGGAATTACCATTCACCATGATGGGTTGCTATTAGCCTCTTAGCTCCCCGGTAAGAGAAAAATGGTTCCAATGAACTATGGGTACACTCTGTATGTATACAGCGTAATTCACTTGGAAAGAATTTAAACTGCCATTAAATAATTTCATGAAAAACATTTACACAGACTTTTACAAGTTTTGTGTGTATATGTACATATAACTAAAGACATAAGCACCATGCACTGTGTAGCGTGCTTGTCTACTATAATAACACGGTACATACACTGTATAGTGTGTACAGCTAGTTAGTTAGTTAAATGTGTCTCGAGTCTCTGATAGTAATACAGCCTGTGTGGATTACTCTTTTGAAACACACTCTCCATAAAGACGACATGTCTTTTGTGAGCACATGAAAATGGCCACTACCACACATTGCTGCATAAGGAAAATGGCTGCTGAAAGTGGAACAAGCACCGTAACGCTGATATCTGATATTGCTGCAAGCATATACGTAAAATAGCCCAAGCCAATAAACGCACCCATAGCAACAGCAAGCTTATGTAAATAATTGGATCTTCCAGCATCACTGATATCCTTGTTTACTTTGTACGAGTAGTAGAGGTAAGTGATAAACCACACAACTTTGACAATCTTATGGATGCCAATGACAATGATTGGTATTTGGAAAGTACCGTAGGCCTCTACATCTAAAGACACACATTGACCATTTGGTAAAAGGATATCTTTGTAATTGCGTGTTGCTATGTCAAAACAAATGGTAAGGAATAATGTAAGGAGTGTCACTCCAAGAGTATAAGTCACGTAAAATCGAAAGTGATATCGTGAGGCCTCTTTTGTCAGCTGCGGTTGCAACTTATAGGTACGGTGCATAGTAGTGGCAATGTGGCTGAGAATACATGTGATTAATGCTTCAGTACTAACTACTGATATGATCAAGCTGATTGTGGAAACATAACAAAATGCCAGCAAGTCGATTAGTGGTTGAAGTGGCGTTAGAATTATACCAATATTGGCGATGTATATGCCGATCACGCTGATGTTGTACAATATGAATAACTTCCCAATCAAATTCTGTAGTTCTTTGAACATGACATGTACGGCGATAATATACCCACTTACTGCAAGTATCATGGAAAATTCAACCACTTGAATTATATCTTGTACCTGGTAATCATCAATTATGCCATCTGGATTAGGGCAAGGTAACTCATTTTCCAGCCTAGCAATCACCTCAGAAGTGTGGCCATCCGTTGGGGTAGTAACAATGAGACTATCAGTAGTGTAGACAATGTCCAGTTTCTCTCCAGTATCGATCTTCATGATGGTACAGTCATCAACCAGGCAGTATTGTAGGGTAGTGACTTGTTGGAGGTCATCATCACCACTAGCTGGTAGTTGTTGATCAGAACACTGAAGTGATGTTACCTTACTGACTGTAGTGAGGATAACAATGAAGAGTAGAGTAAGACAAGCCATCAACTTTTCTCTCTCTCTAACCAACAGTGACATCACAAATAGCAGTGATTGAGAAGTATGTTATATAAAATGTTGTATATAGGTCCAAAAACAAATTGTGACCTTTCATAGTACGTTTTTGTAGTACTTTAAGGTTATGGGATAGTGGATAGTGAGCGACTGTGGAACAAAAATTTTATTACGTAATTAAGGCGGGCTTGGTGTTGTTGTGTTGTGTATCAGCTGGTAACAGGCTTAAATTGTTGGAAGAAAATAATAGCGTGCTGACTGGACAGGTACAAGGTACAAGAAAACACACATAACAGTACAAGATAACATAGAAACAACCCACTTTGCAACTGGCGCACCTGTAAGCGCATGCGTAGTTTTGCTCAAAAATGGAGATACAGAAGTTTTGAGGTTGCTGGATACACGACTAGTCATGCATGTGCAGCAACTAGCCAATGAAATTTAAGCAGCATAATTGAATTTCACGAAGAGTAAATTTCATTGATTATATCTGTTGCACATGTGTAATATGATCGTGCCATTTGTATCAAGCAACCTCAAAATCTCTGTATTTTCCTTAACCAAAAATCAGGACTGTCAAACAAGTTGTTAACATTTTGTATAAACAAACACTAGCTTGGCTTCTTGTCTAGGTCCTGAGGGAACAATTTGTAAGAAATAATGTTTCTAGTGTTTGTGATATGAATTTAAAAATTAATTTTGTGACTACAGTGTCTTGTTTTAGGCCATATTGTTGCCATATTTCAGCCACTATACACATTATTCACAAATCCTCTTGTCAGTCCCTCACAAGTGATATTCTTCAAACCTTAGAACTGTTAGTAAGTTCTCATGGTTCTTCATTGGTCTGATTTTTGGTTCATAGTTTTCACTAATTAACATGGGGACAACTCACATTTCCATGACAACGTTTGAGTTCCATGTCAATTAATGAGAAGTTAAGAATGCATAAATATTTGGTAACATTGGATTACAGGTTTTGCAATTGAATTCGTCGCTTTTTGCAATTGACTTCGTCCCATTTGCAGTAGAGTTCGTTATCTTTGCAGTAGAATTCATCCTGTTTGCAATTGATTTAGTCGCGTTTGCATTAGAATTCGTCACAACTACATTGACTGCAAGAAACCAGCCTCTCATATACAAGGCGAATCATTTTCGCCATGGAGAATACCACTTGAGACACTAGAGAGTAATTGAAGCTGGTTGTACACGAAGCCATTAACTGTCTGCCAAGTTATTTAGCTTGTTTGCGAGTGACCACACCCATCGCCAATGGCGAACGTTACTGAAGAAGCAGTTATACTTCAACAAGATCATGGAGCAGCTGCTACATGTTTTTGTGTTTACTGCAGCTGCCAATCTTGTTACAGATGAATTCTTGTGAAAACTCAACGAATTCTAATGCAAAAGTGACGAAATCAATTGCAAAAGCGACGAAATAAATTGCAAACGGGACGGATTCTACTGCAAAGGTGACGAACTCTAGGACGAATTCAATTGCAAAAAACCTGTAAGAAAAATCAAAACCCTAAATCATGAAAAATGATTTAAAGTGTACTGTGGGTTTGCGGTATCCCATAACCTTAAGTCACGTCCAATTGTCAATACTCAATATGCATAATGGTTAAACCTTTCATGTTTCTTGTTGATATGCTCTTCTCTCTTTTCCATATTGTAATTAGAGGTGTACCGATATGACTTTTAGCCAATATTCTGATAACCAATAAAAAATATCATCAGGCCGATAAACAAAGCCAATCCAATATGGTGGTAGTATAGATCTTTTCTCTAACAATTTGCACTCTAAATTCAGTTATAAAGTGACAGTGTTGGACTTTAATCAACGGTTGACATTGCATTAAACAATATATGTGACCATCTCAGCGAAAACCCTTCTAGTTCACACAACCTCCAATTTTTTTTAAAAATCTCAGCATTATCTGCATTGTCCAAGGAATGGTTCACCAAAGTTTCAGTCTTCTGTGGTGAGTAGTTTTGAAATTACAGTGTTAGAAAGTAGGAAGAACAAGGAAATCAATTTGTACAGTGACTATACTAAAAATAAACTACAGGTGCTTGCATTCGCAGCCATAACTTCCGTTTGGATTAGTCTACAAAGTTGGAATTTGGCTTACAATGTTCACCATAGATTGGCAGATCAACCAAGGCAAAGGTTTGCCTTGCAGTGACTTGCGCATAGGCGTATGAAGGCGGTTTTGTTGAAGAAACAGCGATAATTTTGTTTACGTCTACTGCTTCATAAACAAACGCATGTGACACGTAAACCATTGGGGCTACAGAAATGAAACAATAATTTTCGAACTCCCTATGTGTAGGCGAATAAGATGGTGTATACTGTAGTTTTAATTGATTTGAGTCTAGTACTGGCCTGATAAAAACTTGCATATTTTTTCTTGTAGCATGCGTAATTTTACGAATTATTTTTAAGTTTCGATTTTCTCAATACGCATGCTTTTGCAAACTAGACGGGTTTTCGTTTAGATGGTCACATATTACTAAATCATGAGTGCCTATATAAATGTACGTATGTCTGTTACACTGATCTGATACAAATATACTGTATAGGGGGGAAAATTTCGATGGGCGAAAGTTTCGCGGTAGAGGGCAAACAAACTTATTCACGGTTAAACTTTCGCAGTGGACTACAGTATGGCGGCGCCCACTCAAAAAGCCGTGCATGTAAAAAAACGATGTATTGTCAATAAGTGGGCAGGCTCACGACGATTATGATGCATGCATACACTGGATTCTGATGATCGATTAAAGTGGGCGTGGCTCTACATTCGGCGTACACACAGCAATGCAAATGGCTTTGTGTGTGCCTTCAGACTGCAGTCTCGCGTGCCAGACAGTTTGTGTGGGGGTGGCATTTTTCACACAAACGGCTCTCCGCTAAACGTGGCTCAGTGGAGAATGCATGTGGAATGTGGGAAGTCCTGCAACAGCCGCTTCTTTCGTGAGCCATGCCTACTAATTTGGATTGTGCATCACTGGCTGTAGCTGGAGCCACAGTGTGTACTGCAGTCTGTAGTCTCGCGTGCCAGACGGCCATATTCTTGCTGATTAGAACAATTGTGGTTTTGCTTGTTTGTTTCATTTCATTTAAACATATATAAAATGAAAAAATCTGCAGGAAAACTTTCGGGGTTGTTGACAAAACCGCGAAAGTTTTGCCCATTGAAACTTTCCCCCTATACGGTAACAAGGCCGATACAGGCTATCCAACTATTGATACACCTCTAGTTGTAATGCCTCCTTTAGTCCTCACACAGTCTTTAAAACTTTATTCATACCATTTCTGGCGTCCTTGTACAAACCCTTGTAGATAGCATTTTGTAATCAAGTAGATATTCCTTTTGCTATGTAGATAAAAGAAACGAAGTTAGAATAAGCGCATAATTGTGATCTGTACTTTGACAGCTTTTATCGTCAAATTATTGTAAATGCAGATACAATGTTCATATCATAAACTACAGTGTATAGGAGCATACTCACACTTGTGTGCACACTACATACATGCATCTGCGTGCACTCATGTACACTGAATATGTGCTCAATGAAACATCCTTGTCATAGGCTTGTGCTGACAAGCTTCAGAGGGAGATGAAGGATTTTGGTTACCCTCCAGTGTTTCCAGACGACACTGAAGGAATAGTCGAAGCCAAAGAAGAGAAGACCACAGACGTCGTCTCCATCAACAAAAGACCAAAGAAAGTGTGCACAAAACATAATTTTCTATTGATGTACATAATTTTGTACAGGTGAAGAGCAAAGTGGCTGCCAAGGGAGGGAACATGACATATCAGTGGAACATTATGAAACTGTTGGGCATAAAAGATGAAGAGATTAAAAAGTGAGTTTACTGCTGTACACCCATCTTGGAAATTTAATATTTGCGGGGGTGGCTACATTAATTGTTTTTACAAGGTGGTGGTTCGACTACAAATACTAGAGCTGCATAGGTGATACATGTAATAGTTGTAACACAGGTATGAGGGCTTTGCCTGATATGTATGTCCGACTGCCTGAGGGCATACATACAGTATCAGGTAAAAGCCCGAATGCCTTGTGTTACAGCCAATATGTAACACTTCCTATCCGTATCAGGCTGATACCGTATTAGTAGAGCGACTAAGCAAAAAAATCATTTTTTGATAAAAGCAACAACATTTGTATTCATACTATTTTATATTAGATACGGTACCTTTAAAATCACCAATCATATCACGCTCAAAAAACCTACAGTAACAAATAAAACCAATAGAAAATGTATTGGGGAAGCCATAAAACTATTCAATAGTAGATATGCTGAAACTGCATCTGCATAGACGGTCATATCCAAAAGGGAGGTGTACATCCAGGTCATTAGCTAGCCATGTTAAGAAATACCGAGGGTCATGGTATATGAAGCCATATATTATTTCTGTTGGATTGTGCCTGTAGTTTTAACACTGGTTTCATTAGAAGTGTTTAAAAACAGTTTATTTTATATATCACATTTTGAAAGATTTTTTAAATTGCACCTGTAAATTTGAAATACTTTCATGCGATTTAAGATTTTGAATGCACTTGTATAGTTTCCTGACCACCAAGAAATAGGGTTACAACCTAGTTTAAAAGTTTCAAAGCATGCCCTAAGGCAATGATTTAGACGTGGCACCATATCTCAAATGATTTAGTATACTTTACTCGACTTCACAGAAAATTTGGTGGTTTTATCACCAAGTGAACAATTTCATCACAATTTGTTGCTTAGCCGCTCTACTATATAGCCTAAATATTTCAAGGGGGAAAACTTTTGCTGAATTTGCAATTTTGGGGGTTACCAGCAAAAAATTTATCCTTGAAATATTTAGACCTCCATATAGTCCAATACATTTTGGGAGTGTTTGAAAATCCGCAAAAATTTTAAATTAGGCAACATTATTTAACCTCGAAAAATTTTCCCCTTAAAATATTTAGGCTCTACGGTGGCCTGCACAGGACAATCAATCACCCAAGCCAATGCAAGTACAACCACTGGATATATTATATATGCATGTCTAAAAGTGTTGATTATGGGTCAGCAGCTAGTACGTTCTGATTACGTTCAGTTACGATGAACGGACAAACCATGGAAAATTGTGGTCATGCAAGTTTAATGTTTTAATCAGTGTGCTGTTGAATCATTTATGGATTAGTTATGGACAGTTCCTAGATATGTAAGCTTGCTTGTAGAGTGGTTACTTTGTGCAGAGTGGTTACTTCTTGATGGCAGTGTGGTCTGTATTCTGAAATGTGTGGGTTTGGTGAATAAGCTATAGTGCTAGTTCTCACCTTAGCCCAACATTTTTCAACTCGTAGGATAGCGAGGATAATATAACGCTCTCCATCGGAGTGGTTTTCATGATGAAATCTAAGTTGTGCATATTAATCACTTGAGTATTAATTGATCCCCACAATCGTTTTCGGCCTTAACGTCTGCATAATTGCTGCACAGTGTAGCTTGATAACATCAACTCTTCCATGATTTAATGTCTTGCCACTTCAGGTTTGCCAATGTTGATCACTGGTTGGAGTACTTCCCACCGGCAGCCATGTCAGACCTTAGGGCTCTGGGAGTGAAGGTCAGTACAGCATTTTTCATTCACTAGTTTCACTGTATATAAATGGTTTTCTCAAGTGCTACGCATGTACACATTTTTATACAGAAAAGTTGGCAGGTTTGTTGAATGGCCCAGGATACACAATATCAGTACTGTGGAACCTCTCAAAAAAGACACCCGGAAAAGAACACCTTAATACTGACTTGTCTTTAGTTTGTCCTATGTAAAATTTTGGTCCCTTAATATCAGGATGTTTTGCTAATAAGAACAGTAGTCCCACGGCATCTCAACAATCTTCACTTGTACACTTGTATTGATCATGTCATGAGTTTGCCTAATTTTCCCTCCAACATATTGTTGTCATCACTGTTGGTACATAGGTTGACTGGAGACGTTCATTCATCACAACTGATGTCAATCCTTACTTTGATTCATTTGTCCGCTGGCACTTTGAGACTCTGCACAAACGTAATAAAGTGAAGTTTGGTAAAAGGTGAGATTTTTTACAAAAACACACTACATACAGTCTAGGGGTGGGCGGTATTGATCAATATCATACCATGGTATTATATTGCAGTGTTACTAAATATGCATCAATAGCCTCATTACAGACTACGTATGCAGTGCTTACTCTAGCTGGGAAAACAAATTGGAGGTGTTAGCCAACTAACTTTTTCCAACAGAGGTGACAAATAACACTCCCTTATTCAACTGGTCTCCCATTAGCACCTTCTTGCTATATGTTCTTTGCTCTACCCTTGCTAACCAGTTCTACCATAATACTGGTATATTGTCCACCCCTACTACAGTCACACATGCACACTATATGCTGTACAGTACTTGCAAAAATCCACCCCACTTCATACAGTTGTTTAAGACTGTCTCTTGTGTACTTTCAGACATACAATTTATTGTATAAAGGATGGTCAACCTTGTATGGATCATGACAGACAAAGTGGAGAGGTGTGACCTTAATATCATGTGACTTGTAATGAAGTGCATTATTTAGGGAGTGGGACCTCAAGAGTACACTCTGATCAAGATGAAGATGGTTGAACCTTATCCGGAAAAACTAAAGTATGTATACATTATGATATTGTTTGTTCTCAAATACATTGGCAAATTTAGGACCTCCATTATGTGAATTTCTGAGTGCCAATTCAATCACAAAGTGTGTTTTGATAAGTAAATTTGTTAGCCTATTCAATATAATTATAGAGCACCATTTATTCTAATAAAACGTATAAATCAGTCAGTTTTACTGTTCAGATAATGGCAAATCAAGATAATTGAGGTCCTATTGTACTGTGATTTGAAATGCTTCATGTAATTGTGGTATTTTAGGGGACTTGCTGGACAACCCGTTTTCTTAGTTGCTGCTACACTCCGGCCAGAGACCATGTATGGACAAACAAATTGTTGGGTCCGTCCTGACATGAAGGTGTGTTTACAATCTAGGTGACAACTTGTACTCACTACTTCACTTTGTATAGTACATTGCATTCAAAGTGGTCAATGGTGAAGTGTTTATTAGCACAAGGAAATCAGCTCTCAATATGGCATACCAGGATATTACAGCAAAGCCAGGAGAGATTGAAGAATTGGCTACAATAACTGGACAAGTGTGTGCTCTGTATTTACTTGTTTAAGAATACATACATACACTACATTTGTACCCAAACTAATCACAGCACGCAACACTACATGTTATGCAATGTTTGACTTCTTTCATCTAGGACATCATGGGGGTTTCCCTGAAGGCACCACTTACACCCTATGACATCATCTACACACTACCCATGTTAACAATCAAGGATGACAAAGGTACTGGAATAGTAACGTCCGTCCCTTCTGATGCACCTGATGACTATGCTGCTCTACGAGACCTACAGAAGAAAGAAGTATGAACTAATACTAGTCCTGTGGTTATAGCTGACTTATTGTTGTTATTTCCTGCAGGCATTTAGGAAGAAGTTTTCAATCACTGATGAAATGGTGATGCCATTTAAGCCGGTTAGTTTCCAACTTGCTGTACCTACCACCTACTATATAGGACCAGTCTTTATAGTGAAGTGACTTTAGTACACCATGGCTATGTGTGGGACTTATGGCTACTTGGTATGGTCACTATATAAGGAGGTGGGCTTTTATAAAGAGCATCGAACTACGTTTGGGACCTACTTAACATGGTCATGCACTATGAGATTCTACATTGCAATTTTCCAATAGGTGCCCATCATTGAAGTACCTGAAATGGGTGACCTGTGTGCAGTGAAGGCTTGTGATGAATTCCAAGTGGTCAGTCAGAATGATGCTGACAAACTGACCTTAGCAAAAGAGCAAGCATACCAAAAAGGATTCTATGAAGGAGTAAGCAATTAATACTGTCGTTGCTATGCCAACTCAACCCCTTTGATGTTCAGGTGTTCCTAGTTGGGATATGTAAAGGAGAGAAGGTTCAGACTGGGAAGAAGAAAGTTCAGAAACTATTGGTTGATAGTAAAGAGGCTGTGTTGTATCAAGAGCCAGAGAAGACGGTGATATCTCGGTCTGGTGACAGATGTATTGTTGCTCTCTGTGACCAGTGGTAAGCCAATGTCTTTACAGATACAGAGAAAGTTTACAAAGTTCACGCTTTTATTATGTTGTAAAGTGATTTTAAAATGCCTTTGGAGTGTTGTGCTATTCTGTTTATGATTTTAAATTTATCCATGTTTTGTGCTCACAGGTACTTAGATTATGGAGAAGAAATGTGGAAGAAGGAAGCTGCTAAGTGTCTGTCAGGATTAGAAACGTACATATGTTTTGTGACATACTTGCACATCAGAGTAGTGTGTTGGGGACCTGGAATCAAATGTCAACTAAAGGCTTTGCTGTGTAGTGTGTACTATTAGCATGAGTTCATGTACGTACGTCTGGTTGTGCATGGGGTGTATTATACGCATGCACTACACACAAATTAAATACCACACACAAACCCATACATACTTTATAATAACTGTATGTACATTCAAACTGTAGGTATTCTCCTGAGACAACTCGAAACTTCGAGGGTACTCTTGACTGGCTTCAGGATCATGCCTGCTCTAGGCTGTATGGACTTGGTAAGATTTATCACATATCTTTTCCCACACTATAGTCTCTTAAAACTTTATTCCAGGTACGAAGATCCCATGGGACCAGCAGTACCTAATAGAGTCATTATCAGACTCCACTATATACATGGCTTACTATACTGTGTGTCACCTGCTGCAGGGAGGTGTGGTCAATGGATCACATCCTGGAAAATATGGAATTAGGTATGGAAAACTTGAAAGTGGAATCAGAGTTTAAGTTACACAACTACAGAGCAGAGCAACTCACAACCGAGGTATGGAACTACATCTTCTTTGGTGGTGATCTCCCCAAGGATAGTGGCATATCAGAAGAAGCTTTACTGTAAGAGATTTACACCATTGTCCTTGGTGGGTACCTTGTTTGGTTGTTTAGTCATATGAGGAGAGAGTTTCAGTACTGGTATCCACTGGACTTGAGAGTATCAGGAAAAGATCTCGTCCCTAATCATCTCACATATTTCCTCTACAATCACATTGCTGTCTGGCCCAAGCCAGTACGAGAAGATACCTCCAAGGACAATCGATGTTTGTAAGTTGTCACAAGTCAATACTATACTTTTAACTGCAATGGCATTCTTTACTGTTGCTTCCATTGACTTTTTGTGCCACTTTAGTTGGCCTAAGGCAATTAGATCTAATGGACATTTACTTCTCAACTCTGAAAAAATGTCAAAGTCTACTGGAAACTTCCTCACAATGTTTCAGTCAGTGCAACGCTTTTCTGCTGATGGTAAATTAAATTCTCAAGCCCTGTGTGATTAAACATTGTGTCATTCATCTTATAGGTACTCGTCTGGCCTTGGCTGATGCAGGAGACACTCAGGAAGATGCTAATTTTGTATTCACAATGGCAGACGCTGGCCTCCTACGACTGTACTCCCAAATAGAATGGACAAAGGTTAACGACCAGTGTTGTTAGCATATGATGATGTCATTTGATGTCATGTTAGGAAATGTTGGACAATCAGGGGACAATGAGGAATAATCCTCCATCAGAGTACACTTATCTTGATCAAGTGTTTGAGAGTGAAATCAACAATGCCATCAAGTTGACTGATCATAATTATTCTTGTACATTGTTCAGGGAAGCCATGAAGTCTGGCTTCTATGATCTACAGGTGAGAGAAAGTGGTACAAATAGCAGATTAGTTGAACTTTTGAGCCACCAGCCGATTTTCCCCTGTCTGTCATTTCTATGGGTGGGTATATGCTAAATATAAATCATCAAAAATTTGGGAAGAGACAAATCAGCTTGTCTAGGCTAAATATTTGGAAGATAATATTCTGACAGATTCATCTGCTGCTGATACTGAACATGCAGAGACTAACTGGTGAATTCTCTTCAATTTGCCAATTTTTTCCTTCCAGACTTTTATTGTTTACAAGATTACATGTAGGTTGTCTATTGGTGTGAAACACCATAGATGATATACCTACTGACACAGTAGGTGTATCATCTATGGAAACACTCATATAAGCTTTGGTACTTTACCATATAGCTAGGAAAGTTTGGTAGGAGGAAACTGTAGTGAATTTGCCATGAGAGGGTTTTAGGTTTGGTAAATTTGTTAGTAGCCAAATGATTTGGCGGATTTTAGTTTGACGAAACACTGCTCACTCGCCAAACTTTCCAGCTATACGGTACCTCTGCCTTGAATCCACTTATGGTTTTATTTTACACTCCCATGTGTGTTGTGATTTGCCTTTTTTGTTGTTGTATGGTATAGTCTGCTCGAGACAGATATCGAGATTTGACTGCAGTTAGTGGAGGAATGAACTGGGACCTGATCCAAAAGTTCATTAAGGTAACAATGTGGCTGACATGTTAAGATTGTTGAAATGTATGTATGTAACAGATACAAGCAGTTCTTCTTGCTCCAGTGTGTCCCCATGTGTGTGAACATGTTTGGGAACTGATTGGAGAGGTGATGTGTGTGTGTGTCATGTGTACAGTGTAGTGAGTGTATTGTACCTTGTGCACAGGGGTGTGTAATTTGTTTGGTTATCTTATTTGTCACATTAGACTGACACAATCATGAAGGCACGATGGCCTACTCTACTTGGTGATGGAGCAGTGAATGAGGTGGCCATTGAAGCAGTACATCATTTGATAAAGGTCACCCATGAATTTAGAGTACGACTAAAGAAGATGCTGGAAATGAAAGTGAAAGGAAAAGTAGGTGAATAATTAAAACAAGCAATGCTTGTACTCAGTTTCTACAGGCTACCACATTCAAGAAGCCATCATATGGTATAGTGTATGTAGCCCGACATTACCCTGACTGGCAGGCAACAATCTTAAACAAGTTACGTTCACTTTATGATGAGAAAGAAAATAGCTTACCCCCCAACAATGACATATTGGCACATCTCAAGAACGAGGAGAGCCTCAAAAAAGTCTTCAAGAAAGTGATGCCATTTGTCCAGCACGTTAAGGTGAGGGCTTATTAGAACCGATGGATAGAATAAAATTGTCTTCTTGTATTTCAGAACATGTTACCCGAAGGAAAGGCCAGTACTCTTGAAGATGTAACACGTTTTAATGAGAAGGAGGTGTTGGAAAATCATTCTAGTTACATCGTCCGAGCTTTAGAGGTAATCACCATGTTCACTAGCCCAATAATGGTGGCAGTTGTAGCTCCTCACTTGTAGCTGGATGAGATATGGATTGAAGATGTGGAGAATGCTACTGACAAGAAAGTCAAGGAGGACTGTATACCTGGGAAACCAATATCAGTATTTACTAGTGACCCTCACAAGGTTTGTGCTTTAAGATATTTTGTTGTTTTGTGATATGTGTTTGTGTAGCCATTTTGTAAAGTGACTGCTGCCAACCCTCAAGTTGGTAGTGGTTATTTCTCCTATCCCATAATGGTGTATGAAGGTGACACAGTACCTCGAGTGGTAGATAGGATCAAAAGAACAGCTGGTGTACCAGGTAAAACTAACCCTGTACTTTTGATTGTGGTACTGACAAGATAAACAATTTTTATAATTTATCATGTTAGGTGACAAGCCAGTTGATTTGTTGATGTACAAGGATCCTCAAACTGGTTCCAGGAAATTACCAACTTTAGATTACCATGAGGTCGTGTGTGTGGTACCATCATCTGGTGTGTTCACTTTGAAGGATAATGACTTGTGGGTTGGGTTACAACAAGTTGGTAGTCAGATACTATACACTGTTCCTGAACCATAGAAGTGTAAATGACAATTTATTTTAGAATTATATGTGCATTTCAGTATTAGAGATAAACATTATTATGACTGGTGAACCTGCGCATAAGAAAGAACGGTGCCTGAGTTAATGTTTTTCATGTGAAGGTGCACCCCAACTATCAGTTACTGACTGGAAAGTGAGGTGGTTATAGCACTGCGCTTTCAGCTATGTATGTTCAGCCTGTTACACAGCATTATAAGTGAAAAACAGTAAGAGAAAAGCACTTCTGCAATCAATCTAGTCTCCATGGAAAATATGGATGATTCCTGTAGGGAAGCCATCGTACTACCACGAATCAACACCTTGGGCTGTCAGCAAAGAGAAATGAGACACAAAGTCCATGATGCATACATTGTATGTACTGTGGTATGCCAAAAGGTACCAGTTGGGCTGAAGCAATGTCAAACAGTGAAAAAATCAAGCTCGTATCCTTAGATGTTATCGAGTTACGCTTGTCCGGAAACATTAGTTAGTCAATCAGTAGAAAAATTCCACTATTTTTTTTTAATTGTAGCAACTTTTTGGAAGCAATTCAGGTCATACACTATTGGGCTTGGTTATACTGCCAAGGTGCCATGAAGGTATTGTGTGGCTGGTTTTGGGGTGAAATTTTTGGCCAGAAAAGCTCAAATCTCCACAATCCCTAATATACAGTACTACCATACTGTAAAGCCCAGGCTCAAATGCTGGGTCCTAAATTAAGGCCAGAGGGTGCTACTTTAATGTAAAAAAATCTTGTGGCTCCTTGTAGTAGCTGCAAGCTCATGCATTCCGAATTGTAATCTCATACGTGAGCTTACACTGCCTTAATCTGCATATATACAACTAATGAAACCACAAAGATGTCAACAGCAGCTGCTACAAGGAGCAACAAGATTGTTCACACTTGTTTAATAAACTTTGTACCTTTCTTCTGGAAAACTTCATTTGTATAATGGCATCCTTGATTTTTAGTTTCCAATCTAAATGGAATGATGATATGCCAATATCAGTCAGCAGCCTTGCCTGAGCAGCAATAATATTCAACTTCTGAGGGCTATAGTTGATGTCTCTCATGCATCCATAAATATCCTGTAAAAATAATATGGATGGCCAAAATAATGGTCATGATTTGCACCTGAGCTATTTGGGACCTACTTGGCATGGCCATTATAATGAGGTCGTGAAGCTCGTCATGAAGTACACCTTATCTATGTTTGGGATCCACTTGGCTATTAAAGAGGTGGGTCTTACCAATGGAGGTAGCTCTTCTTTCACTGCTACAGCCTCCGCTCTCTGTTCAGCCAGAGTTTCCTGGAGGACGGTCCTACTGGCTGCGCTGTTGCAATGACTCGCCATCTAATATACATATCGACAACACATTAATAGCTTTCCAAAAGAATACCTTGAGCAATTTACACTGCCCCATAGAGTAATCTTTGAAGCAAGCATATTGTGGTGGGCTTTATACGGAATGTACAAACCACTCTAATAGAACGCACACGTGGCGGCATTAGGCTATACCTATTTGAAAGTTGTTGCTCGGATTTATTTTACAACAAAATGGGTCGGTCGGTAGGCAAAAAAAACAAAACAAAAAAAAACAGCTATTATTTTTAGATATGTACATGCTGGTTACAAGCCATATAATATATCAGTAAGCCATGCACACATGATTGCTGATTAAACAGACATATCAAATCCCTTCTAATACATAACTATTAAAAACGGATAAACATAGTTAGAGTTCAATGAGCACTGTAGATTTTCTTCGCCAGATGCTGGTTTTACGTTTACAGATAGCTAGATTAGACCTAGTATTGGCCCATTGATAAAGAGTGATGGTTCTCTCACTGCTGATGACCAGGAGGTGACTGAAACCCTAAACCAATTCTTTGAGTCAACATTTACCAAAGAAAATTTATCTAGCTTGCCTGTTCCCTCCTTTGTGTCTGAAGATAGTATTTGTGATATTGACATAACAGAGTCAACAGTTCTTCAGAAGCTACTTGAGCTCAAGGTTAACAAAGCTCCTGGCCCAGATGGTATACATTCTTACGTCTTAAAAGCTTGTGCTAACACACTTTATGTACCTTTAACCATTCTGTATTCTCAATCCTTATCTAGTGGTGTCCTCCCTGATGAGTGGAAACAGGCACACGTTGTTCCTGTTTTTAAAAAGGGTCAAAGAAACCAAGCTTCCAACTACAGGCCAATTAGTTTGACATCTTTAGTTGTTAAGATCCTGGAGTCTATTATACATTCTGAATTGGTAACCTTTCTTGATGGGCAAGGCATACTTAATGGTGAGCAACACGGTTTTGTTAACAGGAAGTCCTGTTTTACTAACTTGTTATCAACTTTTGAAGAGTGGACTTCTGCTTTGGATCAAGGATTTGGCATTGATGTCATATTTCTAGACTACAGTAAGGCATTTGATTCTGTACCTCATCATAGATTGATCTCCAAGTTGGAAGCATTTGGTGTTCGTGGTAATTTGTCTTTGTGGCTATCAAACTTTCTTTCCAACCGCTTCCAGAGAGTTGTGTTGAATGGTCACTTGTCGTCTTGGGCTCAGGTGGTGAGTGGAGTCCCCCAGGGGTCTGTTTTAGGGCCCTTGTTGTTTATATTATATGTTAATGACATCCCAGACCTTATTGAAAGTAATGTAAGAATGTTTGCTGATGATACAAAAATTTATTCTGTTATTCAGAGCTTTGACGATCACCTTAGGCTGCAAAGTGATGTTGACCGATTGTTGCAGTGGTCTCACACATGGTTGCTTCGGTTCAATATAGCTAAATGTAAGCTGATGCGGATTGGTAACTCTGCTCCGTTCACCTACTCTATGCTGGACAGTTCCACCAACTTACCCTTTGAAATCACAGAAGTGCAAGAAGAAAAAGATCTTGGTATTTGGTGCACTGAAGACTTGAAACCATCTCTACAGTGTCGTAAGGCTGCAGCAAAAGCTATGCAAGTTCTTGGTTTGCTAAGAAGGTCCTTCAAACTTTTTTCTGTTGACTTGTTGACTTTTTTGTACAAAATGTATGTCAGACCTCACTTGGAGTATTGCATCCAGGTCTGGAGCCCTTACTTGGCGAAAGATATTGATCTCCTAGAGAAAGTACAGAGACGTGCCACCAAGTTATTACCTAGTTTATTTGATTTACCATACGAAACTCGTCTAGAGAGACTTGGTTTATATTCACTGTATTGTAGACGTCAAAGGGGAGATCTAATTGAGACCTACAAGATATTGAATGATTACTATGACATCAACCCTACCTCATTTTTCACTTTGAGTAATACGGATACCACCAGAGGTCACCACCGTAAACTCTTTAAATTTCGATCTCGGCTGCTAGTGAGGCATAATTTTTTCACCAACAGAGTAGTTAATTTGTGGAATTCTCTTCCAGCAGATGTTATTTCTGCACCAACCGTGGCATTGTTTAAGAAGAATCTTGATGATTTATGGAGAACAACAAGATATGGGCACTCTCAAAGGCCTGCGGCCTAGCTTGACAGTCTTGTACTGCCAAGCAATTTTTGTCCATTAATAATAATAATAATAATAATAATAATAATAATTTGAGATCAAAATAATATTTGTGACCAACTGACTGTTCTATTAGAGTATCTCGATCTTTGGCAGCAATTTTTAAGGTGCCACGTGATCTGTGCAAAATTGGGTCTGAGCAACAACTTTTCAAACAGGTATGGCCTTATTTGCTGGCCGTGGGCATCTCGTGTGTATGGATGCACCGTCCTGCTTGTTGGTTAGATAACTTGCATCAGATTTGTTTGGTCAGCACGAAAAATGTCCGTTTCTACAACCGCTGGTTCTGTAAGTTTCTTGGTAAGTTTCGCTCCATAGATGTGTTTCAAGTGAAGATATGGTTTGTCTTGTTTTTAGTGGAAACTCGATAAAATACGGGAGATAGAGAAGCAAGTACAAAAGAGATGGGAAGATGAAAAAGTGTTTGAAGTAGATGCACCAACAACCGAACTGGTATGGTGCTAAATGCACCTATCAATGTCATGCCCCACCCTCCCGGGTAGGGTGGGGCAATAAAGGGGATTTGACAAAGTCTAGTGTCAAATTCCCCAGTACTGGGGCTAAGAAGCTTGTCTAAACCCCACTATGTCACCACCTCAAAATCGATAGAGGGGTTTCTAAAATGGATTTGATTTACTTATTAAAATAATATTTGGTTCAATGTCAAAACCCAATGGGATGGGGCAAGTGTAGATGTCAAATCCCCAGTAGGTGTATGGAGACTCCTGGGGGTGGGGCTTGACATTGATAGGTGCATAAATCAAGGGGTAGTCATCTCCATAGGTTTAGTGGTAGTCAAATTGTAACCAAGAGATCAAGGAGTTGTTTATAGAACATCAGGTAAGGTAAGGCGGGGCAATTTCGTAGATAATTTGCTTTTGCATTTATAACTTGTGATGAACACAATCGATTGCTACTAAACTTGGTTACAAATACCACGTGTTTATGCACTCTGTGCATACCAAATTGTAAGTGATTCGGTATATCTGTTAGGGAGATATGGTACAAAATACCTGGAGGCATCAAAAATGTGTGTGGGGCAATTCCGTAGATTTCTGCTGCAAGCTACGAAGATCACCAATCCCAAGAAAACTATCTTACTTTGGTACGAAACATACTACAGAGCAAGGTTAGTCCTTAAAACAGCCACAGATCAGGGCTCAGCCCAGAATATTAACCTAGAGGGGGCGAAGTAAGTCGCTTCGGATTCTAGGGGGTCTGGGGGCATGCTCCCCCAGGAAAATTTAGGTGTAAATATACTCAATTTTGGTGAAATTTTATTGTGATGCCATTGAATATTGACCATTGGATTATACAACTTTGGGATCAATTAAACCTTTCCATTTCTCAAGGCTTTAGGTATAAACCTAGGAGGGGCAATAGCTAACCCAGGGGGGGCCTGTGCCCCCTCCCACCCCCCCACCCCTAGATTAACCCCTGCAGATACTCTGCAGCACTGCATTTCTTGCTCAGTTGATTTCAATGCGCAATCATTCAGTTGCGTTGGTTGAGCCACAAATTAAGCTTGGTTTCGGAAATTGGTAGCCGCTAATTATTAAAACTAAGCAGATAGAAATATTACAATGGCACTAATGATTAAAAAAGATACAACTTGGAGTGAGCTTTGGTGTGGAATAAATTTTTTGCAGCAAAATCGTGCTGCACTGCTTCAATCAAACTGTGTTTTTGAAAAAACCAGCAAAGCCAGAATATACCGCTTTAGTGCAAATTAATCCTCATAGCCTAATGTATCTTTACCGTAAATGTTGACTGATTTGATAAAACCGTTGAAAAGTCACAGCCCAGCAAAGTTGAAATTACGAAATTGCCCCACGCACGAAATTGCCCCACTGGTTAAAAGTGACAAACAAGAATCTTTATATAAGGCCTTTGTTAACAGATCAAGAGTACTAGGTGAATCAAGAAATCAAAACTTCTTGATTCTGGTTGCACGCACTACCACAGGCCCTTATCATGATGGCTACCCTTTGCAAATATATGTGGTGTGTGGAAATTATATTTGTTGTTTATTTCTCTCAGCCTCGAGATGAGTGAGTTACATTGTCAACTTAAAATGCCAATTTATTCTGTTGTAACAGGAATGAAAAGTACTTTGCAACATTTCCATTCCCTTACATGAATGGGAAATTGCATCTCGGTCACACCTTCACCATTTCAAAGGTATATAACATGGCCAGCTTTAATATTAGGTGATCCTTTATTATTACAATGTAGGCAGAGGTACGTGACTTATTGTAGGTGGGTGTATAGTGGTGAAGTGTCGTGTGTAGTTTGCAGTTGGTTATGAGAGGCTAAAGGGAAAACATTGTCTGTTTCCATTTGGATTTCACTGTACCGGGATGCCAATCAAGGTATGCAATTTTATGCTAATCAACCACTCCAATAACTATTGTATTTCAATCTGCAATAGTAGTCAGTCAAGATTGACAGTTTGATTTTGGCTCATTGAGAATTTTTCTTGATGATTGACTCAATTTGTTAACCAGGAGCGCTCCACAGCTAGCCAAAGGCCAGCTGTGGGCGCATACCTGGTTTCCTGAAATTGTTTTCACAAAAATGTTTGTGTGTGTATGTATCTATCAATCTAGTATGTTTGTACACACCCACATGAGCAAATCCATTTAATGGTAAAAGTAGCCAGCATGTGATAATTAAATACTGTATTATTAAACTTCCGCACAGGTAAACTTTGCTCTGAGGTGATTTCTTTTCGGTGGTTTGAAATTCCAGTGTAGCGACTCTCTAAGAGACTTTGTGAAAGACCTTCCCATATTAGGCTCTTCAGGCTTCTGACAAACTGGAAAACATCATAACAGGCTGCAGAGATAACGAGTTGAAGTATCTCTTTGAGTTGAAAGGGAGTGTGTCTCCTCCAAAAATGAAAGTTGCCTTCTTCGTAAAGAGAAAAACAAGCAGTTAAGGAGACTCAACTTAATTATTTAATCCCTTATTCTGTTTGTATTGTCACGAAACAAAATCTATTAATAATATTCTGTACATTGTACGTTGATCATTCCTGCTATAGCTGCATGGTGCCTGGTGCCTGGTTTTTATAGCACAAAATCAGCTTTTTTTTACTGTTGTTACGTGTATGTACTTTTTACTTGCACGGTTTTGACTTCTTTAGTAGAACAGTTTACCTGTTGCCTTGTGCTTAAAATTGGCCTTGGTTCATTGACGTTGATGTCAGTTGTAGATTGATATCTATCATTGTATAGAGTGACACCTCCTTGACTAGAAACAACATAAGCAATTAACAGAGTTTACCTTGTTTAAAATAAAGTACAAAAATATTTCCCTTTGCTATCATGTGTGCAAACTAATGTCTATGAAACAAACCGTGCGATGTTGTTACCAATATTGTAGAACACCATACAATGGATGTATAGGGGAACATATATACAGAAAAAGCAAACTTGTTGCTGAACAGTCTGAACACATGATACCAATACATATTGAAAGCACTTAGATTTAATGACTGCCTTATTATTACAGTTTGCTAATGCACTGATATGCAGATGTGTGTGACTGGATTCTAGAAAAATGATTCAAATCGTATATTAGAGGTTTGGAGATAGACGGTTTTAAAGAATTCAAGCCATTAATTATAATTAACTTGCCAAGAACAGTGAGCACACGTATGGAATTTACACAAAAGATGTATCAATTAATTACCTTTCAGACCACTACCAGTACTGGTAGCTGCTTGTAGAGTTTCCCGCCAAATACAATTGAAAATGTGACCAGTTTTACGAGTGAATTAGTATCATTAGTGCTCACAAAGGGTTAGAGGATGAGGTGGACAAGAGATAGACTTCAAAATGGAGGCAGACCATGATTGAAGTCCAGGCATGAGAATACAGGGGTGTGCTGGCCCCTTAATGGCTGATATGCAACAAAATCAACACAGAAAACGTTTGGCCAACCATCCACCAGTACACCACTGCTTCTTGTCAAGCCAGGTCATTCACAAGGTCATGCAGAATCGCCATTTGAGCTTACCACACCATCCAGAAAAGAAGCAGTTTGAGGGTGAAAATTATAGTGTAACTATCCACTGGTGGTGTTAGTTAGATTTTGCCTGATGTGCAGTTTGGACCGGTTTTGTCGCATATGCGATAGATATAATTAATGAGTGTTGTAGTTTAGGATAGTAGTAATTATATGCTTCAACATTGGGGAAAATCGACCCATTACGGGAAGATACAATCAATCCTATATGCGTATAAGTCTTGTTTTCCTGATGTCTCTTGGTGATCTATGGTACATAAATTTGACTTTCTTAAGGTGGCACTGAACCGACTAAGTCCTGCACAAAGCAAATATGTTAAACCCATGCGCTTATTGAGCTATTCTAGGGTGACCCAAAACTTGGCCAGTGTACAACGTAATATGTAATTACCACTTTCACACTTCAGATCAAAGGAATTCCAGAGGATACGTTTGCCATATATACCTCTTTAGAAGGGACAACTAAATGTACACTGAGATGTATCCCGGGAAAGTGGTTGCATTTCAAGCCATTTTCATCAAAGCCTTGATGTGGATGAGGTATAGTAATAGCACTCTGTTTTGTAAAGGTTCAGATTGAAATTGAATAAAATTAATGTTTATGTGACTATTGGAGTCTACCACAAGAAGCACTCAGATGAAGGTATTTCAGTATCCTTGCCATGCTACAAGTTGGAGAACATTAGTTAAAGGCAAGAACTAGTCTTATAGTGCATTCACAAGTGTTTCGGCACGTTTTCGAATACGGACCAAGTCTACTTTACAGTTATCCACTCTGTATTGAAGCCTACCCCTTTGGGCCTTTAGTGTACATTGTAATTAGTTTTTAAACAATGTGATAGCATTAAACCACTTGTGTAAATTCCTGAGATTCGCCCAACTCTACTTTTTTCGTGATATCCTTAGGCTGTTTCTTGTGGCAAGCTAAAGTATTTTAAAGCATGAATAACATTAGTTGTATCAACAACAGTTGTATCAACATCAGTAGCTGAGAGTTTGCTCTGTTAGTACACTGAGATGCTCTACTATGGTCTATGGTTGTATGACCATAAACATGCTGTCCAAATAACTTTGTATGACTGCCCTTATAGGTTCAGTACCACCTTAAGATTATGGGATACCGCACTTGGTAGGATTGTACTGTGGATCCAGAAAGGTGAGAAATTATGAAATAGGTGGAAGTTTGGTACATGTTGCCCCAACGATTGACAAGCTTCAGCTGGGAACAGACAGTGAGACTAGAAACAGGCAAATTTTTATATAGCAAAATAATCTGTGAGGAGTTAGCAGGAGATTCTGGTAGTATGATCAGCGATGTGTACTTCATGGTTTACGCAAATAAAACCAGTCAAGAAATTCAGTCAAAATAATACTGTATGGTAGTGGAATTAGGGTTGGTAGTGGAATTAGGGTTGGTAGTGGAATTAGGGTTGGTAATGTTACTTACCATTCACCATGATGGGTTGCTATATTAGCCTCTCAGCTTCCCAGGAAAAGAAAAATGGATCCGATGAATTATGGGTACTTGATCTGTATGTATACAGCATGATTTGGCTTGGAAAGAAATTGTCATTAAATAATTTCATGGAAAACATTTACACAGAGTTTTAAACATTTTGTGTGTATGTACTGATAAGCACTATGCTCTGGGTAGTGTGTACTATTATACTAAGCACAGTACTTGTGATGTGTACAGCTACTTAGTTAAAGTGTCTCAAGTCACTGATAGCAATACAGTTTATTCTTTTGAAAGACACTCTCCATACAGATGATGTGCTTTTGCTGAGCACAAGGAAATGGCCACTTCCACACATTGTTGCATAAGGAAAATGGCTGAAATGACCACTGTAATACTGAGATCTAATATCACTGAAAGCGTATGCATAGAACCAGTATTTTAGAAATAAAAATTAAGTAGGGATCTATGTAATAAAAAGTAGTGAAACAAGAGATGAACAGCATAGCTTGATGGGAAAGTCCCTACTTTGGCACTGAGCAAAATTATTAGCTATTGTGCCAAAGTAGGGACTTTCCCACCAAGCTATGCTGTAATACGATCATTCATCTATTGTTTCACTACTTTTTATTGCATAGATCCCTACTTCATTTTTAAATTAACAATTTTTAAAATACTAGTTTGTTTAGTTTTTTGTTGTAGCACAGCTAACTGGTGACTGTTCTATTAGAATATCATACATGACTGTTGTATTAGAGTATCTTGAGTCAACCGAGGGTTGTGCAGCTAGCTAAACCAATAAGGGGTGAGGTCATCTTGTTTACTGTTAAGTAAATAGATTGTTAAGAGGTGTGGTCTCCACACTCTATCACTATTAGTCCACCTAGATCTTTGTTTGATGGGTGTGGTCATGAACCTATCATGAACAGGATCCCAACCATGAAGTTGAAGATATCTAGCTAGTATACCTCTTATAGTAGTGCCGGGACTGAAGTGCTTCTGAAATCCAGCTCTGAAATAATTCTGTGGCGTCTAAATATGCTGCTGAAAGAAAGTGTTGATATGGAAAATTAATGCCTCGATATGGTTTCGTTGGATGAAGAAGACAAGCAGCCTGGCTCAAGATAAAAGAAAAGACAAGGCGCAGAGGACTTACACTCATCGGAACCCCAAAAGGCACATCACACTGGTGAGTTTGTTATTGTGGCATAAAATGGTGGCAGTGTGCTGCTTCGTTTGGCCTCTAGGCTTACGACTGTGGTCGGGAAGTGAGTGAGTGAGTGAGTGAGTGAGTGAGTGAGTGAGTGAGTGAGTGAGTGAGTGAGTGAGTGAGTGAGTGAGTGAGTGAGTGAGTGAGTGAGGCTCAAGTTTTAGTAATTAAAAAAAAAACTATATCCGGTCATCGCTAGGTGTTTTCTTGTTTTTAATGCTGTATTTCATACTAGATGGATTAATATTATTCCGTAAAGGTGATTTTCATGGCGTAAGATATCTCTAGGATGATTTTTGAAGGCAGAATTTTAGGCAGCGCACATCAATTTTGGGGGGATCCTTACTTAAACAGTACTATCGTTAGGGTTGGGAGGTATTTCGGTATTAGTAGTTAATAAGGTATTTGTCAAACACCGAAGTGGTTTTCTAAAAATACTGAATACTGAATTTGACGTAGTAATTAATTTTTGGTGGTTAAGTGGTGACCATACATACATGAAGTCAAGCCCCATGCGACCATGTTTACACTGTGGACAAGCACAGAACTACGTGTGTCGAAGTATTTACAATGGTTTTTTACTTTTTGGGATACTTCAAAACTTACTTTGTGGCACAATGTTATTATTGTTTCATTTGATCCTTTTAAAAGACTAATAGCACAATGTGGGTATAAGTGCAAATCATACCTTATCCATGTTTAATAGGTATTTAATGATACCGAGGTATTTTTCCTAATACCGTACCGTTCTTCAAAAATACAATACCGCCCATCCCTAACTACCGTACTGTTTGATAACCCAAGCCGATAAATGTAGCCATGGCAACAGCAAGCTTATGGATCTTCTCGGATTTTGACAAAACTTGGTGTGTTTGTAGTACCTGTGGTCAGGCCTTTATCTAGGAAATGACTCGGGGGGGGGGGGGGGGGGGGGTATATTGTAAAATCCATGTACTTACTTTTATGCACATGGCATCTGGGGCATGCCCACCTTGTACTTAAGATGCTTCTGGTGTATCCTCAGGTACCAGAGATCCAGGATTTCAGACTCTCTTATTCCTTCTGGTGCATTCTCAGGTGTCTGCCTGAGAATCATACAGTATGGTATTAGGGATCATGAAGAACTGGGATTTTGTAGTCAAAAATATTTTCCCTTCATGACAGCTTGGCAGTATTGGTTAGGCACAGCCAAGCCCAAAAATGTCTTCAAACCCTTCTAAAAAGTTTCTGTGGAATTTAAAAATATATATTATTTAACAGAATTTATGCTAACTGACTAACTAACTGATGTCTCCAGCCAAGCGTAACTCGACAATGGATAAGGCTACGAGCATGATTTCTTTCCTTTTTGACATCACTTTGTACCGAGACTAGGGCTGAGCGATACTGCCATTTTAGTATCATGATCGATACTAAAGCCACTATTCATGATGCTGAATAGTTCATGATAATTACAAATAAGTCAATCATAGCTGGTACTACATAGTGTATTGCTCAGTATTCTTGCAGGAAGTCCTTAAAGGTACGTAACATCAAAAAAGCCACTATCATCCTTGTTTACAGTAACAATTATTGTAACATATGCTTTGAGGTTATGTTATGGTGTTCACACCTCTCTGCAGGGGTAACCAGGTTATGACTTACAAGAATTCTTAGCCTAGAACTGCTTAACAGATGGATTTTTAATGACAATAATGTACAGGCATGGTATCACAATAGTTAATAACAAAATATTGTGATATCAATACTTTCAAAATATCGTGATATATCGCTAAAACGATAATATCGCTCAGCCCTAACCTACCCAAGACGTGCCTTTTTGCCAACCGCAGTACATACAATACACACATCATGGACTTGCCTTTGTCCTCCCTTGTGTTCCAGTGCTTTTCGCTGACAACGCAAGGTGTTGATGCACAATGTGGCTTCCCTGTGGCTGTGTTGGCTATTATCCTTATCGTCGGTATTTTCCGTAGCAACTGGATTGACTGCAGAGATGCTTCTTGTACTATTCTTTTAGTTAGGTGGCGTAGCAAAAAAATGTGGACACAACTGACAAAAGCACCAATTTTTTTCTGTGAGTTCCTTACCACATAAGATTAAAATTTTTGATAGGATCCACCTCAGGCATGCATGCTGGGAAGCCATCCAAGGCTTAGAAATATGCCTGTTTACAATTTTGGTGTTTTAAATAGTAATTTGAAACTTTAGAATAACCTAGAGTATTTCAAGTGACATTAAATTATAAAGTATGTCATTTAAGTATAAATTATGTCATTAAATTTAAATATTTATCAACACATGTCTATGTTTTTTGTGTTTTATTCACAATTACTCTATTAGAGCAGTCGGGCAGTCCTGTAACACAAAGATAAGCACATCTCCACTCTGTGCTTTACATTCACTTGTACCACAATCACTTAAAGCATACAATAATCCACCATACCACCACCACAAGTATACCTAGGCTGTGTTGTGCTGTACTGTGTTGTGCAGTGCATAGGCACTCTCCTCAAGTAAGAATATACGTATTTTGACAGATGAAATCTTTGGATTAGCTTGGCATGCTTTGAAGTGTACAATTTCCAGCCTAGGGGCCCAGATCTAGAGTGTTTACCCCCTCAGAAATTCAACCATGTACTTGCTTATAGGAAAAGCTAGTACAGTACATTTCATCAATTGTTTGCTTATGATACAACAAGCGCACCATAACGGAAAGATAAAAACAGCAAGGAAAAGAACTGAGCTCTTCTGAAAACTAATCAGTGCTGCATGGTCAAAATTATATTTGCAGGACTGATTTATTGAACGTGGGAATTCGAAACAGTAATACTGCTAGAACAGTCATCTATAAAGTTCTGCTATACAGTAATAAAATTACCATGACCACTGTGCTAGTTGAACTCTTCTTTGCTTGTGATTTCAGCACAGCTATCTTACCCAATATTGTATGCATACAATTGTGCCAAACATGTCATAGTTGAAATTCTACACTGTTGATTAACTGATCGATGAAATATTGCAATTCTGTGTTCTTTACATCCTAACCTAGCATGTCAAAGCTAACTATGTGTAATCTTTGGCTGCTAAGTTTCACGGTAATGGTGAATGTAAACATGCAATACTAAAATATATTTTTCACTGCTACAATTTGATTTTAAAATTGCAATACTTCATCAGATTGCATCATATGTCTGAAACATCTTTAAAACTATAGCATTTGATATATACGTACCTGCATGTCCAGTCAAGCTCTGGTAGCAAGGCAATTATATTTACGTGTACGTAGTTAGTCATTTATACTCTACCATTGCTTAATGAAAGTTGTCTGGAAATTCATGAAAAAAATCCATGGTGACTGCATCCCATGGTTATACTGTACTTAAACCACACTTTGCCCTCACAAACCCTGTGAAATTCTATACATTATATCCACTACTACAAATACACATTTTTAGCAATAATTCAGCTTGAGACTTGAGCAAAGTAATTTTATCTTACATCTATCTGTACTGCTGGGTTAATGGTATGAAGAACCTTATTGTTGTGGTCATGCATATGATTTCAGCATAAATACAAAATCAAGCATGTAGCAATAACACATATTTTCATACTAAATAATAAGAGCTGGTGTAGTATAAGTTGGTAAGTTATTAAGCTATACCTACTTCACAAACAAGCACAAAATGAATTTTGTATAAGATGTGACATTTGAATGACTACAGTATTTATTTATTTATTTATTAAGGCTTTACAGCACAAGTGCTGAAGGTCTGTAGGACACCTGGTCCTAAAGCCTGTTTAAAGTTGTTACAGAAAGTGTGTTTGAAAAGGTGAAGAAAGGAGAAAAAATCCATGACTGGACCCGGGCAGCCTCAAACCTGCAGCCATCCGATTAGCGCTTGAACAGGCTGTAGGACCAGGTGTCCTACAGACCTTCAGCACTTGTGCTGTAAAGCATTAATAAATAAATAAAATAAAAGGTATTAGGTAAGAGATTTATATAATATTATCACAAACTAATTACTGCAAATATTTCAGTGTATATTCATTTCCACAGTGAGCAACTACTGTATAGAGAAATTTCTCTATACAATTTGTGGATCATACAAGCTGTATACGCTGTAAACTATAGGTGCCTTTTCCACACATTCTACATACCAGAAAACAAAATGACGTAACACTTGATTCCTTATACTGATTAACTTGCTCTTAGTATCAGAATGCAGCCAGATACTGTAGTTACATCCATGGAAATTTCAGGCTATTATATGCCATGATCAAAAAGTTATGAAGCTTCAAAGTTCAAAAAATGGGTCAAACTTTGTGTGTGGAAAGGTACCTTTTTGAAAATCTGGTCACAGTCAGTATGAAAATTACTTGTCAGCATTAAATAAAGCTTGTGAGGGTAATATTACTGTTTATCAGGTCTTGGTTTAATGTTCAACCCTGCATAATGTTCTCTTGCATGAAATAGAGCAAAACTAGCACTTGTATGGCTTGCCGATTTTGAAAATTCTATAGTTACATAACTATAAATGCTTTTATGGAAAGGCCCTTTTTAGAATAAGATGGATCCTATCAAAAAATTAAAGTTAAGGTTGTGCTACATATGTGGAGAAAGTTTGGTGCTTTTGTCACTTGTGTCCACATTAGTTTTAAATTTGGCTTTAAGCAACCTAACTATTTGTTTGTAATGCTATGTAATGGACGGAGCATGGCTGAAAACAAAGCGTAGTGGCCACCTCCCTTTCCATTACATAATTGGTTGTTGGGGCGTGCATTCTGACGCAAAATTACTTGCATTACATTCCTGGCACTATTCTTTCTTTTAATACAGTATGCACTGGGTTCATTTGTCATTCTGGTAAACAAACAAGTAAAAGGGAAGATTGTGGTAGCTTAATTATTGTAAATAGTATGTGTTGTAAAGTATAGGAGGTCAACGTATTTCACTCACACTTGCATGCATGCATGGACGCACACACACACACACACACACACACACACACACACACACACACACACACACACACACACACACACACACACACACACACACACACACACACACACACACACACACACACACACACACACACACACACACACACACACACACACACACACACACACACACACACACACACACACACACACACACACACACACACACACACACACACACACACACACACACAAACACACACACAAACACACACACACACACACTGCACCTGTGTATAATGGAACATCTTTGCCATAGGCTTGTGTTGACAAGCTGCAGAGGGAGATGAAGGATTTTGGCTATCCTCCAGTGTTCCCAGATGACACTGAAGGAATAGATGAAGCCGAAGAAGAGAAGATTGATCCCATCAACAAAAGACCAAAGAAAGTGCACACATACCTAATTTTTCTATTAACATATGTACTGTTGTACAGGTGAAGAACATGAAGTATCAATGGAACATTATGAAAATGATGGACTTTAAAGATGAAGAAATTAAAATGTGAGTTTAGTACTGGACACCGATCTTGAAATTTAGGAGTGGCTACATTAATGGTTTTTATGAAAAGATTTGTGATGATTCAGCTACAGAAGTGATATATGTACAATATAGTATCTAAGGATCACTCATGGGAAATAGTACATCTATAGTGAAGCGATATTCAGTCCATTTGGCATGGTCACTATCGAGTTTTTTTTTTTTCGAGGGTGTGATTACTGCAATTCTTCATGATCTTACCACTTCAGGTTTGCCAACATTAAATACTGGTTAGAATACTTTCCTCCGGCAGCCATGTCAGACCTTAGGGCAATAGGAGTGAAGGTCAGTACAGCATTGTTATCCACCAGTTGTACTGTATGTGAATGGTTCACACAACTAAAAGTGCTTGTGTTACATGGTTATAAAGAAAATTTGGTGGATTTGTTGAATGGCCCTTTTCTACAACGTAGGTGCTGTGGAGCACCTCAAGAAAGACACCCTGAAAAGAAAACACCATGATACTAAGCATAGTCCAGGCATGGGGCGATTACACAAGGAAAGTAATCAATTATGATAGCGATTGCTAAATTACATTACTTTCCCAAAGTAATCTGATTACAGTCATGATTACAATGTGTGAGTGTGTATAGGTGTGATACAAAAATCTACCATGCTTTGTGTATCTGTTACATAGAAGTGCTCATAGGCTGTAAATATGTTCACAATCTTACACGTTTGGTGGTATGACAAGCGAATATGTGTATAATCATGGAATTGATCATGATTATGATTACTTGAACAAAATATAATCAATTATGATTACGATTACACAGACTTTGAAAACTATGATTAAATTACAATTACCTTAAAATCCGTAATCGATTGTACAGTGGTAAGCCGGTCACCTTCGGGCTTGGCTTTAATGGGGGAGGTGGCTGTGAATTAGTGTATAAATGTGTCGGGAATTATAGTTGGCAGGTGGCCTTTCTATACAGGTGGCCGCTAAGACAGGTTCCACTGTAATCGATTACATTTATCCCATGCCTGGAGCACACTTCTCCATAGTCCATCCCATTAGTCCCCTTACTGTCAGATGCTTTGCTAATAAGGATATGGTAGTCTCAATAAATCTACACGTATACGCTTATATTTCTCATGCCATATGAATTTGCCAAATTTTCCCTCCAAAGTGTACTGCACATATTGTTGTCATCACTGTTGGTACGTAGGTTGACTGGAGACGTTCATTCATCACAACTGATGTCAATCCTTACTTTGATTCGTTTGTCCGCTGGCACTTTGAGACTCTGCGCAAACATAATAAAGTGAAGTTTGGTAAAAAGTAAGATTTACAAAAACAAGCACACTACAGTCACACACAACACATGCACAGCACAGCACTATATTGTACTGTACTACTTGCAAAACAAACCATAATTCGTACAGCTGCTTAGACTGGTTCTTGTGTACTTTCAGACATACAATTTATTGTATAAAGGATGGTCAACCTTGTATGGATCATGACAGAATAAGTGGAGAGGTGTGACCTCAATATCATGTGACTTGTAATGAGGTACATTATTTAGGGAGTGGGACCTCAAGAGTACACTTTGATCAAGATGAAGATGGTAGAGCCTTATCCAGCAAAACTGAAGTGTGTACTTTACAACACTGTTTGTGTCTCAAATACTTTGGGACCTCCATTTTCTGAATTTCTGAGTGCCAGTTCAATCACGAAAGAAGTGTTCTGATAAGTGAATTTGTTTGCCTATTCAATATATACGGAGCTCCAGAGCATCATTTACTCTAATAAAATGTATATGAATTAATGAAATGCTTTAATAAATCAGTAACTTTTACTGTTCAAACATTGGTAAATCGATATTCGGGTAATTGAGGTCCCATTGTACTATGATAGCTTCATGTAATTGTGGTATTTTAGGGGACTTGCTGGACAACCCGTTTTCTTGGTTGCTGCTACACTCCGGCCAGAGACCATGTATGGACAAACAAATTGTTGGGTCCATCCTGACATGAAGGTGTGTTTACGATCTAGGTGACAACTTGTGCTCACTACTTCACTTTGTATAGTACATTGCATTCAAAGTGGTCAATGGTGAAGTGTTTATTAGTACAAGGAGATCAGCTCTCAATATGGCATACCAGGATATTACAGCAAAGCCGGGAGAGATTGAAGAAGTGGCTACAATAACTGGACAAGTGTGTGCTCTGTATTCACATGTATAAGAATGCATACATACACTACATACATACACTACATACATACACTACATACATACACTACATACATACACTACATACATACACTACATACATACATACACAAACCTATCACCCACATGCACTACACACCACATAACAGGGCAGACATGCAAACACTTTGTATACACGCAACACAGTACATATTGCACAATTCAGTTTTCAACTTTTTTTTTTGTTGTTGTTTAGGACATCATGGGGGTTTCCCTGAAGGCACCACTTACACCATATGACATCATCTACACACTACCCATGTTAACAATCAAGGATGACAAAGGTACTGGAGTAGTGACATCCGTCCCTTCTGATGCACCTGATGACTATGCTGCTCTACGAGACCTGCAGAAGAATGAAGTATGTACTAATAACATTTTGTGGTTATAGCTGACTTGTTGTTATTTCCTACAGGCATTTAGAAAGAAGTTTTCAATCACTGATGAAATGGTGATGCCATTTAAGCTGGTTAGTTTCCAACTTGCTGTACCTGTCACCTGCTGTATGGGACCAGTATTTATAATGAAGTGACTTTAGTACACCATAGCTATGTTTGGGACTTATACAGTCACTATATACACTGAGCTACGTACGTGTGGGACCTGTGTATTTAACATGGCCACTATACAGTGACATCCACTATGTTACATACAGTACAACTTTCCAATAGGTTCCCATCATTGAGGTACCTGAAATGGGTGACCTGTGTGCAGTGAAGGCTTGTGATGAATTCCAAGTGGTCAGTCAGAATGATGCTGACAAACTGACCTTAGCAAAAGAGAAAGCATATCAAAAAGGATTCTACGAAGGAGTAAGTAATAAATACTGTTGTTGCCATGCCAATGCAACTCCTTTGATGTTCAGGTGTTCCTAGTTGGGATATGTAAAGGAGAGAAGGTTCAGACTGGGAAGAAGAAAGTTCAGAAACTGATGATTGATAGTAAAGAGGCTGTGTTGTATCAAGAGCCAGAGAAGACGGTGATATCTCGGTCTGGTGACAGATGTATTGTTGCTCTCTGTGACCAGTGGTAAGCCAAAGTCTTTACAGAGAAAGTTTACAGAGTATCAGGCTTTTATTAACATATTTTATTATGCTCTATTAGCAAAGTGATTTTTAAATGCCTAAAAATATATATCCCAGTTGAATTTTAAAAATATTATACAATTCTGTTAATGGTGTTGGAGTAATCTTTTTGTTTTGTGTGAACAGGTACTTGGATTATGGAGAAGAAACATGGAAAAAGGAAGCTGCTAAATGTCTGTCAGGATTAGAGACGTATGTTCTGTGATATAGAGTACACTACCTGCACATCAAAGTACGTAGTGTGCATGAGTAAGAATGAACTGCTGGAATGTTTCAAGCATGTTTTACTCCTAAAAATACTCTGAAATTTAATCGTGGAGCATAACAAAATTTTCCTGGTGGGGCATGCTCCCAGACCCCCATAGTTTAGCATGCTTTCTATGCCAGCTTTTATTGTATGTCTGGAACCCCAACCACGAAGTGCTTGCTACGCCTATGGTTGTGTGTGTGTATGTGCGTGCATGCGTGTGTACGAAAACTACATGCACACACTAAGCACAAATTACAAAACCCATACATACAGTATACTATACACACTCAAACTATCTCTGTAGGTATTCTCCTGAGACAACTCAAAACTTTGAGGGTACTCTTGACAGACTTCAGGAGCATGCCTGCTCTAGGTTGTATGGACCTGGTAAGATTTATCATACCACACTCACCTCCATTCCTGTGCTAAATATTAAAACTTCATTCTCAATTCCAGGTACAAAGATCCCATGGGACCAACAGTACATAATAGAGTCATTATCAGACTCTACTATATACATGGCTTACTACACTGTGTGTCATCTGCTACAGGGTGGTGTGATCAATGGATCACAATCTGGAAAATATGGAATTAGGTATGGAGATTGGAATCAGAGTTTAATTTACGTAACTACAGAGCAGAGCAACTCACAACTGAGATATGGAACTACATCTTCTTTGGTGGTGATCTCCCCAAGGATAGTGGCATATCAGAAGAAGCTTTACAGTAAGACATTTACGCCATTGTTCTTGGTGGGTACCTTGTTTGGTTGTGTAGTCATATGAGGAGAGAATTTCAGTACTGGTATCCAGTGGACTTGAGAGTATCAGCTAATGATCTGGTCCGCAATCACCTCACGTATTCCCTCTATAATCACACTGCTGTCTGGCCCAAGCCAGCACGAGAAGATGCCTCCAAGGAGAGTCGGTGTTTGTAAGTTATGACAAATCAATGCATTAGTTTTGATTTAATGGTGTCAGTCTTCTTACCTTACTGTTGCTTCCATTGACTTTTATGTGTCACTTTAGTTGGCCTAAGGCAGTCAGATCCAATGGAAATTTGCTTCTTAATTATGTAAAAATGGGAAAGTCTACTGGAAACTTTCTCACGTTGTTTCAGGCAGTGCAATGCTTCTCTGCTGACGGTAAATTCATAAACATTGTGTGTCATTCTTAATTTGTCTTATAGGTACTCGTCTGTCCCTAGCTGATGCAGGAGACACTCAGGAAGATGCTAATTTTGTATTCTCAATGGCAGAGACTGGCCTCCTACGACTCTACTTCCATATAGAATGGACGAAGGTTAGCAACCAGTATTGTTAGCATATGATGATGTCATTTGATGTCATGTTAGGAAATGTTGGATAATCAGGGGACAATGAGGAATAATCCTCCATCAGAGTACACTTACCTTGATCAAGTGTTTGAGAGTGAAATCAACAATGCCATCAAGTTGACTGATCATTATTATTCTTGTACATTGTTCAGGGAAGCCATGAAGTCTGGCTTCTATGATCTACAGGTGATCGAGAGAAAGTGGTACATGTAACGGATGAGACCATTTTTGTGAGCCAGCTAATTTTTTACTCCCTGTCTGTCATTTCTATGGGTGGGCGTGTGCTAAATTTAAACCATCAAAAGTTGGCAAATCATCTTGTCAAGCTACACTCTGGTGCTGCTGATGCTAAACAAGGCTAACTGGTGAATTGCCCAATTTTTTCCTTTCACTGTTTACAGTATCAGGTTGAGGTAGCCTAATCTTGTGAAACACTCTTATAAGTTTTTGGTACTATCGCCTCCTGTTAGCTGCCTTGAATCTGCCTACAGTTTTATTTACACTTCCATGGTGTGTTGTGCACTTTTGTTGTATTGTGTAGTCTGCTCGAGACAGATATCGAGACTTGACTGCAGTTAGTGGAAGAATGAACTGGGACCTGATCCAAAAGTTTATAAAGGTACTGTAACAATATGGCTGACATGTTGAGAGTGATGAGGTGTATGTATGTAACAGGTACAGGCAGTTCTTCTTGCTCCAGTGTGTCCCCATGTGTGTGAACATGTTTGGAAACTGATTGGAGAGGTGAAGTGTGTGGGTGTGTGTGTGTCTGTGTGTGAGAGAGAGAGAAACAAAAAAAAAGCTATCATACAAATATGTTATGCAACAAAATGCACAAGTCTTATAGTATGTACGCGTTGAGCTGAATCCTCAAAAAACATTTAATAACTCATGGATGCAATTACACACGATCTTGAAATTTGGCTCATTTATAGTACTGCTTGACCAGCTAAAAATATTTCACAGTCTTTTTGTTCAAATGTCTGACATAATATTTACGGCCAATCAAACTTTTCACAATACATTTCCTATGGGAAAGCCATAAAAGTTCAGAGTGCATTATAGCTCTTTCCCGAACTTGTAATGAAGCCAAATCGTACGTGTCTTGTTGACACTTTTGCTGTTACCACTAATCATCTGGTTGGCTGAAATTTTAAGTCTGTTGAGAAAAAATCCACTTTTAATTTTTAGCTGTTTTGCAGGATTTAGCTCAATTTGTACATACTATAGTGTTGCTAACACCAGATATAGTGTGAAAAACAACAAAACCCTTACAGAAGAACGAATACTGAATTGAATTTAAAGAACTGAATTTAGTCTGCCTGCCTGCCTGCCTGCCTGCCTGCCTGCCTGCCTGCCTGCCTGCCTGCCTGCCTGCCTGCCTGCCTGCCTGCCTGCCTGCCTGCCTGCCTGCCTGCCTGCCTGCCTGCCTGCCTGCCTGCCTGCCTACCTGCCCGACCACATTCGGCCTAGAGGCTCAACAACACCTTGTATGACTGCCATATTTTGCCACAATAACTGTGGAATGTGTCTTTTGGGGTTCCAACAAGTGTTGCCCTCTGTGGCTTTCCTTTCCTTTTATCTTCAATAGTGCTGGTTGTCATCTTAATCATGCAACTAAACCATATCGAGGCATTAATTTTCCATATCGACACTGTCCGTATTTAGATGCCACAAAATTATTTAAAGTGCTTGCACTGCTGTAAGAGGTATTACCCTAGATCTGTGTTATTATTAGCTAGTAGACACTATACCTGTAGTTGCACGATAAGATTGACCATGCCCCTGACAATTTAGCAGCATGATCCGAGTACCAGACACGCCTCTTAATGATCTAGCCATACTTATTGCGATTGATCATACCAACCACTGGTAGCATGGTGAAAAGGGACAGAAAGACTTAACTGAGGCCCACTCAAGGTACTCTCACCTTCAACAAACAAAAGAACTAACAGATTAGTGTATTAAATTATTCATTACAAATGAGGTAAGGATCCAAGTGATAAAAACCAGTGAAACAATATATGAATGATGGTATTACAACATAGCCTCCTACTTAGGCATTGAACAACAATTGTTATGACATGCCAATGTATGGATTTTCCCATAGGACTATGTTGTTCATTCATATCTCTTGCTTGACTGGGTTTCATCACTTGGATCCCTACTTCATTTTTATATTGATACACTAGCAGTGTGTGTAATGTACTGTGTGTAATTTGCTTGGTTATCATAGACTGACACAATCATGAAGACACGATGGCCAACTCTACTTGGTGATGGAGCAGTGAATGAGGCGGCCATTGAAGCAGCACATCATTTGATAAAGGTCACTCATGAATTTAGAGTACAACTGAAGAAGATGTTGGAAATGAATTTCAAAGTGAAAGGAAAATTAAGTGAATAAAACAAAACAATTCTTTTACTCATTTTCTACAGGCTACCACATTCAAGAAGCCATCATATGGTGTAGTGTATGTGGCCCGACATTACCCTGACTGGCAGAAAGCAATTTTGAAGAAGTTACGTTCACTTTATAATGAGAAAGAGAATAGTTTACCCCCCAACAATGACATATCGGCACATCTTGAGAACGAGGAGAGCCTCAAAGAAGTCTTCAAGAAAGTGGTGCCATTTGTCCAGCACATTAAGGTGAGGGGTTATTGATGGATAGAAAAAAAATTACTTTTTGTGTTTCAGAACATGTTACCTGAAGGAAAGGCCAGTGCTCTGGAAGATGTAACACGTTTTAATGAGAAGGAGGTGTTGGAAAATCATTCCAGTTACATCGTCCAAGCTTTAGAGGTAATCACCATGTTCAGTAGCCCAATAATGGTGGCATTTGTAATTTCTCACTTGTAGCTGGATGAGATATGGATTGAAGATGTGGAGAATGCTACTGACAAGAAAGTCAAGGAGGACTGTATACCTGGGAAACCAATATCAGTATTTACCAGTGACCCTCACAAGGTTTGTGCTTTAAGATATTTTGTTGTTTTGTGATAATGTGTTTGTGTAGCCATTTTGTAAAGTGACTGCTGCCAGCCCTCAAGTTGGTAGTGGTTATTTCTCCTATCCCATAATGGTGTATGAAGGTGACACGGTACCTCGAGTGGTAGATAGGATCAAAAGAACAGCTGGTGTACCAGGTAAACTCATCCTCCATTTTTGATTGTAGTATTGATAGTACTGTATATTAGGGATCATAAAGGTTTGGGTTTTTCTGACCAAAAATATCGCTTATAAACCAGCCTCACAATACCTTCATGGAATCTTGGCAGTGCTGGCTAGGTATATCCAAGTACAGCCTGAAACACTTCCAAAAAGTTACTATGAATTTTTTAAAAAATCATGTAGTGGAATTTTCTACTGACTGCCTTCAGACAAGCGTAACTTGATGACGGCTAAGGCTACGAGCTCGATTTTTTCACTGTTCGATATTGCTTCAGCCAGACAGGTGCCTTTTGGTATACTGCAGTACGTACATGGACTTACCTGTGTCCTCCTTTGTGTCCCATTGCTGACAGCACAACGTGTCGATTGGTGGTAGCACCACATGATGGCTTCCCAACGTTTAACGGGAATTGTCTAAATTTTTTGTTGTGACTGATTGACTGCAGAGGTCCTTCTCCCAGTGTTTCTTTGTTTGTAATGCTGCGTAACAGGCTGAACAGGCTGAACATAGCTGAAAATGAAGTGTAATGGCCACTTTGCTATTTCAGTAGTTGATATTTGGTTGGGGGGATTCAGGTGAAAACTGACACTATTCTTTCTGTTTTAATGCACATGCATGGGTTCACCAGTCATTATGTTACAAAAAAAGTAAACAAGGAAGTATAAGAAAAAATTGAGAATTTTAAGTTTGATTAAGGATCATAGAAAACAGTAAGGAAACAGGGAGGTTGCCTACACTTGCAGATAAGCTAGGTTAATCCTTAATTCAGTTGTAGGGATTTAATGTCCACTGGTATGTCTGCAAGTATGCACGACCACTACTTTGTATTTTTATAATCCCTAATTGAACTTAAATTTCACAATTTTTCCTTATACTTGTAGTTATTGAAGATAAACTATTATCATGTTAGGTGACAAGCCAGTTGACTTGTTGATGCACAAGGATCCTAAAGCTGGTTCCAGGAGATTACCAACTTTAGATTACCATGAGGTTGCGTGTGTGGTACCATCATCTGGTGTGTTCACTTTGAAGGATGATGACTTGTGGGTTGGGTTACAACAAGTTGGTAGTCAGATACTATACACTGTTCCTGAATCATAGAAGTGTAGAGTGTAGATAAGAATTTATTTTTGAATTGTATGTGTGTTTCAGTATTAATTTAATATATTAATTTAATAGATATAAGTAACAATTTTGTGCACAGATCCTTTGTGGTTATTTCACATTTGCTGCTCAGATTAGAAACATTGGGGAAGGGAAGGTGCTTGGGGAGTGTCTGGATTCAGTGAAACAGATTGGTGAACTAGATACTTTCATGTAGTGGTCTCTTTCTTAAGACCATCTCACAAAGACCACCTTCATTTAATTCCCCATAGGATGGTCTCATTGGTATGTGGCAGTTTAACTTTTTATGAGAACGCCTAATAATTATCTAAGGCAGACCTGAGGTGATTATCCCAAGGGTGCTTATCCAATGCCAAAGTGACAAAGTCAATTACCAATACCTGTAAATCAATTACTTCAAAGTATGGGATAGAAAGCAGTTAAACCATGCCTGCATGAATTCAGGGGCGTAGGGAGGGGGGTTCAGGAACCCCCCTGTAAAATTTAGACTTCTGCAAGCAGGATCCTAACACACCATTTAGTGTGGCAGGACAAAATGAGTGAGCAATATAGTGTAATGGCACAGCACAACAATTGATAAAACTTACATTCATCTCTCAGGGAAGGATTTACAGAGGTAACATGAGCCCTCTTCAAAACTTGTTAAAAAGATCGATATACTCTAATAGAGCAGTCAGGTATATACTCTAATAGAGCAGTCAGGTATACTCTAATAGAACATGCATGTAAATATCCATGTCCATATGAAGTTTTTCAGACATTCCAACATTAAATGCAAAACTTAGCATGACCTTATACTGCTATAGCTTTGGTGTGCAGTGTTTAAAGATATAGAGCTCCAGTAATTTATCACTTGTGTTATGCAAAATGAATTCATGCTATGCATATTTGTATAGTTATATTGTTTTGATTGTCATTTGTATCAGTGGATTCATGGCTCCTATACCACAGTGAGATATAACCATCACTTACAGATTACTATAATGTGTCTCTATGTGTTATGCTGTCTGTTTCCACTAGGTGACTTTATCTAGTACTACCTTCATCCCAGGGGCACTTAATGCATCATAATTAATGTACTTTTTGCATAAAATATAGCAATTTGCTGAGTTTTGATTTATTAAAATATTGAAAGTCTCTCAGCGGCTGGGGGCTGTGCCCCCAGACCCCTGCTTCTAGTAACTCAATGCTGGTGCTGGAACTAGGCCCCGGCCGATTATGCCGGCATAATTTAAAGCATAATAGGCAGGCAAAAGCATCGAGCATAATGCTGGCATAATAGGCAAAATACACAAGCATATTGTTGTTTAATTTTACCAAACCTAGGCCATTCCATCATTCTTTGAGTTCCAGCTCGAGTTCCTGCAAACAACGATCTCTCGAACACTCTTCTAGAAGATCCAGCCATTAAGTAGCGCCTTAATACTAATAACTATAATTATTACAGAGTGGCGCTATAAATAAAGTGCCATGGCAGCTGGTGAAGGTGTACTAGCACAACTCAGTGAAGCGTCGTCTGCATCGAGTGATGAACAGGACAGTGATGTCGATGATCATGATACAGTTAGTTTAATATCTTCTACCTCGGGGACGTCTAAGACAACATCGCTAAGTGAATGTCATGGGGAAAGTAGGAGTACCTCTGCTACTGATAACGCTTTAAAGAGAGCTCCATCATCTCTTCTCTCAGTATTACAGCAAGCTAAAACATCAGATTTAAGTCGAAAAAGAGCAATTCGCAATAATCCACCTAAGGGAAAGAAAAGAAAAGTATCTACTGGCACTGGTTCATCTGCATCAACTTCAATGAAATCAGTGACCCCAAGAGATAGGTGCAATCGATTCCCGAAAGAGTACTTGACTGTGTCTGGTGGAAAGCTCTTTTGTGGATGTTGTAGAGAGGAGGTGTCAATGAAGCTTAGCAGTATAAAGCATCACATTGATTCCAATAAGCACAAAGTGAACAAGGAGAAAGAAGCCAAGAGAGTATGCAGTGACAAAACTTTAGCCCAGCAGTTGCAAGCATATGAAAGTGAAACTCATCCTAGAGGTGAAACTCTATCTGAATCGCACAAACTGTACAGAATAAAAGTAGTGACAGCTTTTTTGAAATCAGGAATACCACTTCAAAAGGTTGGCGGACTGAAAGAAGTTTTGGAGATTGGTGGATACAGGCTGACAGATGAAAGAGGTATGCGTGACCTAATACCATTTGTTCGTACTAATGAAGGGAATAAGATCAAGGAAGAGCTTTCAGGGAAATTTGTTTCCATAATTTTTGATGGCACTACCAGGCTTGGGGAGGCTTTTGCTATTGTACTACGGTTTATTTTAGCAGACAAAATTGTGCAAAGGTTGGTAAAGCTACAAATACTTGCAAAGCCAATGAATGGTGAGGAACTAGCTCGTGAGGTTATTAGTATTTTACAAGTTACGTATGGAGTAAAGTCAGATCAGCTCTTGGCATGCATGCATGACCGCGCATCTGTTAATGGTGCAGCCATGAGAACAATAAACGTAGTCTTTCCCTCACTTGTTGATATAGGATGCTACTCTCATACCATTGATTTGGCAGGAGATAAGTTTGATGTTCCAGTACTTGATGAATTTTTTCGACTGTGGGTCAGTTTGTTTGCTCACAGTTCACGGGCAAAAGTTGACTGGCGGACAACAACTGGGATTTCAATTAAGTCTCATAGTTGCACAAGGTGGTGGAGCAAATGGGAAGTGCTGCACCAAGTTTTCAAATATTTCGGTGATATTGTCTCATTTTTACGAAATACAGAAGCATCACCTGCAACTACAGTCAAATTACTGCAGTTGTTTTCTGACAGGCAAAAGCATGAGTATCTGCAGCTTGAACTAGCAGTAGTTATTGATGCAGGTGAACCATTTGTCAAGGCTACGTATAGCCTAGAGGGAGACGGGGCTTTGGCATTCAAATGCTATGAAATATATACCAAACTGCTTAGTGCTATAGAATTACAGCACTATCCCAATCTCTCTGCTGTGGCAAAAAGGTTGACAGGCAGTGTGCATTCCTTGCTTGACAGGTTTATGAAGTATGGGAAAGATAGGGTTACACCTGTTGTGAAGTATTTTAAATCTAAATTTTCAAATGAACTGTCTAAGAGTCTATCAATTTTTAAAGCTGCACGAGTCTTTGCTCCATCAAAAGTGAAAGAAGTGGCACCAGATGTTAGCATTGTTAATTCATTATCAGAAATAACCTTTTTGAACAACAAAACAACATTAGACAATCTCAAGTCTGAACTCCCGCAGTACATTGCGGTATCTGCAGATACATCGCCAGAAGTAGATGTCATGTCCTGGTGGGCTGAACATTCACAGGAGTTACCGCACTGGTCATCCGCTGCAATGATGGTTGCTCTTATACAGCCTTCATCAGGTGCTGTTGAAAGAGTATTCTCAATTTTAACAAACACTTTCAATGCACAGCAAGAGAGTTCCCTTCAAGATTATATTGAAGCATCCCTCATGCTGCAATATAACTATTAGTGACACTATCAGTGCATGTAAAAAACAATCAGTAATTATACTAAAACAATATACATGAATGTTATGTACTGTACTTGTAATGTAGCATAATAAGAAATGATGAGCATAATTTTGAGCATAATGGGCTATACTTTTGAGCAGTGCTCAAAAGCATAATGGGCAAATTTTTGAGCATAATAGGCTGGGGCCTAGCTGGAACCCCCCTTCAAAAAATCCTGGCTACGCCCCTGATGATCTTGTTATCAACACCTTGGTTTTGCCTCAGCCTTATGAGTCAGGTTGATAACAGCGATATCCTACTCGTGTGATTTAACTACAACATAACCAAGCAGTGATATCTCACTTCCCAGTTGTGAAGAACAACAAAGGTGAGATATGTATACCCATGAAAGAAAATTAACAAGAGGTACGTCATTGGAGGAGATATCAAGAGTTGAGAGCCTGATAGGAAGGACCAGCCTTTTTATCAGACAGAGTAATTGGCCACAGCTAATTAACATGGTATTCAATCCAGATAACATAACAGAATTAAATAGGTAAAGAGCCAAGTACATGTATTGCTACAGCCAAATAGATTCTCAAGTTGGAAGAGTCTGACTATAGAATTGTATCTTGGATTTTGAAATTTATAAACAACTGTAGAAAAGAGATAGAGTTAGAGATGTTAGATGCTGAGCAAAGAGATGCAAAGGAAAGTGTTTAAGGAAGAGTATCTGTCTGGTGAACCATAAACAATTACCCACAAGCAACAATTGCAAGTTACTTGGACTCTGCCCAAAGCTGGATAGTGAAGGTGTGATGAGGTAACATTGAGGTCAGATGGACGATTGATATATTATTATGCTGAATTTGTTCCATATGATAATTATAAGGTATCCCATAATTCTACCTCACAAAAATTGGGTAACCAAGCTCATAGTGAAGCACCATCATGAACTAGGGAATCATTGTGCTGGTACAAATCAAACTTTATGTTCGTTGTCCACTAGATTTTAGATCATTTCTGTATGAGAAATGCTGCTTGTAAAAGAAGAAAAGCTAAGGTAGCTCAACAGATTATGGCACCATTACCACAAAATGAGACTTACTACATCGCTTCAAGACATGCAGCTGTTGATTTTGGTGAACCATTTATGACAATGCAAGGAAGAGGCTAGGAAAGCCGCACAAAAAAGGTTGTTTGTTTACTTGTTTGGCTTACAGAGCCATACATTTAGAAATGGCATATGGTGGTTTAGATGTGGACAAACAGAAAGAAATATCCCAGAGGAAATTTTGTCGGATAATGGAATATCCACTTAATGTAATACCCTTATCAGCTATAGCTGTTTTAGCCTTTGTACAACTCACACAACTTTATTAGCTGCTACAAAATTTGTTATTTAATCTGCCTTATGCTCCACATTTCAGAGGTGTCTTTGAAATCACGATAAAATCAGCAAAGGGAATACTGTGCTGACTTCTATCCTTCTCTAATATTAGCTAACTCTATTCTGCAACAACAATTTAAGACCTTTTATTCAAAATACTATTCAAACTTCACACGAATAAATAAAATTATTGATGTTTATTGACAGTAATACAATTTATAAGTAACAAAAAAGTCAATTTAGTCCAGTTTTCATCAGCTCTTCATCATTTACCTCAGCATTTTTCAAAATTGCTACTAGCCAGCTAGGCATTGAACAGGTCTTCAGAACAGGCCCTGTATATTATCTAATATCTATGGCTAAACTGAAGCTGCAATTACCATGCTCCAGAGTGGAACCCCCCTCCATTTAAAAGTATATGGATTTACCCCTGGAAACACCATGCATTCTTATTATGTGAACCCTCCTACAGTAACTGAATCAATATTTCAAGTGTTTTTACTCTTTTACAGAGTAATACTCTGCACCAAAATTCAGGGATATTAAAATCTCCCTACTCTGGGATCTACTCCTAGTGTTTAACGAAATAGGTATATGAGAATCAGCTAGAATTGTACTGGCATAATTTAGACATGTGAGAATCGGGAATTATGCTGGAATTTTGAAGTGATTAATTTTATTATTATTATTATTAGCACTTTACAGTGCATGACCAGCACTGAAGGTCTGACAGCAACATGTGCTGCAGCCTTAGGATTACCTAACCTAATTTCAGGGACTTAGACCTAACGATTTTTAACAGTAATAAAACCTACATTTAGACCAAGTGTCCTACAGGCCTTCAGCACTTGTGCTGTAAATCCGAAATAAATACAATTCAAGACACTCTAATAGAGCAGTCAGAAATTCTAAAGAACAATCACAGTTATGATACTCTAATGAAGCAGTCACAGGGAATGATTATGTAACACTCTAATACTGCTAGAAACCAGCTAAAAAAGGCCATTTGAAGGTAAAATTTCAATACAAATGGTCTAGTAGTTACAGTGAAGAAGCACGTGACATAATTTTGGAATAATAGTCATTTTCATAGGTGATTTTTGAGCATGCTCTGTTCAAAAGCATATAATACTCAATTCTTTTGAAAACAATAGCCTCATGTCTAGTTTATGGACTACATCAGATGACTATTTTATTGCAGACCCTAAAAGTGGCAAGCAAGTTAACAAACATTCCTTCAATAAGACACTCCCTCATTCTTGTCTTGCTACTCTTTCAATATTTTCAATATTATTAGCATTTAAACAGCATTTTGTTGGTCTCCATGGTATACTTAGTGTAATTGCTTTTATGCCTAACATTATGCAACCAAATTGGCAATGAGGAAGTTGTTGAACTGCATAATATATAGTGCTGCAGACAATAAAGCAATTTAATACTAGCACTATGCACTTCCTGCAATATAGAGTACAAACATTATGAACTCTTAATTGTACAAGCCAAGAGAACAAAACTACATTTTTGCAACAACACTATCTATTAAAACAAACAATTATATAATCAGAAAAAGGCACTGGTTGCATGTGGTCTCATGCTATTTGTGTACACTAATCTTCTATCTTACTTGTACAGATTGACTGCAATTCTGTTTCAATTTCTTTAGCAGCAGCTGTAAGTTCATCAATTTCTTTAATGCAGTAGAATAGGGTGTTCCAAGTCTTTGGAGTAAGCCCATGATTTGAATTTAACCATTTGAGAAAAAGTTTTTCACAACATTCTTTTATATTCCTAGCTTCACTTTCTATAGCACTAATAGTATGTTCGTCAAAGGCCAAAGAACGGCTCACATCTTTCCAATGAGGTATGATCTTGGGTATAACAATCTTTATAACATTCCATAATTTTGGTTTTTGTTTAAGTAACTTTTCATATGTAAATGCTTTTGGCACATTTACTATGATTGACTGATTAGGTGATAAAGAATCAGGTACAGTTTTATCTCTTTTATCTTCCCATGGATTTTGAACAAATATGTTAAATTTGTGTACCTCAACATGTTCTTCCAAATTGTATATCTAAATATGCAGACATCAATTACCATCTGTTCCTTGATATGTAATGTGTATGCAGCATACAGTGCAGAATCTGTGTGACAGTTTACTTTAATTGAAAAACGAGGTGGATAATACCTTTGTTTTCACCACATCGCAAATCTTCTTCACAATCATACCACTTTCGAAAGTCAACTTCCTTTATTGACATTGTGGGTTTTGAAATAACGACGTTCCAATTACCTTCAACAATGGGACTGGATAGTACCAACTCATCATCATTTCCAAGACGAGAACGAATGGGAATTGATGCTTCTTTCACCATCTTTTGTGCTACATACCATTCTTCAGTTCTTTTCCTACAGATATTGAGATCACTGCAAATGCAAACTTCTACTTTGAATTCATCCCTTGATTTGTAATCTTGAGGCAAGTAATGATATGCTATTATTCTATGAATTAAGTGAGTACTCTTTGAAGCCAGGCATATGGAACACAAGTGACCTGCAAAGTATGTGCATGCAAAAACTATTATTTATTTTATATTGGTAGCTACCCTCTAATAACTTCAAAATTAATGGATGTTTGTCATTTGTGCAAGTAACTGTTTTCAACATGCACAGTTTTACAGAAATGTCAAATGCACTGGCAACACAGACATTATACTCAATCATTATTTGAAGCTGCTTCAAGTTCCTATCCAAACATAAGCGCTAATGGGATGGTATCCATTTGGAATGATAAATGGTCCAAACAAACTGGCAGCAATTTGAATCTCAACTAAATGGCCCTTAGTAATAGCTCCACCAGGGACAATAACTTTGACAGCATAGTCGACTATAGTCAGTGTCATTTCACCCCAGTATGGTCAAACTGTTTTGACACAACCAAACAATTTTTTAAAGGGCATCGCTCTTGATACATTTCACCTCGCATTTCACGTCCACTGTTTCCAATTCTGTGAATCATAGGCCTATTGTAGTATTGCTGTAGTAGGTATACGTGATTGTATACGCATATGATGCAATATTAACAGGGGCGGATCTAGGATTTATAAAAGGGGGGGGCTAACTCAAGGTACTAATCTCTTGGGTAGAGGTGTGCAAAGGCATGCGAGAACTAGGGGGGTCTGGGGGCATGCCCCCCCAGGAAATTTTTGAAAAATAGATGCTAAAATACTGCAATTTGGAGACATTTCCACATAAAATTCATAATATTTTCTGCCTGTAGATATTTCATATACTGCCTTTAGATTATAGGTATGGCTCTCTAAAGCATTTTGCTAATGGAAAAGTTTGGGTAGGTACAGACAACCAAGTACATGATGCACCCCTCTCACAATTGCACAACACTGAATAGGTGCATGTTAGAATAATAATGTTGAATGTGGAAAATTTTGAAATTCGAACAATACAAGATTGAATCTGAGATCATTTTCAATGGAAATTGTGTACCTGAATTAAGTATTGCCATATATATTAACTACACAAGTGGATGAATAAAGCCCTTTAAACAAACCAATGTACTTCATTGTATGTATAGGTGCAGGCAGATTTGGAAAAATTCCATAACAGAACCAACTACATGTTTCCAGTGAATGTTCTATTAGAGTAGTTAGCTGACTGCTCTATTAGAGTATCTCGATCTTGTACACCTCCAATGCTGATCCGGGTCCTTGTTGCATAAACTTTAGCATAAATCCACTGATAATACCTTGGAAAGATGTTTATAAGGTGGTTTTATGAGTATTTGTATTATTAGTGATCATATAATTATGCTAAGACAAAATTTCATTATAATACTCAGCATATTGATCAAGTAAAGCCTAAATGTGAAGGGGGG